>NC_134644.1:59326205-60053937 GCF_030463565.1 Pelecanus crispus
AGTGATATGCAATGCAATGCAATGCAATGCAATGCAATGCAGTGCAATGCAATGCAATGGAAGAGTTGAGTTGGAAGTGACTTACAACGATCACCTACTGCAACTGCCTGAGCACTTCAGGGCTGACCAAAAGTTCAAGCATGGCATTAAGGGCATTGTCCAAATGCCTCTGAAACTCTGACAGGCTTGGGGCATCAACCACCTCTCCAGGAAGCCTCTTCCAGGGTTTGACCACCCTCTTGGTAAAGAAATGTTTCCTCATGTCAAGTCCAAGCCTCCCCTGACGGACGCAGCTTTGAGCCATTCCCACACATCCTGGCACTGGGTACCAGGGAGAAGAGATCAGCACCTCCCTCTTAACCTCCCGTCCTCAGGAAGCTGTAGAGAGCAGCGAGGTCGCCCCTCAGCCTCCTTCTCTCCAACCTCGACAAGCCCAGAGTCCTCGGCCCCTCCTCATAGGACATGCCTTCCAGCCCCTTCACCACCTTTGCCGCACTCCTCTGGACACATTCAAGCACCTTAACATCCTTTTTGAATTGTGGGGCCCAATTGACGGGATTGCGTTCCCATACTGCGATCCCCCACAGTACGGGAATGCAATTAATACAGCTGTAGTGAATTATTTCAGGACGTGCTATTTCCACATGCATTTGCCTTGGGGGGGCCCTTTACAAAGAGCAAAGCGTGGGCTTAAAATGCACAGGCTACCAGTTCATCTTCAAGTGTAACTCAAAACACAGGTTTTAGCTTCTAAATGCCATGTACTTTGAAGTCTTTGCTCCTTAAAGACTCTCCTTTTCCCAACAGCCCTCTGGACAGGGGGCACTCATGGCAAGGGAATTCACCTCCAGCCTCCCTCTCCTGCTGACCCATCAGATCCACGTTTGCACACATGCAAGGGCCTGTCTCGTCACACTGAGCTTGCATCAAGATGTTGAGATTCTTTAACTGAAGAACACACACAGTCTGCCACCTTTCTGCATTCACTGCACCCGTTTTACAAAGTAATTACCAAGTGTGTGCTAGAATTTTTTCTTTTCATAGTTCCACTTATTAATTAAAGAACCCAAACAGTGACGTTCCTTTGTATCTGAATGACATGGCTGGTGATTTCATCATCACACCAACGCTCTCAGGGAATTTCAGGTGGGCGTACAAAAAGCAAAATCTTCCGTCCTTCTTTGCAGCTATCGTCCAGGCGCGTAGGGCCTCTTAAAGAGAGGCAGTTGCCTTTTAGTGTCCGATGGCCACCTGGTCAGCCGCCTCCTTACCCACATCAGCATTACCAGCAACAACCTTCCTCTTCACTAAATGCCTGCAGAATTCATTTAGAAACTCGCCGACCTTTAGCCACGCTCCTGGAGAGCAAAGCACATCCCCACAGACAGCCGTGCCACTAACTGCATCACACTAACCCACCGGTCTTTCATCTCCTGTACCTTTTTCAGCGTCTGGGCTCATTTGGCACTTTCTCCTCTTAAACGTCCCAAACGGAAACTCGGTTAATGCCAGCTGTGGGTTTTTTCTTTCCTAGGAGGCAGACACCCATTTTGAAAGTGACTACACGCACACTGCCAGCTTCATGCTCAGAGCCCACCCACACAGTCCGTCCGTTCCTCACCCAACCGGTGGAGGGCTGCAGCTGCTGGTCACGGCTGCGTGGAGCCGGACTCCAGCAGGCAACCGATGGGTGAAAGCCTCCTTAACACATCTCTCAGGCTCCACCCTTCATGCTTTGATGCCATCAAATGCATGACACAGTGAAGTTCATGGGCAGGTCTTTTGCATTTAGATGGCAGAAAACCACCGTTCAAGATAAGCAGGCTTCCTGCCTTCCCCAAAAGATACGTTCATTGTCCGCACCCTATTCTGCATTTCATGGCACCCACGGACCAGAAAAAGCTGTACCTCACGGGATGTTTCTATGGCCCGCGTAGTCCATACCATGTCCTGAAGCTCTGACAGAAGAGAGAGCCCCTGGATCAATACACCATGCATGTGAGGAACTGCAGGTAACACAACATCAGGTGGAGCGCCAGGAGTTCCTGCTCCACTTTGGAAACGTCAGAGTCGGCCGACTTTCCCGGAGGCATGAGGAGATCACAGGGTGACTCTGAGCCACAAATGGGATACAGGCAAATGCATGCTTGTGTGTCAGGCAAGGTATTTCCGTAGGAGAGGCAAGCGTTGTACAAAGCCCTGGTGAGAACTCACCCGTACCGTTAGGGACATTTCTCATTCCTCGGGTTCAAGAAACAAGAATTCCACCTGGGAGGAAGGCAAACAAAGACGAAGCAGTTGACTAGGGGCATGGAGGGCCTACAGAAGAAGAGGACTAGCAGGAGCAAGACAAAGGCTGAGAGGGTTGCCATCGCTTTCAAGCAAGATATCAAAGATGAAGGCCAAAGGGGGAAAAGAGCTATTGAAGTGCAAGGAAAAAGACGGTCAAGAACGCAAAACAATTTGGGACTTTGTGCCAAGAAGAAGACCTCACCAAAAGCAGGGGAGTAGCAAATGTCCCTTGGTGCACTGGGAAGGAATGGTGAGGAAATCCTGCATGCGCTCTACGTCTCCGCACAGGTCATGCAGAGGGAACCAAAAGCCTTTCTTTCACCTCTGGCATCGCCACAAACAAATGAATGCGTCTGGTGTAAATGACCTATGTAAACACTTAGGCGGAAGGTACATACCGGTTTTGGCCCCAACATACAAAATGACAAGAAGAGTACCTGCCTTACTCTTGCAGCTCTCCAAATACTAAATCCTAAAGGAAAAGGAGACTTGCCAGGGGTTTAGGTGAGATCTGAACATCTTCCCACAAAGTGAGCTAGGCAAGTAACGCTCAGAACGGTTAAAGTCACAAACGAGCTCTGAAAGTTTTACCCCAGGGCTGTAGCACGTCTTGTGTCCCGTATAAACACGGCCAACGGGTGTGTTTAACAGAGGAGCCGCGCAGCCTGCCTTCAGTGGGAAAAGGGGATGTGCCGGCAATAGCAGCAAGGGGCTGTTTTTACAGTTTGGAAGAGTCTTCGTTTAGCTGGCTGTGCATGCTCTGGGCATGGATCCAGACGTTCTAGGTCTGAAAGTGACCAGCCTTTCCACCACACCAGTGTCACCTCCACTCCCTTGTTTTTCACAGCCCGTCTTATTTCCATGGCGCTCCCTTGGCACCGTCCGTCCCAACCTACGGCTCTGGTTAAGCTTTGGCTTTTCTCCGCGCTGCAGCTGCCAAAATCACCCCCCTTACACCCAAGAAAAACGGTTTGTGTCCAGCCAGATCAAGTCCCTGGTCCTCCTTGCTCCGTGGCCCCACGGACGTTAGCTCTGGCGCAAAGAGGGGATGGCTAACAGGGCTGGTCTCTGGGCTGCGGGGCTGCTTTCTGCCATGGCCTGAGAGAAGAGGAGCAGCACTGGGTTTGTCCCTGGGAGCCGAGTGGCAGAGGAGGCATCGGGGACAGCCAGCAGCTGTTCCCAGTGCACGGCCACCAAGGGCAGGGACGGACCCCTGGGCCTCCCAGGCACGGGGACTGCCTCGGGGCCAGCACCCCAAAGGCCTTCCTCCAAAGGATGCTGGGCAGAGGGGCAGCGGGCGGGGCTGCGCATGGGGGGCCCCGTCACCCCCATGTCACAGTGCCACCACCCGGCAACGCAGCAGTCACAATGCCCCGGGGCAGGATAAAAGGCAGCGTCTCCCGTGCCCCGCTGCCAGAGATGGCCCGCGGACAGGCCTGAAGACATCCAAGAGCAAGTCCTCGAGGAGCCAGTGGAATTACATGGAGGGGCCTGCGGGAGGAAGACCTCCGGGAGGCTGGACAAGGCTGCTGGAGGTTCTCTGCTGCAAGGCCAGCTCCTGGCAGAACCACCTCCAAAGCTCATCTGAGGGACAGAAATCCTTTCCAGCTCAGTGGCCAGAGCAAGGGAATGCCTTCTTGAGGAGCGCTGCAGAGCTCGCCACCCTCATCCCCCACGGAGCCAGGGGCAGCAGACGTAAGACATGGGATGCACAGATGTTGTCAGGGGTCCCAGCAGGGCTTTGGAGCACCCACTGGTGCCCTGCCAGGCGTGGGAAGGATTCCGGCCCCCAAGGACCATCAGGCCCTTGTCGGGGGCCTTTTGCCACTCTTGGAAGCCCCTGAGATGGCTCTAGGTGGAGGGAGAGTAGGGCTTGGGCATCTCCTGGGAGGCGTCACCAGCCTGCGGGACGAGGAGGCAGGTCTTGCTCGCGTGCTCAGGGAATAGCCGATCGCCAGCGCTGGGGTCAGGAAGGAATTTTCCCCCGGGCAGATTGGCCCTGGTCCCCGGGGGTTTTTTGCCTTCCTCTGCAGCATTGAGCATGACCACTTGTCAGGGCTCCTCTCGTCCCTTTTGGCTAGGTTACTGCCTGCTGCTCATGCACCACGAAGATGGCCTCTCGTGCCCTGCAGCTGGGGGAGGAAGGCTTTTTTTCCCCCACGGTGGGCTAGCAAGCGTCCCCGGGGGTTTTTTGCCTGCCTCTGCAGCACTGAGCACGCACGGCCCCTTGCCAGGGCTCCTTTGGGCCATTTTGGCTAGGTGCCTGCTGCTCCTGCTCCACGAAGGTGGCCCTCGTGCCCCGCATCCGGGGGGAGGAAGCTTACCAGACTCCCCAGGTGGGCCCCCAGGGTGGCCCCCGGGGCTGCTTCTTGCTTCTTGTCCTCTGTAGCATTGAGCACAGCCCCTTGTCAGGGCTCCTCTGGGCCCTTTGGGCTCGGTTCCTGCCTGCTGCTCCTTTGCACCACACCAAGGCACCACTCGTGCCCTGGCTCGCTCTGGCTCTCTTGCCCATCGCAAGTTTGGAGCGGGAGCAAGCTCTGCTCTTCCCTTGGCTCCGTTTCCCCAGGGGTTCTTGCTCGTGCAAAGCAGCCTGGCCTTGCAAGGGCTCCAGGCTTGCTGCACCACCCGCAGCTGCCACTTGTCAGCTCTCCCTGCATGCAATACAAGCGCAGGGCAGGCACGAGAGCGCTTTTCATGCATCACTGGCCAAGAAGCACAGCGACGGAGCAAGTTTTGGAAGACAAAAAGTGCGCTTGTCATCGATACGTGTCACAGTTTGGAAAATACCCCATGGTACCACACACCACCTCTTCTTCTTCTTCTTTTGTGTGTGCTGGGTACACCAATGCTCCTTCTTCAAGTTCTCACTCGTCAGAAAACACGGATAGCTTGGCCTGCATTCCTGCTGCTGCTTTCTGCGGCTCTGTGGCTTTCCTTTGCCAGACTGCAAGGGATGCTTTTTCAAG
The DNA here is from genome assembly GCF_030463565.1 of Pelecanus crispus. Classification (NCBI taxonomy): domain Eukaryota; kingdom Metazoa; phylum Chordata; class Aves; order Pelecaniformes; family Pelecanidae; genus Pelecanus; species Pelecanus crispus. Next base: position 59,331,464 of record NC_134644.1, read on the forward strand.
CTAAGCTGAAGACCGCATCAGCCTGCTCTGGGCTACACATGCGCCTTGTGTTAATGCTTGTGAGCATCGGCTCTGAAACGGATTTACAAAAATAAAATCCTCTTCCCACTTGTAACCTTTGTGATTTGTGTCCTTGAAAGTGGGTTTCGAGCTGAAAAACCCCTGGCCTTTCAGGCTAATAACAGTCTCATCGTTACGCGACTCATCGGGAGCGCAGGGAATAGAAGAGAACAGAGCAGAAGAGTTGTGCTATGTCATGCCTAGGGTTCTGCCTGACAAGCCGTGACCTAGGCCTGAGGGCTGCCCCCAGGAGAGCAGCTCTCTGCAGTGCCGGTCCCAGGCCCAGCCAGCAGACAGGGGCACAGACGGGCACACCTACAACGTGGCTCGGGCAGGGACTGAAGGCCCCGGGCTGAGCTGAGACACGTCCCCCGGGGCCCTTGGCAGGAGGCGGTGTGGGTGGCGGTCCCAGGGGAGAGGCCGGTCCCAGCCATTGAGGTCTATGAGCACCCCCAGGACCCTGGCAGAAGTAGGCTTGCACTGCTCATGTGCCCTCCTACAGACATTGGTGGGTGGCCACTTGGGAGACAAGGGTAGTGGGCCAGAGGGACCTTCGCTCTGAGGGGGTACGGTTGTTCTCAGGCTCTTGTGGTTTAGCATGCTTCTGAAGGGAAACAGCTCAGGCATTTCTACAAGTGAGTACTTCTGGAGTACTCCAGAAAGGTCCACGGGGAAATGAACAGGGATTGCTCACCTCAAAAAGATTTGCAACCATTTAGTTGAGGAGCCCGTCCTGCTTCAGACTGTGGGCCTGACCTTTGAGCCTCGCTACTGTCACAGGTGTGGGGTTTTGCCATCCTGTGGAAACCCAGCTACACTGGGCAAACACACAAGATGTGCAAAAACCGCACGTTTTGCAGATTTGTTCACAGGGTCAAATGATTTCTAAATGATCCACGGCTCTCACCCCCATCAGAAGGTACATGCCTCCTTCCCACAACGTGACAGAGCAAATGCCTAGGATGGGACACGACTGCCCATTCAATCCCTTCTGCTACTGCACGGCTGGGAGGAAATGCCATCAAAGATTTCCTTAGCATGTACTGGTAGGGAAAGGAGGTAAGAAGAAGAACAGTATAGTACAGTATAGTACAGTATGGTATGGTATGGTATGGTATGGTATGGTATGGTATGGTATGGTATGTTATAGTATAGAAGGGAAGGGAAGGGAAGGGAAGGGAAGGGAAGGGAAGGGAAGGGAAGGGAAGGGAAGGGAAGGGAAGGGAAGGGAAGGGAAGGGAAGGGAAGGGAAGGGAAGGGAAGGGAAGGGAAGGGAAGGGAAGGGAAGGGAAGGGAAGGGAAGGGAAGGGAAGGGAAGGGAAGGGAAGGGAAGGGAAGGGAAGGGAATAGCATAGCATAGCGTAGCATGGCATAGCATAGGATAGCATGGAATGGAATGGAGTGATATGCAATGCAATGCAATGCAATGCAATGCAATGCAATGCAATGCAGTGCAATGCAATGCAATGGAAGAGTTGAGTTGGAAGTGACTTACAACGATCACCTACTGCAACTGCCTGAGCACTTCAGGGCTGACCAAAAGTTCAAGCATGGCATTAAGGGCATTGTCCAAATGCCTCTGAAACTCTGACAGGCTTGGGGCATCAACCACCTCTCCAGGAAGCCTCTTCCAGGGTTTGACCACCCTCTTGGTAAAGAAATGTTTCCTCATGTCAGGTCCAAACCTCCCCTGACGGACGCAGCTTTGAGCCATTCCCACACATCCTGGCACTGGGTACCAGGGAGAAGAGATCAGCACCTCCCTCTTAACCTCCCATCCTCAGGAAGCTGTAGAGAGCAGCGAGGTCGCCCCTCAGCCTCCTTCTCTCCAACCTCGACAAACCCAGAGTCCTCGGCCCCTCCTCATAGGACATGCCTTCCAGCCCCTTCACCACCTTTGCCGCACTCCTCTGGACACATTCAAGCACCTTAACATCCTTTTTGAATTGTGGGGCCCAATTGACGGGATTGCGTTCCCATACTGCGATCCCCCACAGTACGGGAATGCAATTAATACAGCTGTAGTGAATTATTTCAGGACGTGCTATTTCCACATGCATTTGCCTTGGGGGGGCCCTTTACAAAGAGCAAAGCGTGGGCTTAAAATGCACAGGCTACCAGTTCATCTTCAAGTGTAACTCAAAACACAGGTTTTAGCTTCTAAATGCCATGTACTTTGAAGTCCTTGCTCCTTAAAGACTCTCTTTTTCCCAACAGCCCTCTGGACAGGGGGCACTCATGGCAAGGGAATTCACCTCCAGCCTCCCTCTCCTGCTGACCCATCAGATCCACGTTTGCACACATGCAAGGGCCTGTCTCGTCACACTGAGCTTGCATCAAGATGTTGAGATTCTTTAACTGAAGAACACACACAGTCTGCCACCTTTCTGCATTCACTGCACCCGTTTTACAAAGTAATTACCAAGTGTGTGCTAGAATTTTTTCTTTTCATAGTTCCACTTATTAATTAAAGAACCCAAACAGTGACGTTCCTTTGTATCTGAATGACATGGCTGGTGATTTCATCATCACACCAACGCTCTCAGGGAATTTCAGGTGGGCGTACAAAAAGCAAAATCTTCCGTCCTTCTTTGCAGCTATCGTCCAGGCGCGTAGGGCCTCTTAAAGAGAGGCAGTTGCCTTTTAGTGTCCGATGGCCACCTGGTCAGCCGCCTCCTTACCCACATCAGCATTACCAGCAACAACCTTCCTCTTCACTAAATGCCTGCAGAATTCATTTAGAAACTCGCCGACCTTTAGCCACGCTCCTGGAGAGCAAAGCACATCCCCACAGACAGCCGTGCCACTAACTGCATCACACTAACCCACCGGTCTTTCATCTCCTGTACCTTTTTCAGCGTCTGGGCTCATTTGGCACTTTCTCCTCTTAAACGTCCCAAACGGAAACTCGGTTAATGCCAGCTGTGGGTTTTTTCTTTCCTAGGAGGCAGACACCCATTTTGAAAGTGACTACACGCACACTGCCAGCTTCATGCTCAGAGCCCACCCACACAGTCCGTCCGTTCCTCACCCGACCGGTGGAGGGCTGCAGCTGCTGGTCACGGCTGCGTGGAGCCGGACTCCAGCAGGCAACCGATGGGTGAAAGCCTCCTTAACACATCTCTCAGGCTCCACCCTTCATGCTTTGATGCCATCAAATGCATGACACAGTGAAGTTCATGGGCAGGTCTTTTGCATTTAGATGGCAGAAAACCACCGTTCAAGATAAGCAGGCTTCCTGCCTTCCCCAAAAGATACGTTCATTGTCCGCACCCTATTCTGCATTTCATGGCACCCACGGACCAGAAAAAGCTGTACCTCACGGGATGTTTCTATGGCCCGCGTAGTCCATACCATGTCCTGAAGCTCTGACAGAAGAGAGAGCCCCTGGATCAATAAACCATGCATGTGAGGAACTGCAGGTAACACAACATCAGGTGGAGCGCCAGGAGTTCCTGCTCCACTTTGGAAACGTCAGAGTCGGCCGACTTTCCCGGAGGCATGAGGAGATCACAGGGTGACTCTGAGCCACAAATGGGATACAGGCAAATGCATGCTTGTGTGTCAGGCAAGGTATTTCCGTAGGAGAGGCAAGCGTTGTACAAAGCCCTGGTGAGAACTCACCCGTACCGTTAGGGACATTTCTCATTCCTCGGGTTCAAGAAACAAGAATTCCACCTGGGAGGAAGGCAAACAAAGACGAAGCAGTTGACTAGGGGCATGGAGGGCCTACAGAAGAAGAGGACTAGCAGGAGCAAGACAAAGGCTGAGAGGGTTGCCATCGCTTTCAAGCAAGATATCAAAGATGAAGGCCAAAGGGGGAAAAGAGCTATTGAAGTGCAAGGAAAAAGACGGTCAAGAACGCAAAACAATTTGGGACTTTGTGCCAAGAAGAAGACCTCACCAAAAGCAGGGGAGTAGCAAATGTCCCTTGGTGCACTGGGAAGGAATGGTGAGGAAATCCTGCGTGCGCTCTACGTCTCCGCACAGGTCATGCAGAGGGAACCAAAAGCCTTTCTTTCACCTCTGGCATCGCCACAAACAAATGAATGCGTCTGGTGTAAATGACCTATGTAAACACTTAGGCGGAAGGTACATACCGGTTTTGGCCCCAACATACAAAATGACAAGAAGAGTACCTGCCTTACTCTTGCAGCTCTCCAAATACTAAATCCTAAAGGAAAAGGAGACTTGCCAGGGGTTTAGGTGAGATCTGAACATCTTCCCACAAAGTGAGCTAGGCAAGTAACGCTCAGAACGGTTAAAGTCACAAACGAGCTCTGAAAGTTTTACCCCAGGGCTGTAGCACGTCTTGTGTCCCGTATAAACACGGCCAACGGGTGTGTTTAACAGAGGAGCCGCGCAGCCTGCCTTCAGTGGGAAAAGGGGATGTGCCGGCAATAGCAGCAAGGGGCTGTTTTTACAGTTTGGAAGAGTCTTCGTTTAGCTGGCTGTGCATGCTCTGGGCATGGATCCAGACGTTCTAGGTCTGAAAGTGACCAGCCTTTCCACCACACCAGTGTCACCTCCACTCCCTTGTTTTTCACAGCCCGTCTTATTTCCATGGCGCTCCCTTGGCACCGTCCGTCCCAACCTACGGCTCTGGTTAAGCTTTGGCTTTTCTCCGCGCTGCAGCTGCCAAAATCACCCCCCTTACACCCAAGAAAAACGGTTTGTGTCCAGCCAGATCAAGTCCCTGGTCCTCCTTGCTCCGTGGCCCCACGGACGTTAGCTCTGGCGCAAAGAGGGGATGGCTAACAGGGCTGGTCCCTGGGCTGCGGGGCTGCTTTCTGCCATGGCCTGAGAGAAGAGGAGCAGCACTGGGTTTGTCCCTGGGAGCCGAGTGGCAGAGGAGGCATCGGGGACAGCCAGCAGCTGTTCCCAGTGCACGGCCACCAAGGGCAGGGACGGACCCCTGGGCCTCCCGGGCACGGGGACTGCCTCGGGGCCAGCACCCCAAAGGCCTTCCTCCAAAGGATGCTGGGCAGAGGGGCAGCGGGCGGGGCTGCGCATGGGGGGCCCCGTCACCCCCATGTCACAGTGCCACCACCCGGCAACGCAGCAGTCACAATGCCCCGGGGCAGGATAAAAGGCAGCGTCTCCCGTGCCCCGCTGCCAGAGATGGCCCGCGGACAGGCCTGAAGACATCCAAGAGCAAGTCCTCGAGGAGCCAGTGGAATTACATGGAGGGGCCTGCGGGAGGAAGACCTCCGGGAGGCTGGACAAGGCTGCTGGAGGTTCTCTGCTGCAAGGCCAGCTCCTGGCAGAACCACCTCCAAAGCTCATCTGAGGGACAGAAATCCTTTCCAGCTCAGTGGCCAGAGCAAGGGAATGCCTTCTTGAGGAGCGCTGCAGAGCTCGCCACCCTCATCCCCCACGGAGCCAGGGGCAGCAGACGTAAGACATGGGATGCACAGATGTTGTCAGGGGTCCCAGCAGGGCTTTGGAGCACCCACTGGTGCCCTGCCAGGCGTGGGAAGGATTCCGGCCCCCAAGGACCATCAGGCCCTTGTCGGGGGCCTTTTGCCACTCTTGGAAGCCCCTGAGATGGCTCTAGGTGGAGGGAGAGTAGGGCTTGGGCATCTCCTGGGAGGCGTCACCAGCCTGCGGGACGAGGAGGCAGGTCTTGCTCGCGTGCTCAGGGAATAGCCGATCGCCAGCGCTGGGGTCAGGAAGGAATTTTCCCCCGGGGCAGATTGGCCCTGGTCCCCGGGGGTTTTTTGCCTTCCTCTGCAGCATTGAGCATGACCACTTGTCAGGGCTCCTCTCGTCCCTTTTGGCTAGGTTACTGCCTGCTGCTCATGCACCACGAAGATGGCCTCTCGTGCCCTGCAGCTGGGGGGAGGAAGGCTTTTTTTCCCCCACGGTGGGCTAGCAAGCGTCCCCGGGGGTTTTTTGCCTGCCTCTGCAGCACTGAGCACGCACGGCCCCTTGCCAGGGCTCCTTTGGGCCATTTTGGCTAGGTGCCTGCTGCTCCTGCTCCACGAAGGTGGCCCTCGTGCCCCGCATCCGGGGGGAGGAAGCTTACCAGACTCCCCAGGTGGGCCCCCAGGGTGGCCCCCGGGGCTGCTTCTTGCTTCTTGTCCTCTGTAGCATTGAGCACAGCCCCTTGTCAGGGCTCCTCTGGGCCCTTTGGGCTCGGTTCCTGCCTGCTGCTCCTTTGCACCACACCAAGGCACCACTCGTGCCCTGGCTCGCTCTGGCTCTCTTGCCCATCGCAAGTTTGGAGCGGGAGCAAGCTCTGCTCTTCCCTTGGCTCCGTTTCCCCAGGGGTTCTTGCTCGTGCAAAGCAGCCTGGCCTTGCAAGGGCTCCAGGCTTGCTGCACCACCCGCAGCTGCCACTTGTCAGCTCTCCCTGCATGCAATACAAGCGCAGGGCAGGCACGAGAGCGCTTTTCATGCATCACTGGCCAAGAAGCACAGCAACGGAGCAAGTTTTGGAAGACAAAAAGTGCGCTTGTCATCGATACGTGTCACAGTTTGGAAAATACCCCATGGTACCACACACCACCTCTTCTTCTTCTTCTTTTGTGTGTGCTGGGTACACCAATGCTCCTTCTTCAAGTTCTCACTCGTCAGAAAACACGGATAGCTTGGCCCGCATTCCTGCTGCCGCTTTCTGCGGCTCTGTGGCTTTCCTTTGCCAGACTGCAAGGGATGGTTTTTCAAGCTAAGCTGAAGACCGCATCAGCCTGCTCTGGGCTACACATGCGCCTTGTGTTAATGCTTGTGAGCATCGGCTCTGAAACGGATTTACAAAAATAAAATCCTCTTCCCACTTGTAACCTTTGTGATTTGTGTCCTTGAAAGTGGGTTTCGAGCTGAAAAACCCCTGGCCTTTCAGGCTAATAACAGTCTCATCGTTACGCGACTCATCGGGAGCGCAGGGAATAGAAGAGAACAGAGCAGAAGAGTTGTGCTATGTCATGCCTAGGGTTCTGCCTGACAAGCCGTGACCTAGGCCTGAGGGCTGCCCCCAGGAGAGCAGCTCTCTGCAGTGCCGGTCCCAGGCCCAGCCAGCAGACAGGGGCAGAGACGGGCACACCTACAACGTGGCTCGGGCAGGGACTGAAGGCCCCGGGCTGAGCTGAGACACGTCCCCGGGGCCCTTGGCAGGAGGCGGTGTGGGTGGCGGTCCCAGGGGAGAGGCCGGTCCCAGCCATTGAGGTCTATGAGCACCCCCAGGACCCTGGCAGAAGTAGGCTTGCACTGCTCATGTGCCCTCCTACAGACATTGGTGGGTGGCCACTTGGGAGACAAGGGTAGTGGGCCAGAGGGACCTTCGCTCTGAGGGGGTACGGTTGTTCTCAGGCTCTTGTGGTTTAGCATGCTTCTGAAGGGAAACAGCTCAGGCATTTCTACAAGTGAGTACTTCTGGAGTACTCCAGAAAGGTCCACGGGGAAATGAACAGGGATTGCTCACCTCAAAAAGATTTGCAACCATTTAGTTGAGGAGCCCGTCCTGCTTCAGACTGTGGGCCTGACCTTTGAGCCTCGCTACTGTCACAGGTGTGGGGTTTTGCCATCCTGTGGAAACCCAGCTACACTGGGCAAACACACAAGATGTGCAAAAACCGCACGTTTTGCAGATTTGTTCACAGGGTCAAATGATTTCTAAATGATCCACGGCTCTCACCCCCATCAGAAGGTACATGCCTCCTTCCCACAACGTGACAGAGCAAATGCCTAGGATGGGACACGACTGCCCATTCAATCCCTTCTGCTACTGCACGGCTGGGAGGAAATGCCATCAAAGATTTCCTTAGCATGTACTGGTAGGGAAAGGAGGTAAGAAGAAGAACAGTATAGTACAGTATAGTACAGTATGGTATGGTATGGTATGGTATGGTATGGTATGGTATGGTATGGTATGGTATGGTATGGTATAGTATAGAAGGGAAGGGAAGGGAAGGGAAGGGAAGGGAAGGGAAGGGAAGGGAAGGGAAGGGAAGGGAAGGGAAGGGAAGGGAAGGGAAGGGAAGGGAAGGGAAGGGAAGGGAAGGGAAGGGAAGGGAAGGGAAGGGAAGGGAAGGGAAGGGAAGGGAAGGGAAGGGAAGGGAAGGGAAGGGAAGGGAATAGCATAGCATAGCGTAGCATGGCATAGCATAGGATAGCATGGAATGGAATGGAATGGAATGGAATGGAATGGAATGGAATGGAGTGATATGCAATGCAATGCAATGCAATGCAATGCAATGCAGTGCAATGCAATGCAATGGAAGAGTTGAGTTGGAAGTGACTTACAACGATCACCTACTGCAACTGCCTGAGCACTTCAGGGCTGACCAAAAGTTCAAGCATGGCATTAAGGGCATTGTCCAAATGCCTCTGAAACTCTGACAGGCTTGGGGCATCAACCACCTCTCCAGGAAGCCTCTTCCAGGGTTTGACCACCCTCTTGGTAAAGAAATGTTTCCTCATGTCAGGTCCAAACCTCCCCTGACGGACGCAGCTTTGAGCCATTCCCACACATCCTGGCGCTGGGTACCAGGGAGAAGAGATCAGCACCTCCCTCTTAACCTCCCATCCTCAGGAAGCTGTAGAGAGCAGCGAGGTCGCCCCTCAGCCTCCTTCTCTCCAACCTCGACAAACCCAGAGTCCTCGGCCCCTCCTCATAGGACATGCCTTCCAGCCCCTTCACCACCTTTGCCGCACTCCTCTGGACACATTCAAGCACCTTAACATCCTTTTTGAATTGTGGGGCCCAATTGACGGGATTGCGTTCCCATACTGCGATCCCCCACAGTACGGGAATGCAATTAATACAGCTGTAGTGAATTATTTCAGGACGTGCTATTTCCACATGCATTTGCCTTGGGGGGGCCCTTTACAAAGAGCAAAGCGTGGGCTTAAAATGCACAGGCTACCAGTTCATCTTCAAGTGTAACTCAAAACACAGGTTTTAGCTTCTAAATGCCATGTACTTTGAAGTCCTTGCTCCTTAAAGACTCTCTTTTTCCCAACAGCCCTCTGGACAGGGGGCACTCATGGCAAGGGAATTCACCTCCAGCCTCCCTCTCCTGCTGACCCATCAGATCCACGTTTGCACACATGCAAGGGCCTGTCTCGTCACACTGAGCTTGCATCAAGATGTTGAGATTCTTTAACTGAAGAACACACACAGTCTGCCACCTTTCTGCATTCACTGCACCCGTTTTACAAAGTAATTACCAAGTGTGTGCTAGAATTTTTTCTTTTCATAGTTCCACTTATTAATTAAAGAACCCAAACAGTGACGTTCCTTTGTATCTGAATGACATGGCTGGTGATTTCATCATCACACCAACGCTCTCAGGGAATTTCAGGTGGGCGTACAAAAAGCAAAATCTTCCGTCCTTCTTTGCAGCTATCGTCCAGGCGCGTAGGGCCTCTTAAAGAGAGGCAGTTGCCTTTTAGTGTCCGATGGCCACCTGGTCAGCCGCCTCCTTACCCACATCAGCATTACCAGCAACAACCTTCCTCTTCACTAAATGCCTGCAGAATTCATTTAGAAACTCGCCGACCTTTAGCCACGCTCCTGGAGAGCAAAGCACATCCCCACAGACAGCCGTGCCACTAACTGCATCACACTAACCCACCGGTCTTTCATCTCCTGTACCTTTTTCAGCGTCTGGGCTCATTTGGCACTTTCTCCTCTTAAACGTCCCAAACGGAAACTCGGTTAATGCCAGCTGTGGGTTTTTTCTTTCCTAGGAGGCAGACACCCATTTTGAAAGTGACTACACGCACACTGCCAGCTTCATGCTCAGAGCCCACCCACACAGTCCGTCCGTTCCTCACCCAACCGGTGGAGGGCTGCAGCTGCTGGTCACGGCTGCGTGGAGCCGGACTCCAGCAGGCAACCGATGGGTGAAAGCCTCCTTAACACATCTCTCAGGCTCCACCCTTCATGCTTTGATGCCATCAAATGCATGACACAGTGAAGTTCATGGGCAGGTCTTTTGCATTTAGATGGCAGAAAACCACCGTTCAAGATAAGCAGGCTTCCTGCCTTCCCCAAAAGATACGTTCATTGTCCGCACCCTATTCTGCATTTCATGGCACCCACGGACCAGAAAAAGCTGTACCTCACGGGATGTTTCTATGGCCCGCGTAGTCCATACCATGTCCTGAAGCTCTGACAGAAGAGATAGCCCCTGGATCAATACACCATGCATGTGAGGAACTGCAGGTAACACAACATCAGGTGGAGCGCCAGGAGTTCCTGCTCCACTTTGGAAACGTCAGAGTCGGCCGACTTTCCCGGAGGCATGAGGAGATCACAGGGTGACTCTGAGCCACAAATGGGATACAGGCAAATGCATGCTTGTGTGTCAGGCAAGGTATTTCCGTAGGAGAGGCAAGCGTTGTACAAAGCCCTGGTGAGAACTCACCCGTACCGTTAGGGACATTTCTCATTCCTCGGGTTCAAGAAACAAGAATTCCACCTGGGAGGAAGGCAAACAAAGACGAAGCAGTTGACTAGGGGCATGGAGGGCCTACAGAAGAAGAGGACTAGCAGGAGCAAGACAAAGGCTGAGAGGGTTGCCATCGCTTTCAAGCAAGATATCAAAGATGAAGGCCAAAGGGGGAAAAGAGCTATTGAAGTGCAAGGAAAAAGACGGTCAAGAACGCAAAACAATTTGGGACTTTGTGCCAAGAAGAAGACCTCACCAAAAGCAGGGGAGTAGCAAATGTCCCTTGGTGCACTGGGAAGGAATGGTGAGGAAATCCTGCGTGCGCTCTACGTCTCCGCACAGGTCATGCAGAGGGAACCAAAAGCCTTTCTTTCACCTCTGGCATCGCCACAAACAAATGAATGCGTCTGGTGTAAATGACCTATGTAAACACTTAGGCGGAAGGTACATACCGGTTTTGGCCCCAACATACAAAATGACAAGAAGAGTACCTGCCTTACTCTTGCAGCTCTCCAAATACTAAATCCTAAAGGAAAAGGAGACTTGCCAGGGGTTTAGGTGAGATCTGAACATCTTCCCACAAAGTGAGCTAGGCAAGTAACGCTCAGAACGGTTAAAGTCACAAACGAGCTCTGAAAGTTTTACCCCAGGGCTGTAGCACGTCTTGTGTCCCGTATAAACACGGCCAACGGGTGTGTTTAACAGAGGAGCCGCGCAGCCTGCCTTCAGTGGGAAAAGGGGATGTGCCGGCAATAGCAGCAAGGGGCTGTTTTTACAGTTTGGAAGAGTCTTCGTTTAGCTGGCTGTGCATGCTCTGGGCATGGATCCAGACGTTCTAGGTCTGAAAGTGACCAGCCTTTCCACCACACCAGTGTCACCTCCACTCCCTTGTTTTTCACAGCCCGTCTTATTTCCATGGCGCTCCCTTGGCACCGTCCGTCCCAACCTACGGCTCTGGTTAAGCTTTGGCTTTTCTCCGCGCTGCAGCTGCCAAAATCACCCCCCTTACACCCAAGAAAAACGGTTTGTGTCCAGCCAGATCAAGTCCCTGGTCCTCCTTGCTCCGTGGCCCCACGGACGTTAGCTCTGGCGCAAAGAGGGGATGGCTAACAGGGCTGGTCCCTGGGCTGCGGGGCTGCTTTCTGCCATGGCCTGAGAGAAGAGGAGCAGCACTGGGTTTGTCCCTGGGAGCCGAGTGGCAGAGGAGGCATCGGGGACAGCCAGCAGCTGTTCCCAGTGCACGGCCACCAAGGGCAGGGACGGACCCCTGGGCCTCCCGGGCACGGGGACTGCCTCGGGGCCAGCACCCCAAAGGCCTTCCTCCAAAGGATGCTGGGCAGAGGGGCAGCGGGCGGGGCTGCGCATGGGGGGCCCCGTCACCCCCATGTCACAGTGCCACCACCCGGCAACGCAGCAGTCACAATGCCCCGGGGCAGGATAAAAGGCAGCGTCTCCCGTGCCCCGCTGCCAGAGATGGCCCGCGGACAGGCCTGAAGACATCCAAGAGCAAGTCCTCGAGGAGCCAGTGGAATTACATGGAGGGGCCTGCGGGAGGAAGACCTCCGGGAGGCTGGACAAGGCTGCTGGAGGTTCTCTGCTGCAAGGCCAGCTCCTGGCAGAACCACCTCCAAAGCTCATCTGAGGGACAGAAATCCTTTCCAGCTCAGTGGCCAGAGCAAGGGAATGCCTTCTTGAGGAGCGCTGCAGAGCTCGCCACCCTCATCCCCCACGGAGCCAGGGGCAGCAGACGTAAGACATGGGATGCACAGATGTTGTCAGGGGTCCCAGCAGGGCTTTGGAGCACCCACTGGTGCCCTGCCAGGCGTGGGAAGGATTCCGGCCCCCAAGGACCATCAGGCCCTTGTCGGGGGCCTTTTGCCACTCTTGGAAGCCCCTGAGATGGCTCTAGGTGGAGGGAGAGTAGGGCTTGGGCATCTCCTGGGAGGCGTCACCAGCCTGCGGGACGAGGAGGCAGGTCTTGCTCGCGTGCTCAGGGAATAGCCGATCGCCAGCGCTGGGGTCAGGAAGGAATTTTCCCCCGGGGCAGATTGGCCCTGGTCCCCGGGGGTTTTTTGCCTTCCTCTGCAGCATTGAGCATGACCACTTGTCAGGGCTCCTCTCGTCCCTTTTGGCTAGGTTACTGCCTGCTGCTCATGCACCACGAAGATGGCCTCTCGTGCCCTGCAGCTGGGGGGAGGAAGGCTTTTTTTCCCCCACGGTGGGCTAGCAAGCGTCCCCGGGGGTTTTTTGCCTGCCTCTGCAGCACTGAGCACGCACGGCCCCTTGCCAGGGCTCCTTTGGGCCATTTTGGCTAGGTGCCTGCTGCTCCTGCTCCACGAAGGTGGCCCTCGTGCCCCGCATCCGGGGGGAGGAAGCTTACCAGACTCCCCAGGTGGGCCCCCAGGGTGGCCCCCGGGGCTGCTTCTTGCTTCTTGTCCTCTGTAGCATTGAGCACAGCCCCTTGTCAGGGCTCCTCTGGGCCCTTTGGGCTCGGTTCCTGCCTGCTGCTCCTTTGCACCACACCAAGGCACCACTCGTGCCCTGGCTCGCTCTGGCTCTCTTGCCCATCGCAAGTTTGGAGCGGGAGCAAGCTCTGCTCTTCCCTTGGCTCCGTTTCCCCAGGGGTTCTTGCTCGTGCAAAGCAGCCTGGCCTTGCAAGGGCTCCAGGCTTGCTGCACCACCCGCAGCTGCCACTTGTCAGCTCTCCCTGCATGCAATACAAGCGCAGGGCAGGCACGAGAGCGCTTTTCATGCATCACTGGCCAAGAAGCACAGCAACGGAGCAAGTTTTGGAAGACAAAAAGTGCGCTTGTCATCGATACGTGTCACAGTTTGGAAAATACCCCATGGTACCACACACCACCTCTTCTTCTTCTTCTTTTGTGTGTGCTGGGTACACCAATGCTCCTTCTTCAAGTTCTCACTCGTCAGAAAACACGGATAGCTTGGCCCGCATTCCTGCTGCCGCTTTCTGCGGCTCTGTGGCTTTCCTTTGCCAGACTGCAAGGGATGGTTTTTCAAGCTAAGCTGAAGACCGCATCAGCCTGCTCTGGGCTACACATGCGCCTTGTGTTAATGCTTGTGAGCATCGGCTCTGAAACGGATTTACAAAAATAAAATCCTCTTCCCACTTGTAACCTTTGTGATTTGTGTCCTTGAAAGTGGGTTTCGAGCTGAAAAACCCCTGGCCTTTCAGGCTAATAACAGTCTCATCGTTACGCGACTCATCGGGAGCGCAGGGAATAGAAGAGAACAGAGCAGAAGAGTTGTGCTATGTCATGCCTAGGGTTCTGCCTGACAAGCCGTGACCTAGGCCTGAGGGCTGCCCCCAGGAGAGCAGCTCTCTGCAGTGCCGGTCCCAGGCCCAGCCAGCAGACAGGGGCAGAGACGGGCACACCTACAACGTGGCTCGGGCAGGGACTGAAGGCCCCGGGCTGAGCTGAGACACGTCCCCGGGGCCCTTGGCAGGAGGCGGTGTGGGTGGCGGTCCCAGGGGAGAGGCCGGTCCCAGCCATTGAGGTCTATGAGCACCCCCAGGACCCTGGCAGAAGTAGGCTTGCACTGCTCATGTGCCCTCCTACAGACATTGGTGGGTGGCCACTTGGGAGACAAGGGTAGTGGGCCAGAGGGACCTTCGCTCTGAGGGGGTACGGTTGTTCTCAGGCTCTTGTGGTTTAGCATGCTTCTGAAGGGAAACAGCTCAGGCATTTCTACAAGTGAGTACTTCTGGAGTACTCCAGAAAGGTCCACGGGGAAATGAACAGGGATTGCTCACCTCAAAAAGATTTGCAACCATTTAGTTGAGGAGCCCGTCCTGCTTCAGACTGTGGGCCTGACCTTTGAGCCTCGCTACTGTCACAGGTGTGGGGTTTTGCCATCCTGTGGAAACCCAGCTACACTGGGCAAACACACAAGATGTGCAAAAACCGCACGTTTTGCAGATTTGTTCACAGGGTCAAATGATTTCTAAATGATCCACGGCTCTCACCCCCATCAGAAGGTACATGCCTCCTTCCCACAACGTGACAGAGCAAATGCCTAGGATGGGACACGACTGCCCATTCAATCCCTTCTGCTACTGCACGGCTGGGAGGAAATGCCATCAAAGATTTCCTTAGCATGTACTGGTAGGGAAAGGAGGTAAGAAGAAGAACAGTATAGTACAGTATAGTACAGTATGGTATGGTATGGTATGGTATGGTATGGTATGGTATGGTATGGTATGGTATGTTATAGTATAGAAGGGAAGGGAAGGGAAGGGAAGGGAAGGGAAGGGAAGGGAAGGGAAGGGAAGGGAAGGGAAGGGAAGGGAAGGGAAGGGAAGGGAAGGGAAGGGAAGGGAAGGGAAGGGAAGGGAAGGGAAGGGAAGGGAAGGGAAGGGAAGGGAAGGGAAGGGAAGGGAAGGGAATAGCATAGCATAGCGTAGCATGGCATAGCATAGGATAGCATGGAATGGAATGGAATGGAATGGAATGGAATGGAATGGAATGGAGTGATATGCAATGCAATGCAATGCAATGCAATGCAATGCAATGGAAGAGTTGAGTTGGAAGTGACTTACAACGATCACCTACTGCAACTGCCTGAGCACTTCAGGGCTGACCAAAAGTTCAAGCATGGCATTAAGGGCATTGTCCAAATGCCTCTGAAACTCTGACAGGCTTGGGGCATCAACCACCTCTCCAGGAAGCCTCTTCCAGGGTTTGACCACCCTCTTGGTAAAGAAATGTTTCCTCATGTCAGGTCCAAACCTCCCCTGACGGACGCAGCTTTGAGCCATTCCCACACATCCTGGCACTGGGTACCAGGGAGAAGAGATCAGCACCTCCCTCTTAACCTCCCATCCTCAGGAAGCTGTAGAGAGCAGCGAGGTCGCCCCTCAGCCTCCTTCTCTCCAACCTCGACAAACCCAGAGTCCTCGGCCCCTCCTCACAGGACATGCCTTCCAGCCCCTTCACCACCTTTGCCGCACTCCTCTGGACACATTCAAGCACCTTAACATCCTTTTTGAATTGTGGGGCCCAATTGACGGGATTGCGTTCCCATACTGCGATCCCCCACAGTACGGGAATGCAATTAATACAGCTGTAGTGAATTATTTCAGGACGTGCTATTTCCACATGCATTTGCCTTGGGGGGGCCCTTTACAAAGAGCAAAGCGTGGGCTTAAAATGCACAGGCTACCAGTTCATCTTCAAGTGTAACTCAAAACACAGGTTTTAGCTTCTAAATGCCATGTACTTTGAAGTCCTTGCTCCTTAAAGACTCTCTTTTTCCCAACAGCCCTCTGGACAGGGGGCACTCATGGCAAGGGAATTCACCTCCAGCCTCCCTCTCCTGCTGACCCATCAGATCCACGTTTGCACACATGCAAGGGCCTGTCTCGTCACACTGAGCTTGCATCAAGATGTTGAGATTCTTTAACTGAAGAACACACACAGTCTGCCACCTTTCTGCATTCACTGCACCCGTTTTACAAAGTAATTACCAAGTGTGTGCTAGAATTTTTTCTTTTCATAGTTCCACTTATTAATTAAAGAACCCAAACAGTGACGTTCCTTTGTATCTGAATGACATGGCTGGTGATTTCATCATCACACCAACGCTCTCAGGGAATTTCAGGTGGGCGTACAAAAAGCAAAATCTTCCGTCCTTCTTTGCAGCTATCGTCCAGGCGCGTAGGGCCTCTTAAAGAGAGGCAGTTGCCTTTTAGTGTCCGATGGCCACCTGGTCAGCCGCCTCCTTACCCACATCAGCATTACCAGCAACAACCTTCCTCTTCACTAAATGCCTGCAGAATTCATTTAGAAACTCGCCGACCTTTAGCCACGCTCCTGGAGAGCAAAGCACATCCCCACAGACAGCCGTGCCACTAACTGCATCACACTAACCCACCGGTCTTTCATCTCCTGTACCTTTTTCAGCGTCTGGGCTCATTTGGCACTTTCTCCTCTTAAACGTCCCAAACGGAAACTCGGTTAATGCCAGCTGTGGGTTTTTTCTTTCCTAGGAGGCAGACACCCATTTTGAAAGTGACTACACGCACACTGCCAGCTTCATGCTCAGAGCCCACCCACACAGTCCGTCCGTTCCTCACCCGACCGGTGGAGGGCTGCAGCTGCTGGTCACGGCTGCGTGGAGCCGGACTCCAGCAGGCAACCGATGGGTGAAAGCCTCCTTAACACATCTCTCAGGCTCCACCCTTCATGCTTTGATGCCATCAAATGCATGACACAGTGAAGTTCATGGGCAGGTCTTTTGCATTTAGATGGCAGAAAACCACCGTTCAAGATAAGCAGGCTTCCTGCCTTCCCCAAAAGATACGTTCATTGTCCGCACCCTATTCTGCATTTCATGGCACCCACGGACCAGAAAAAGCTGTACCTCACGGGATGTTTCTATGGCCCGCGTAGTCCATACCATGTCCTGAAGCTCTGACAGAAGAGAGAGCCCCTGGATCAATAAACCATGCATGTGAGGAACTGCAGGTAACACAACATCAGGTGGAGCGCCAGGAGTTCCTGCTCCACTTTGGAAACGTCAGAGTCGGCCGACTTTCCCGGAGGCATGAGGAGATCACAGGGTGACTCTGAGCCACAAATGGGATACAGGCAAATGCATGCTTGTGTGTCAGGCAAGGTATTTCCGTAGGAGAGGCAAGCGTTGTACAAAGCCCTGGTGAGAACTCACCCGTACCGTTAGGGACATTTCTCATTCCTCGGGTTCAAGAAACAAGAATTCCACCTGGGAGGAAGGCAAACAAAGACGAAGCAGTTGACTAGGGGCATGGAGGGCCTACAGAAGAAGAGGACTAGCAGGAGCAAGACAAAGGCTGAGAGGGTTGCCATCGCTTTCAAGCAAGATATCAAAGATGAAGGCCAAAGGGGGAAAAGAGCTATTGAAGTGCAAGGAAAAAGACGGTCAAGAACGCAAAACAATTTGGGACTTTGTGCCAAGAAGAAGACCTCACCAAAAGCAGGGGAGTAGCAAATGTCCCTTGGTGCACTGGGAAGGAATGGTGAGGAAATCCTGCGTGCGCTCTACGTCTCCGCACAGGTCATGCAGAGGGAACCAAAAGCCTTTCTTTCACCTCTGGCATCGCCACAAACAAATGAATGCGTCTGGTGTAAATGACCTATGTAAACACTTAGGCGGAAGGTACATACCGGTTTTGGCCCCAACATACAAAATGACAAGAAGAGTACCTGCCTTACTCTTGCAGCTCTCCAAATACTAAATCCTAAAGGAAAAGGAGACTTGCCAGGGGTTTAGGTGAGATCTGAACATCTTCCCACAAAGTGAGCTAGGCAAGTAACGCTCAGAACGGTTAAAGTCACAAACGAGCTCTGAAAGTTTTACCCCAGGGCTGTAGCACGTCTTGTGTCCCGTATAAACACGGCCAACGGGTGTGTTTAACAGAGGAGCCGCGCAGCCTGCCTTCAGTGGGAAAAGGGGATGTGCCGGCAATAGCAGCAAGGGGCTGTTTTTACAGTTTGGAAGAGTCTTCGTTTAGCTGGCTGTGCATGCTCTGGGCATGGATCCAGACGTTCTAGGTCTGAAAGTGACCAGCCTTTCCACCACACCAGTGTCACCTCCACTCCCTTGTTTTTCACAGCCCGTCTTATTTCCATGGCGCTCCCTTGGCACCGTCCGTCCCAACCTACGGCTCTGGTTAAGCTTTGGCTTTTCTCCGCGCTGCAGCTGCCAAAATCACCCCCCTTACACCCAAGAAAAACGGTTTGTGTCCAGCCAGATCAAGTCCCTGGTCCTCCTTGCTCCGTGGCCCCACGGACGTTAGCTCTGGCGCAAAGAGGGGATGGCTAACAGGGCTGGTCCCTGGGCTGCGGGGCTGCTTTCTGCCATGGCCTGAGAGAAGAGGAGCAGCACTGGGTTTGTCCCTGGGAGCCGAGTGGCAGAGGAGGCATCGGGGACAGCCAGCAGCTGTTCCCAGTGCACGGCCACCAAGGGCAGGGACGGACCCCTGGGCCTCCCGGGCACGGGGACTGCCTCGGGGCCAGCACCCCAAAGGCCTTCCTCCAAAGGATGCTGGGCAGAGGGGCAGCGGGCGGGGCTGCGCATGGGGGGCCCCGTCACCCCCATGTCACAGTGCCACCACCCGGCAACGCAGCAGTCACAATGCCCCGGGGCAGGATAAAAGGCAGCGTCTCCCGTGCCCCGCTGCCAGAGATGGCCCGCGGACAGGCCTGAAGACATCCAAGAGCAAGTCCTCGAGGAGCCAGTGGAATTACATGGAGGGGCCTGCGGGAGGAAGACCTCCGGGAGGCTGGACAAGGCTGCTGGAGGTTCTCTGCTGCAAGGCCAGCTCCTGGCAGAACCACCTCCAAAGCTCATCTGAGGGACAGAAATCCTTTCCAGCTCAGTGGCCAGAGCAAGGGAATGCCTTCTTGAGGAGCGCTGCAGAGCTCGCCACCCTCATCCCCCACGGAGCCAGGGGCAGCAGACGTAAGACATGGGATGCACAGATGTTGTCAGGGGTCCCAGCAGGGCTTTGGAGCACCCACTGGTGCCCTGCCAGGCGTGGGAAGGATTCCGGCCCCCAAGGACCATCAGGCCCTTGTCGGGGGCCTTTTGCCACTCTTGGAAGCCCCTGAGATGGCTCTAGGTGGAGGGAGAGTAGGGCTTGGGCATCTCCTGGGAGGCGTCACCAGCCTGCGGGACGAGGAGGCAGGTCTTGCTCGCGTGCTCAGGGAATAGCCGATCGCCAGCGCTGGGGTCAGGAAGGAATTTTCCCCCGGGGCAGATTGGCCCTGGTCCCCGGGGGTTTTTTGCCTTCCTCTGCAGCATTGAGCATGACCACTTGTCAGGGCTCCTCTCGTCCCTTTTGGCTAGGTTACTGCCTGCTGCTCATGCACCACGAAGATGGCCTCTCGTGCCCTGCAGCTGGGGGGAGGAAGGCTTTTTTTTCCCCCACGGTGGGCTAGCAAGCGTCCCCGGGGGTTTTTTGCCTGCCTCTGCAGCACTGAGCACGCACGGCCCCTTGCCAGGGCTCCTTTGGGCCATTTTGGCTAGGTGCCTGCTGCTCCTGCTC
This sequence comes from Pelecanus crispus, assembly GCF_030463565.1. Lineage (NCBI taxonomy): Eukaryota > Metazoa > Chordata > Aves > Pelecaniformes > Pelecanidae > Pelecanus > Pelecanus crispus. The sequence goes on from NC_134644.1 coordinate 59,350,970, forward strand.
CACGAAGGTGGCCCTCGTGCCCCGCATCCGGGGGGAGGAAGCTTACCAGACTCCCCAGGTGGGCCCCCAGGGTGGCCCCCGGGGCTGCTTCTTGCTTCTTGTCCTCTGTAGCATTGAGCACAGCCCCTTGTCAGGGCTCCTCTGGGCCCTTTGGGCTCGGTTCCTGCCTGCTGCTCCTTTGCACCACACCAAGGCACCACTCGTGCCCTGGCTCGCTCTGGCTCTCTTGCCCATCGCAAGTTTGGAGCGGGAGCAAGCTCTGCTCTTCCCTTGGCTCCGTTTCCCCAGGGGTTCTTGCTCGTGCAAAGCAGCCTGGCCTTGCAAGGGCTCCAGGCTTGCTGCACCACCCGCAGCTGCCACTTGTCAGCTCTCCCTGCATGCAATACAAGCGCAGGGCAGGCACGAGAGCGCTTTTCATGCATCACTGGCCAAGAAGCACAGCAACGGAGCAAGTTTTGGAAGACAAAAAGTGCGCTTGTCATCGATACGTGTCACAGTTTGGAAAATACCCCATGGTACCACACACCACCTCTTCTTCTTCTTCTTTTGTGTGTGCTGGGTACACCAATGCTCCTTCTTCAAGTTCTCACTCGTCAGAAAACACGGATAGCTTGGCCCGCATTCCTGCTGCCGCTTTCTGCGGCTCTGTGGCTTTCCTTTGCCAGACTGCAAGGGATGGTTTTTCAAGCTAAGCTGAAGACCGCATCAGCCTGCTCTGGGCTACACATGCGCCTTGTGTTAATGCTTGTGAGCATCGGCTCTGAAACGGATTTACAAAAATAAAATCCTCTTCCCACTTGTAACCTTTGTGATTTGTGTCCTTGAAAGTGGGTTTCGAGCTGAAAAACCCCTGGCCTTTCAGGCTAATAACAGTCTCATCGTTACGCGACTCATCGGGAGCGCAGGGAATAGAAGAGAACAGAGCAGAAGAGTTGTGCTATGTCATGCCTAGGGTTCTGCCTGACAAGCCGTGACCTAGGCCTGAGGGCTGCCCCCAGGAGAGCAGCTCTCTGCAGTGCCGGTCCCAGGCCCAGCCAGCAGACAGGGGCAGAGACGGGCACACCTACAACGTGGCTCGGGCAGGGACTGAAGGCCCCGGGCTGAGCTGAGACACGTCCCCGGGGCCCTTGGCAGGAGGCGGTGTGGGTGGCGGTCCCAGGGGAGAGGCCGGGTCCCAGCCATTGAGGTCTATGAGCACCCCCAGGACCCTGGCAGAAGTAGGCTTGCACTGCTCATGTGCCCTCCTACAGACATTGGTGGGTGGCCACTTGGGAGACAAGGGTAGTGGGCCAGAGGGACCTTCGCTCTGAGGGGGTACGGTTGTTCTCAGGCTCTTGTGGTTTAGCATGCTTCTGAAGGGAAACAGCTCAGGCATTTCTACAAGTGAGTACTTCTGGAGTACTCCAGAAAGGTCCACGGGGAAATGAACAGGGATTGCTCACCTCAAAAAGATTTGCAACCATTTAGTTGAGGAGCCCGTCCTGCTTCAGACTGTGGGCCTGACCTTTGAGCCTCGCTACTGTCACAGGTGTGGGGTTTTGCCATCCTGTGGAAACCCAGCTACACTGGGCAAACACACAAGATGTGCAAAAACCGCACGTTTTGCAGATTTGTTCACAGGGTCAAATGATTTCTAAATGATCCACGGCTCTCACCCCCATCAGAAGGTACATGCCTCCTTCCCACAACGTGACAGAGCAAATGCCTAGGATGGGACACGACTGCCCATTCAATCCCTTCTGCTACTGCACGGCTGGGAGGAAATGCCATCAAAGATTTCCTTAGCATGTACTGGTAGGGAAAGGAGGTAAGAAGAAGAACAGTATAGTACAGTATAGTACAGTATGGTATGGTATGGTATGGTATGGTATGGTATGGTATGGTATGGTATGGTATGGTATGGTATGGTATGGTATAGTATAGAAGGGAAGGGAAGGGAAGGGAAGGGAAGGGAAGGGAAGGGAAGGGAAGGGAAGGGAAGGGAAGGGAAGGGAAGGGAAGGGAAGGGAAGGGAAGGGAAGGGAAGGGAAGGGAAGGGAAGGGAAGGGAAGGGAAGGGAATAGCATAGCATAGCATAGCATGGCATAGCATAGGATAGCATGGAATGGAATGGAATGGAATGGAATGGAATGGAATGGAATGGAATGGAGTGATATGCAATGCAATGCAATGCAATGCAATGCAATGCAATGCAATGCAGTGCAATGCAATGCAATGGAAGAGTTGAGTTGGAAGTGACTTACAACGATCACCTACTGCAACTGCCTGAGCACTTCAGGGCTGACCAAAAGTTCAAGCATGGCATTAAGGGCATTGTCCAAATGCCTCTGAAACTCTGACAGGCTTGGGGCATCAACCACCTCTCCAGGAAGCCTCTTCCAGGGTTTGACCACCCTCTTGGTAAAGAAATGTTTCCTCATGTCAGGTCCAAACCTCCCCTGACGGACGCAGCTTTGAGCCATTCCCACACATCCTGGCACTGGGTACCAGGGAGAAGAGATCAGCACCTCCCTCTTAACCTCCCATCCTCAGGAAGCTGTAGAGAGCAGCGAGGTCGCCCCTCAGCCTCCTTCTCTCCAACCTCGACAAACCCAGAGTCCTCGGCCCCTCCTCATAGGACATGCCTTCCAGCCCCTTCACCACCTTTGCCGCACTCCTCTGGACACATTCAAGCACCTTAACATCCTTTTTGAATTGTGGGGCCCAATTGACGGGATTGCGTTCCCATACTGCGATCCCCCACAGTACGGGAATGCAATTAATACAGCTGTAGTGAATTATTTCAGGACGTGCTATTTCCACATGCATTTGCCTTGGGGGGGCCCTTTACAAAGAGCAAAGCGTGGGCTTAAAATGCACAGGCTACCAGTTCATCTTCAAGTGTAACTCAAAACACAGGTTTTAGCTTCTAAATGCCATGTACTTTGAAGTCCTTGCTCCTTAAAGACTCTCTTTTTCCCAACAGCCCTCTGGACAGGGGGCACTCATGGCAAGGGAATTCACCTCCAGCCTCCCTCTCCTGCTGACCCATCAGATCCACGTTTGCACACATGCAAGGGCCTGTCTCGTCACACTGAGCTTGCATCAAGATGTTGAGATTCTTTAACTGAAGAACACACACAGTCTGCCACCTTTCTGCATTCACTGCACCCGTTTTACAAAGTAATTACCAAGTGTGTGCTAGAATTTTTTCTTTTCATAGTTCCACTTATTAATTAAAGAACCCAAACAGTGACGTTCCTTTGTATCTGAATGACATGGCTGGTGATTTCATCATCACACCAACGCTCTCAGGGAATTTCAGGTGGGCGTACAAAAAGCAAAATCTTCCGTCCTTCTTTGCAGCTATCGTCCAGGCGCGTAGGGCCTCTTAAAGAGAGGCAGTTGCCTTTTAGTGTCCGATGGCCACCTGGTCAGCCGCCTCCTTACCCACATCAGCATTACCAGCAACAACCTTCCTCTTCACTAAATGCCTGCAGAATTCATTTAGAAACTCGCCGACCTTTAGCCACGCTCCTGGAGAGCAAAGCACATCCCCACAGACAGCCGTGCCACTAACTGCATCACACTAACCCACCGGTCTTTCATCTCCTGTACCTTTTTCAGCGTCTGGGCTCATTTGGCACTTTCTCCTCTTAAACGTCCCAAACGGAAACTCGGTTAATGCCAGCTGTGGGTTTTTTCTTTCCTAGGAGGCAGACACCCATTTTGAAAGTGACTACACGCACACTGCCAGCTTCATGCTCAGAGCCCACCCACACAGTCCGTCCGTTCCTCACCCGACCGGTGGAGGGCTGCAGCTGCTGGTCACGGCTGCGTGGAGCCGGACTCCAGCAGGCAACCGATGGGTGAAAGCCTCCTTAACACATCTCTCAGGCTCCACCCTTCATGCTTTGATGCCATCAAATGCATGACACAGTGAAGTTCATGGGCAGGTCTTTTGCATTTAGATGGCAGAAAACCACCGTTCAAGATAAGCAGGCTTCCTGCCTTCCCCAAAAGATACGTTCATTGTCCGCACCCTATTCTGCATTTCATGGCACCCACGGACCAGAAAAAGCTGTACCTCACGGGATGTTTCTATGGCCCGCGTAGTCCATACCATGTCCTGAAGCTCTGACAGAAGAGAGAGCCCCTGGATCAATAAACCATGCATGTGAGGAACTGCAGGTAACACAACATCAGGTGGAGCGCCAGGAGTTCCTGCTCCACTTTGGAAACGTCAGAGTCGGCCGACTTTCCCGGAGGCATGAGGAGATCACAGGGTGACTCTGAGCCACAAATGGGATACAGGCAAATGCATGCTTGTGTGTCAGGCAAGGTATTTCCGTAGGAGAGGCAAGCGTTGTACAAAGCCCTGGTGAGAACTCACCCGTACCGTTAGGGACATTTCTCATTCCTCGGGTTCAAGAAACAAGAATTCCACCTGGGAGGAAGGCAAACAAAGACGAAGCAGTTGACTAGGGGCATGGAGGGCCTACAGAAGAAGAGGACTAGCAGGAGCAAGACAAAGGCTGAGAGGGTTGCCATCGCTTTCAAGCAAGATATCAAAGATGAAGGCCAAAGGGGGAAAAGAGCTATTGAAGTGCAAGGAAAAAGACGGTCAAGAACGCAAAACAATTTGGGACTTTGTGCCAAGAAGAAGACCTCACCAAAAGCAGGGGAGTAGCAAATGTCCCTTGGTGCACTGGGAAGGAATGGTGAGGAAATCCTGCGTGCGCTCTACGTCTCCGCACAGGTCATGCAGAGGGAACCAAAAGCCTTTCTTTCACCTCTGGCATCGCCACAAACAAATGAATGCGTCTGGTGTAAATGACCTATGTAAACACTTAGGCGGAAGGTACATACCGGTTTTGGCCCCAACATACAAAATGACAAGAAGAGTACCTGCCTTACTCTTGCAGCTCTCCAAATACTAAATCCTAAAGGAAAAGGAGACTTGCCAGGGGTTTAGGTGAGATCTGAACATCTTCCCACAAAGTGAGCTAGGCAAGTAACGCTCAGAACGGTTAAAGTCACAAACGAGCTCTGAAAGTTTTACCCCAGGGCTGTAGCACGTCTTGTGTCCCGTATAAACACGGCCAACGGGTGTGTTTAACAGAGGAGCCGCGCAGCCTGCCTTCAGTGGGAAAAGGGGATGTGCCGGCAATAGCAGCAAGGGGCTGTTTTTACAGTTTGGAAGAGTCTTCGTTTAGCTGGCTGTGCATGCTCTGGGCATGGATCCAGACGTTCTAGGTCTGAAAGTGACCAGCCTTTCCACCACACCAGTGTCACCTCCACTCCCTTGTTTTTCACAGCCCGTCTTATTTCCATGGCGCTCCCTTGGCACCGTCCGTCCCAACCTACGGCTCTGGTTAAGCTTTGGCTTTTCTCCGCGCTGCAGCTGCCAAAATCACCCCCCTTACACCCAAGAAAAACGGTTTGTGTCCAGCCAGATCAAGTCCCTGGTCCTCCTTGCTCCGTGGCCCCACGGACGTTAGCTCTGGCGCAAAGAGGGGATGGCTAACAGGGCTGGTCCCTGGGCTGCGGGGCTGCTTTCTGCCATGGCCTGAGAGAAGAGGAGCAGCACTGGGTTTGTCCCTGGGAGCCGAGTGGCAGAGGAGGCATCGGGGACAGCCAGCAGCTGTTCCCAGTGCACGGCCACCAAGGGCAGGGACGGACCCCTGGGCCTCCCGGGCACGGGGACTGCCTCGGGGCCAGCACCCCAAAGGCCTTCCTCCAAAGGATGCTGGGCAGAGGGGCAGCGGGCGGGGCTGCGCATGGGGGGCCCCGTCACCCCCATGTCACAGTGCCACCACCCGGCAACGCAGCAGTCACAATGCCCCGGGGCAGGATAAAAGGCAGCGTCTCCCGTGCCCCGCTGCCAGAGATGGCCCGCGGACAGGCCTGAAGACATCCAAGAGCAAGTCCTCGAGGAGCCAGTGGAATTACATGGAGGGGCCTGCGGGAGGAAGACCTCCGGGAGGCTGGACAAGGCTGCTGGAGGTTCTCTGCTGCAAGGCCAGCTCCTGGCAGAACCACCTCCAAAGCTCATCTGAGGGACAGAAATCCTTTCCAGCTCAGTGGCCAGAGCAAGGGAATGCCTTCTTGAGGAGCGCTGCAGAGCTCGCCACCCTCATCCCCCACGGAGCCAGGGGCAGCAGACGTAAGACATGGGATGCACAGATGTTGTCAGGGGTCCCAGCAGGGCTTTGGAGCACCCACTGGTGCCCTGCCAGGCGTGGGAAGGATTCCGGCCCCCAAGGACCATCAGGCCCTTGTCGGGGGCCTTTTGCCACTCTTGGAAGCCCCTGAGATGGCTCTAGGTGGAGGGAGAGTAGGGCTTGGGCATCTCCTGGGAGGCGTCACCAGCCTGCGGGACGAGGAGGCAGGTCTTGCTCGCGTGCTCAGGGAATAGCCGATCGCCAGCGCTGGGGTCAGGAAGGAATTTTCCCCCGGGGCAGATTGGCCCTGGTCCCCGGGGGTTTTTTGCCTTCCTCTGCAGCATTGAGCATGACCACTTGTCAGGGCTCCTCTCGTCCCTTTTGGCTAGGTTACTGCCTGCTGCTCATGCACCACGAAGATGGCCTCTCGTGCCCTGCAGCTGGGGGGAGGAAGGCTTTTTTTCCCCCACGGTGGGCTAGCAAGCGTCCCCGGGGGTTTTTTGCCTGCCTCTGCAGCACTGAGCACGCACGGCCCCTTGCCAGGGCTCCTTTGGGCCATTTTGGCTAGGTGCCTGCTGCTCCTGCTCCACGAAGGTGGCCCTCGTGCCCCGCATCCGGGGGGAGGAAGCTTACCAGACTCCCCAGGTGGGCCCCCAGGGTGGCCCCCGGGGCTGCTTCTTGCTTCTTGTCCTCTGTAGCATTGAGCACAGCCCCTTGTCAGGGCTCCTCTGGGCCCTTTGGGCTCGGTTCCTGCCTGCTGCTCCTTTGCACCACACCAAGGCACCACTCGTGCCCTGGCTCGCTCTGGCTCTCTTGCCCATCGCAAGTTTGGAGCGGGAGCAAGCTCTGCTCTTCCCTTGGCTCCGTTTCCCCAGGGGTTCTTGCTCGTGCAAAGCAGCCTGGCCTTGCAAGGGCTCCAGGCTTGCTGCACCACCCGCAGCTGCCACTTGTCAGCTCTCCCTGCATGCAATACAAGCGCAGGGCAGGCACGAGAGCGCTTTTCATGCATCACTGGCCAAGAAGCACAGCAACGGAGCAAGTTTTGGAAGACAAAAAGTGCGCTTGTCATCGATACGTGTCACAGTTTGGAAAATACCCCATGGTACCACACACCACCTCTTCTTCTTCTTCTTTTGTGTGTGCTGGGTACACCAATGCTCCTTCTTCAAGTTCTCACTCGTCAGAAAACACGGATAGCTTGGCCCGCATTCCTGCTGCCGCTTTCTGCGGCTCTGTGGCTTTCCTTTGCCAGACTGCAAGGGATGGTTTTTCAAGCTAAGCTGAAGACCGCATCAGCCTGCTCTGGGCTACACATGCGCCTTGTGTTAATGCTTGTGAGCATCGGCTCTGAAACGGATTTACAAAAATAAAATCCTCTTCCCACTTGTAACCTTTGTGATTTGTGTCCTTGAAAGTGGGTTTCGAGCTGAAAAACCCCTGGCCTTTCAGGCTAATAACAGTCTCATCGTTACGCGACTCATCGGGAGCGCAGGGAATAGAAGAGAACAGAGCAGAAGAGTTGTGCTATGTCATGCCTAGGGTTCTGCCTGACAAGCCGTGACCTAGGCCTGAGGGCTGCCCCCAGGAGAGCAGCTCTCTGCAGTGCCGGTCCCAGGCCCAGCCAGCAGACAGGGGCAGAGACGGGCACACCTACAACGTGGCTCGGGCAGGGACTGAAGGCCCCGGGCTGAGCTGAGACACGTCCCCGGGGCCCTTGGCAGGAGGCGGTGTGGGTGGCGGTCCCAGGGGAGAGGCCGGTCCCAGCCATTGAGGTCTATGAGCACCCCCAGGACCCTGGCAGAAGTAGGCTTGCACTGCTCATGTGCCCTCCTACAGACATTGGTGGGTGGCCACTTGGGAGACAAGGGTAGTGGGCCAGAGGGACCTTCGCTCTGAGGGGGTACGGTTGTTCTCAGGCTCTTGTGGTTTAGCATGCTTCTGAAGGGAAACAGCTCAGGCATTTCTACAAGTGAGTACTTCTGGAGTACTCCAGAAAGGTCCACGGGGAAATGAACAGGGATTGCTCACCTCAAAAAGATTTGCAACCATTTAGTTGAGGAGCCCGTCCTGCTTCAGACTGTGGGCCTGACCTTTGAGCCTCGCTACTGTCACAGGTGTGGGGTTTTGCCATCCTGTGGAAACCCAGCTACACTGGGCAAACACACAAGATGTGCAAAAACCGCACGTTTTGCAGATTTGTTCACAGGGTCAAATGATTTCTAAATGATCCACGGCTCTCACCCCCATCAGAAGGTACATGCCTCCTTCCCACAACGTGACAGAGCAAATGCCTAGGATGGGACACGACTGCCCATTCAATCCCTTCTGCTACTGCACGGCTGGGAGGAAATGCCATCAAAGATTTCCTTAGCATGTACTGGTAGGGAAAGGAGGTAAGAAGAAGAACAGTATAGTACAGTATAGTACAGTATGGTATGGTATGGTATGGTATGGTATGGTATGGTATGGTATGGTATGGTATGGTATGGTATGGTATAGTATAGAAGGGAAGGGAAGGGAAGGGAAGGGAAGGGAAGGGAAGGGAAGGGAAGGGAAGGGAAGGGAAGGGAAGGGAAGGGAAGGGAAGGGAAGGGAAGGGAAGGGAAGGGAAGGGAAGGGAAGGGAAGGGAAGGGAAGGGAATAGCATAGCATAGCATAGCATGGCATAGCATAGGATAGCATGGAATGGAATGGAATGGAATGGAATGGAATGGAATGGAATGGAATGGAGTGATATGCAATGCAATGCAATGCAATGCAATGCAATGCAATGCAATGCAGTGCAATGCAATGCAATGGAAGAGTTGAGTTGGAAGTGACTTACAACGATCACCTACTGCAACTGCCTGAGCACTTCAGGGCTGACCAAAAGTTCAAGCATGGCATTAAGGGCATTGTCCAAATGCCTCTGAAACTCTGACAGGCTTGGGGCATCAACCACCTCTCCAGGAAGCCTCTTCCAGGGTTTGACCACCCTCTTGGTAAAGAAATGTTTCCTCATGTCAGGTCCAAACCTCCCCTGACGGACGCAGCTTTGAGCCATTCCCACACATCCTGGCACTGGGTACCAGGGAGAAGAGATCAGCACCTCCCTCTTAACCTCCCATCCTCAGGAAGCTGTAGAGAGCAGCGAGGTCGCCCCTCAGCCTCCTTCTCTCCAACCTCGACAAACCCAGAGTCCTCGGCCCCTCCTCATAGGACATGCCTTCCAGCCCCTTCACCACCTTTGCCGCACTCCTCTGGACACATTCAAGCACCTTAACATCCTTTTTGAATTGTGGGGCCCAATTGACGGGATTGCGTTCCCATACTGCGATCCCCCACAGTACGGGAATGCAATTAATACAGCTGTAGTGAATTATTTCAGGACGTGCTATTTCCACATGCATTTGCCTTGGGGGGGCCCTTTACAAAGAGCAAAGCGTGGGCTTAAAATGCACAGGCTACCAGTTCATCTTCAAGTGTAACTCAAAACACAGGTTTTAGCTTCTAAATGCCATGTACTTTGAAGTCCTTGCTCCTTAAAGACTCTCTTTTTCCCAACAGCCCTCTGGACAGGGGGCACTCATGGCAAGGGAATTCACCTCCAGCCTCCCTCTCCTGCTGACCCATCAGATCCACGTTTGCACACATGCAAGGGCCTGTCTCGTCACACTGAGCTTGCATCAAGATGTTGAGATTCTTTAACTGAAGAACACACACAGTCTGCCACCTTTCTGCATTCACTGCACCCGTTTTACAAAGTAATTACCAAGTGTGTGCTAGAATTTTTTCTTTTCATAGTTCCACTTATTAATTAAAGAACCCAAACAGTGACGTTCCTTTGTATCTGAATGACATGGCTGGTGATTTCATCATCACACCAACGCTCTCAGGGAATTTCAGGTGGGCGTACAAAAAGCAAAATCTTCCGTCCTTCTTTGCAGCTATCGTCCAGGCGCGTAGGGCCTCTTAAAGAGAGGCAGTTGCCTTTTAGTGTCCGATGGCCACCTGGTCAGCCGCCTCCTTACCCACATCAGCATTACCAGCAACAACCTTCCTCTTCACTAAATGCCTGCAGAATTCATTTAGAAACTCGCCGACCTTTAGCCACGCTCCTGGAGAGCAAAGCACATCCCCACAGACAGCCGTGCCACTAACTGCATCACACTAACCCACCGGTCTTTCATCTCCTGTACCTTTTTCAGCGTCTGGGCTCATTTGGCACTTTCTCCTCTTAAACGTCCCAAACGGAAACTCGGTTAATGCCAGCTGTGGGTTTTTTCTTTCCTAGGAGGCAGACACCCATTTTGAAAGTGACTACACGCACACTGCCAGCTTCATGCTCAGAGCCCACCCACACAGTCCGTCCGTTCCTCACCCGACCGGTGGAGGGCTGCAGCTGCTGGTCACGGCTGCGTGGAGCCGGACTCCAGCAGGCAACCGATGGGTGAAAGCCTCCTTAACACATCTCTCAGGCTCCACCCTTCATGCTTTGATGCCATCAAATGCATGACACAGTGAAGTTCATGGGCAGGTCTTTTGCATTTAGATGGCAGAAAACCACCGTTCAAGATAAGCAGGCTTCCTGCCTTCCCCAAAAGATACGTTCATTGTCCGCACCCTATTCTGCATTTCATGGCACCCACGGACCAGAAAAAGCTGTACCTCACGGGATGTTTCTATGGCCCGCGTAGTCCATACCATGTCCTGAAGCTCTGACAGAAGAGAGAGCCCCTGGATCAATAAACCATGCATGTGAGGAACTGCAGGTAACACAACATCAGGTGGAGCGCCAGGAGTTCCTGCTCCACTTTGGAAACGTCAGAGTCGGCCGACTTTCCCGGAGGCATGAGGAGATCACAGGGTGACTCTGAGCCACAAATGGGATACAGGCAAATGCATGCTTGTGTGTCAGGCAAGGTATTTCCGTAGGAGAGGCAAGCGTTGTACAAAGCCCTGGTGAGAACTCACCCGTACCGTTAGGGACATTTCTCATTCCTCGGGTTCAAGAAACAAGAATTCCACCTGGGAGGAAGGCAAACAAAGACGAAGCAGTTGACTAGGGGCATGGAGGGCCTACAGAAGAAGAGGACTAGCAGGAGCAAGACAAAGGCTGAGAGGGTTGCCATCGCTTTCAAGCAAGATATCAAAGATGAAGGCCAAAGGGGGAAAAGAGCTATTGAAGTGCAAGGAAAAAGACGGTCAAGAACGCAAAACAATTTGGGACTTTGTGCCAAGAAGAAGACCTCACCAAAAGCAGGGGAGTAGCAAATGTCCCTTGGTGCACTGGGAAGGAATGGTGAGGAAATCCTGCGTGCGCTCTACGTCTCCGCACAGGTCATGCAGAGGGAACCAAAAGCCTTTCTTTCACCTCTGGCATCGCCACAAACAAATGAATGCGTCTGGTGTAAATGACCTATGTAAACACTTAGGCGGAAGGTACATACCGGTTTTGGCCCCAACATACAAAATGACAAGAAGAGTACCTGCCTTACTCTTGCAGCTCTCCAAATACTAAATCCTAAAGGAAAAGGAGACTTGCCAGGGGTTTAGGTGAGATCTGAACATCTTCCCACAAAGTGAGCTAGGCAAGTAACGCTCAGAACGGTTAAAGTCACAAACGAGCTCTGAAAGTTTTACCCCAGGGCTGTAGCACGTCTTGTGTCCCGTATAAACACGGCCAACGGGTGTGTTTAACAGAGGAGCCGCGCAGCCTGCCTTCAGTGGGAAAAGGGGATGTGCCGGCAATAGCAGCAAGGGGCTGTTTTTACAGTTTGGAAGAGTCTTCGTTTAGCTGGCTGTGCATGCTCTGGGCATGGATCCAGACGTTCTAGGTCTGAAAGTGACCAGCCTTTCCACCACACCAGTGTCACCTCCACTCCCTTGTTTTTCACAGCCCGTCTTATTTCCATGGCGCTCCCTTGGCACCGTCCGTCCCAACCTACGGCTCTGGTTAAGCTTTGGCTTTTCTCCGCGCTGCAGCTGCCAAAATCACCCCCCTTACACCCAAGAAAAACGGTTTGTGTCCAGCCAGATCAAGTCCCTGGTCCTCCTTGCTCCGTGGCCCCACGGACGTTAGCTCTGGCGCAAAGAGGGGATGGCTAACAGGGCTGGTCCCTGGGCTGCGGGGCTGCTTTCTGCCATGGCCTGAGAGAAGAGGAGCAGCACTGGGTTTGTCCCTGGGAGCCGAGTGGCAGAGGAGGCATCGGGGACAGCCAGCAGCTGTTCCCAGTGCACGGCCACCAAGGGCAGGGACGGACCCCTGGGCCTCCCGGGCACGGGGACTGCCTCGGGGCCAGCACCCCAAAGGCCTTCCTCCAAAGGATGCTGGGCAGAGGGGCAGCGGGCGGGGCTGCGCATGGGGGGCCCCGTCACCCCCATGTCACAGTGCCACCACCCGGCAACGCAGCAGTCACAATGCCCCGGGGCAGGATAAAAGGCAGCGTCTCCCGTGCCCCGCTGCCAGAGATGGCCCGCGGACAGGCCTGAAGACATCCAAGAGCAAGTCCTCGAGGAGCCAGTGGAATTACATGGAGGGGCCTGCGGGAGGAAGACCTCCGGGAGGCTGGACAAGGCTGCTGGAGGTTCTCTGCTGCAAGGCCAGCTCCTGGCAGAACCACCTCCAAAGCTCATCTGAGGGACAGAAATCCTTTCCAGCTCAGTGGCCAGAGCAAGGGAATGCCTTCTTGAGGAGCGCTGCAGAGCTCGCCACCCTCATCCCCCACGGAGCCAGGGGCAGCAGACGTAAGACATGGGATGCACAGATGTTGTCAGGGGTCCCAGCAGGGCTTTGGAGCACCCACTGGTGCCCTGCCAGGCGTGGGAAGGATTCCGGCCCCCAAGGACCATCAGGCCCTTGTCGGGGGCCTTTTGCCACTCTTGGAAGCCCCTGAGATGGCTCTAGGTGGAGGGAGAGTAGGGCTTGGGCATCTCCTGGGAGGCGTCACCAGCCTGCGGGACGAGGAGGCAGGTCTTGCTCGCGTGCTCAGGGAATAGCCGATCGCCAGCGCTGGGGTCAGGAAGGAATTTTCCCCCGGGGCAGATTGGCCCTGGTCCCCGGGGGTTTTTTGCCTTCCTCTGCAGCATTGAGCATGACCACTTGTCAGGGCTCCTCTCGTCCCTTTTGGCTAGGTTACTGCCTGCTGCTCATGCACCACGAAGATGGCCTCTCGTGCCCTGCAGCTGGGGGGAGGAAGGCTTTTTTTCCCCCACGGTGGGCTAGCAAGCGTCCCCGGGGGTTTTTTGCCTGCCTCTGCAGCACTGAGCACGCACGGCCCCTTGCCAGGGCTCCTTTGGGCCATTTTGGCTAGGTGCCTGCTGCTCCTGCTCCACGAAGGTGGCCCTCGTGCCCCGCATCCGGGGGGAGGAAGCTTACCAGACTCCCCAGGTGGGCCCCCAGGGTGGCCCCCGGGGCTGCTTCTTGCTTCTTGTCCTCTGTAGCATTGAGCACAGCCCCTTGTCAGGGCTCCTCTGGGCCCTTTGGGCTCGGTTCCTGCCTGCTGCTCCTTTGCACCACACCAAGGCACCACTCGTGCCCTGGCTCGCTCTGGCTCTCTTGCCCATCGCAAGTTTGGAGCGGGAGCAAGCTCTGCTCTTCCCTTGGCTCCGTTTCCCCAGGGGTTCTTGCTCGTGCAAAGCAGCCTGGCCTTGCAAGGGCTCCAGGCTTGCTGCACCACCCGCAGCTGCCACTTGTCAGCTCTCCCTGCATGCAATACAAGCGCAGGGCAGGCACGAGAGCGCTTTTCATGCATCACTGGCCAAGAAGCACAGCAACGGAGCAAGTTTTGGAAGACAAAAAGTGCGCTTGTCATCGATACGTGTCACAGTTTGGAAAATACCCCATGGTACCACACACCACCTCTTCTTCTTCTTCTTTTGTGTGTGCTGGGTACACCAATGCTCCTTCTTCAAGTTCTCACTCGTCAGAAAACACGGATAGCTTGGCCCGCATTCCTGCTGCCGCTTTCTGCGGCTCTGTGGCTTTCCTTTGCCAGACTGCAAGGGATGGTTTTTCAAGCTAAGCTGAAGACCGCATCAGCCTGCTCTGGGCTACACATGCGCCTTGTGTTAATGCTTGTGAGCATCGGCTCTGAAACGGATTTACAAAAATAAAATCCTCTTCCCACTTGTAACCTTTGTGATTTGTGTCCTTGAAAGTGGGTTTCGAGCTGAAAAACCCCTGGCCTTTCAGGCTAATAACAGTCTCATCGTTACGCGACTCATCGGGAGCGCAGGGAATAGAAGAGAACAGAGCAGAAGAGTTGTGCTATGTCATGCCTAGGGTTCTGCCTGACAAGCCGTGACCTAGGCCTGAGGGCTGCCCCCAGGAGAGCAGCTCTCTGCAGTGCCGGTCCCAGGCCCAGCCAGCAGACAGGGGCAGAGACGGGCACACCTACAACGTGGCTCGGGCAGGGACTGAAGGCCCCGGGCTGAGCTGAGACACGTCCCCGGGGCCCTTGGCAGGAGGCGGTGTGGGTGGCGGTCCCAGGGGAGAGGCCGGTCCCAGCCATTGAGGTCTATGAGCACCCCCAGGACCCTGGCAGAAGTAGGCTTGCACTGCTCATGTGCCCTCCTACAGACATTGGTGGGTGGCCACTTGGGAGACAAGGGTAGTGGGCCAGAGGGACCTTCGCTCTGAGGGGGTACGGTTGTTCTCAGGCTCTTGTGGTTTAGCATGCTTCTGAAGGGAAACAGCTCAGGCATTTCTACAAGTGAGTACTTCTGGAGTACTCCAGAAAGGTCCACGGGGAAATGAACAGGGATTGCTCACCTCAAAAAGATTTGCAACCATTTAGTTGAGGAGCCCGTCCTGCTTCAGACTGTGGGCCTGACCTTTGAGCCTCGCTACTGTCACAGGTGTGGGGTTTTGCCATCCTGTGGAAACCCAGCTACACTGGGCAAACACACAAGATGTGCAAAAACCGCACGTTTTGCAGATTTGTTCACAGGGTCAAATGATTTCTAAATGATCCACGGCTCTCACCCCCATCAGAAGGTACATGCCTCCTTCCCACAACGTGACAGAGCAAATGCCTAGGATGGGACACGACTGCCCATTCAATCCCTTCTGCTACTGCACGGCTGGGAGGAAATGCCATCAAAGATTTCCTTAGCATGTACTGGTAGGGAAAGGAGGTAAGAAGAAGAACAGTATAGTACAGTATAGTACGGTATGGTATGGTATGGTATGGTATGGTATGGTATGGTATGGTATGGTATGGTATGGTATAGTATAGAAGGGAAGGGAAGGGAAGGGAAGGGAAGGGAAGGGAAGGGAAGGGAAGGGAAGGGAAGGGAAGGGAAGGGAAGGGAAGGGAAGGGAAGGGAAGGGAAGGGAAGGGAAGGGAAGGGAAGGGAAGGGAAGGGAAGGGAAGGGAAGGGAAGGGAAGGGAAGGGAATAGCATAGCATAGCGTAGCATGGCATAGCATAGGATAGCATGGAATGGAATGGAATGGAATGGAATGGAATGGAATGGAATGGAATGGAGTGATATGCAATGCAATGCAATGCAATGCAATGCAATGCAGTGCAATGCAATGCAATGGAAGAGTTGAGTTGGAAGTGACTTACAACGATCACCTACTGCAACTGCCTGAGCACTTCAGGGCTGACCAAAAGTTCAAGCATGGCATTAAGGGCATTGTCCAAATGCCTCTGAAACTCTGACAGGCTTGGGGCATCAACCACCTCTCCAGGAAGCCTCTTCCAGGGTTTGACCACCCTCTTGGTAAAGAAATGTTTCCTCATGTCAGGTCCAAACCTCCCCTGACGGACGCAGCTTTGAGCCATTCCCACACATCCTGGCACTGGGTACCAGGGAGAAGAGATCAGCACCTCCCTCTTAACCTCCCATCCTCAGGAAGCTGTAGAGAGCAGCGAGGTCGCCCCTCAGCCTCCTTCTCTCCAACCTCGACAAACCCAGAGTCCTCGGCCCCTCCTCATAGGACATGCCTTCCAGCCCCTTCACCACCTTTGCCGCACTCCTCTGGACACATTCAAGCACCTTAACATCCTTTTTGAATTGTGGGGCCCAATTGACGGGATTGCGTTCCCATACTGCGATCCCCCACAGTACGGGAATGCAATTAATACAGCTGTAGTGAATTATTTCAGGACGTGCTATTTCCACATGCATTTGCCTTGGGGGGGCCCTTTACAAAGAGCAAAGCGTGGGCTTAAAATGCACAGGCTACCAGTTCATCTTCAAGTGTAACTCAAAACACAGGTTTTAGCTTCTAAATGCCATGTACTTTGAAGTCCTTGCTCCTTAAAGACTCTCTTTTTCCCAACAGCCCTCTGGACAGGGGGCACTCATGGCAAGGGAATTCACCTCCAGCCTCCCTCTCCTGCTGACCCATCAGATCCACGTTTGCACACATGCAAGGGCCTGTCTCGTCACACTGAGCTTGCATCAAGATGTTGAGATTCTTTAACTGAAGAACACACACAGTCTGCCACCTTTCTGCATTCACTGCACCCGTTTTACAAAGTAATTACCAAGTGTGTGCTAGAATTTTTTCTTTTCATAGTTCCACTTATTAATTAAAGAACCCAAACAGTGACGTTCCTTTGTATCTGAATGACATGGCTGGTGATTTCATCATCACACCAACGCTCTCAGGGAATTTCAGGTGGGCGTACAAAAAGCAAAATCTTCCGTCCTTCTTTGCAGCTATCGTCCAGGCGCGTAGGGCCTCTTAAAGAGAGGCAGTTGCCTTTTAGTGTCCGATGGCCACCTGGTCAGCCGCCTCCTTACCCACATCAGCATTACCAGCAACAACCTTCCTCTTCACTAAATGCCTGCAGAATTCATTTAGAAACTCGCCGACCTTTAGCCACGCTCCTGGAGAGCAAAGCACATCCCCACAGACAGCCGTGCCACTAACTGCATCACACTAACCCACCGGTCTTTCATCTCCTGTACCTTTTTCAGCGTCTGGGCTCATTTGGCACTTTCTCCTCTTAAACGTCCCAAACGGAAACTCGGTTAATGCCAGCTGTGGGTTTTTTCTTTCCTAGGAGGCAGACACCCATTTTGAAAGTGACTACACGCACACTGCCAGCTTCATGCTCAGAGCCCACCCACACAGTCCGTCCGTTCCTCACCCGACCGGTGGAGGGCTGCAGCTGCTGGTCACGGCTGCGTGGAGCCGGACTCCAGCAGGCAACCGATGGGTGAAAGCCTCCTTAACACATCTCTCAGGCTCCACCCTTCATGCTTTGATGCCATCAAATGCATGACACAGTGAAGTTCATGGGCAGGTCTTTTGCATTTAGATGGCAGAAAACCACCGTTCAAGATAAGCAGGCTTCCTGCCTTCCCCAAAAGATACGTTCATTGTCCGCACCCTATTCTGCATTTCATGGCACCCACGGACCAGAAAAAGCTGTACCTCACGGGATGTTTCTATGGCCCGCGTAGTCCATACCATGTCCTGAAGCTCTGACAGAAGAGAGAGCCCCTGGATCAATAAACCATGCATGTGAGGAACTGCAGGTAACACAACATCAGGTGGAGCGCCAGGAGTTCCTGCTCCACTTTGGAAACGTCAGAGTCGGCCGACTTTCCCGGAGGCATGAGGAGATCACAGGGTGACTCTGAGCCACAAATGGGATACAGGCAAATGCATGCTTGTGTGTCAGGCAAGGTATTTCCGTAGGAGAGGCAAGCGTTGTACAAAGCCCTGGTGAGAACTCACCCGTACCGTTAGGGACATTTCTCATTCCTCGGGTTCAAGAAACAAGAATTCCACCTGGGAGGAAGGCAAACAAAGACGAAGCAGTTGACTAGGGGCATGGAGGGCCTACAGAAGAAGAGGACTAGCAGGAGCAAGACAAAGGCTGAGAGGGTTGCCATCGCTTTCAAGCAAGATATCAAAGATGAAGGCCAAAGGGGGAAAAGAGCTATTGAAGTGCAAGGAAAAAGACGGTCAAGAACGCAAAACAATTTGGGACTTTGTGCCAAGAAGAAGACCTCACCAAAAGCAGGGGAGTAGCAAATGTCCCTTGGTGCACTGGGAAGGAATGGTGAGGAAATCCTGCGTGCGCTCTACGTCTCCGCACAGGTCATGCAGAGGGAACCAAAAGCCTTTCTTTCACCTCTGGCATCGCCACAAACAAATGAATGCGTCTGGTGTAAATGACCTATGTAAACACTTAGGCGGAAGGTACATACCGGTTTTGGCCCCAACATACAAAATGACAAGAAGAGTACCTGCCTTACTCTTGCAGCTCTCCAAATACTAAATCCTAAAGGAAAAGGAGACTTGCCAGGGGTTTAGGTGAGATCTGAACATCTTCCCACAAAGTGAGCTAGGCAAGTAACGCTCAGAACGGTTAAAGTCACAAACGAGCTCTGAAAGTTTTACCCCAGGGCTGTAGCACGTCTTGTGTCCCGTATAAACACGGCCAACGGGTGTGTTTAACAGAGGAGCCGCGCAGCCTGCCTTCAGTGGGAAAAGGGGATGTGCCGGCAATAGCAGCAAGGGGCTGTTTTTACAGTTTGGAAGAGTCTTCGTTTAGCTGGCTGTGCATGCTCTGGGCATGGATCCAGACGTTCTAGGTCTGAAAGTGACCAGCCTTTCCACCACACCAGTGTCACCTCCACTCCCCTTGTTTTTCACAGCCCGTCTTATTTCCATGGCGCTCCCTTGGCACCGTCCGTCCCAACCTACGGCTCTGGTTAAGCTTTGGCTTTTCTCCGCGCTGCAGCTGCCAAAATCACCCCCCTTACACCCAAGAAAAACGGTTTGTGTCCAGCCAGATCAAGTCCCTGGTCCTCCTTGCTCCGTGGCCCCACGGACATTAGCTCTGGCGCAAAGAGGGGATGGCTAACAGGGCTGGTCTCTGGGCTGCGGGGCTGCTTTCCGCCATGGCCTGAGAGAAGAGGAGCAGCACTGGGTTTGTCCCTGGGAGCCGAGTGGCAGAGGAGGCATCGGGGACAGCCAGCAGCTGTTCCCAGTGCACGGCCACCAAGGGCAGGGACGGACCCCTGGGCCTCCCGGGCACGGGGACTGCCTCGGGGCCAGCACCCCAAAGGCCTTCCTCCAAAGGATGCTGGGCGGAGGGGCGGTGGGCGGGGCTGCGCATGGGGGGCCCCGTCACCCCCATGTCACAGTGCCACCACCCGGCAACGCAGCAGTCACAATGCCCCGGGGCAGGATAAAAGGCAGCGTCTCCCGTGCCCCGCTGCCAGAGATGGCCCGCGGACAGGCCTGAAGACATCCAAGAGCAAGTCCTCGAGGAGCCAGTGGAATTACATGGAGGGGCCTGCGGGAGGAAGACCTCCGGGAGGCTGGACAAGGCTGCTGGAGGTTCTCTGCTGCAAGGCCAGCTCCTGGCAGAACCACCTCCAAAGCTCATCTGAGGGACAGAAATCCTTTCCAGCTCAGTGGCCAGAGCAAGGGAATGCCTTCTTGAGGAGCGCTGCAGAGCTCGCCACCCTCATCCCCCACGGAGCCAGGGGCAGCAGACGTAAGACATGGGATGCACAGATGTTGTCAGGGGTCCCAGCAGGGCTTTGGAGCACCCACTGGTGCCCTGCCAGGCGTGGGAAGGATTCCGGCCCCCAAGGACCATCAGGCCCTTGTCGGGGGCCTTTTGCCACTCTTGGAAGCCCCTGAGATGGCTCTAGGTGGAGGGAGAGTAGGGCTTGGGCATCTCCTGGGAGGCGTCACCAGCCTGCGGGACGAGGAGGCAGGTCTTGCTCGCGTGCTCAGGGAATAGCCGATCGCCAGCGCTGGGGTCAGGAAGGAATTTTCCCCCGGGGCAGATTGGCCCTGGTCCCCGGGGGTTTTTTGCCTTCCTCTGCAGCATTGAGCATGACCACTTGTCAGGGCTCCTCTCGTCCCTTTTGGCTAGGTTACTGCCTGCTGCTCATGCACCACGAAGATGGCCTCTCGTGCCCTGCAGCTGGGGGGAGGAAGGCTTTTTTTCCCCCACGGTGGGCTAGCAAGCGTCCCCGGGGGTTTTTTGCCTGCCTCTGCAGCACTGAGCACGCACGGCCCCTTGCCAGGGCTCCTTTGGGCCATTTTGGCTAGGTGCCTGCTGCTCCTGCTCCACGAAGGTGGCCCTCGTGCCCCGCATCCGGGGGGAGGAAGCTTACCAGACTCCCCAGGTGGGCCCCCAGGGTGGCCCCCGGGGCTGCTTCTTGCTTCTTGTCCTCTGTAGCATTGAGCACAGCCCCTTGTCAGGGCTCCTCTGGGCCCTTTGGGCTCGGTTCCTGCCTGCTGCTCCTTTGCACCACACCAAGGCACCACTCGTGCCCTGGCTCGCTCTGGCTCTCTTGCCCATCGCAAGTTTGGAGCGGGAGCAAGCTCTGCTCTTCCCTTGGCTCCGTTTCCCCAGGGGTTCTTGCTCGTGCAAAGCAGCCTGGCCTTGCAAGGGCTCCAGGCTTGCTGCACCACCCGCAGCTGCCACTTGTCAGCTCTCCCTGCATGCAATACAAGCGCAGGGCAGGCACGAGAGCGCTTTTCATGCATCACTGGCCAAGAAGCACAGAGACGGAGCAAGTTTTGGAAGACAAAAAGTGCGCTTGTCATCGATACGTGTCACAGTTTGGAAAATACCCCATGGTACCACACACCACCTCTTCTTCTTCTTCTTTTGTGTGTGCTGGGTACACCAATGCTCCTTCTTCAAGTTCTCACTCGTCAGAAAACACGGATAGCTTGGCCTGCATTCCTGCTGCTGCTTTCTGCGGCTCTGTGGCTTTCCTTTGCCAGACTGCAAGGGATGCTTTTTCAAGCTAAGCTGAAGACCGCATCAGCCTGCTCTGGGCTACACATGCGCCTTGTGTTAATGCTTGTGAGCATCGGCTCTGAAACGGATTTACAAAAATAAAATCCTCTTCCCACTTGTAACCTTTGTGATTTGTGTCCTTGAAAGTGGGTTTCGAGCTGAAAAACCCCTGGCCTTTCAGGCTAATAACAGTCTCATCGTTACGCGACTCATCGGGAGCGCAGGGAATAGAAGAGAACAGAGCAGAAGAGTTGTGCTATGTCATGCCTAGGGTTCTGCCTGACAAGCCGTGACCTAGGCCTGAGGGCTGCCCCCAGGAGAGCAGCTCTCTGCAGTGCCGGTCCCAGGCCCAGCCAGCAGACAGGGGCACAGACGGGCACACCTACAACGTGGCTCGGGCAGGGACTGAAGGCCCCGGGCTGAGCTGAGACACGTCCCCCGGGGCCCTTGGCAGGAGGCGGTGTGGGTGGCGGTCCCAGGGGAGAGGCCGGTCCCAGCCATTGAGGTCTATGAGCACCCCCAGGACCCTGGCAGAAGTAGGCTTGCACTGCTCATGTGCCCTCCTACAGACATTGGTGGGTGGCCACTTGGGAGACAAGGGTAGTGGGCCAGAGGGACCTTCGCTCTGAGGGGGTACGGTTGTTCTCAGGCTCTTGTGGTTTAGCATGCTTCTGAAGGGAAACAGCTCAGGCATTTCTACAAGTGAGTACTTCTGGAGTACTCCAGAAAGGTCCACGGGGAAATGAACAGGGATTGCTCACCTCAAAAAGATTTGCAACCATTTAGTTGAGGAGCCCGTCCTGCTTCAGACTGTGGGCCTGACCTTTGAGCCTCGCTACTGTCACAGGTGTGGGGTTTTGCCATCCTGTGGAAACCCAGCTACACTGGGCAAACACACAAGATGTGCAAAAACCGCACGTTTTGCAGATTTGTTCACAGGGTCAAATGATTTCTAAATGATCCACGGCTCTCACCCCCATCAGAAGGTACATGCCTCCTTCCCACAACGTGACAGAGCAAATGCCTAGGATGGGACACGACTGCCCATTCAATCCCTTCTGCTACTGCACGGCTGGGAGGAAATGCCATCAAAGATTTCCTTAGCATGTACTGGTAGGGAAAGGAGGTAAGAAGAAGAACAGTATAGTACAGTATAGTACAGTATGGTATGGTATGGTATGGTATGGTATGGTATGGTATGGTATGGTATGGTATGTTATAGTATAGAAGGGAAGGGAAGGGAAGGGAAGGGAAGGGAAGGGAAGGGAAGGGAAGGGAAGGGAAGGGAAGGGAAGGGAAGGGAAGGGAAGGGAAGGGAAGGGAAGGGAAGGGAAGGGAAGGGAAGGGAAGGGAAGGGAAGGGAAGGGAAGGGAAGGGAAGGGAAGGGAAGGGAAGGGAAGGGAAGGGAAGGGAAGGGAAGGGAATAGCATAGCGTAGCATGGCATAGCATAGGATAGCATGGAATGGAATGGAATGGAATGGAATGGAATGGAATGGAATGGAGTGATATGCAATGCAATGCAATGCAATGCAATGCAATGCAGTGCAATGCAATGCAATGGAAGAGTTGAGTTGGAAGTGACTTACAACGATCACCTACTGCAACTGCCTGAGCACTTCAGGGCTGACCAAAAGTTCAAGCATGGCATTAAGGGCATTGTCCAAATGCCTCTGAAACTCTGACAGGCTTGGGGCATCAACCACCTCTCCAGGAAGCCTCTTCCAGGGTTTGACCACCCTCTTGGTAAAGAAATGTTTCCTCATGTCAGGTCCAAACCTCCCCTGACGGACGCAGCTTTGAGCCATTCCCACACATCCTGGCGCTGGGTACCAGGGAGAAGAGATCAGCACCTCCCTCTTAACCTCCCATCCTCAGGAAGCTGTAGAGAGCAGCGAGGTCGCCCCTCAGCCTCCTTCTCTCCAACCTCGACAAACCCAGAGTCCTCGGCCCCTCCTCATAGGACATGCCTTCCAGCCCCTTCACCACCTTTGCCGCACTCCTCTGGACACATTCAAGCACCTTAACATCCTTTTTGAATTGTGGGGCCCAATTGACGGGATTGCGTTCCCATACTGCGATCCCCCACAGTACGGGAATGCAATTAATACAGCTGTAGTGAATTATTTCAGGACGTGCTATTTCCACATGCATTTGCCTTGGGGGGGCCCTTTACAAAGAGCAAAGCGTGGGCTTAAAATGCACAGGCTACCAGTTCATCTTCAAGTGTAACTCAAAACACAGGTTTTAGCTTCTAAATGCCATGTACTTTGAAGTCCTTGCTCCTTAAAGACTCTCTTTTTCCCAACAGCCCTCTGGACAGGGGGCACTCATGGCAAGGGAATTCACCTCCAGCCTCCCTCTCCTGCTGACCCATCAGATCCACGTTTGCACACATGCAAGGGCCTGTCTCGTCACACTGAGCTTGCATCAAGATGTTGAGATTCTTTAACTGAAGAACACACACAGTCTGCCACCTTTCTGCATTCACTGCACCCGTTTTACAAAGTAATTACCAAGTGTGTGCTAGAATTTTTTCTTTTCATAGTTCCACTTATTAATTAAAGAACCCAAACAGTGACGTTCCTTTGTATCTGAATGACATGGCTGGTGATTTCATCATCACACCAACGCTCTCAGGGAATTTCAGGTGGGCGTACAAAAAGCAAAATCTTCCGTCCTTCTTTGCAGCTATCGTCCAGGCGCGTAGGGCCTCTTAAAGAGAGGCAGTTGCCTTTTAGTGTCCGATGGCCACCTGGTCAGCCGCCTCCTTACCCACATCAGCATTACCAGCAACAACCTTCCTCTTCACTAAATGCCTGCAGAATTCATTTAGAAACTCGCCGACCTTTAGCCACGCTCCTGGAGAGCAAAGCACATCCCCACAGACAGCCGTGCCACTAACTGCATCACACTAACCCACCGGTCTTTCATCTCCTGTACCTTTTTCAGCGTCTGGGCTCATTTGGCACTTTCTCCTCTTAAACGTCCCAAACGGAAACTCGGTTAATGCCAGCTGTGGGTTTTTTCTTTCCTAGGAGGCAGACACCCATTTTGAAAGTGACTACACGCACACTGCCAGCTTCATGCTCAGAGCCCACCCACACAGTCCGTCCGTTCCTCACCCAACCGGTGGAGGGCTGCAGCTGCTGGTCACGGCTGCGTGGAGCCGGACTCCAGCAGGCAACCGATGGGTGAAAGCCTCCTTAACACATCTCTCAGGCTCCACCCTTCATGCTTTGATGCCATCAAATGCATGACACAGTGAAGTTCATGGGCAGGTCTTTTGCATTTAGATGGCAGAAAACCACCGTTCAAGATAAGCAGGCTTCCTGCCTTCCCCAAAAGATACGTTCATTGTCCGCACCCTATTCTGCATTTCATGGCACCCACGGACCAGAAAAAGCTGTACCTCACGGGATGTTTCTATGGCCCGCGTAGTCCATACCATGTCCTGAAGCTCTGACAGAAGAGAGAGCCCCTGGATCAATAAACCATGCATGTGAGGAACTGCAGGTAACACAACATCAGGTGGAGCGCCAGGAGTTCCTGCTCCACTTTGGAAACGTCAGAGTCGGCCGACTTTCCCGGAGGCATGAGGAGATCACAGGGTGACTCTGAGCCACAAATGGGATACAGGCAAATGCATGCTTGTGTGTCAGGCAAGGTATTTCCGTAGGAGAGGCAAGCGTTGTACAAAGCCCTGGTGAGAACTCACCCGTACCGTTAGGGACATTTCTCATTCCTCGGGTTCAAGAAACAAGAATTCCACCTGGGAGGAAGGCAAACAAAGACGAAGCAGTTGACTAGGGGCATGGAGGGCCTACAGAAGAAGAGGACTAGCAGGAGCAAGACAAAGGCTGAGAGGGTTGCCATCGCTTTCAAGCAAGATATCAAAGATGAAGGCCAAAGGGGGAAAAGAGCTATTGAAGTGCAAGGAAAAAGACGGTCAAGAACGCAAAACAATTTGGGACTTTGTGCCAAGAAGAAGACCTCACCAAAAGCAGGGGAGTAGCAAATGTCCCTTGGTGCACTGGGAAGGAATGGTGAGGAAATCCTGCGTGCGCTCTACGTCTCCGCACAGGTCATGCAGAGGGAACCAAAAGCCTTTCTTTCACCTCTGGCATCGCCACAAACAAATGAATGCGTCTGGTGTAAATGACCTATGTAAACACTTAGGCGGAAGGTACATACCGGTTTTGGCCCCAACATACAAAATGACAAGAAGAGTACCTGCCTTACTCTTGCAGCTCTCCAAATACTAAATCCTAAAGGAAAAGGAGACTTGCCAGGGGTTTAGGTGAGATCTGAACATCTTCCCACAAAGTGAGCTAGGCAAGTAACGCTCAGAACGGTTAAAGTCACAAACGAGCTCTGAAAGTTTTACCCCAGGGCTGTAGCACGTCTTGTGTCCCGTATAAACACGGCCAACGGGTGTGTTTAACAGAGGAGCCGCGCAGCCTGCCTTCAGTGGGAAAAGGGGATGTGCCGGCAATAGCAGCAAGGGGCTGTTTTTACAGTTTGGAAGAGTCTTCGTTTAGCTGGCTGTGCATGCTCTGGGCATGGATCCAGACGTTCTAGGTCTGAAAGTGACCAGCCTTTCCACCACACCAGTGTCACCTCCACTCCCCTTGTTTTTCACAGCCCGTCTTATTTCCATGGCGCTCCCTTGGCACCGTCCGTCCCAACCTACGGCTCTGGTTAAGCTTTGGCTTTTCTCCGCGCTGCAGCTGCCAAAATCACCCCCCTTACACCCAAGAAAAACGGTTTGTGTCCAGCCAGATCAAGTCCCTGGTCCTCCTTGCTCCGTGGCCCCACGGACATTAGCTCTGGCGCAAAGAGGGGATGGCTAACAGGGCTGGTCTCTGGGCTGCGGGGCTGCTTTCCGCCATGGCCTGAGAGAAGAGGAGCAGCACTGGGTTTGTCCCTGGGAGCCGAGTGGCAGAGGAGGCATCGGGGACAGCCAGCAGCTGTTCCCAGTGCACGGCCACCAAGGGCAGGGACGGACCCCTGGGCCTCCCGGGCACGGGGACTGCCTCGGGGCCAGCACCCCAAAGGCCTTCCTCCAAAGGATGCTGGGCGGAGGGGCGGTGGGCGGGGCTGCGCATGGGGGGCCCCGTCACCCCCATGTCACAGTGCCACCACCCGGCAACGCAGCAGTCACAATGCCCCGGGGCAGGATAAAAGGCAGCGTCTCCCGTGCCCCGCTGCCAGAGATGGCCCGCGGACAGGCCTGAAGACATCCAAGAGCAAGTCCTCGAGGAGCCAGTGGAATTACATGGAGGGGCCTGCGGGAGGAAGACCTCCGGGAGGCTGGACAAGGCTGCTGGAGGTTCTCTGCTGCAAGGCCAGCTCCTGGCAGAACCACCTCCAAAGCTCATCTGAGGGACAGAAATCCTTTCCAGCTCAGTGGCCAGAGCAAGGGAATGCCTTCTTGAGGAGCGCTGCAGAGCTCGCCACCCTCATCCCCCACGGAGCCAGGGGCAGCAGACGTAAGACATGGGATGCACAGATGTTGTCAGGGGTCCCAGCAGGGCTTTGGAGCACCCACTGGTGCCCTGCCAGGCGTGGGAAGGATTCCGGCCCCCAAGGACCATCAGGCCCTTGTCGGGGGCCTTTTGCCACTCTTGGAAGCCCCTGAGATGGCTCTAGGTGGAGGGAGAGTAGGGCTTGGGCATCTCCTGGGAGGCGTCACCAGCCTGCGGGACGAGGAGGCAGGTCTTGCTCGCGTGCTCAGGGAATAGCCGATCGCCAGCGCTGGGGTCAGGAAGGAATTTTCCCCCGGGGCAGATTGGCCCTGGTCCCCGGGGGTTTTTTGCCTTCCTCTGCAGCATTGAGCATGACCACTTGTCAGGGCTCCTCTCGTCCCTTTTGGCTAGGTTACTGCCTGCTGCTCATGCACCACGAAGATGGCCTCTCGTGCCCTGCAGCTGGGGGGAGGAAGGCTTTTTTTCCCCCACGGTGGGCTAGCAAGCGTCCCCGGGGGTTTTTTGCCTGCCTCTGCAGCACTGAGCACGCACGGCCCCTTGCCAGGGCTCCTTTGGGCCATTTTGGCTAGGTGCCTGCTGCTCCTGCTCCACGAAGGTGGCCCTCGTGCCCCGCATCCGGGGGGAGGAAGCTTACCAGACTCCCCAGGTGGGCCCCCAGGGTGGCCCCCGGGGCTGCTTCTTGCTTCTTGTCCTCTGTAGCATTGAGCACAGCCCCTTGTCAGGGCTCCTCTGGGCCCTTTGGGCTCGGTTCCTGCCTGCTGCTCCTTTGCACCACACCAAGGCACCACTCGTGCCCTGGCTCGCTCTGGCTCTCTTGCCCATCGCAAGTTTGGAGCGGGAGCAAGCTCTGCTCTTCCCTTGGCTCCGTTTCCCCAGGGGTTCTTGCTCGTGCAAAGCAGCCTGGCCTTGCAAGGGCTCCAGGCTTGCTGCACCACCCGCAGCTGCCACTTGTCAGCTCTCCCTGCATGCAATACAAGCGCAGGGCAGGCACGAGAGCGCTTTTCATGCATCACTGGCCAAGAAGCACAGCGACGGAGCAAGTTTTGGAAGACAAAAAGTGCGCTTGTCATCGATACGTGTCACAGTTTGGAAAATACCCCATGGTACCACACACCACCTCTTCTTCTTCTTCTTTTGTGTGTGCTGGGTACACCAATGCTCCTTCTTCAAGTTCTCACTCGTCAGAAAACACGGATAGCTTGGCCTGCATTCCTGCTGCTGCTTTCTGCGGCTCTGTGGCTTTCCTTTGCCAGACTGCAAGGGATGGTTTTTCAAGCTAAGCTGAAGACCGCATCAGCCTGCTCTGGGCTACACATGCGCCTTGTGTTAATGCTTGTGAGCATCGGCTCTGAAACGGATTTACAAAAATAAAATCCTCTTCCCACTTGTAACCTTTGTGATTTGTGTCCTTGAAAGTGGGTTTCGAGCTGAAAAACCCCTGGCCTTTCAGGCTAATAACAGTCTCATCGTTACGCGACTCATCGGGAGCGCAGGGAATAGAAGAGAACAGAGCAGAAGAGTTGTGCTATGTCATGCCCAGGGTTCTGCCTGACAAGCCGTGACCTAGGCCTGAGGGCTGCCCCCAGGAGAGCAGCTCTCTGCAGTGCCGGTCCCAGGCCCAGCCAGCAGACAGGGGCACAGACGGGCACACCTACAACGTGGCTCGGGCAGGGACTGAAGGCCCCGGGCTGAGCTGAGACACGTCCCCCGGGGCCCTTGGCAGGAGGCGGTGTGGGTGGCGGTCCCAGGGGAGAGGCCGGTCCCAGCCATTGAGGTCTATGAGCACCCCCAGGACCCTGGCAGAAGTAGGCTTGCACTGCTCATGTGCCCTCCTACAGACATTGGTGGGTGGCCACTTGGGAGACAAGGGTAGTGGGCCAGAGGGACCTTCGCTCTGAGGGGGTACGGTTGTTCTCAGGCTCTTGTGGTTTAGCATGCTTCTGAAGGGAAACAGCTCAGGCATTTCTACAAGTGAGTACTTCTGGAGTACTCCAGAAAGGTCCACGGGGAAATGAACAGGGATTGCTCACCTCAAAAAGATTTGCAACCATTTAGTTGAGGAGCCCGTCCTGCTTCAGACTGTGGGCCTGACCTTTGAGCCTCGCTACTGTCACAGGTGTGGGGTTTTGCCATCCTGTGGAAACCCAGCTACACTGGGCAAACACACAAGATGTGCAAAAACCGCACGTTTTGCAGATTTGTTCACAGGGTCAAATGATTTCTAAATGATCCACGGCTCTCACCCCCATCAGAAGGTACATGCCTCCTTCCCACAACGTGACAGAGCAAATGCCTAGGATGGGACACGACTGCCCATTCAATCCCTTCTGCTACTGCACGGCTGGGAGGAAATGCCATCAAAGATTTCCTTAGCATGTACTGGTAGGGAAAGGAGGTAAGAAGAAGAACAGTATAGTACAGTATAGTACAGTATAGTACAGTATGGTATGGTATGGTATGGTATGGTATGGTATGGTATGGTATGGTATGGTATGGTATGGTATAGAAGGGAAGGGAAGGGAAGGGAAGGGAAGGGAAGGGAAGGGAAGGGAAGGGAAGGGAAGGGAAGGGAAGGGAAGGGAAGGGAAGGGAAGGGAAGGGAAGGGAAGGGAAGGGAAGGGAAGGGAAGGGAAGGGAAGGGAAGGGAAGGGAAGGGAAGGGAAGGGAAGGGAAGGGAAGGGAAGGGAAGGGAAGGGAAGGGAATAGCATAGCGTAGCATGGCATAGCATAGGATAGCATGGAATGGAATGGAATGGAATGGAATGGAATGGAATGGAATGGAATGGAATGGAGTGATATGCAATGCAATGCAATGCAATGCAATGCAATGCAGTGCAATGCAATGCAATGGAAGAGTTGATTTGGAAGTGACTTACAACGATCACCTACTGCAACTGCCTGAGCACTTCAGGGCTGACCAAAAGTTCAAGCATGGCATTAAGGGCATTGTCCAAATGCCTCTGAAACTCTGACAGGCTTGGGGCATCAACCACCTCTCCAGGAAGCCTCTTCCAGGGTTTGACCACCCTCTTGGTAAAGAAATGTTTCCTCATGTCAGGTCCAAACCTCCCCTGACGGACGCAGCTTTGAGCCATTCCCACACATCCTGGCGCTGGGTACCAGGGAGAAGAGATCAGCACCTCCCTCTTAACCTCCCATCCTCAGGAAGCTGTAGAGAGCAGCGAGGTCGCCCCTCAGCCTCCTTCTCTCCAACCTCGACAAACCCAGAGTCCTCGGCCCCTCCTCATAGGACATGCCTTCCAGCCCCTTCACCACCTTTGCCGCACTCCTCTGGACACATTCAAGCACCTTAACATCCTTTTTGAATTGTGGGGCCCAATTGACGGGATTGCGTTCCCATACTGCGATCCCCCACAGTACGGGAATGCAATTAATACAGCTGTAGTGAATTATTTCAGGACGTGCTATTTCCACATGCATTTGCCTTGGGGGGGCCCTTTACAAAGAGCAAAGCGTGGGCTTAAAATGCACAGGCTACCAGTTCATCTTCAAGTGTAACTCAAAACACAGGTTTTAGCTTCTAAATGCCATGTACTTTGAAGTCCTTGCTCCTTAAAGACTCTCTTTTTCCCAACAGCCCTCTGGACAGGGGGCACTCATGGCAAGGGAATTCACCTCCAGCCTCCCTCTCCTGCTGACCCATCAGATCCACGTTTGCACACATGCAAGGGCCTGTCTCGTCACACTGAGCTTGCATCAAGATGTTGAGATTCTTTAACTGAAGAACACACACAGTCTGCCACCTTTCTGCATTCACTGCACCCGTTTTACAAAGTAATTACCAAGTGTGTGCTAGAATTTTTTCTTTTCATAGTTCCACTTATTAATTAAAGAACCCAAACAGTGACGTTCCTTTGTATCTGAATGACATGGCTGGTGATTTCATCATCACACCAACGCTCTCAGGGAATTTCAGGTGGGCGTACAAAAAGCAAAATCTTCCGTCCTTCTTTGCAGCTATCGTCCAGGCGCGTAGGGACTCTTAAAGAGAGGCAGTTGCCTTTTAGTGTCCGATGGCCACCTGGTCAGCCGCCTCCTTACCCACATCAGCATTACCAGCAACAACCTTCCTCTTCACTAAATGCCTGCAGAATTCATTTAGAAACTCGCCGACCTTTAGCCACGCTCCTGGAGAGCAAAGCACATCCCCACAGACAGCCGTGCCACTAACTGCATCACACTAACCCACCGGTCTTTCATCTCCTGTACCTTTTTCAGCGTCTGGGCTCATTTGGCACTTTCTCCTCTTAAACGTCCCAAACGGAAACTCGGTTAATGCCAGCTGTGGGTTTTTTCTTTCCTAGGAGGCAGACACCCATTTTGAAAGTGACTACACGCACACTGCCAGCTTCATGCTCAGAGCCCACCCACACAGTCCGTCCGTTCCTCACCCGACCGGTGGAGGGCTGCAGCTGCTGGTCACGGCTGCGTGGAGCCGGACTCCAGCAGGCAACCGATGGGTGAAAGCCTCCTTAACACATCTCTCAGGCTCCACCCTTCATGCTTTGATGCCATCAAATGCATGACACAGTGAAGTTCATGGGCAGGTCTTTTGCATTTAGATGGCAGAAAACCACCGTTCAAGATAAGCAGGCTTCCTGCCTTCCCCAAAAGATACGTTCATTGTCCGCACCCTATTCTGCATTTCATGGCACCCACGGACCAGAAAAAGCTGTACCTCACGGGATGTTTCTATGGCCCGCGTAGTCCATACCATGTCCTGAAGCTCTGACAGAAGAGAGAGCCCCTGGATCAATACACCATGCATGTGAGGAACTGCAGGTAACACAACATCAGGTGGAGCGCCAGGAGTTCCTGCTCCACTTTGGAAACGTCAGAGTCGGCCGACTTTCCCGGAGGCATGAGGAGATCACAGGGTGACTCTGAGCCACAAATGGGATACAGGCAAATGCATGCTTGTGTGTCAGGCAAGGTATTTCCGTAGGAGAGGCAAGCGTTGTACAAAGCCCTGGTGAGAACTCACCCGTACCGTTAGGGACATTTCTCATTCCTCGGGTTCAAGAAACAAGAATTCCACCTGGGAGGAAGGCAAACAAAGACGAAGCAGTTGACTAGGGGCATGGAGGGCCTACAGAAGAAGAGGACTAGCAGGAGCAAGACAAAGGCTGAGAGGGTTGCCATCGCTTTCAAGCAAGATATCAAAGATGAAGGCCAAAGGGGGAAAAGAGCTATTGAAGTGCAAGGAAAAAGACGGTCAAGAACGCAAAACAATTTGGGACTTTGTGCCAAGAAGACCTCACCAAAAGCAGGGGAGTAGCAAATGTCCCTTGGTGCACTGGGAAGGAATGGTGAGGAAATCCTGCGTGCACTCTACGTCTCCGCACAGGTCATGCAGAGGGAACCAAAAGCCTTTCTTTCACCTCCGGCATCGCCACAACATAATGAATCTATATTCTATAAATCCCTCTATTTTCATAGTCTGAATGTACATATGAATTGTGGCACCAATGTGTAAAACAGCAAGGATAGTACGTTCTTCACTATTGCAGGTCTCCAAATACTAAATCCTAAAGGAAAAAGACATTTGCCAGGGTTTAAGGTAAGATCTGAACATCTTCCCACAAAGTGAGGCAGGCAAATAACTCTCAGAAAGGTTGAAGTCACAAACGAGCTGTGAGAGTTTTACCCTGTGGCTGAAGTGCATTATGCTGTGTTGGCCTTGGTTGGCTGCCAGGTGCCCACCAAGCTGCTCTAT
The DNA here is from genome assembly GCF_030463565.1 of Pelecanus crispus. Lineage (NCBI taxonomy): Eukaryota > Metazoa > Chordata > Aves > Pelecaniformes > Pelecanidae > Pelecanus > Pelecanus crispus. The sequence continues at coordinate 59,383,059 of NC_134644.1, forward strand.
CACTCGCCCTCCTCAAGAGAACAGGGGGAGAAAATACAATGAAAGTCTCGTGGGTTGAGATAAGGAGAGGGAGATCACTCAGCAATTACCATCACAGGCAAAACAGACTCAGCTTGGGGAAATTAATTTAATTTATTGCCAATCAAATCAGAGTAGGATAATGAGAAATAAGAACATATCTAAAAACACCTTCCCCCCACCCCTCCCCGCTTCCCGGGCTCAACTTCACTCATGGGTTCTCTATCTCCTCCCCTCATGCAGCGCAGGGGGATGGGGAATGGGGGTTGTGGTCAGCTCATCACATGTTGCCTCTGCTGCTCCTTTCTCCTCACGCTCTTCCCCCACTCTAGTGTGTGGTCCCTCCCATGGGAGACATTCCTTCATGATTCTCCAGTGTGGATCCTTCCCATGGGCTGCAGTTCTTGAAGAACTGCTCCAGCATGGGTCCTTTCCATGGGATGCAGTCCTTCAGGAAGAGACTGCTCTAGCATGTGTCCCTTGCAGGGCTACAGGTTCTGCTAGAAAACCTGCTCCATTGTGGGCTCCTCTCCACAGGGCTGCAGTTCCTGCCAGGAGCCTGCTCCAGCACAGGGTCTCCATGGGGTCACAGCTTCCTTCAGGGCACATCCACCTGCTCCAGCATGGGGTCCTCCACAGGTTGCAGGTGGATATCTGCTCCACCATTATGCTCCATGGGCTGCAGGGGGACCACCTGTGTCTCCATGGTCTTCACCACAGGCTGCAGGGAAATCTCTGTTCTGGCAGCTGGAGCACCTCCTCCCCCATCCTTACTTTGGTTGGACTGGATGATCTTAAAGGTCTTTTCCAACCTAAATGATTCTATGATTCTATGATTCACTGACCTTGGTGTCAGCATAGTTGTTTCTCTCACATGTTCTTTCTCCTCTCTTCCAGCTGCTGTTGTGCAGCATTTTTTAATCCTTTCTTAAATATGTTATCAGACAGAGGCACTAGCAACGTTGCTGATAGGTGCAGCATTGGCTAGCAGCAGGTCCGTCTTGGAGCTGGCTGCAACTCTCTCTATCCAACACGGGGACAACTTCTGGCATCTTCTCACAGAAGCCACCCCTGCAGTACCCCCTGTTACCGAAACCTTGCCACATAAGCCCAATACACCAAGCTTCCGCTCAATGCCACGTAGATAAGGCAACACTACTGCCAGCTGCATGGCAGGCTTGGCCAGCAGCACTTCAAGCTCTGCTGCAGCACACTGGTTAGTAAGTGATGCTCAGCTGTGGGGACCATGGTAGCTCCTGAGGTCCTAGGAGCTCTTCCTCCACAACTCCTAAAAATAGCCTTTGCTAATCCTTACACTTGTGTTCTCTGTATTACCAGTTCATTTAAAAAAAAAACCAACAAAAAACTAAAAGCAAACAACAAAATGCATCTCTTTATAGCAACAGAGGTCCTCTCCATCTACTTGTAACTGCTTCAGTCAACAGAACTTTACACCCAAGTATAGCAAATGAAAAAGGAGACCCACATTATTTCTGCCAAAACTTTCATATCCCTTCACCTTGCATGTGGCTGGAACAGCTTCAACCTCTGTACAAATCTGCCCACCTGTGAACAGCTCCTCTAGAACCCTAAATCAACAAACCATTCCTGTATGAATGCTGAGTTCAGTGCTGTTAGATGCTCTTGGTCCAAGGGTTTTTAGCTGCTTTATTAAAACATTGGCTTTAGTTATTTGGGTTGGTTTTTTTAAATGCCCGCAGACCCCCAAGGACCGCATTCCAGCATATTAAAATGTATTATATTATTGCAATATTTGTAGTAGCACTTATTAAAACTGTGTTCAGGGAGTTGGGATCATAAATCCTCCTGGTCTGCATCCATACCCGAGCTGGAGTATGTTTACGTTTGATAGATGGGCTGTAAAATGAGGGCACATTCTCACGTGTGAAGTGTGAATAGTTTCTCCACTTATTTATTGCAGCTGATGTTATGTGGGGCCTGGGACAGACCCTGTGTTCCAGACAGAACTGACAGAAGGGGAAATGATGGTGGAAAAAAAAGTGTGTTGTCAGAGCGCCTGAATAAACATCAATTAAAGCTTCCAATTTATTTCCTTGGACTTTGAATCAAGAAAACAGTTCTGAAAACCATTCCTGATCTCCACGCATTCAATTACTGTAGCTGCTAGACTATTTCAGCACCAAAAGCTTCCCAGTGCTGGACCCCATTCTGAAGAGCTGAAAGGATGCATAAAAAAGCGCTCTAAACCCAACCCACATGCCCAGAAAATAGAAGCAGAGAGATGTGGAAAAGATTAGGCTTGAACAAATGTGAAAAATATACTATGCTCTCTGTGCTAGAAATTTGCACTATGAAGCTACTATTCTTATTACAGCTAGAGAATGGTACAAGTGATGGCTAGAGGGAGCTTTTAATCTCAAACTATTGCCCCTTCTGTAAGGCTGGGATTTCATTCTTGCACAAGGGCCTCTTCAAGGACCGTGCTTGGTTCATCGCTCTGAAGTTAAGTAAACCAGCATCTTTCATAAACATTAAAATCCTTCACTCTCTTATAAAGCAAAGGAAGACAAACAAGGCAGTAACATGAGATGATGATACCTTAATCAGGAAGGCACTTGATGGAGATCTCACTGTCTGCAAGTTGCTTGCAAATGTGTTGTTCAACCTTACTAAAATCAAGTGCATTGCATTTTGGCTGAAGTAAGAAAGCACAGAGAAGTGAGAAGGATGAAACAAGAATCTTTATCAAAGCAAATCACAGTAAGAGAGTGTTTTACTTCCTTCAAAATAAGATAGGGAAAACACACCACAATTTAAGAATGTTCCCTGCCTTTCAGAGATGAAGGTGCAGTAAGCAAGAGCCAGCCATTTTAGAGTTACAGCTGTTCTCCTGTCAAATTTCAAGGGACAGACTTTAAAAGGGCCTGTCACAAGGGCATGTGGCAGGAAAGGTACATGAAATGTAGAGGAGAGCTGATGCCTTGGGAGCAGATGACGACACAGGAAGGTAGTGTAGGCAAGAGAGGATGGCTTCCAGGTTGTGCCTACATTTTCTTCATTCCACTTGAAAATCAATAGAGTTTTATATGTTTCTCTTATTTCCTCCTCTAAGCTCCCTCTAAGTAAACGGTATGTTTACAAACATCCTATAGCTTTTATTTAGTATTAGACAATAATAGCACTACCAAAAAATGTGGACATGAAGGACACGTAAGTACCCCCACATGCAAGCCTTGGGGTATAAGGTATGGGAAAGGCCATGCATCTAGTTGCACAACACTTTTCTCTCACACATGCTCATACTCAGCCTGTTAGCAACTACAAGGACCAGTGACAGAAGACTATTGTTTGCAGTAGTGTCACAGGGACTTGGAGATCCTGGCCGAGGTACTAGGATCAGTTGCAATGCAGGATGTTGTACACGTTACATAAGGCATGGTAGGCACAATGGGTGAGGAAGGCAAATGCATAGAGTGGCAGTGGAAACTAAAGTGATTTTATAGAGTTATGCAACAGAGTCAGCAGCAAGAACTGGGAATCAAAAGCAACCCGGGGTCCCTTTCACTACTCTATCTGCACGTCCCTGCTGACATGCCCTCAGAAGGTGGTGTGACAGGGCAAGCTATGTCTGTGTTAAACTGGCAAATCTGCCTCATGTTCTACTGAACACATGTCCAAACATAAACGTATTAAATTATGTGCCAGTGAACAAATCTGCCCAGAAAAGCTGCTTGACACTCTGGTGAAGGACTACAACTGAGAACCTATTGAGGCAGCAGTCTGTAGCTATCAACTTTGAATGATTACACTTCTGAATCCTGTATAGAAATGGTTTTCTACAGAGGAAATGCCAGTATGACTAGGGAGGAGGCCAACACTTGAGAAAGCAGTGCTTGGCAGAGACTACTTCAGCATGTGTTGCTGCTTTCAGTATTCCTAAGCCAGTGAGACAAGGAGGAGACAGAAAAGCAAGGTGGCCCCATCTGGCTTCATAAACTTCAGACTCACCCAGGAGGAAGATGGGACTAGGAGCTTTCTCAAGCCATGAGCATTCCAGAGGCCTGTAGTGCTTCAAAACACTAAGAGTATAATGGTTGTGGTTAAGAGTTTATTTGGCTATGGCAGCACTCCTGCAATAAATACATTTCTTATTTAGCATGGCACCATTAAGCAAGGAGTTCTGTACACCCACAACCTCAGATGGCCCCTGAGGTTGGTGGCTGGGGTGTTCAGGAGCTCTGAGACTCTGGTCCAAAGTGCACAGAAAAAGCCCAGAGAAGCCATTTTGCCCTAGCCAGATATTCTCTGTAGAGTTGGAGTTAGAAATAGTGTCTTTTTGCAGTCCCCTGAGGTCTAGAGGGGCACCGTATCTCCCATGTGATCAGCTTTTAACTGATCTGGGTATCTGGGCAGGGAAACGATGCTAGCCTGTTACAAGTTTGTAACTGCAAAATGTCACCTGAAAATGGAAAGACAACTTCTTGCTCATTGCTACAGCAACTGATTTGCTACTACAGTGTGTGAGTGGTGTCGCTCTACCCAGCTTGGGCCACCACTGTCACAACTGAGTCTGGGCTGAAGATGCATAATTTCCTTCCCTTTCTTGAAGCTGGAGAGCAGCAAGGGCTGACCTTTAAGAAACTCTGCCCCACTGGTGTCTAGTAACAGCAAGAATAGCAAAACAAGCCAAAATTTATTTGAATCCTGCGGATGGAAATCCGCCAGGTATGCACACACGGCTTGGGTTTGCAGAGGGGGAAAGGAGAATGTATACACAGGTGAAGATAAAAAACCTGGAATTTAAGTGATTACATAGAATGTGAAGTCAGCATTAATTGAACTTTTGATTCAGATCCCGAATTTCAGTGTTGTGATAGTACTCTCTGATCAGAGATAAGAGTAGTGAAAGTAAAGACAGGCACAGATGGTTTGGGTTAGGGTCAGATTAAAACTTTCTTCCTCCAAAATAGCTTCTCACACATTACATTTAGACCTGAAGCTCCGCATTTTTCCTCATGCTTTCATTTGCTCTATTTACTTAGACCTGGCTATTTCCTCTTGTTGGTAATTTCCTGAAGCAAGACATAGTAAACCAGTGGCAACTTCAAGTAATCTCATGTTTCATCTATTTCAACAACCATAAAATGTCCAAGTAAGTTTCCTTATCTTCCAGAGCCATCATGCTTTCCTGGCTTTGTCATTTCACCATCAACCCAAAATTTAGCGAACCCTCACTTAAATATGTGAAAGGCTCCCAGCTCTTCCCTTTTTCACCTGCATAGGGCCTATAATGTGTGAGTGTGTTCACTGCATCTTGTATCTGCCCATTACTCCTTCCATAATACTAAATGGATTCCTTCATGTCCATTCACCTATCCAGACCTTCAGCAATTTCTCTCCTGACAGCCACAACTTCCTCCTCTCCTGCCTGGGTAACATCCATGTAAAACAGAATTGGAAACATTACCTTCTTCGCCTGTTACGCTAAATACAATCACCCTCTTCAGATACCTTCACTGACTGCCCTTTTTTCATGGCATCAGGTTCAACCTTTCAGTCTCGATCTTCAAAGTGATTCACAGCTCTCCCAGTTACCTACACTAGGTTGCTATCTTGTTGTAACCCCTTCCATCCTGTCACAGATGTTAAACTGTTGCATTTTCATGTACAGAAAGTGTGCATGCATGTGTGTGTGTGTCTCTCTCCACTCCTAGATATACACAGCTTACACTGCTAGTCCTGGTCACATATTTCTGAACAGATGTTCCCACAGCTATAAATTGAAAGGATGAAAATATGCGTCAAGATCCCTTCTTATTTATGATATTTAAATGATTTTTGCAATTCCTACATTGACACAGATCATATTTTCTTCTAAAATATGCCAAAGAGAAGCTTACCCTTTTTCTGACATGAGAAAATCTCCCAGGGAAGGTGCATGGCACAAAGCCTTAGCATGTTAGAGTCTGACACAGCTCCTAGAGCCAGCCTGCACATACAAGCGATTGCTTGTGTACCCAGCTGTTGTTCAGCTGTGAGATCTGGTAAAATTAAGAACTGTGCACAACTTGCCAGGGGAGGCACACATTTGCTTTAAAGAGCATCTTCCACATAGCAGTTCTGGTCCATTTTTGTAACAGCAGCTAGTTAGGTCACCGGTTGATGAACCTCAACGTACTGGGATCTGCTGCCTTTTGTGTTACCCAAGCCTCAGGATAACTCCTGAAATAAACTGCTTTTAGGATTTCCTGCTGCATAACAGTCTCATGTTACCTTACTTGAGGTCAGATTCAGCTTTCCACTGTGTTAAGATTGTCAATTAATCGACACTTCTCCACCGCTTACCTCTCCCTATCAACTGCCTTTCTCCTTCCTCCTTCCCCCACTTCTTTTTCTTAATCAATCCCTCATGTACTTTCATCTGTTCAGAGTGAGCCTTCCTTCCTGCCGTCAAGTCAGAGAACAGACGCAGGCTTCATCACACCAGGGAAAAAGGTATTATTATATAATACTACTTAGCCTTTTTAAGAGTGTTTAATGTTCAAAACTGCCCAAGCATGAACTGGTTCATATGACACAGAGCAGGAAATGATTTATAAATGGAGAAACAGAGGCAGAAAGGTAACAGGAGTTGTGCAAGGTCTCACAGAGAGATCATGGCAGGGTCAGAAGTCTCCTGACTTCTAACTCCAGACTTTTAACTCTTTGCTCATTTTCCAGAATGTGCTGTGTTTCATTTTATGTGTTTCATTTCACATGTTTCATTTTACATCCCAAATTACTAACTGATCTACGCTTTAACCCACTGTAGCATGCAAAAAGTGTTGATGTTGTGGGAGTGTGCACTGTACATCTCATGGGTAAAGGTGACGTTGACTTCCACGGCAGACCTCGCAATGACCCTAAAGCCCAAGCTGGCATTGGTACTGCCACAGTGTTTGCTCCACCAGAGATGAAGTGCATGTCTACACCGTGCAAAGTGCTACACTCAGACCTTCAAGCCACCTCCAGACGAGCTGGTCCACCAACACAGCACAACACACAGCTACGCTGAGACACTAACAGGGTCCCTACGTCAGGGATAGGCACCTTAGCATGGAGCCAGGGTTTCACTACCTGGCTTTGGACCCCAAAGCCCGTACTCCTGTCCCTAGTTCTGGCAAATCCATACAGGCGGGGACACCTGCAGCATTCAAAATTACTTTTGGAGCCTGGGGTGTAGTGCTATGTCAATTTACCTTCCAAATCCAGAATCTGGCCTTTTACAGGCAGAGCAGTATTGCAACATCTCATGAAATCTCGATTCCTCATAATCTTTATTGTTTTTATTCTTTTTAATACTTCCTACTAATTTATACACATAAGCATATAAGCACACGTTAAAAACAAACCCACTTAAAAAAAATAATTTCCTAGACTTACAAGCAGATGCAGGTGGAATCTTCCAAAGCCTACATACACACGCGCACACACACACACATATGTGCCTATATAAAAAAAATAACAGACTATGTCAAAAACAGCTGCCTACCCACTGCCTCTAACCAGACCTGAATCACAGTGTAAACACAGACATGCATATCCCCTGTGCATGCAATATGTCTGATTAAATATTTTGTTAGCCAACATGTTTTGCTGGGTTGGTAGAAGGATTTTCAGAGCATTAATTTCTGTTTCTAAAGGTCTGCTGGATTTAGATATATCCTACATTATTCTGTTTTGTTAGATTTTCCAAAGTGGCTCTGAAAACTATGAAAGTAACTCTGGAGAAAGAGGCTAAAAATATAATTCTGTAGACTGCAGGAAGAAATACTGGAAGTCACATAATGCATTTACATTTAGGCAGAAAAATTAACTCTTGAGAAAATATTGGCATCAGCACGCTCCCTCACACACTGGCCTGTACTTTTCATATTATTGTTGGTTTCAGTAGTCATTTAAAGGAATCTACAGTACCCCTCATTTATAATTGCAAAGAGAAATAATAACAATTATAGTAATAATGGGCTACTGCTACCAGGCAGATATCAGGCCAATTTCACTCTTACCTCCCAGGGCTCCCAATCTCCTTTTTTTCCTCTCCTTGCAGCTCAAAGGAAAGAGGGAACCCTGCCCAATTTCAGTATGGAGGTGCTATCCTCCACTGGCTTCCCTTGTTTGTGGTTTGAACGCCAAAAAGTAAGAGCAGAAAGTTACCCCCAGTGAAAACTAGAAAGTCAGTAATATAAGAGCAAGATAAGTGCAGTGACTTGACACATATCCTGAGGCAGTGAATTTGAATCCCTTCCTTGATCTGAAGTGCCAGACAACTTTCAGGTTTTTGATATGCATACGCTGCAGTAGCTTTTATTGAAACAAAGAAGAGAAGGAGAACAAAGGAATAGAAGGAGGAAAAAGAGAGCATCTCATCCCAGTTGTGGCATATGCAGTCAGAAGATTTAACTTGGGCCCACAAGGCTTAATGATAAAAATGCAATGATAACCCTGCCTTGGACTGTCTGCAGCACAGATTTTGTCTATGGACAACTGTGCCTCTCCATCATGATATTTTAGGAGACTTTTTATATGTATTAGAAGAGAAGGCATGTCTCAACAGAAGGGTCATCTGGGACAGAATTCAGGAAGAGAATTTTAAACCTGACTGATTTGGCATATGTAAATCTCCCTGCCCACTACCACTGAAAATCCCCAGCTCTGGCTCCTCTGCACCTCCCTACCCTTTCCCTGCTCAAGTGTTCACGGCACCAAACTCATTGCTAAGCATAGTGGGGACAGCTCTGCTGAAGCCATGGAAAGTGGAGTGAATTCAGCTTGTTACTGCTACAGCATCCCTGACCAAGTGTTAATGTCTTCTACCCTCATTACCCGAGGGTAACAAACAACTGAGTCCTAATCCCCCTAACACAGTCATTCCTGTTTGAGGTATTTGCATGTCTCTTTGCAGGCTCCTGTTTTCTGCACTGAACCTTGCCTGGTTTTAATCACTGTTCTAGTTCTTACCTTCAAACTTGTCATTCTAGTTGTTCATGCTCTACTATTTTTTCTGCTATATGTCCTTTTAAAAGAATTGTGCTACTCCAAATCTTTTCTGAAGCCAAGGACTATGGAAGATTGCAGTACAAGCGATATTCCCATTTATACAACTCAGTGTATGGAATTATGGTTCTTTGGGGAATTCTAATTAATTTAATCAAGTCTTCTTGGACGACTCAAATCTACCATATTCGTTTGTGTGAACACGCTCACTTTTTTCCACTCCAGATGCATAATCTACTCATTTTCTACAGACAATGTCTGGGTTTTTTTCTATAGTTATAAACCACTTAACATCTTTTTTACTGAATTTCATTTTATTAATTCTAGCATAACTGCCCTCTAACTTTAAAAAAAATTATATGATGCTTTAATTTCATTTGACAAAACCGAGGTGGATTGACTTTTTTAAAGAGAGAAACAATGGTGAGATTTTTTTTTTAGTTATTCAAGGAAAATCTTCACCCCATTCTTTGACTTGTTGAACAGGTACGAATGCTTTTCTAATTTAGAAGTATGTATGTGATGGGCAGAGAATGGGTCAATCATCAACATTCAGTCTCCTGAAATCACGAGCAACCACATAACTGCCCACAAGCATGCAGAAGTCTCGTTTTATGCGCACTGTAATTCACACAGGTGGCCCCAACACCTATAGGGCAAAACCACCCATGTGCAGGCTCCCTGCAGAAGCAGGAGATCCATGGACTGAAAGTGCCTGGACAAACAAAGGAAACACAGTGTCCCATACTAATAAGGAAAGCCAAAACATCTCAGCAGCTCCTCTCCATGTGACTTGGCCGTACAACTGCCAAGCTGACCAGCTCTGCCCGATGGGGTGAGTTGTGCAACCAAGAACCTGAGAGGTTTCCCAGCATCACCAGGAGTGACCTGCCCTTTCCTACCTACCATTCCTCAGAGGAATGCAAAGAGGCTTCACAAGTTATGCTTTAAGGAGAGAAACATATCTTTTTGGCTCTTGGTAAGACCAACCAAGGCAACTCTTACAATATCCATACAATTTGACAACTTAACAAACAGGAAGTGCCCAAGCTTCATTTCAGCATGCTTTGAGGGACAGCAAAACATTAAAAAAAAATCCAGAATCACTCCACCTCTGTTACATAATTCCTATCACAAGTTTACCAAGACTGCTGGAAAGACAACTTTGCTTCCTTGACCCAATACCTGCATCAAGAGGCTGTTTGAGGATTTCACTCTTCCAATGCTTAAAAATCTCCACAGTTCCACCCTGAAACAGGAACTGCTGAGACCTGTTTGAACTTGTACCACTTGGTTTAATAATTTTGTTTATTATAGCTCTTGTTTTGCTCAAATCTCTTGGTATTTGTACCATTTCCTGCGAGCACTAAATCCATCATACCTTTCCAAGCAAGCTGTGCTGCAGCCAGTACCAAGGGCTGTTCAGTGTCTGCCTCATGAATGCTATCAGCAAATCAGAGCACTTTTTTTTAGCTATTGAGGGCTGAGGATGTGTTTTTTGACCTCTTCTCTCTATTTCACAGAGACATTCATGGGTACAGATTCCTCATTGTCTGCCTGGTAATATTCTGGCCTTTGATGACAGAAGCATGCAGCAACACTAGCAGGTAACACCACCCCTTCACATAAATGCAAGTCCTTTGTAGTTGTACATTAAAAGTGACAAATCATTCTTCCTGTTGTGGACCACTGATTTTACAGCTCACAAAGCTACTACACGCAGAGAACACCCTGAGAAAACAATCTGGGAAGCGTTTCATGGGGATTTGGTGATGACCCGTCTGATGTCCCAGATGTAGCTCATTGCCATGAAGCCCAGGGACCAGGTGGATGAAAAATGTTTTCACAATGTTCTACGCTAAAATCAAAACCAATAACCAAACCTCATTTTGGAGGGGCTATAGCCCATATGCTACACAGTACACACTCATTGCTGCCTGAGAGCAGTTAGATACAAAAACTAGCAAGGGAAGAAGTTATTTTATTGTTGCCTAGCTTGTTGCCCTTATTGTTGCTCCCATCTCCAAAGCACGCAATGGTAGCCATGCACAAAGACAAGCTCTGCTACCAGGTTGACCACAGATGCATTAATAAACTGAAGAAAAGTAGCACATTCTGTTCTCACAAAATAACCTCAATTAACTTTCCCCCCACCCCCAGTCCCAGTGTTTAAAACCAGCTGCCATTTGGGAAATTAAATTCAATACCTATGATGTGATTTTTGAAAGTGCAGCTTTTCAGCAAAAGGGAGCTGAAGTATATCCAGTATTTCTGAAAAATCAGACTATTTAATTGAGTGTCTGTCTGACAAGGACATAAGCCTAACTTCACACACCTGTTGTGAAAGCCTTGGGCTTCAATTAATGGCAGGCAAAGGATGCATAATTAATATAACAAGAAACCAGGAAATGAATTCGTTAAAGTTCCTACTGCATTTTTAACTTTGTGACAACACGCAGGTCTTTTGTTGGCTTTCTCCATAGAGGTGAATTTCCTGTTTTTCCTGGTTAAATGTATATACCAGAAATTACTCATTAAATGTCAGGAAATGCAATTCGACTGAGTTAACCACGTTGCTGGAAAAATCTGGATGGAGCAAATTATTTGGTGTCACTTATTTAATAACATATTACCTCCCTTCTCTATTTATGAATTGTTCATAAACAGACTTGTATTTTTACTAGGGATTTTTCCCCTTGTTCAAAAGCAGCAAGTAGATGACGTAAGTGATCCTATTCACTGAGAAGGTGACATCATTCAGAAGATATTCTTGACTCCAGCTTCGGATACTTACTACTCTCTACCCAGTTCCTGTGCAGAGGTCCAACACAGGGCTCTTGCATCAGTTAAGTCCTGCTTACACCTTCAAAATACAAAATTTAAATGTGCAACACTCAGTTTTACCTCTGTGAGACTGGGCACAGAATTCACAAGCTCCAGAATACATTCATTTTAGAGCCAGTGTAAACCTTAGCAATGGCTACCAAGCATGTCAAGTATGAATGTTCAGATGACTATAATATTCACATGTATTTTTGCAAACAGACAAAAAATCCCAGTAATTTCCTCCAAGTTAAATTTTCTAGGTAGCAGATTTAAAAACAAAACCCAAGATCCACTGTTTAATTCACAACCCTGTGTTACTAGTAAGAACCTCCCTTTTGTATTTCCTTATCTTTGAATTATTTGGGCCATCTTATCTTTGAGCTAAGCAGGGCTGTTTGCATATCCCAAAGCTAGTGCATTAAATCTCCCAACACCCTTCTGGAAGTTGAGCAGTTGCACATTGCTACTTATCTGAGGTACTGGAGGGGTTTCATTATGCAAGGTCACATAGTAGAACTAACCGAAGGTGAGGTGCATAGAATGTTATTTAAAAAACTAGGAGTTTTTTTAATAAAGAACAATTGTGCAACCAGTGAGCAATAAACTCAGGCAAAATTTGGTTTGTGGGAGATATATTAGTAAATATCCCACAAATACAAATTCTGCATATGGGAATATATGCAGAGATGGGAAAAAAAACAAAACCCAGCTTGTAGAAATTCATATGTAGTCAGAGATACTATGCTATATGAACTGTTTATTGGAACTGTGTCCCATGTCAATACTGAGGAAAATAAAGAATGGAAAATGACTTTGGAATTTATATAGAGACCCTGTCACAGTTAAATTTGATACTTGGAGCCTAAGCCAACATACTGCCAGAACAAAAAAAAAAAAAAGTATACAAGAAAATCAGGAATAAATCCAAGATGGAAAAAGTAAAAGTTAAATTAGCATCATACAGTGGAGAGAAATATCAATAATTAGGAAAATGCATAATAACCCTATGAAGTCAATTACTTTTATGACAGTGGGACTGGAAACACAGGCAGTTTTAGGGCTGAACATTTGCAAAGAATTAAGACTGGTTAGAACATACAATGGGTGCTGTGTATGATCTAAACAGACAATAAGAAACCAGAAGAGTTTAAAGATATTTTTGATACAGCAGAAGAAATGCTTTTTTTTTTTTCCCCAACCTGAGGTAACACTTTCCTCCCCAGTCACTGCTGCACCCAAAAAGTTTCTGTTCAGCCTCTGCAGGTACTAACATACACAAAAATTGAAGAGAAAGTCTAAGTATACCCCATGAAAGCAGCCGAAAGAAAGCAAATGAGTTGTTGTTATGAGTCCTACATTCTCCTGATTTTTCTTCCAAAATTACTTTATTCCCATTTCTGGCTATGCCTACCTTTGAGCTACCCAGAGCACAGACTCTTTCCATGGGTTTGTAAAATGCCTCGTAACAGGCCTCGCTGGTGAAGTTACTCTCTCCCTCTTTTTGATCTGAGCAGATGCCTGCTCTTATTTCTGCTGTCTGAGGCCCTAGGTGAAGACAGGTCTCCAGCAGCAGCAAAACATGATGCACTGAATCAGTGATACCACTCACAGGAATTAGGGCTGTATCCATGCCCCCACGCTCTGTTGGACCGGGGCTACATTGTGCCATATTTCCAATACACCCCAAGGTTTCCTGCGGTGCCTGCTCCTTCTCTTGCAAACAGGGCAAACCCCTTGCTCTTACAGAGACCCCTGGAAAAATACTTTGAAAAAAATATTAAATACAATTTCATTTCACAGAAGGTTGGACAGGCAAGAAGAAGTGACAGGACTGAGACCATTCAGCAACCCCGTGACAGAGCTGACACCAGAGCGCAGCCGTCCTGGATTCTGGCGTAGTGCTGGGTTCACTAAGCAGCAGTAGCAACCGGGTACTATTCTAAAGAAAGTGACTGCTTCTGTAATAACACCACTTGAGTTCACATAAACACATCCATATTTGGTAGATGCTGTAGCCACCACCACAACTCCGAAAGCAGACAAGAATCATTGTTGTATCTGTTTCTCATGCTATTTTGATTAAGCTCATGCAAGTATTTTCTTACCACTAGTAAAATAGGCTACCCATCAAAATTTAGAATGGATTTTTTTATTAGAATAAATAATGTAGATACTCACCATGAGTATCTAGCACGTACCATTGGAAGGACCCTGGAGGGCTTTTGCAATTATTTACAAGAGCTGCTCCAAGGCCTGTGCAAACTCACAAGTATCTTTACATTAACTTCACGAAGGTCTGGCTTAAACCATATTATTTATCCTCATATTTTAGGTACAGCAGTTTCCAAATTTTACAGATACAAAACCAGAGGCATACACAGGTTAAGGCCAGATCCACAGATGAAACTAAGCAACCATGCTGAGTTTACACACCCAGGGATGGTAGGTTGAGTCTCCAAGCCTATGTCTAGACCACAGATTTCCCAAGTCTGTAGATGGTGGTATTTCTGCCAGCAGAGTTTTCTTAGATGCCTGACATCTCTGCACGCATCTGGGGCTAGCTCCAGAGTGGTGGGCCTCCCAACCACATCAGCACCCATCTCCTAGGCATTGCTCTGCTGATTTCCCACGTAAAGTTCCATCCCAACAGAGCAAATACTTTGCGATCAGAGCAAAACTACAGCACTTCCAACAGTTAAAACCACAGCCAAAGGCAGTGCTCGCCTTTTATACATCAACCTGTTAGTCAGAATAGAAAAGTAGGATTTGACCACGTGACCCAAATCCAATGCCTTCCTCAGGAATTTCACTACAATAGATCAGTCACCCATCTCCCCAGAGGCATGTCCTACCCACTAAGCTATAGTCACACTAGCTCTTCTTCCCCATTTTCCCCTTCTCCCTCCTTCCCTGCAGATTTGAACTCAGTCCTGCCTGGCTGGATATCTGGCAGGAGGGCCGGAGGGTGCCCTTCCGGAAGAGACAGCCAGGCAGTTAGATGGTTTCCTGGGAAGTGGGAGATGTTCATGGTGGGAAGCTTTTGGTAAGAGACCCAAGTGCTAGTGGTCTGTATGAAGGGGGTCAGAGCATGGGACCAGCTGAAGCTCCTGCTCTATTTAACACTTAAAAAAAAAAAAAAAAAAAAGGTGATTTTGCCTCCATTTTGTGAAGGAACAATACAGATGCCGAACTCCAGAAAAAGCTGCAGGGCAGTAAATCCCAACCTGATGTAGGTCCCTCCATGTCAGCCTGTGCTTGATCCACAGAAAGGGGGAAAGTTTAAGACACCTCACTTCCATTTGGCATCCATTGCCCAGGATGCTGGTACCAGAATTAGGTCCCACAGCTCCAGACTTTCTCCCAGCCTCCACAAAGTCCAGACACAAGGGATCAGGCAAATAAATCCTGGGGTGTAAATCCTAAAAACCAACAGCAGCTTTCTGACAAAATCACTGAGCCCAGAGCACCATCCCTGATTTCCTAGCTTTTAGCCCTACATCCTAATCAGCAGACAATCAGTCCTTTGGATACAGTTAGAGTGTATTCAATACTGATTTGTTACAAAGTAATAGCATTAGAAAGGAAATATAGGACTTACTTGTAAGGTTTCATTTTATTGCCACCTAAATTCCTGTCTGATGTAATACACTGGGAACATCTCCTGGCAAGATGAAAATTGCTCCTCCAAAGTGATACCCAACTCAAGCAAACCACTTAGGAGAAATTAAAATCTTGTTCAGCAAAGTGATTCTACTTCCTTGCTATTTGATTTGTAGTTCATCTTTAGAAAAGTATATGCATTTCTTAGTTTTTGACAGCTGAATTTCTTAAGTCAGTAAGAAATTAGGCTCACTCAAGCACAGAACAATTCCATCAGTAGCCAGAAGAGGTATTTTGATGAATTAGCAGCCTGCAATGCATTTCTAGTTGGGGCATCTGTTAACATAGCTTTGAATTTTTTTTTTTTTTTAAGAGAGAGGTAAAGATGACATTCCTTGAGAGGGAAGGCCTAGTTTGAGCAACTTTATTTAACTTAAATGCTGCTTTTCCAAGGTCACATATCCCCATGCTTATCTTTTCTACCCATAAATCTAACTAGTTCCACACCTCTAAAATGAACCTTCCCTCAAGGTTCAGTTCAGGAGTCTCATGATGCTCACAATTTAATAAGTTACTTGTAGCCTTGATACAACTGTGATCACCTGGTTAGCTCCACAAAATCAGTATTTAAGGGCCACTGAAACTAGGGGATCCTAATGTGTCCTGATACATATCAAGAGTAACTCCATCAACTTCAGTGAGAAACATTTCTGTAAAAGCCAAGTATATGACAGAAGAGTTATACATAAGAGCTTTTCTACAGATAGATAAATATGCCTGAGATTACACTTGGAGTGCTACATATATTCATATACTCACAGAACAAGTATGAGTGTAACCATTGTATGTATTCTGAATAACAACACAGAGCTACAGTGACCAACAAGAAATCCCAGATTACGTATTTGGTCTCTTTTCAATCTGTTCATAGACAAAACCAGAGAGAAGTTCTCCATTACAAGTTCTGTTGCAGGCAATGACTGGTCTGGTCAATTAAACAAAGTCATTGCACAGTTTCTGAAAATGGCAAATAAAGACAGCACTAGAAAGGAAGTGAGGAGGGTTAGCCAGAGGAGGGAATGACTATTTTAAACCACTTGACTCATCAGAGTAGAAGTGTCAATTCAGAATATAGGGCTGAACTTTGTTGTCATCTCCTGTACATTGACTAGAACCGTAGAAAAGAATTGCTACAGGCTTTGCAGAATTTTTTCCTATAGTCTCTGGAAAGGAACTCTTTTTTCTGGAATACTGTCATGCTTTTCCTGTCCATTCTCTATTCCCAGGACAGGTGACTACATCAAAAAGAAAAGGAAAGAAAAATTTTAACATTACTTGTTTGATAAAAAAAATGGAAAAATCTGGGAGATAAATTATAGAAACAATTGTGGGGAGCATATTTTTTTCTTTTTTAGAAAGGCTATTCCTGACAAAAAAGATTTAAAGCACTTCAGTTAGCTTTCCTTAGGTTGGTGCCTCAATCCCTGAATAAATGTCAGTCCACTACAGGTGTCTTCCTACATCCAGGTGAATTGGGGTTGTCTGGTATTAGCCTGGGGGGATCTTGGAGTCAGGATTCACGGTTCACATCCCCTGACTACCCGCTTATTTGCATTGGGCAGATCACAATCTTTCTGTACCATTGTCTATTCCCAATAAGGAAGTGGAAGCTTAATTAGGCACTGGAAAGTTATTTTAGTATCCCAAGTGGATGCTGTCATAGAAGGAAAACGTTACTTTCCATTGAGAGAATGCAAAATAACTTGTGCCAGCTTGTTTCACTCCTCTCCAAGAGGCAGCTGTAGTCCCGCTAACTGGCTGTCAGAGTGGAGGGCTTTGATTTTGGAAAGGGCACCAGCAGGACAGCTGCAGTCTGCACGGAAATCCAAAGGATGGTAACTTGGACCTAGTTGGTGGTTCATGTTTTCTTTGATTCTGGGAGATTTCATCTGCTGCCATCTCACACAGCCCCATGCAAAGACAAAGGCTTTTCATCATCTGAACATTGGTCCCTCCGGGAAGAAATTAAATTACCTGACACAAAAAGGGACAGCTTGGAACTGAGGCTGTTTCTGTACTTTTCAGGACTGTCGAATATGTGAATTGAAGTACATGAACAGCAGTTAACTTGGTGGCTGGGTTCCCTGCATCCCTACCTGGCCATGTGCAGACTGGTCCCTGTGCAGCACTCCTCCAGTGGTGCTCAGCTAGCACTGAAGCCAGGACCACGACCCAGTGGGAGCCGTAGCTGGGCTCCCCTTGCCCCCAGCACTCTCTGTAGGGGTAACAAGGGAAACCTCCTCTAAACACTGTGAACTGTGCTCACCAGCAAGCCAGAGGCACAGGTTGCGCTCCTAACTTCCACCTTACACTGAAAGAGAGGAAGGGAGAAGACCCGCATCTGCTTCTCTCTCTTTGGGACTAGGGAAAGAATGAGAAAAGCAGTCCAATGTCTTTAACCCCCTATTCTCCAAACACGAGGAAAGAAGGTCCAATGTCCCTTGAGGAGTCTCCTGCAGAAAAGGGAGCAGAGCGGTGTGAAAGAGCAGCTGTGGGTGACAGAGAGGAGGTAGCAAGGGTAAACCCTGTTCCTAAGGGACTCCCCAGGCTCTCAGTGTAGGACAGCTCAGAGACGTCTGTGGGCCTAACCCATTTTTTCCCTGCAAACAACAAAAATAATGACACAAATGACAGTATCCACTCCTCACAGGTTTTGAATCAAAGTAAACCTAACTCCAGAGTTGCTTTTCAGCCACCTTTGCATCCTCTGTCCTCCCAGTGCCAAACTCTCATACAGACTTAATTTCCATTCTCTGCTGCAGAATGAACCATTCAAGGTAATTAGCTATTCTTTCTCCTTTCCTCCCCAAAACATGGAAACTCACATAACAGGGGAAGGGCAGGGGGAAACTCTGTGAGTTTTGCTGCTGGTCACGTAGTTAATTTTGCTGATTGAGTCACAGCTCTGTTTTCTTCCTGTTGATGTGCGTGATTGTGTACATAAAGACAACAGATCCCACGTAACAACCAAGCCCAGGGCCCTAGCCTTTACCATTTGCCACCAAAATAGGGGCTCCAGGTCCCTTCCAGAACCAGCATATTCACACCTCATCAAACCTCCAGTTCTAAAAACAAAAGCCTGATAAAATGAACTATTTTTGAAAGGGTTAGGTAACTTTTTCATACCCTTCCTCAGTGGTACCTTATATCTCTGCAACATCAGACAAACCCCTGGATAAAAGAATAAAGGCAACTCCGCACAGGAAACACTGAATGGCTTAACAAACTAAGGAACGGATGGATGAAATCACTCCTGAACAGGAAAAATACATGAGTGTTGTTCAATATTCTTGGGCTACCCAATACTAGTGATTCCCAAAGGCTTCTCTCACTCACTCAGAAGCTTTTCCACCCTACAGCTAAGAAATCCAGTTACCTGACAAAAAAGGGATCAGGAACACTTCCCTTCTAGTACCAGGTCAACCACAGAAAGTGTTTGTGGTCTCATGCGCCTCCTTCCAAGCCATTTGCCTCTCTCCTACCCTGTCTCCTGAGCTGCAAGTCTGTGTATCTTCCCAGTTCAGCTTCCTGATTCCTCTTACTTGCATTGAACTCCTGAAACTTTTCCATGTTAGAAATATCTGCATGGTTAACTTGGATGTGTCCTAATTTATCTAAAAAAATTATGGAGAGCTTGAGGATGTTCATTGTGAACTGAAGAGATGGAAATGCTAAGCAAGTTATCTTTTCCAAGTTTTAGTCACTCATTTATATAAAAAAAAGTCTAGAAAATATGTTCTTTCTCTCCCTGCCCTTCAGTTTTTATTATCTTTATTCTTGTGGTAGCATTTCACTGTTTCCTTAGGAGGTTTGTGGTCCCAATAAGACTCACAGTTTCAGTGTAAAGAACAGGAAACAAACATCCAAACTCACAACTCTAAAAGCCACTCTTCTTTCCTTTAGAAGGACAAAACCCACTGTCTCTTACAAGCCACTTCAAATCTCTCCCTCTTATTTGCAAATTTCTTTTGTTTTGCCTGTCATCCATATGCTTCTGTTCTCCATTGTTACCCAGTGCAGCAGAGAAAAAACATTAAGATGCTACTATTAATTTACACTAAGTAATTCATATATCTATAAAATGAGCAAACTGCCATTTCAGCCCGTGTTCCTAGTCACTCAGAGTAGTTGGTTAATGCAGATGATCTGCTTTGCCCTGTCTGCCTTCTCTGGTCACAGGGAAAACTGAGCTCTTGGTCAAAAGCCAAATGATTGAATTGGTCATTTCCTGTTTCTAATTTTACACCATGGGCACTTTCTCCTTGGAATTTTATAAAGCTCTCGAAGAAGCTCTGAGACCATGTCAAATATGAAAATATAATGTTAGATTTGGAGGACAATGGAATAACCGTAAGAAAGGGTAGGTTTAGTAGCCTCCCACGACTGCTGGTGGCACACTCACTGGGTATCAGAGATGTTACAGGGCAGCATACAGCAGATCTCTCCTGCTTTCAGAACAACAAAATGATCTTGTCTGTCCAATAGTGTTCTGCTCTTTAATGTGATTTATATATAAAATGCTATTGCCCAGGGAAGAGAAGATACTGTGTAACATCCAACATAATAAATTTCATCAGAAAAAGGCCAACATGATGACATGGGGAGTTACTCCCTCCACACCATTAGCAAAGGCAGGATTGTACATTGCTTTCTGTGGCTAAGCAGGGTACTTAATAGATTGCTTTCTTCCCCATAAAAACACTTGGTTCTGTAGCAGAACTCCATCTTCCACAGCACACCATTCTCCTATCTGGTTGAACTGGTGCCACTCATGATAGAAGGAGCCGTATAGAAGGGGAGTTCCCCTTACAGAGAGGAAAGGGCATAGGATACTGCAGTCAGAGGACTTTGTGCCACCTATTACAGAAAGGCTCTATTCACCCTTTCTGCTACTGCCCGCAGGGAAGAGAGAGGAAAATACTTTGAATACTCTGAACCTTCACATTCACCTGAGTCACCTTTGAGAATTTCTCTGTAAGGGTCAGGTGTGTTTTTTCTCAGAATGAGACTGGAGACTCCCACTCAGAGCTTATGGAAAATCCCTAGATCCCACCCAGCTTGACAAAACTGCAAGAGCTGGCATGTCTCACAGAGCAAGCAGAGAGGTACAGCATAGTGGATGCCCTATTAATTATTTTTATGAGTCCACTAGACCAGGAACTCATAAAGGGACCCATTTTTACACACTGTGTATGTCTCACTCTAGAAGCTATGCAACTCCAGAAGGAGCTTTGTTGTGACTACCGAACACTCAAGTTATATTTCGGCACGGGAGCTTGGACACAAAAGCCTGAAATTCTAGCAGATCTGTTCCACTAGACCTCTTCTGGTTTGCTGCATCAGGCTGCCAAGTATGCGGGCTCAGAACTCCAGCTAGAGGGAAGAGAAGGGACACCATATGTCATCACTCGAAATATCGTTCTATTCTTACTGTTGAGTCTCTTGGGAGCAAGTACTTTTAAAGCAGCATTTTCAAAAAGAATTGCAAGCACATTTGTGGATAGAAGCCTGGTGACAGCTGATCCAAATGGTTAACTAGGCACCTACATAAGTGTAGTTGTGGATGTAGTAACTGCACCCCATGCTCAGTCCAGCCTGAAACAGGGCTAAACATGGGAAGCAAAACAGATCAGAAAGCCCATTGAAGCATTACTGCTTTTGCTAAAAGAAAACATGAATTCTGCCAAACACACTTTCCATGAGAGTTTTGATTTTCTCAGAAGTTTTTGATTTCCTGTCACAAAAAGTAAAATTTTTAGCTGCAGGATGTGCTAACCCAAATCACGAAAAGCGGTCGTAACAAAAATCATAGTGTCTCTTTTCAGCCTCATTTTCCAGTCATCATCTTAGTCCTATTGTCTCATGGGAGTGGTAATTCAAGTGCTGTGAGCCCCCCTTCTCCTTCCTCTTTGGCTCTTGGGCTTGAGCACATTTTCCACAGTGCACCACAGTATTCTTTTCATTTGGACTCCTGCAGCTCATGATGGAAAGTCATCTGAATGGGGAGCGCCAGCCCTGGAGGAGAGCAGATCATGAGAACCGCAGCTTCCATGAGTCACTGTGGTAGACGCATGGGACACAGAAGATCAGGCCAGCAACATTCAACATTTCCCATTTAAAAATCGCTTTTTGTCCCTGATCAGGAAGAGAACTCCAGAACTTTTTCTGTGATACAAATTCACATTCTTAGCCATCTCTAATCATATTAAAAATAGGCTTATTGCATGGCCTGTTTCCTGGCCTCTTTGAAGCCTCTGATTCCTCAGCCTGGCTCCATCAGCCCTGTACCATATGTATCTGTGACAAAATTACCACTTTCTTTGTTTTATGATATACTAGCAGTGAGTGTAGCATCTGGCAATGTGGTTTGGGTTTTTTGTTTTGTTTTGTTTTGACTGGAAAGAAACCTCCCAAAAACTCCAGTCAGATCCAAAAAGACATTAAATCAGCAATTTTTTAACTTACGCTCAGAGGATGGGGGACGATTTCCTGACTCATCAAGTGAGGACGCGGGCGTGTGTACGCTAGCACACAGGTGGCTGACACCACAGTAAGAGGGAACGGCCAGCCCCACCACGCATGCCGGCTGGCTGGCAGGGAAAAGCTCTCAGGCGAAGCCACCCAAGACAAGACCATCCACGTTTTCAGTCAACTTAGCAGGAAACAGGGCTCCAGGCCTTCTCTCATGTACAGTGCTTTTTCCTGAGCTTAGAAGAAAGCTCACCAACTTCCCATACATGCAGGATATGTCCCCTCCTCATCCATCATTCCTTGTTGCGAGTGCCCTGTCAGTGAAATGTGCATTTCAACAGTGAGTCTCTCATAGCTCTCCTTATCTTTAATTTCCTTCCACTATAGTCTATTTTACGGTGCCTTTCCTTTGCTGGCAATTTTTTTTTTCCCCCTCCCATTTCAGCTGCAATGGCCAGATCAGGATCAAAACTTCTCACAAGTTTAAGGGAGAGTCAGGAGGCAGAAAATGTCACGTAGGTCAAAGCAGAAATGCAGGTCAGGGCAATAAATGTGTTTGCCCTTCACGTTTAGTTTACCCAGACCACTTTTCAGCCTTGTGCTCTGTGACAAAATAATTTTCTTAATTATCCATTTTAATTCTGCCCTACTAGCAAAAGGCTTAATGCAAAACCCAATAGATCGAAGTCTTTCCTTCAGATTAGGCACAAACAGCAGAAGCAGTAGCAATCATCCATTTCATCATCAATTTTCTTAGAATATGCTTGTTGGGGAGGAAGGAAAAGCCTCATCCCTGGCTAAAAATGTCTTCTTGCAGGTCAGGGTAGGAGCTGTCTCCCTCTTCTGCTTAGGTGCTGCCCTCTTCCCTGGGTGGCCACCAGCTGTGGAGGGGCCACACAGTGAATTTTCTGTTTCTAGACGATTCCCCTCATGCCCCCCAGCAGAGGTGCAGTAGCGAGGAGGATGAAGGTGCAGGAGGAAGAGGAAGGGCAGGACTACCCAGGCCAGAGCAAGCCCAGGCTGTGTTACAGGGATGGTGTAACAACCTGGCAGCAGGGAAACAAAGCAGCAAAACATTTTGGGGGGAAAGAGGCTGAAAAATCAGACCAACTTTCTCCTCAGTTTGACTGCCACATGAGACATCCCTTGCCAATGTCTCCAGAACATGTTTTTTCAGTTCATAGGAAATTATAAAAAAAAAAGTTTTCAGGCCAATTGGACCAAAGTCAAATTTCTAAAAAATAAAAAATCCTCACAAACTGGAAATCCTGCTTTTTGGCCAGCTCTGAAAAACCCTAATCAAACAGCTTGAACAACCCATCAACTGTACGTTATTTACTCTAGCAGTATACATGCTTTTCCTATTGGAAACACTTATAAACAGCAAGTACATTCATAGAAAATGGGACTGGTTCATGCATGACTGAGTAAAAAGTGGGATGAGAGGGGAGTATCCGGGGGGGAATATTCATCTGTGAAAAGCCTAATGATCTCCTCTGCTCCTGTAACTGAAAAATGTCTTGTGAACGCCTGCACATTCGCACACATCATACGAGGTTCATCATGCAAAGCTTTACTTTTTACTGTTCATGGCAAGTTATCCTGAGAAGGCAATGTGTCTCCTATTTCAGGCCACAGGGAGGGTCACCTTCTAATAGCACAGTATGTAATGGGTTTCATTGCACCTGGGAACCAAAGAATTTGACCTTTGAGCAAAATAACATGAAGTAAAAAATGCGTTCAGATCACAGTCAGGTTGAGCTAAGAGTACAGGTGGCGAGGGAGTGCTTTGAACGTTGTCCGTGTGGCCTCACTGCGGCTCCACAATGATCAGTCCTTCCCTTATGAAGAAAATGTGTCAGTGTTTTAAATTTAGGGAGGGAAAGGGGAAAATTCGTTAAGGGTAGTCCCATCCCTAAATATTCAAAAGTCATAAATCGGGAATCGGATGTTTGAGGAACTATCTGAAGATCATGAGACAAAAAAAAGAAAAAAAGTTAGATTCATTTGTATTTTTTCTGGGGTTTGTGGCTGTCTTTGGGATGCCCCTGGGTCATGTTTTCAAACTTCTTCACAGTCTGAGGAGTAGAAACTTACTTATATAAAAATGAAAATGGAGATTCTCACCTAATTAAATGTCTCTGGGAATGGGAAGTTATAAGGAAAAAAACATCAAGTATCACGAGACTTGCGATAAAAATCACAGGATTTGGCAACACTGAATTAATCACGAGTTAGGGAGTGATAGCACTTGTTCTAGCCGAACAGCAAAAAACAAACAGGCATAAACCTTATGCAAAAATATTTTGCAGGCATGACTGCCAAACTTCAGTTGGCTGTGAGTAATACTATTCATTATTTCAGAATATTCATATAGCCAGTAGGTATTTCTGGAAATCCTTGAGAATCCTGCGTTTTCCATAATGCCAGGATGATTAATTTGTATTGAAAGTTTGTTATTTGCCAATTATCCATCTACTGTTTAAAAATCTGAGTCACACGATCAGCAGCCAGAAACAATACCATGCTGTATGTTCAGACATCCAAGACGCATAACGAATATTCAAAGGAGAAAGTTTGCAATCAAACCGCAGGCTGAAAGTTATGCACCGAAACTATTTAGCTAAGAAGCGAGAATAATTAATACCTTCTCAAAAAGCCAGACCAATTGCAAGAGAGTATGTACCACAGAAAGGCAATTACATTCATAACAAATATTATTTAAAATTAATATTTGGATGACCACATGGTATTAGTTTTAACTACAAACTACTGCTCTTCTAGCCAGAATATAAAAAGATCCTTAGTTTCTATTGTAGATTTAAGACTGTCTGTTTAGCTCTGCTTATACAAATGGATGAGGCAGATGTACTTCTTAGCCAGTCTGGTTTGGTCCATCTATGCAAACTTCCCAGTAGAGCTAGATTTGCAGTTCAGCGTAAATCTGCGGTAAACAGCACGTATGATTTATATATGGGTTATCGTTCAACCAAAGTCGGGCATTTCATTGATATGCCTGTTACTTAGATGTATTCAGAAGCCTTCCAATGCATATGGGTTTTCCCCTTGCAGTGACTATATTCTCAAAAGAGATGCAAGAGCCAGATCTTTTCTATTCCCCAAGGTTAAAGGAAAAAGTGAGATGTCCTTTGCTTTTTCAACTCCTTACCCATATAGAATAATTCATCTGCTGATATTCATAAGGTGACTTCCACCAGCAAATGTAAAGATGTCAGGAGGAGAATTTTAAAGCACATATGTAATTGTTTATGATTGGTATCTGCTTTTATTTAGCATACTTGCTAGCGCTCCTTTCTGCTGCTAGTCTGTAAGAATCTTTCTTGACCAAGAAATCTGCTCTTTAGGGAACTATATTTCATGTTCTTTCACTCTTTGCAAGCTCTGCCATAATAGAATCAATGTATCAAATCAGTCCCACAAAGCAGCCAAACAGTCTAATGGTAAAGGTAGGAGACGGAGATGTTTTCTAACAGAAATTTTGGCAGGAAGGGATTAATGTGTGTTTGCCCATTTCCTATGCTTCTCCTTCCCTTCATAAACAGTGTGGGAGAAGCGAGGCACAGAGAAAGTGTCTTGTTTGATCCCTGACAGTATTTTTTTATTTTACCTCAGAAAGTCTTGATGAGAAAACCCTTTGAGATTTTTGAAACCACATTTCTGCAGCTAAGTCCCCTTGATTAATAAATTATTTAAACACATTTGTTGCAGCTCTGTACGTCTGGCATTCCTTTGCAACACAGAGCAAGCACGACAGCGTCACAGGGTGCCAGTGGAGCACCCCACTGCTCCTCCTGCTCTCTCCCCCACTGAAGTACGACTCGTAATCCTTGGCACAGACATACGCAGTCAGGCACTTTTACTGTCCAGCCGCCCGCTTGGAGAAGGGGTGCATGGAAAAAACCTGTCACCCCACCCCACGTTTGCGACTGACCTCCCCCTGCTGCAGGAAGGGGGGCCCTCCCCATTGTCCCCCCAAAACACCACCCTCTGCCCCCAGCCCTGGGCACAATGATCTCTCTGGGTGGCAGCAGGCAGCGGGGCTGGCTGATCCCGCTCTCTGCCTGATGCGGGAGGCACGATGCTGACAAGCAATCTGCAAGCAGCGTTGACTATCCAATTTAAGGATGTTTGGGGAACGATAGAGGGTAAAGATCTGAAAGGAATGATAAAGTCAATTCCCTGCCCTGCAGCTGGAGCCGTGCAGGCAGAGCTTCTCTCCGTTGTGCTGCCAGCACCCTCTAGGGGCCCACAGACCTCACAGCCTCAGCGCAGCTGCGGGCTGTGCCGGGCTCGGCAGCCGGGGCTGCAGGCACCGAGCCGGCGGCTCCCCCGCCGCGCTCCGCTCCGCTCCGCTCCGCTCCTGCGCCCTCCCTCTCGGGTCAGCCCAGCCAGCGGCTGTGTGCGGCAGCGGGTACCGCAGGACAAATTTCAGCTTTACCTGCAAGTCAGAGACAGGGTTACTGGGGGGATGGGGGGGAAAAATTAAAAAGAGGGAAAAAAAAAAAAAAAATCAATCTCGAGTGCAAAAGGGTAGGTTGCATGCCTTCTGCAGCTGTGCAACTGTCCCAGAGCTGCCTGCTTGAGTTATGGCTCATAATTTTCATGGAAAGTTCTCACAGTTCGTGACCCAGGAGATCCCAAACATATGATTTAATCGGGCATTAGTCAATGTCGAATTTTTCCTTTCCCAGCGCGTCTTCTGATCTATACCACATTGTCAGCATCTCCCTGCAGTGCAAGGGAGGCACAAGGCACCTTGATGCAGGGCGAGGAAGGGAAGAGGGGAAACGGTGCTTGAACTAGAAGCAGCTGCAAAACTGGACAGATGTGGCCTTTAATGATCCCACATGCTTGTTCTCAGCCTATCGCCCCTACAGCCCATAATGTGTCTGTATTTATGGAAGATGACAAAGGTCTATGCCACCTTCCCCCGAACACATTTCACCAAACTGATATTGCCTTCAAACTCACATTATCTTTTTCTTCCAGTGAGCAAGCTGCTGCTCCCAAACCTACTCTGCCGCATACTAGGCTTTATCATCTGCTTGTAACTGCAAATGAACAAAACCTCTGTTCTTATTTACAGTGATCCTCACTGAAGAGCTTTCACTTTGTACATACCTCCCACTACAGCTTAACTCTTACCCTGCGGGCTGTTGGGTCCAGAGCTCCTAAATCCCACAAAAAGGGTGGATAAAGCCATGCCTTATGGAAATGGAGACTAGATACGCTACTGGCTTCGGGAAAGCCATGCTATCCTGATGTGTTTATGGACACTAGTTACCCAATACCACTGTGCTCCCTCCTCTTCATGGTAAAAAAATGTTTGAATGATGATTTTATTTGGAAAACAACTGCATTTATATATTAATCACAGTTCGCTATTCATTGGTTATTATTCTCTTCTCCAAAAACTTTAGGCAACCAATCAAGGACTGGAAGCAA
This sequence comes from Pelecanus crispus, assembly GCF_030463565.1. Taxonomy (NCBI): domain Eukaryota; kingdom Metazoa; phylum Chordata; class Aves; order Pelecaniformes; family Pelecanidae; genus Pelecanus; species Pelecanus crispus. Next base: position 59,410,518 of record NC_134644.1, read on the forward strand.
AACACTGTGCTAGACTTTATTTTGAAGAGTAAAAGAGTGTAGCTGTGTATTGATTCATTCCTGCTAAGAAAAAGACTGTGCAATTTAGACCACAAACCACTCATCACAAACACCAAACAACTAACAGATGGAGTGGGTAGTCTGCAAACAAAGCAGAGGTTGAAATCACATTCCCCCAAATGGTCTGGCAAAAATCTGCTGAAAACAGGATGTCTTTCTGAGTGATTTGCAAAGAGAAGAGAGGCCTGATTTAGGGAACAAATATTGTAACGCCCTAACGAGATCTACATACTAGATAGTGTGGTTCTTGCTTTCCTTCAAGTTGCAAGACTGGATAGGCAATCCCAGTTTTAGGCTCAGGCAGGAGACAGTACTCTGAAGAGAAGCCTTTCTCTTCTCCCCACAGCTGCTCCACACAGACATAAGAGAAGGCAACAGGAAAACTCTCCCAAATAGTAACTTGTACCTCTTACAGTCCTGATACATAGTCGGGCAAATCTTGTCTTGTGAGCAGCCTCAAGTTAGTTTAACACTGTAACAGGGTGCTCAACCTTCCTCCTTTTCCATTTCTTCACCCCAGAACCATGTAGTGATGAGAGAGAGATGAGCTTATGATTAGTCAGAATAACTTTAGTACCAACCAGATAGCTCAGTTCAGGCATTTACACAATCGTACTTTGTCCCTTGGCCAAACAACCATCCAGACACAAAAGTGGGAGAGATGCTGCCAGCACAGATGAAATGACAGAATTTAGGGTCCTATTTCAGATGCATACGGGAAATTGTAACCTGCCAACAGAAACAGAGAAGAATTCACCCCACTTCTCCTATCCTTGCAAAATCCTTAGTGCAACAGAAATCTACTAGAGGATCATTGTAGGGCAGAGTATTCTTCTTGAAGTCCCTGTAAGGATTAAGAAACAACCCATATAAACCCAATAAATATGTAGATGAAGAACTGTGTTGCTGCCTTGTAGATCTGTATCATGTAAGCAACTGCTCTGTCTACGCTCTGTGGAAATGTGTGTTGGTTCTATCAGGTACAGCATTTTCTATCCGACACACACATTAATCCACTTGGCCAGAAAGAGTTCAGGTATTTAACTACCTTCATGTAAAAGACGACAAACAAGGAACTAGAGCAGAAAATATATAGAGAGAGATATAGACTTTGACATAGATTTTTTTAATGCTCTATGACATTCAAATTATACCATTATTATACCATGTTGGGTTGGTTTTTTGGGGTTTGTTTTTTTTTTTTTTTTTAGGATGTCGTGGCTTTGGACAGCAAGATGAGCTGATGGCCTCCTGTAAGACCTGCAAAAATTAGTTCATCTTTGGCAACAAAGATCTGGGATCCTTGGTATCTGTTTGTTATTATGAACATTCCTTCAGGTCCCCAGGAATATCTATAGTTCTCTGTGGTTAAACCTACCCATTGGAAAATCATCTGATAGGTGTGATAGCAATCAAGAAATAGGTCTTGGGAGATATGCAAGGTGATATGGTTACTCTGTAGCAGAGTGTCCATAACTGAAAAGGCAGGCATTCAAGGTTTTCAGTGAATCCTGTTTAGAAAAGTTTTGTATGCTTGGCCACAGCTATGGTGAGAAATCTCAGTCATGGGAGTTTTCTCTTGAGGAACCGGCTGACAAAGTCAATGCCACTTTTGTTATAATAATTGGCTGAAGTGACTCTTCAAGAATATCATGCAGAAGGCCCTGGACAGCTTGGGCAGGCAAGAACTGTTCTCTTCAGAGCCTGGATTAAAACCGCTGTAAGTGAAAGGACAGGCTGAAGGCATTCAGGATCCCTACAGCTGATGGCTCTCTCTTTCTCCTCCTCCCCTTGTCCCGCCACCATTCTGCTCTAGTGGAAGAGGAGAAAGGGAAAGTAAAAGCTGCTTGCTACTTCTCCTAAAAGAACAAAACTGATGCCAACAAAACAACATGCTGCAGCTAAGCAAGCTGTTGTGGTCTTGCCTGGCACCAGGAAACCAAAGGTGAAAGCTCTGATGGACAGCAATCGTAGATGCTGCATGGCAGATGGCTGTGGTTGCGATGACATAAAATACTTCTTTTTTCTTTTGTGGTAAAATTAATGCACCACTTCATTAAAATGCAAATCTGTTCTTTTTCCTAATGATTCTACCAGAAATACATAGTCTGGGACTGTACCACATGCTTTTAGCTTAGGAAATTGATCAACACATGATCACTTACCACAACAAATCTTTGATGAGGATTAAAGGCACCACTCTTATCAGGGTGATACCTTGGACCATATTTACATGTCCTAAATGCTACACATGACCTCCACCCTCTGGGCTCTAGAGTGCCCTTTTCAATAGGAAGTCCTAGGCTAAGCAGTTTTGGCTGAACTTCGACTATCTGGTCCTTACTGCACTTGTTTCACCCAGCTGTCCCAAAGAAAATCAGAGTCATCAATACCATGTAAGAACTGAGACATTTCTTTCTGATTCCCTCACCCGAGCCTATGATTTATCCCATATTGCCTTCCCTGGCAGAATAATCAGGCACACCGTCTATTAATAACAACAGAGGAGGCGGAAAGACATAACAAGAAAACTGTACCGAACACTTTATTCTGCCTGGGATGTAGAAATAAGACTTGACATAAAGAATAACTGCAACGAGCATATGATTTATTGTTTATACTGTGTCATAAGACAAAGCTCTTAGATATTAGTGGCCTAATAAAGTGATATAATGCTTGCTATGTGTTTATCCATGTGGTAAATAGATAGCACAATTGACACCTGAAGCACTGTAAGAGGAGCAGTGTCTACAAAATCAGAACTTTGAGAGGTAGTGGCAGAATTTATTGCTAATTCCATCTCTCAGGAAATAAGGAAACACATTACTCTCCAGTAAAATTCAAATATCTGGTGAATGAAAAGATTATTGGTGACAACATTACGATACTGCTTCCCTTTCCTCCACCATGTAGGAGAGGAGGACATGCACTAGAGAATTCCCAGCCTGACATAAAACTCTTGCAGTACCTCAACACAAAAGAGGCTCAAAACTAGAAATTCCATTTTACAAAGAGGTTGAGGCTGTGACATTGTTTCTGATGCAGAGTGAAACCTTTTCAAGAGAAAAACCTCACAATGCAAAGTCCAGCACTGCCCCTCTGAGTTACTGCATCTGCCTGCGGCCTGGGTGACCCTACGAGCTGACTCCAGCAGAACAAGGTGTGACTATCAGTAGCTACTTTTCACGAAAGCACCCTAAGAGCAAGACTACTGCCATTATGAGTCAGACATATCTGTTACTGAGTTGAACACTACACCCTGGAGTAGGATAACCTTCTGGACAGAGATATTTGAAGCTTTCTGGTAAATGTGAACATCATAAAAAAAAAATCCCAATTCTAGTGGCTATCCCCCATGACAGGCTACTTCTAGGTTGCACACAGGTGGCACCAAATGACTTTTCAAATTCAAAACTCAGCCATAAATCTCAGGCCATACACACTGGGGTTCATGTGGACTGAAGTCATCTGCCTGTCTTCAATAAGCAAATGTTCAACAAGTCCTCTCCCCAGTCCTTATTTTTGGGTAACTGGTTTGAGATTAAGGCCTACTCTGATCCTTCACAAAGAGTAATGCAAACATGAGCCTACACAGGGATTAAAGCCTACTCTCAATGAGGAAGAATGGCAAAATTGGGAAGTGAGCACATGAGAGGAGAACAGTGTATCACTTGGCATCTTGACTCATTTTAGCAAAGAGGATATCCAATCAATATGCTCAAGTTTTCCAGAATTCACTCATGAAACAGTTGCGGGCCAGACTGCAGAAGTCTTCTGCCTCTCATGGATCACCTATTTGTATCAGAAATCCCCTTGACACTGAAGGCACCCCAGTCTAGCTCTATTCTTCTTCATATCCATAAAGCCCCGTAACTCAAGTGGTAATTTTGCAGACTTTGACTTGCCCTAAGTAACACTTCTTCATGTCATGGGGAGACAGTAATACCTCTTCTCAGCAAGCGCAAATTAGCAAGAGTCTCTCCTACCAAAAGGCACAACCTGCTTGTTCCTTCACTAAAATATTTATATCTGTCTCTGTAACAGTTCCTTTAGCTAGGAGCAAAACTCTAGTTAGGCAAAGCACTGGGAAACTGCCACATGCTCCTGCAACTATATGTTGCACATAAAATAATTCAAACACACTATTAGAGTGTGTAATTTAGCTCATATGTAGTTAGAATGTGCAGAATTTGCCAAGTGACTGCATCCAGCTGGAAAATCAATTTATATATGCCAGTTTAATAAAACCTGAAAGTCTTCCGCAATACATGAAGAAATGTTAGACAACGTTGAAATTGTACATTATGTAAAACCAAACGTAGCTGTAAATTACAGGCTGAGTGTGAAGGATCATTCGTCCCCTGCCAAAATTCATATAAGCGGTCGCCAATTTGGGGACGGAGGGAGAAACATACCATAATAAAATGAAACTTTGTACAACTCCAAGTACAAGCTTCCAGGGCCAAATTTTGGCTGAAGAAACTTTAAAACAAAATTGACTTCGGCCCTGAGCCATCTCTCACTGATTTAAATCTGCAGTAGTCAGGGGCTACGCTAGTGCAAATGAAAACAAAACACAGGTGATTTGATGGTGCAGAGGTCCTTCTGTCTACTACAGGCAAGCCCAGAGCTCTTGATCTGGACTAACCACATTGTTTGTCTCCTGAGTTTCCCATTCATTCTCACTTTAGAAAGCACTATTTTGTTGTCCATGAACTGCATACTCTATTGCTATGTGTGTATAAAGACAGCCCAAGAACTAACCAGGCTATCCAGTCTCTGCCTCTGCTTCGCTGGTGACAACAACCTAGGTGGTTTGGTGGGAAGAGTTAGATATTGCCTTGTGATTGCCATTGTGGGGTACAGGTGCAAAGCAATGGGATTTACCCGTCCTGTTCTGGAGAGACAGAGACCAGCACTGCAAAACCCACAGCATGGATACTGCTAATTACCATGCTTGCTTCTGCTCTCAGAAGAGGGATGAATAGTTAAGGAGAGCCCTGGAGTAGCACTTCCTCCCCCCTCTAGTGTCTTGCTTGAAGCAGTGTAGGGCGAGTTGGGAACGCCTGTGCCCAGGCAGGAGGCAAACCCAGGACTTCAGTTTTCAGAGCTATCAGTTAACCTCTTTTACTAACACCAGCAAACAAACTCTCATTAGTACTAGGGAAGACACAAAACTACAGAAGTGAACCAGGCTTTATTGGACTGGGTTTGTTACTCTATTTTCTGAACAAACTATACAAGACAGGAAAAACACCACTCATCTGCAAAGCAACAATCTGATTCTCTTCCCACATATGGCCCTATCTAAATTAACTATTTAGATTAAATTAACTCCTCATCTGCACTTGCATACAGTCTTGTCTGCACAGGTAAGATGAGTGCAACAGTTGAGTGCAACAGTTCTGCAGTGCACGTTACCTGCACACTGCCTACACCACCCTGACTAGGTCTTGCTTTCAAGGTGCCCCTGTGATGCAAGGTGACCAAGAGCAGCCAGACAGAAAGTGATTGCAGCGCAGCTAATGTGAATTTACACCCTGCTTGTGAATCAGCCTGACTTTGCTCTGAACCCAAAACAAGAAAGACAGAGACTCTTCATTCAACACTTAGTAGTATCTGAGGGATCAATTCTGTTCACTGTAGCATTACAAAAACCCCAAGGAAACTCCATTTAGATCAATGGCTACATCATCAATATCCTGGAAACCAAATTTGGCCCAGTTTCTAACATTTGTATCCTAAAAGCATTTCCAGCTTGTGGAAGTTGGATGGAGAATTTTTCAGATACTCTGGTTGCCAAGGGAATTCCTTAAGCCTTTCAGATGAATCAAATTCATCTCAGCAAACTGTTTTCTTCAGGGTTGTAGAAATCAATCCTTACTCACATGAACAAGCTCTTACTCTTGCACCTTAACCTACTAATCTCCTCACCAGTCTCCTCATTCACCCTCACTTAGGGCATGCTGTTTGTTGGCACGGAGTGTTGGCATGCACCTTTGTTTTCACACAATATACAGTTTCAGCTTGGCTTAGCACTTGACAACCTCAGTATCAGTGCAACCACTCACAGAAGTAAAGGTCATTGACTTAAACCACAAGTATTTGAGATTTTTTTTTTTTTTTACAGTCGCCACTGTCCAACATACAATTAGGCTTTCATGCGCAGAATGTGTTTCAAGAACTGCCAGTAATTTTCATTCCATATACGGTAGGTTTTATGCCAATACATATGCTTTATATCTAATGGCAAGAATATTTGAGAGTGGAAGGTTAATCTTTTATAGACAATCCAAAAAATAAAATAAAATCAGAGAAAGGAATGGAAACATGCATAGTCAGCAAGAACCCTAGCAGGAAAAACTTTCTAGGTGATTAAATACAAAAATGAGCATTATCCAATCAGTAAAACCATCGTGGGGCATGTGTGCACACCAGTCACAGAAGTGTCTGGAATGCAGAGCCATTCAAGCTCAGCTTTTAACAAGGCACTTCTGGACCTGGACACAGGCCAGGTATAAAAGCCCTGGGCCCAGCATGGGCTAATTTACCCAGCTCTTACGATGGCAATCTAATCTAACCTGGTTTATTGGCTTTGAAACAAACTGGGAACACTCACACAGCCAGTAACCATTCCTCAGCTGGGGGAATGGCGGTGAAGAGCTGAGCACAAAAAGACTGCTTAGCTAACTTTGCTAACTTTGTTCCCCAAGACCATTCCTGACTACAGCCTTATACCAAAAAAAGAGAAATACAGACAAGGCGCCTAGTACAACTATTTTTCTAGATGCGGCAATTCCAGTTTCAAGAGTGTTTACAGACCCACAACTAGTTCTCCTTCCCTTCACTGAAACACAGCCATTGATAAAATATATGAAGTGCCATTAGACTTTGGCCTGAGATAATTATATTGACACAGGAGAAAAATTAGGAGTTACTGTATCACTTCACTTCAGCTATATCAGTGTGATTAAAACAATACAATTTATGTATAGAGATAACTTTCAGACTACCATGCAAGGTACAAATGGCAGCTATTGCTGAATATTGTATAGGTACAAGACTTAATTTCATTAGCTCTGCATGAACAGTTTCTAAATATGCTACACTCAAGTTTTCTGATGGACGCAAACCACATAACATCACTGGAATGGCTCAAGTTCACCTCAAGATGTAGTCAGTTCAATGTAATTAAGCCAAAGCCCTCCTCACCTTCAGAAAAGAGAATTAGAAACTTCAACTTCCTTTTAAAGTGTACTGGAAAGCAGGAAAAAGAACTTTCAAAAATGTTTTCATCCCTTAATAAAGATCTTTCCACCTATTGCATCAATTTCCTGCTCAATTCAATCAGCAACAAATATGAACACCATTTTGTTTAGCTTGACTTTACCTTCAATTTGGTGAGTTTATGTTTAAAAAGGAGGAAAGAGGATCTACCACTGATAATAACAAAACTAAGTCTTGCCTTTTAAACCAGAAAGTGATTATGATTTTGAGATTTGAATCATGTAGTTCTTCATCTTGTACCTGAGCATTATCAGAGAGACACATGAATATATGCTAGGACAACAATCTTTATGAAACAGGCTAAAACCTAGTATTCAGCAAGTAAGCAAGCCCCTAGGGTTTCATCTCAAGGGTTACAGAAGCCTGCTTGCTCCCTAGTCTGCCAAAGTTTATTGCTGCTAGCAGGAATTGTGTGCTCAATCCTCCATTCCTTTCTCGGATGCAACCCTAGCAAGAAGTGAAAGGTAGTTTTATCATGGGGGAGGACTACACCACCAGTCCCCATAAATATGTATCACTTAAAAGCGCTTTGAAGACGTAGCAATTGGTTCCAGTGGGGCCAAATTTATCTTTAGTCCTGGGGAGACCCATGAGCCACTTCTGTCACTAGCCATGATGAGAGCCACAGATCGGTCACTCAACACATATGAGTTTCAAGCAAGGTTCCCCTTTAAAAGCCAGACCCTCCCAGGTCATTCTGAGTTGCATTCCAAAAATCAAAAATCTGAAAGAGGCACCAGGCGTGATCCACTAGTGTACAGCAGGACAAGATGGTGAGGAGACAATCCAAGTATCTATGGACAAAGATGCAGGATTTTTGAAAAACAGAGGATTAATGGGAGAGATACAGCTGCAAAGCAATGGTTTTGCAGTCCTGAAGTAGCTTCCCAAAAGAAAAGAGGTCTTGACCCAAAAGAAGGAGTGGGAGAAGAGGCATTCGGGCCTGCCATAAATGCATTTTGAGGTGAAAGAGAGTAGGGTCAGGTATCTGTATCACTTATTTTTTTCTCTAGACTTCCAGAGCATGAGCACTTCAGTCATCATACAATAATTTTAGTGGAAGCATTTGATGTTGAAAGCAGCATTTCAGATCCATTTTTATTGCAGATTTGGTTTCTAAACAACAAATTACAACAATTTAAGACGGCTGCATGCAGTTGAAAACCCACAGTCATACAAATTATCTATGTATATTTGGCAGAAGACACGGTGTGAGAAATTTCTGGAGCTTACTTCTACTGAAATCATTTTATTAAATAAAAAAAAAGGAAGAAAGAAAAGTTGAAAGCCGTTTCAGATTGTGAAGATATTGACACTTTTGAAATGGAAAGGGCATACAGGTCTCTAGCCCCAGGTCCATCGGCTGAGGAATCTGGTTGGGCTGTAATAATCAAACTTTTATGATTTAAAGAAAAGGAGATAATTCTGAAAAAGGCAATACAATTGCTAAAGAAAGAAAGCAGAGGATATAGAAAGGTGAGAGAGAGTTCGTATTTTCTCCAGCTCTACCCAAAAAGAAAAGAGGAGAGAAGAAAGAAACTGTTGAATTTCAGTCTTTAATGCTAGGAGGGGGAAAAAAAGAAGTGAGACATGAAATTTTGCAACCTACTACCCCCATAATAACAGCAGGAACCATCACCATCTAGCAGAGGCAGTTGAACAGTTTATCAAGGAGATTTTTCCTTCTGCTATGGATTTCACTTTTGTAGCAGCGCATAGGCTTTTCCATGTTACTTGGCCCTACTCCACAGCTTTTATTGAAGATTAAGGCTTAAAAGAGAAGAGAAAGCAAACAGAAAACAAGTACAGGCTCAACATCTTGATGGAAGTTTATACTGTGGGTCTGCCTTGTTGCTTTAAACACAATTGTTTTAGCTCCAGGCATTACAATTTCGAACTGTGATTACTTTAAAGGCTTACTGAATGCAATTTTATGGAGAAGTTAAGTGTTTTAATTTCTATGCTTCTTTCCAATTCATCACATACCATCCTTGAAAGGAAGAATAGCCCAACACATTTTCATGTTTCTCATTATGAGGAATCATTTCCAGTAAAATGTGCGAGAGTGGGGCATAAATAGGAAGTGGGAAACTGTCCTTCAGGTCAGGTCAAGTAACAAAGGCATCAGTTTGTACATTTTTACTTTTAATACTATGTGGAAAGCTGGAACTGATGAGGATCCCATTTTCAGAGTTGCTGAGTTTTCCAAGCTCTCATTTATCATGCTGAGTTTGCTGGTGCTCAGCCCCTCTTAAAAGGCAGACAGTAACTTATGAACTCTTTTTGTTGTGGAGATATCTGTCCAAATGTAAACCAGTGCACTGAGTCAGCTCCCGGGCTGCCCACGCACTCCTCCCACCCCTCAGAATATTCTCTAACATGGAAACAGAAAAAAAAACCCTTGGTATGTTGTGGCTCACTTCTGCACTCTGGAATCTCAAATGCCAAATAAGATATCCACATGACGCCAGGTCTTAAGAGGGGCAATATTTTCAAGGAGATGGGACCTTGCAGCAGGGTGGGGAAACCTGCGCTGCCTGCCTCTGCCCCATCCTGCTGCATTAGCCCAGGCAAGGGTGCTTGCTGTCTCTGTGCTCCTCCTTCCTCCCCCTCCACCATTCGTCTACCCTGGCCCTTCACACTGCCCACTGCTCGGGTTTGTAACCAGGGTGGCATCCACAAAAGGAGAAAAGAGGCACCTTCCCTAAGGGATTTGTCTCCCATCCTCCACCCAACCTCCAGGCTCTCAAGTTTCTACCCAGGAATTTCCCTGGTGCTTGGCTGCGGTAGCGGCATCCCAGAGTACTGAATTCAGAAAGTCACATAGGATACGAGAAGACTGACTTCAACTTCGCCCTGCTAAGGGGCAGCTCATCCCCATACCTCCCACCTTTCAGGATAGCCTGCAGGAGCATTTTCCATCTGTCCTACCAAAGCTGTTACCCCTTGCATGGCATCCGGAGGGTTAGGGCGAAGGAGAGCAAGGCAGGGAGGATGACTGCAGCCTGGCAGCAGGGGAAGCAGGTGGCCAGCAGTGGCTCGAGGCCCTTCCCTGTGAACACTGTGTATATTTTAACTGCTGGGTGTGTAGCGTGAAGAGCAGGAAGCAGAAATGGAGACCCAAGTCCCCTGTGGATCCAAACCTCTGTTTTATTATGTACATGTATGGCGATGTTACACAGCAGACCTCTGGTCTGGTTTTGTGTCTTCAGGCTGCAGATTAATGATGAATAATTAGGTTCTGGACAGCTCTTGGCAAAGGCTGCCACTGAATACTTTATGCTGTAATGGATGTTAATCTGAAAATTGTGTTTGCAGTTCTGTTTGATCATCTATAATGAAAGCGGTTAAATTGTAATTTAGTCTTATTAAAAAAAAATAATAGTAATACCACCAAACCTATTTCAAATCAAGATCCAAATCCTACTCTCGTTTTACACTAGTGAAAACAAGTAAGAATTCCACTATATCCAACAATCTTACCTGACCCCAAGAGATGAAAAAAAGATTCTCAAAAACAATCTGAAAGTGTTAGGAGTTCAACTGCAGCATCAAACTGGAGGAACTTGAGGGAGGAGCTTTACTAACATAGGCAGCTAGAGCTCAAAATCAGTGGTCTGTCCTTACAACATAGTAAGCTTCAGCAAATATAAAAGGTAAGTTATATTAAATATTTTAAAACATCGAGTCTTCCAGCATACCTAGGTTTGCATTTGACTGTGCTGGGAATATCACTCTGAAAATTTTGCTCAGAAGTGGCATCCTAAAAACCATGATGCAAGAGACTGTCAAAGAATAAATAATACTGTCATGTCAAACATTGTTTCCACATCTTGTGACTGATATAAGACACTTGTAGCATTTTCTATGAAATACAGAAACAAATTACTCATAACTGACTGAAACACTGATCAAAATGCATATGCAAGGTATTTCACCTTCTTATGATCCAAAGAATCCCCTAGAAAAATATGTGAAATTCAGAATCATCCCTGAAAGCTAGATATAAGCATGGACGAGAAAGGAAACAGGATCATAACCAGATAGCATGACACAGCCAATGTGACCCAGCAAGTCAGTGGCAGAAACACAACTTAAAATACATACAGAATTTTTTCTTTTTTTTTTTTTAAATCTTCATATGGTAATAGCTGCAGAACTAATTAGTGACTGAAACTGTTGAAACAGGGACTTTTGACAATGTTGATGTGAGAGCTAATGAAATAGGGCAATGTCCTCCCAGGAATGCTGTATTGCTCATGCAGCTGCCATGCTGCTGCGACAGCGTTATGATGGAAGTCTGAGTGATACTGGCCTGTGCAGCTGAAGCAAAGCGGATCACACGCTAAAGTCTTTATGGAGATACATTCCCACCAATTTCAGTGAATCGGAGACAGGTTAGAGCCAACGGGACTTTAGTCTGGGTAAGGACAGAGACACAACTGAATAAAGATTTCAGCATTTGGCTTTACCTTTGTAAAGAAATAATAAAAATATATTGCACATGTTGCATATCTGTCAGCTAAATTCATTTTATCTACAACACTTTATTGGTCTCATGCAACTCTAGAGAACAATTCAAATCTCAAATTACAAAACCACCTAGTTTAAGGCTCCATCAGTACTGAAGCCTTCAAACCCTGAAATACAGTCTCCAAGTTCCCATTCAAATTGTCATCAAAACTATACTCCAACATTAAGTCCATGTCAGCCTTAGTGGAAGCAGATGAGGACTCCAGCCGCATCTGGTTTGACTTCCCTGTAATAACTACACCCAATTGAGCCATATCAAAGAAAATGTAAGTATTTCCTTGAAAAGTAACTATTATTTTTCTTTCAGGAAAATAATTGCAAAAATGCTTATTTAATATTTAATAAGTCTTATTTTAAAATACAAGATCAAAATATCCACCGGACTAGAACAGGCCAAAAATATCAGAGAGTAAGTTACAACATTCTCTCTTTGAGCAACTTTGTTTCTGCGTAGGAAGAAAAATATTTGAAAAACTCAGCTTCTGTGACAGAAGATAAATTTAAACTCCAATCTGAGCTCTTCAAAGACTTGCTTAATCTACAGACTCCCATACATGCCCTGTACTGAAGAATGGCCCATGCAGGTCTTTCACAAGCTCTAGCCCTTGCTCGTTCTGCAACGCAGACACTTCTGCTCTGCCTTTACCTGCTGGAAAATTAAATCTTCAAAAAAATGCTGCGGGAGGATGGATTTTGCTGTTACTCTTGATGAAACCACCACCACTTACATGCAACACAGGAAGATACCTCCAGGTACTCAGCAAAACATATCCCCTCACCCTGTATTTTAAATTAACCCTATTTTCCACTAGCTTTATTAATTTTTTGAGGTCATTAACAGATACTTAAAGCATTTCTTAATTACTTATCTAATATCAAGGCCATTATAATGTTAGTGACCTTCTCAATCGTTGATGTCTATGCTTTTCACAACACAAATGGGGATTTTTCATTGTTCTAACTTTGCAAATTGAGAGCCATGGCACACAAAAATTAAATCTCAGGTAGATTCTCAATTGTTAAGAGTACCTTCTTAACTAAAAAGATACTAGTTTTCTGTAAGTAGTTGGTTGGCAGGCCAGTCACTTCCTACATGTCTATAAAGAATTGCTCATTAGACGTTCACATGCCAAAAATAAATTAAGTGCTTATTTTAGAGGAGAATTTCTCATTTCGTCTGTTGACAAGCTCTAAAACAGCCAGGCATTGCTGGACAGCAGAGACCTGCACCCCTAGATTGTAGTTTACCGATAGAGGTATTATTTATGCTCTCTACTTTTTACTTCTTTCAGCCCCTTCTCTGAGCTATGGCTGTAAGTCAGACAGACACCCAGCTGGGTGGATAGAAATAAATTAAAATTCCACAGTGCTCACAGAGAACAGACACACATGTAAATCTAAAGGATATCTACCTATAAAAATTTATCTCAATTTTTTTTCTTGTGACAAAACACTGAAGTGTTTAAGAACACTCTGGAGGACACAAAGAAGGGCTACCAAACACAATTTTCCTTTACAAACATGTTTAAGGGAACTATACTCGACAACATAAGCACAGGTTAAGCATGCTCCTTAATACATGAGATTTCTTCCTCCATCACAGCTGTGGACTAGTGAATTTAGCAGAGGTTTTGGAACTAATGCCAGTAACAGGGTAACAGCTAAGATAAGTTTTGTTTCATTGCTAAACATTTTTATGATCCATATCACTGTAATATCTGAAAATGCCTCAAGTGAAGCAGAGGGAGAAATGCCATCTTTTTAAAATGAAAAAGGTATATTTATTTAAAAAAATAAAAATAAAAATATCCCATGTAAGCATTAATGAGTCTGTTGTGGTTTGGGGTGAATAGGGGTTGGTTTGGGGTTTTTTTTCTTTTTGTATTTTTTAAACAGATCAAAAAAGGAAAAATGCCCTGGTTTTAAATGACCATTTCCCATCTAAAAAAAAACCAAAAACCACTTTTTAAAACCAAAAAATATTATTAACAAAAATAAACCATCAAGAGAACATATTTTCATGCTTGGATTCTTTTTTCCATAAAAGAGCCAGAAACTTTAAAAATAATGAAAATTTTCTGCCCGCACCCTCTTTTTTTTCACTCCATAAAGCACTTTTTAATTAAAATATAAGTTCAGCAATAAAAATTCTACAAGTTTTCCACTAGTATTTACAAATTGGAAACACTCTTTCATCTTTCCCACACTGGGGAGAAATAGCTTAAATTTAAATTAAAGCAGTGACTATTGCATGAGTCTTTGTGTGAGGAAATCATTGAAGGAAAGTCTAAGAGAAGAATATTGTGTTGCATTTTAAATCTGAAAGTAATTGTTTGGGGGTTTTTTTGCTTTTTACATGAGAAGTACTATAATCCATCCCATCCTTGTCAGGAATTTACCCATTAAGTGTTCTTCCCAGTTGTCCGCGCTTTCCACTGGTTCAATTTTCAAAGAAACTTCCAGTATTGAAGAAGGAAAGCCAGAAAAATTTTGCTGATACATTTTTCAGAAAAAGAGATTTAATCCAAGAATGCTGGTTAGGGCACATGGAGATTTCACACACCCAGGGCAGCAGCACTGCTGAGGAGGAGCCACACACAGGTTTGATGAGGTTTAAACTTTGTAACTTTGCTCAGTTCAACTAGACTTCTTTGAATGCAGACAAAATCTCAGGCCACTGCTGACCACCCGAAGAAGAGGTCTCGATACCAGGAACAGAGATGGTGAACTAGATACTACAAGAGCAGAAAGCCTATCTTGTGAGTAAAGCACAAAAGTAATGTGCATTTAATGACAAGTTATTGGGATAAACAGATAGGTTTGTTTGGTTTGGACTACTCAGAGGTTTTCCTATATGTTTCATATTGTTGCCTGCTAAAAAAATTTACCATTTAATAGTTTATAAGTTCTAGAAACACATAGTTTTCCAAATATTTGTGTCAATCATTCCATAGCAGCGTGTGGTAATGGTGCACTAATTTATTTGAATAGAGCCAGAACTGGCTTCAACCTATCCTCAACATTTTTTGGTCATTTGTGAAACAGTTGGAATCATTTTTCCCCACACAAATCATCGAGATGAATGCCATTTTCCATTATCATTAGAAAATGGGTCCAAGCACAAATGAGCCTTAATTTCAGAGATGATGGAGCACAAGAGTGTGTTCAAATACTTGAAGTCAAATGCACCTTTGCTTTTTGCTCTGTTTGGATTTTAAGGTAAAATGACAAACGAGAGTCCCAGCTCGCCTGCCAAATCCTTCCACGAGTTTCATGCCATCATGTGAGCTGACTTTCCAACTTCAGCTCTAACCTGCCTGCCTGCAGCATTACCAGGAACGCTTTTGTGCTTCGCCACCACAAACCCAGGATGACAGAGCAGTGATGCAGGGTCGCTGGCAGAATTTGCTTTAAGAATAAAGAGGGCATGGCAGGACCCAATTCATAGCATTTACATCAAGCTCAGGCAGGAGAAATTCCAAGAAAGAGGAATCAAGAGAGTGAAACGCCACCATGAATACATGCCAATGGCAGGCAATATTGCTAATTTAGGCCCAGACAGTGAAACTTTGTAAGACATTTGTGGGTCAATGCCACGAGTTTTACAGGCCTGCACAACCTGGATGAATACCTGGGGTAAATCTGGTAACCTAGGTGGTTTACAAACCGTAAACTCACGATACATGTTACTTAAAAGCAAACGGCATGTGAAAATTATAAAATAGTGTGTTCATAATGCTTTCGATAACTTGCAACCCGTTTGGACTCTTACCAGACCTTCGGTCCTTCTGTGTGTCAGTTCAAGCAAAGCCTAACTTGACCATGTGCTCACACCCCTACCAATGCTCCTGTGCCCAAACACAGGGTGCTCTCAGTCAGGAAGCCCCCTTAGCTGCCCTAGGGGTTGCAGCCATGTTTGCAAAAGCAAATCATATCTCCTCAGAGGATGTAGCAACATGTGTTATTGCCATGGCACACTCCTGCCTCTTCTAACCAGCATCGCACACCCACAAAACATCACACCTGTGCTCGCTACACCACTTTACATGCTTCTGCCTGGGTCGTAACTTACACTGCTGCGGGACTGAGCCCCACATCTTCAACTGCAAAGGACAAGTTCTGCTCACAGTAACATCAGTCCAGCCTTACTAATTTCAGAGTATATTGCACTAGGTTAAATCGGAGATGAATGCACCCCTAAGTCTTCTGGTTTCCTTTATAGCATCAGTGCACTGCCATTTTCAATTCTCTCCTGAGCAGTTGATTCAGAGAATTCAGGACTGTTGAAAGGTTCTGCAAAAAAATGACTGAAATAGTTTATAAATCCTAGGAGGGAGCATAACTGCACAACATTTGTAGGACAGGGAGCATTCTTTACAGCGGTTATTTTATCCTCTGATTTATACTGGTCTCCTCCATCTATCACATGGCTACACTGTTCAGTTCTGCCTTGTAGGAATTCGCTTTTGGCCTCACACTACACTCTCCCTGCCAGAGCAACACTTTTCTTAGGTTTCTGCAAGCCTTCTGCATCTGTTTTCTGTGTGACAACATCAACAAACAGCGTTAGATTCTGTGGATACATTTGTTCTGTGGCCCTTGGTGATATGACAGGGGTTAATACCATTTAAGCGAGAAAGTGAAAGCATCCCATGACAGTCTGCACTCTAATACAGAGGTTTCAGGTATAACTCAACAGGAAAGTTTGAGTCTGTACTCCCTCAACCTTTACCCAACTGTTGCAATGAAAACAGCTACAAGGAGCAGGAAGTATCCACATCCAAGGCCTGAGAGACCTCTTTACCCAGGTGCACATCCTGAACGTGATTGTCTCTGAGCTTTGAGGACATTCATAATTCAAATACAGACCAGTCTTTTGGAAATGATCTGGCTATTAAGTTCCTGTGACAATGCCACACTTAACATTGATAGATAGATCTGGGGTTTTTTGGTTGGGTTTTTTTGTTGTTGTTGTTTTTTGGGTTTTTTTTTTTAGCTGCTCCTAAATTTAGTTTGTTTGATTTTAAATACCAGCCCGAAATCTTGATATTACCATAGTTCCTCATGTCCTCCTCCCTCTTGGGCCAGAGTCAAAACTGAGTCTTCAAGCACACTTCCCAGCACCGCTTCAAGCAGAAGGCTGATCCGAGCCTCTATCATACAGCACAGGCACATGGGAAGGATCACTTGCACCTTCCCTCTAATACCAAAAAACCCACACAGGTTTTCCCTAGAACACAGTCACAGCAGACCACTCAATTTTATACTACTATGATCACCTAATTTAATTCTCAGGCTAAATAAATATGTATTTAAGCTGCAATTAATACTTTTGATTCTGCCGTTTGTATACCTTCATAAACAATACTTCTAACTTTAAATGACAGCGCTTCCACAATTCTGTGCACGCTCACTACATGTTACATGCAACAGTCATTTGTTGCCAGTGATCAGTGCAGACCATCAGAGATTCACCAAGTCCCTCAGGTGGTCTCTGATCCCCACTCCTGATGTTCTGTAACCCGTAACCCCTGCCCAAAATGATTTTCAAGTTTAAGAACATTACAATAGCATAGAGAACAGCAGCTCTAAAGGAAGGTGGGAAGTTTCCCCTGCAAAAGGGCAGTGAGACAATATGGCACTTCAGATTGCTGCATTTACATGAGCAGATGTCTGCACAGAAAGTAGAAGCCTATGGTAGGTTGTACAGGTTCCTCGACTGCCACAGCAAGCTTGATGCAATTGCTCCAGGCTAACCTGTAGCCACCTGAGGGTGAACGGCTTCTTCATCCCCTGAAAAAGTCTGATCCGTCAAGCTTTCTTCACAAATCAACTCAGAATGTGAAATCTTTAAGGACTTGCTTCTTAGATGCCAGTGGAAATAAAATCTGATAGCAGCCTTCTCCTTAACCCAAAATCAACAAAACCCACCCTAATTGTTTCCTCCGCAGGAAGTCCCTTTGGGGATAAAAGAAGTCATACAGGATTTGGATCACTTCCTGGATTTGTGTGCATCTATCAAACGACACGCAGCAGCAAAGCCAACAGCACCCTATTCCTGCTTTGAGTATGATCCAAAAGAAAGGAAAGCAAGATTCTGAACTAAGGGATTTGGATTGCCTCCTCCACTATTCATAAGGTGAGGAATTATTTGATATGTAGGCCAGCAAAAGGTCCCTTCCTTCGTCTAGAAAGACCCGTCCTGCTAACGCGAACAAAGGAGAAGATAGAAGTCACAATGCATATTGAAAGTAACAGAGAAAGAGAGACAGACACAGCGGGTAGGGAGCTGATAATGCAGATGGTGGAAAAAAGAAAAAAAAAGAAAGGACTTCTTAAGATTCTTTCTAAGAAAAATGAATCTTCACTATACTGGTGCTTTTATTAGAATGCCTCACACTTTTTTCTTGCTCTCTCTTCCTGACACGGTAAGTTATGTTCAAGCTGACTGTGACACTTTGTCAGGGCACTGCATTGTTCTTCTCCCAGATGGCTCCCTCCCGACCTCGGCGCGCAGTGCGGCGCTCCAGTGGCAGGTGTGACGGCACCTCCGAGGGCTGAGGATGCTCACAGTCCTAATGGTGATTAGAAGCTGTACTGGTTTTGGCTGGGGTAGAGTTAATTTTATTCATAGTAGCTACTATGGGGCTATGTTTTGGATTTGTGCTGGAAACAGTGTCGATAACACAGGGATGTTTTTGTTATTGCTGAGCAGTGCTTACACAGAACCAAGGCCTTTTCTGCTTCTCACACCACCCCACCAGTGAGGAGGCTGGGGGTGCACAAGAAGTCAGGAGGGGACACAGCCAGGACAGCTGACCCCAACTGACCAAAGGGGTATCCCATACCGTATGACGTCATGCTCAGCATATAAAGCTGGGGGAAGAAGAAGGAAGGGGGGCACATTCGGAGTGATGGTGTTTGTCTTCCCAAATAATTGTTACGTATGATGGAGCCCTGCTTTCCTGGAGATGGCCGAACACCTGCCTGCCAATGGGAAGTAGTGAATGAATTCCTTGTTTTGCTTTGCTCACATGTGCAGCTTTTGCTTTACCTATTAAACTGTTTTTATCTCAACCCATGTGTTTTCTCACTTTTACTCTTCCGATTCTCTCCCCCATCCCACCGAGGGGGGAGCGAGCCGGCAGCTGCATGGTGCTTAGTTGCTGGCTGGGGTTAAGTCATGATGGAAACCATCACCCGCAACAGGATTCAGCACACTTGGCTTTTCAAAATCAAGGGGAAGGACACAAAGCGAGGCTGATGTAAAATGAGGTGGGGCAAAGGAAAGTGTCAAACCTTTTCATGAGAAAGCTGTTCTTCCTACTCAAGAGGAGGTACCTCTTTTTTGGAGCTTTAAATGCTGTACTTCCTTGGAGTGTGCCAAAATTCAGCCATGCAAGTCAAGAGTTCACAGCAATTTAGCTTTTTTTTTTTTTTAGCATGGCCTTTCTAGGTAATTTTTGCCATTTTATGGAACCTACGTTGTTACAGCAGCGACCTGAAACCCTGCAGTGGATCATTCATAGATAGAGCAAAAAATCATTCCTGTCCTGAGGTACTTGCAGTCAGAGATAAGACAGACAAAAGGCAGAAGACAAGTAAAATCCACATTTTACAGGAGGTATAGGAATGCATACTGCAGACTTGATCCATCCCTCACCAATGCAGACCTGAGCCCAGGTCTCTGCAGACTTGATGCTGAACCTCACCAAGGGAACTGTCTTTCCCTTGGAGAAGCCATGGAGGTGGTGTGCCTGCAATGCTGATTGCAGCTGATGTTACCAATAGATAATCTCAGGTTGTCTAAAAGAAAAGCCACAACTCACATGCCCTGCCAAATACCACCTACAGGCCTGCCAGCAAATGGACAATTGGATGGCTTTGCTCAAAATCACATATCATTTTCTTACTCTTCTTCCTTTCACTTTCATCAGCTAGTATGATTTTTAAAAAGCCAAAGTAACTCCATGGAAAAAGCACAATTTCAGACACAAGGCAAGACTTGCTCTTTAGTTTCTTGGGGACACAACAACCCCATGCAACACTACAGGCTTGGGAAAGAGCTGCTGGAAAGCTGCCTGGCCGAAAAGGACCTGGGGGTGTTGGTAGACAGCCGGCTGAATATGAGCCGGCAGTGTGCCCAGGTGGCCAAAAAGGCCAACAGCATCCTGGCCTGTATCAGGAATAGTGTGGCCAGCAGGAGCAGGGAGGTGATTGTTCCCCTGTACTTGGCACTGGTAAGGCCGCACCTTGAATACTGTGTCCAGTTTTGGGCCCCTCAGTACAAGAAAGACATTGAGGTGCTAAAGCGTGTCCAGAGAAAGACAACGAAGCTGGTGAAGGTTCTGGAGCACAGGTCTTATGAGGAGCGGCTGAGGGAACTGGGGTTGTTTAGCTTGGAGAAAAGGAGACTGAGGGGAGACCTTATCGCTCTCTACAACTACCTGAAAGGAGGCTGTAGTGAGGTTGGTGTCGGTCTCTTCTGCCAAATAACAAGCAATAGAACAAGAGGAAATGGCCTCAAGTTGTGCCAGGGGAGGTTTAGATTGGATACTAGGAAAAACTTCTTCACCAAAAGGGTTGTCAAGCATTGGAACATGCTGCCCAGGGAAGTGGTTGAGCCACCATCCCTGGAGGCATTTAAAAGATGTGTAGATGTGGCACTTAGGGACATGGTTTAGTGGTGGACTTGGCAGTGCTACGTTAGCGGTTGGACTTTATGATCTTAAAGTCTTTTCCAACCTAAACAGTTCTATGATTCTGTGATTCTTACAGGCTTCTTGAATCATGTTAACAAAAAGTTATTTAGTCCCTCTTTATTTTAGTTTATTCCCTTGCAAACAGAGCTTGCATGAGGCACGGTATGCATCTAACACTTTCATTCTTAAGACAGAAAGTAGCGCAAGGGTAAACTGTATTACTTAACCTTTTCTCATGATACAGTTAAGCAAGAATACTAATGATCCTAACACTCTAGAGAAAGTAATATGACTGCTGACAAGCTCAAAATGACAAGCTACAGCTCCCCACTGAAAAGATGGTTCATCCTGGTCTACCAAACTGCACATCCAGAATGTTCTAGAAATACTGCACA
Source organism: Pelecanus crispus (assembly GCF_030463565.1). Lineage (NCBI taxonomy): Eukaryota > Metazoa > Chordata > Aves > Pelecaniformes > Pelecanidae > Pelecanus > Pelecanus crispus. The sequence goes on from NC_134644.1 coordinate 59,431,495, forward strand.
AGCCTGAGGCTTTGCACAGCTTTGCATCTAGTTTAATGTTTCCAGTCCGGGATGATGTTACTAAATTGATGAGTTCTTTCAGAAATCTGAATCTCAATTGTGAGCATCAGGCTGAAATAATATCTTTTCATGCACTCACAAGGACACCTTAACAAATGGAAATATTGCCAAATGTCACGTGTATGGAAAAGAAAACATGTACACTTGTGTACTTCAAAGAAATTTGCATTCCAGTGATTCTGAAGTCTAAGGGGTACTACAGTCTCTGAAGAGAGTGGAAAAGACACTGAAGAAAAGCAGGGAAATTAACTTTATCATACCTCACTTGCTTGATGCCTACCACAAGCAGCTAAGATCTCAATCTTACCCATCAAAGGAAGACTGAGATTCACCCTCCCTCTGGAAGGATGAAGACATTCCATAATGCACAAAGACAGCAGATCCCAAAAACTGTGATGTTCTGATGAGTTTAGCTGTTGCTCACCCATGTTACACAGAAGAGAGTCATATGCTCCCAGTGAGCAAGTATGCAAAAATCTGGAGAAAAATCTACCAAGGGGGAACACAATTCAACATGGTACTGAACCATTTACTGCTGTTACTTTAACACAATTAACCTTGCTCACTGAAGGAAAGACTGGTATTCAGTAATGCACACACAGTTTAAACAGACACAGACAGACCAAATAACACCCGCTTACATTAGCATTCAGAATATTTTAATAATTGGGGAAAAAAAAAGGAAAAAAAAAAAAGATAACCCACTAACACCACCACAGTAGAAAGACTGTCCCCAAAACAAGCATTACAAGCCCACAACATCAAAAGTTAAAATTGCATTTAAAAGAAATTATTGTGTTTTGAAGAAAGACACCGAAGCAGCAATGTTCCTAATTAAAGCCCTCTGCAAAGCCCACAGCTGCTACCCACAGGTTGTCCACAGAGGAGACTGGAAGCCTTTTGCCGGGAAAGGAGTCAGCAAATCTGTAACTGAACGTTCTGCACAGCTCCAAGCACCTTGCACACTGCTGACCTGCCTCTCAGAGAAAACGTATAGGAAAGAGACTGATGACAGTGGCGGGCAGGTAGGGAGAGTCATCACCTGAGGAGATACATACAAAATGGACACCAACAGAGGGCTCGGCCCAGACCAGGTGAAAAAGACAATGGATTCACACTAAGATCTCCGTCCAGAAATCCCCAGGCAAAAGGCAGCGAGTCTGTTATTGCAGGCTGTACACTGGAAGATGCTGCCACGCAGCTCGGTGACCGGCTCTCGTACTGGGTGTGGATGGTGGCCACGGCAGTCCAGGGTCAGCTAGCCAACAAGTGACGCAGAGATACCAGCTAACCTCAGCAACAGCTCTCTGCCCCAGCTGTGGGGGGCAATTTTGCCCACAAAATGGAATTCCCTCTCTACAGGTTCACCTACCCAGAGATTTTCACAAAAGGAACATTTTGATCAAAGGATAAGTTTGACTCCGAGTGCAGTTTTATACAGGGCAAGTTGCTTTCTGTTTGAGGTGGCTGAGGCGCCCATCTCTCTCACAGAGCAGTAGCAGCTCAGCAGCACTGCAAGACGCCTTGTGCTGCCCCAGTGACGTACTTCACATATTGTCTAAATAGTCATGAGCTGAGGAAATTGAAAAGTCCCCACAGTTTGTTCACTGAAATGTTCAACAGCACACTCTAGGGGGTATGCTGTTTGTAGTGTTTTGACATATTTAAGTGTGAAGTAGTTTTTATTATGAAGTTTATGGAAGCTGTTAATTCTACTTAGCAAATAACTGATTTCTAATTAGCAAATAACTGAAACAGATTCTTAATGCAGGGGCAAATCAGTGTAGCTGTACAGATCTGTATCTGCTGGAGACTTGTTCTCCTGGTTTTTGAGTTGTTCTTCATGAGAAGTGAAGGTAAAGGCATCAGCACACAGCTTCCCAGACAGAGGGGTAGTCCTCCAGTTCATCCAGAGTTAAGATAAGGTATCGTGTTGTCGTGGTTTAACCTGGCAGGCAGCTAAACACCACACAGCTGTTCACTCACTCCCCCCTCCCAGAGGGATGGGGGAGAGAACTGGGGGGGAAAAAGAAAAAAAGTAAGATTCATGGGTTGAGATAAAGGCAGTTTAATAGGGCAGAAAAGGAAGGGAAAATAATAATGATAAAAGAATATACAAAACAAGTGATGCACAATGCAATTGCTCACTACCCGCTGACTGATGCCCAGCCAGTTCCCAAGCAGCAGCCCCCGGCCAACTTTCCCCTAGTTTATATTCTGAGCATGATGTCATATGGTATGGAATATCCCTTTGGCCAATTTGGGTCAGCTGTCCTGGCTGTGCCCCCTCTCAACTTCTTGTGCACCTCCAGCCTTCTCAGTCAGTAGAGCACAAGAAGTTGAAAAGTCCTTGACTAGTGTAAGCACTACTTAGCAACAACTAAAACATCAGTGTGTTATCAACATCATTCTCTTACTAAGACCAAAACACTGCACTACCCCAGCTACTAGGAAGAAAATTACAGCCAAATTGGAATTCTGCTATCCCAGCCAAAAGCAGGACACATGTCAAATTGTGGTTTCCTGGAAATCTTTCACATGCCACCTGTGCCTTTTGCTCATTACCTGTGAATACTCCTTCTGTACCTAAAGGCACAGGTAAGCCTGAATCTATTTCATATGGACGTGACTGAAGTAAAGTTTCACAAGGCTTACCATGCTTTTATTAAAGAACCACATTAGAAAATCTTAAAGAAGCCATAAAAGACTTCCTACTGGAAAGAAGTCACAGGATAAATCTTTAAGCAAAATTGACTTTCTTATAGAGTTTAGGTCCTTTGGCCTGATGTGGCAGGATTTTAACAGCTGTAGTAACTTTGGAAGCCTCCTACCTTAAGTGATTTCCAGAAACTACTTCAGTCAGTCAGTCACATTAAAAAAAAAAAAAAAAGATCAGGAAATTCATCAGGTTGTGTATAATTTCTCTTTACTTGCCCAAAAGCTATGTCAAGTCAAAGCATAAAAGGAAATTAACTAGGGATATTTTTAGTACTTGCTTCCTAACCAGTCATTTCTGTATTCTGTTTGCATGAGAAATTGAAGGTAAGAGGTTTATGTGCAGATACCATGCTCCACTGAGATCATCTTTTAACTGCCATGAGACAGAAAGCAGTTTCAGAAGACAAGAAAAACAGTCATTTGAGAAGGTATGCCTCCAGCAGAACTATCTTTTTTCCTACCTCAGGTACCACTTCCCCTAGGCAGAACAAGTCAGAAGTGTTGCAACGTTTGCAACAAAACATACAACTGCAAACATGCAACCGCTTGCAATTAAGTTTTATTATAAATGAGAAAAGGTGCGCCAAATTGAGAAGAATGAGCCTTGTTAGCTTATACTGTGTAAGCAGAAAATCTTTGCAGAATGGCTCATTTTGGTCCAGGTAGCAGTTCTGCTCACAGACCTGAATGAGACAGACGCAAGCTTGCACATATGTACGATACCCAGCTGCAGATGGTAATCCCGTCCAGCAGCACAAATAGATCCAGGAGACAAAGCAGTTCATAGCCCATGTCAGATGCCTGAAGTTGGATAGTATAAACACTACTCCTTCTGCAAATGGTCAGGACAGAATCTGAGAAACATCTACTAGGCATCCTGAGCTTCATCTTTAGCGTGTTGCAGGACATAGCTGAATAAGGACTTGAAATCAAATGCAAGGATCCACCAGCATTTCTGCCAGTGAGGGGGTGGTTTCTGCCCTGGAAAAGGCTAAGGATACGGTCATGTCTCAGCAATGATTCTGGTTGTCACTGTCTTCTCCGAAAAGGAAAACCATGAAGAGCAGAAACCGGTGGATTAATTTGCCTGTGTAACAAGGAGAGGATGAAGTCTTTCAGGCAATAGGTAGGGCCTATCTAGATAGACAGGGTCTCTCACAGCACTGCTGAAATGCAGACATTACACTGCAAACAGTGGGAAAGCATGAGACTGGTGGAACAAACCCAGACTCTTATGCCCAGAGACTGTTAGTGTCCATTCAGACAGAGCAGACAAGCCCTGGACATACTAAGGTTTTCCACCAGAAATCATATAAATTGGCATCTCCTCACAGTGAAAGGCTTGGGCTAAGTCTAGTCAGAATTTGAACTCGTGACTCCAAGAAGTCAAGACTCCAAGAGTCTCCTACTCTAGTATGTTACTATCCCTGAAAAAAAATTATTTATTGTCTAGGAAGATGGAGACACACTGGCAAAACAAATCTCAGAAGAATCTGTGAATAGAGCCTGAGCTTTAACATACCAAAAGTTTATATGCCTACCAAACAGACCAAAGCCCTAAGTCTGCAAATTGAGAAAAAGGGATCCTGGAAGAGCAGGGTTTGGGGAGTATAACACCCTGTTGTGGGAGTTGGACTACCAACACAGGAGGGAACCTCCTCCACTTTGGCAATTTCAGTTCCTAAGGAAATGTGAGAGGACAGATACATTTAATTTTAAATTTAATTAATACAAATAAATTTAAAAGCAGCAGCTCTTTTGCAAATGGGAAATACTAACCGAGCATGGTAGAGCCCGCTGATACACTCATGTCTAGTTACAGAGAGAGTGCTAGGGGGGTTTTGATAGTCTCTAAGTCACTGCTCCAACCCCTAATGTGTACAGTGCGTATTAATATATTTCATACATTTTCTTTGGCAAGTTTAACGGAAACAGAGGCTTTCAATGAAAAGGCTGACTGAGCCAAAACTCACAAATACCCAGCTATACTGTCTATGCACTCTTTTCTGTTATTTCCCCCTGCCCTCCTCCCCACCCCACCCCCAAGAAAAAGAGCATTTAAGTGATATTTTTTCCACTTGGCTCATGTGGAAGGTGAGCTGATCTGTGCTGTGAAGTTCTATATTGGTTCCTCTTTCATTTTTTCAGAGACCAAAAAGGGAAGGAATAGAAAACAGCCTCTTTAAATGAAATATGCCCTTGTCAAAACAATTTAACAAATGGAAAGGCATGCCCGTTATGCTAGTTTTCCAGAAGTTCATCAACCTCACTGTTAAATGTTAGCATGTAAGAAAAATTACTCTATTTGTTCTTTATGGTTTGTTCCCAAGATCAAAGTGCTGTGGGTTGGAGGGTGTTTGACATCCAAGAAACATTGGTTGCTGCAACATTGTCTGTAGTGTCTTTTGTTAGTTTTGTTTCTTTATAAGGCTTTAAAGAACAGCAGTCAACACTTGCAGCACATTGGCATCCCATCAAATGCCAAACTCGTCCTTTTAGAGCACATGGGAGGAGAATATTTTTACGACTCCTTTTGGTTTTCTCTTTTCATTAGGTCCTCTGATAGAAGTAACTGGAAATTGTCTTGCTTCCCAATCTCCTTTCACTTGCAAGAGATTTGTCCAACAGTGAAGTCAACACTATTAATCCTTTATTTTAAAGAGGAGTTAGAGCCTTATATAGATAAATCCAGCAGTTTGTTTTAGACGAATCTATAAATCATTAGAGGTTTCGTTTTGGTTTGTTTTTTTTTTTAAATACAGTTTGTTGTCCAATGTAAATTTTTTCAGTAGTTTTTATTTAGCTCCTATCAGATGATGGATGATATTCAAAGGCTGAAACCGTGTGTCAGTAACATAAAACTGCTTTATTTAACCAAACTAGTTCAACTGACTGAATTAGCTTACACAGACTGTTTCAGTAGAAACATTTCAACACCAATGGCTCAGTTTTAGAAAAGCAGAGTTTCAGTCAAGTTCAGTTAGCTGAGCTGAGCTAATGTGACTTAAAAAGCATCTGCTTCAAACCCCACATCAAGGATGGAAACTTTGTTTTCTTCTAAAGGTAACCACAGTTACAAACACATTCTGCTATCTGCAAATGGCCCATTTATTTGAAACAATGGCCTGAGTGAAAATGACTTCTCTACAAAACAAAATTAAAAAAAAAACCAAAACCAAAAACCGAACTCAGTAGGTCCTAAAGGCCGTAGGATGATCACCTGGCTCAGGGAGTCTACTCCCCAGCTCTCAGGAGCAGCCTTGTTACAGATAATCCCTTGTATAAACTTACTGAGCTTCATCTTCACTTGTTATATTTTGTGCCTCAACTGCTCCCGTGGAGTGTCTGTTCAGAGCTTGTCTGCTTTAATAGTTATGAATTTGTTTCTTAACCCCAACAGAAATGTACTTCTAGCCAGTTTACACCCCTCTGTTCCTCTGCCAATATTGCTCTTCAGCTTAAAAAGTTATTTTCTGCCATGATACAAAGAATTGTATACTCTCTCAGGTTTTGCCTTGCTAAGTTAAACAAGCCAACCTTTTCTAGCCTCTGTTTGTAAAACAAATTCACCATTCCCCTTGATCATCCCTATAGCCTTGTCTATGTAAGTTTCAGTTTCAGGTCATCTTTCTTGAACACTTAGTCAAAACCATATGCGGTATCTTAAACAAGGTCTCATTAATGATCCTTGTATGCAGCCAGTAATACTTCCCTATCTGGAATTATCTTTCCTGAGACATCCTAGGATCACATTTACCTCTTTCATATCTTTGCAGCTTACTGTCAGCTTGTGACTGAGTAACTCCCGTGTGTTTCTCAGTCATTTCCAGCTGATGACCTCCCAGCTTAGAGCAGCGGGTTTCAGTAAGAGCCCCCATATGCATGACGTTATCTTCTGCACTCATAAATTTTATCCCATTTGTAGTCCTCAACATCATCCAGCTCTTTCTGTGCACTATCCCAAACTCCCTTTATACTGCTGATGAGTCCCAGCTTTGTGTCCTTGATTAAAGAACGAGGCAGAAGCAGTTCCCCAGGGTGAACTGCCCAAAACGTAATTAACAAATAATTTTAAAAAAATAATACTTATTCTGAGCAACAGGTACAACCTGCCCTAGGTACCTTTCAAATCTGTAAGAAAACCAGATGGGTAAAATGAAGTTGGGAGAAGACACAGAGCTACAACTGGCATAATTACATCACTGCTTTAATGAGAAACCGACAGCAATTTTCCCCTAAGGCAGCGCAGTAGAGGTGAACATAACAAGATAGGCTTCAGTGGGACAAAGGACAGAGTTGCTTAAATGTTCAAGAAGGATACTCCATAACAGGCAGCATGAAAGACAGCATGGCTATGTTTGTGCAAGAAGATAACAAAACAACAAAATTAATTTGTTTACCTGATAGAACAAAAAAAGACCAAAGAAAGTGAAGAAAATAGGCAAAGGCAAGTAGGGAGGAGCAAAGATACATGCATCTGAAATGAGAAGGGAGAGTTTAAACTAAATGCTGATAAAAGACAGGAAGCTGAAAGAAAGGTATGACATAATCTAAATGACAAACAAAGACAATGATTATTTCTAGCAAAACCACATTTGTAATGAAGTATGCTGGGAGGAGAAGATAACTGAATCCAGGAAGGTCCAAGGAAGGGGATGTCCTCACCAAGGAGGGGGCAGATTCATGTTGTTAAAGCAACATGTAGAAGGTTAGACAGTATCTTTAATTTTAAGGTCCAAGAGAAAAAGATAGAAATTAAATCTGTTGAAGAAAATCTGGATTCACAAGAAGAAAAACTCTTGACTTGAGAAACTTTTGGGAACAGAAATTTTCAGGAGATGGAGAGGAAACCAATGACGTGTTAGAGCAAATAATGATATAATTTCTTCTCACCTCCACCAAAAGCAATTTTTTTCTCTTCACAGCTAACCTACCTTCTCCTGACCTCTTCCTATTGTAACAAAGAAATTCTTCATTCAGCAGAAACTATTCCCACCATACAATGCCTTATAAAATGGGTGTCAAACATACTACAGTGTGCTGAAATTACTAATGTTAAATTGACCACCAATCAATTATATTTGAAGCATGCTGTCAGCTCACCTACCAAAAAAGCTCTAGTTTACTAAATATGCTTGCCATTTTCTTTCGAGCAGAATTCCCAAAGCATCCTCATGTTTTAAAACTGCTTACTAGAACAATGACAGAGAGACTTCTGCATGAAAGCCAACAGCACCAGAGGCCTACAATGCTTTCTCAAATAAATAGCAGACAAATAACCCAGGAGTCCCTTGACTGCTATGGGCCCCAGTCTTCCAGCTGAATACTGGAAAGCTCAGAGATGCATCCAAGCTCTTACCATGGTACAGCTTACTACAATGATGTAGTCACATTGGCTGCAAAGAGATGGTTCTCTTGTGTCCCCAAAGAATAACCGATTCCCGGTCAAAGAAACATTAATACCAAGAGTGGAAACAAACAGAAACAGAACAGAAACAACATTTCTTCTTTTCCCCTTTTGGGTAACTTGCCTAGTGATTATGAACTTAACACTTAATGCATATAAATTGCTTTCCGGGTGGTGGTATTCTACAGTCAAATAAAGAAAATCACAATAATCTTCCTTTTCCGTTACTAAATGTTAAATTCACTTGTTTGGATGGGACAACAGCAAGTGCACATGTAGATGAAATTAATATATATTTCAGATAATTGTGTGCAATATGCACCTGTTTTAAGATACTGATTTATATATTTTAATTCTACATAGAATTTTTGCTAAGTTTAATGAAATATTCCATAGAATGTAATGTAATATAATATAGAAATGTTATTTAATTTAATCTTTTATACAGGTGCACATATTTCTATACATACAAACACACTTTTTAGGAGAAATTTGTACTGCATTTGGACTGCTCTTTGCATAATTTTCTTCATTTTTACAATGTCATTATGAATAAATGACAAGATGCTGAAAGACTGAGTGAAAAAGTTCATACTCTACAGCTCCCCAAGGTGTTAAGAACAGCGCAGTCAGGAAATGAGCCAACAACAGCCCACTCTAACAATTCTAGTAATAACAGTACATAACATTAAAAACTTCAAGTAAAAATGACTATGAGAACATATGTAATAACTCATCTAGAAAAAACAAATAGAAGAACATGAACAGTTTTAGAACTTGTGTTTCATGAAACATCACAAAGTAATGTGAAACTCACTGCCCACTGGTTTTGAAAATGCTGAGCCAAAGAAACAGAGGGAAAACTCTCAATGGTTTCTCGGAAGGCAATATTTTATCTAGAACACACAACAGTCTAGGCAAAATCTTCATTTCTCCTTACGAGACAGACTATTGCTCACTTAGCAGTTCGCAACCTGAAGTCCTCTTCTACCTCCATTTCGTAGGTAAACAGCATGAATTTCTTTGTGGTACTGAGTGAAGCTCCTCACAACCTGGCTGAAATTCAAAAGGTCATCCCACTTTTGCCCAGATAGCACAACCTGGACTTGCTCATCTTCTGCTGTACAGCTGCAGCCAAAGAACGCACCGCTCCTGTTTGTTTCATCCCTGCTGTATCTCAAATTGCCTGCTGCGGTCCAACAAAGCCTACTACATTCATTGCAAAACTTTTCCTAAATTTCATCAGTTAACGTCAAAGCATTGGACACACCTAAAACTCATCCACTGTAGCAGCCCAGAGAAAGCAGTTCAAACACACAGTCCACTGTAATCCTTCCAAACACCACCCTACATAATACATCTCAAGTGCCTACCCTTTCATACTGAACTGCCCCCAACCTGTGGCAATCCTGTTCTCTAACCCATTCCACATCACCACAAATGGAGGAACAAACCATGGGTATGAAGAAGACTGAGCTATTCAAACATAAAAAGACAATTCAAAGAGAAATTCCTCCAAAAGAGCATGTAAATATACATGAGAATTATAAAAGGTCAAACAACAGATTAAGGCCAAATAAAAGAAATTTTGGCATTTGTATAACATTGTGCTCACAAAAGACATTCCAATAGCATTTTCGTTCATGTCTCTCTTCTTTTGTACAGTTCAAAGTGTTGAAAACAACCTACAGAAATAAAATTGGGGGGGGGGGGGGATGTAATCAGAGTTCATTAGTGACCTGAAATAATTTGATTTTGTGTCTAGAATTTACCATTACACTCATCTAGTGTGACTGCTACACACAGCACAGACCACCAAATTTCACACAGTAGCTCCAGAATTTAATCAATATCTTTAAAGTACTCCACCGAAAAGCCTTACAGCCTAGAAGGTCAAAGCAACACATCAAAGAAAGCCATTAGAGTTCCCTGATTGCAATTACAACCAACACCAGTGAATTTTATCTGCAAACAGCCACTTTTAAAGAAAAAAGAAATGCAAAGCTAATGATCTGAATCCCATCCACTGACGTATGACTTGCAGTTTCATTCAGAACTTAAAGACTGACAAACAGTCACAAGTTACAAATTTCAGATCTTTTGGTGAATATGTACCTTTATTCTTTTTTCTTCTCCTTTTCTGCCTTTTCATGAATCCTTATTCAAAAGTGACACATTTGTTCAGTTCAGGGAGATTCTTCTCTCTGGAGGGGAAATAATTTTTATCAGTAAGACTCCCTGGTGATCAGGTAGACTTGGAACTGCTGTTAATCAGCCTTTTTGACATGGTAGCTTGAATAGCACTTCCCATGATGCTTTGTGTGCCTACCTTAATTCTTTCCTTTTGAACTCACCATGACTTATAGGTGTCTTTTTTTCCTTTTGTGTGTCTGAAGTTATCCCTCTATTAACTTTAATTGGAAAGGTACCTTTTGTTCCCCTAGAGTAGTCATATACTAACCACTGAACTCCCTAGGCTCAAATTTCTGGGGTAGCAAGAGTTCAGTTTTCTGATAACTCAAAAAAAAAAAAAAAAAAAAAAATCCCAGTACAAGATTTGATGCCTTTATTATTGCTAATAAATAAGTGATATTTAAGCTAAAGACGAACTATTGCATCCATTTATATCAGCAAATACAGAGGCTTCTAATGCAAGTCATGGTGAGTTCAAAAGAAAAGAATTAAGGGCAGACACACAGAACATCACAGAACCTCGACCCTTGCCATCTGCAAACTGCAGTAAAATGTATGCTGCTAAAAATAAAAATAAATAGCCATTTTCTGAGGCAGTGGGAGAAATTTAAGTTCTTTCATAGAAGCAGATACAACAAAGCTTTGCTTCCTATGGACCTGTGTCTTCTCCCAAACTCCACTCACCTGCCCTCACAATACCACTATCAGCAAGAGGGAGGATACACTCGGGCTAGCCTGCACCTCACTGCTCTCCAACTAGCCATGCAGAACACCTGCACAGGGTGGCCAGGTAGTTACTGGCCAGAATATATAGCAGCTGAGTTCCCATCTTTCCCTCAGCATTTTCTCTCATTTGGGGGCTCTCCCCTGTCTCTAAGCTTCTTTCGTTAAATTTGTCAGAGCTTTTGAGATTTCTGCTGCTCTTCCAGGTCTACAAGAAGCTGCAGAGAGACACTAAAAGTTTCTGTGAAGGGACAGGCAGACACGTGCTTTGAATATGACACATTTCTTTAAGAAAGCTAACTAAATGTAAGATATCCTTATGCATTTTGTTGCACATTGAAGCAATTTGTTCGCATCTATCTCACGTCCTGATCACAGTCAAATAAAATGCTAAAGAAAAAAGATGTTACACATTGGGCTTCAAATCAGAAGCTATGTTTGAACCTTCCCAGAAAGCTGAGTCTCATCACCTTCATGCTGTTCAGCTCTATGTATCCATAGAAAGTGACTTAAGATTCATCTCTTCTTGATTTCCTTTGTACCAGAAGAAGAATTTGGACTAGTGAGGGGCCAGGGCAGCAATACGTCCACTTCTTGCACCCCACAGCTCAGAAGACCCTGAGCTATAGGGGCAGCTACCACCCTCTCAGTACTGACAGATGAAAATAAAAGCCCCAATAGTGTATCAAGGATTAGCACATGGTCAATGGCCCACCTGTGCGGGTGCACAGAATTTTGCCAGCCAGACAGTTTTAGAGCTGACCCATTTCTTTCCGCATGGGGTATCTGGAGCCCTTTTTAAAGCAGTTATCTTAGGGCAGCTGGGGATAGTTTTAGTGCCTCAAGTAAGTGATAGTTTGAGTAAGCTACTAGCCCTGTGTCATACTCCTTTACGCCTGTATATACAGGAGAAAATCAAATTCACTGTGTTCAGTACAAGGTGTCTCTTCATACCTTTCATGAGTGACAGAGAGAAATTAATGTCCACTGTACAGGCCACCTCCTTTCTCCGCTACAATGAAGTGAATCATTTATCCTGCTCTCCTAATCAACAACTAGCTAAGGTACAAGCAGATGTGACTGAGGTTTCTATGTGCAGTGCTGACCAGATTAAATGTACAACCACACCTTTAACACTCAAGTGTTTTACTCCTCCTCAATCCCTGACTGACCGCAGCCTAAAATGCAGGTGAAATTTAATGAAGTTTTCAAATGGTCTAATTCAGTGTATGAAACTACCTGCACTTTAGATTCCTGCCTTATTTCTCCTCTCTCCCTTTTTAGCATCAGCCATATGTTACAAACTTGAGGTGTTGTATCCTCCTAAGAATTACTGGACAAAACTCTCCTTTGCAAAAAAGCTGCCAGACCACGGGACAGGGTTAAAATTGCATTCCTCCGGGTTTGTTGCAGCTGAGTCTGTGAGTTTACAGCAAACTGCTGTTTCTTTTCTCAAAGCCACGCAGACAGGACGCTACCAGGCTTCCCTCAAGATGAAGCACACGCTTTGCATACGTGTTGGCTCAGAAGCCCCACCTTGGGCACCCAGCACCGGCAGCAGGGCATGGGGTCCCCAGTGCCTGGTCACACAGCAGCCAGGGCAGGAGGGTGGCTGACCTGCCAGCACCCCTCCCAGGGTTTATTTACCAGATATTGTACTCACATAGTACCATTTAAGCATTTCAGGCAGAAAGCAAGATGGAGAGAGCACTGTTACTTGAAGTGGCTTGGTGCCTGTGAAAGGCATTGGGTGAAATGACCCGCAGAGAGAAAATTCCCACTGATCCACCTAAATTACAGACCAGACAGCTGTTTGTTCACCAGGACCCCAAAAGCACCTCAACCCTGACCTCGGAGTCACGCCCTACTTGCAAAGACTGCTGTGGTATCTCCTTCCCAAAGGCAGACCTGGCCAGCCCCATGCAGCAGCTACAGCAACACATCCCAGCCCCGATCCCTGACTTACCAGGCCCACGTATCAGCCCCATGGGACGCAGCACGGCCATGGCTTCATTCCCCTGCTGGGACCTGTGGTGGGTTGACCTCGGCTGGCTGCCAGGCACCCGCTCAAGCGCTCCCTCACTCCCCCTCCTCAACAGGACAGGTGGAGAAAATAAGATGGAAAAGTTTGTGGGTCAAGGAGATCGCTTAGGGGCAAAAGGAGATGTGACCTGGGGAAAGGAATGTAATTTATTGCCAATTAAAACAGAGTTGGATGGTGAGACAAAAATTAAAACACCACCTTTCTTCCACCCTCTCCTTTTTGTGAGGATCACCTTCACTCCCGACTCCTCTACCGCCCATCCCCAAGGGGTGCGGAGGGATGGGGAATGGGGGGCTGCGCTCAGTCCATTCCAGCTCCTCCCTGCCCTCTCCCGCTGCTCCCCCGCCCCAGCCCGGGCTCTCCGCAGGCCGCAGCTCCCTCCGGAGCCACCCCCCTGCTCCGGCGGGGGCTCTCCGGGGGAATCGCTGCTGCCGGGGGGGCGGCTGGAGCCCCTCCTGCCCGCCTCCCGCTCTCCCCTCGGGGCTCGCAGGGCCGTGTCTCACACTTTCCCCCTCAGCCCTCGCCGCCGGGCAGCCTTGTGCCCTTTCTTCGCTGCCTTTCCCCGAGGCGCCCGCCCGTGGCTGAGGGGCTCGGCCGTGCCCGGCGGTGGGGCCGCTGGAGCCGGCTGGAACCGGCTGTGTCCGGCGCGGGGCGGCCCCGGCCTGGCCTGGCCTGGCCTCCCCTCACAGGGACCCCTGCAGCCCCCGGTCACCCGGGCCCAGCCCAGGGCCGTGCTGAGGGGCATCATGACGGACGGCCAGCACCTTTTCGGGGATGGTGGCATCTTCAGGCCATTAGCAACAAAACCTCGGGAGCCGAGGGGTCCCAGACCAAACGCAGGCTGCTCCCGCCAGAGGCGGCCTGCAGCCTGCCAGCACCCCGGCTGTTTTCTGGAAGATCTGGTTAGTGTGCTGACAGAAAGCAGCCCGGAGACAGAAATTACAGTTCTTAGAATCAGTGTATATTTCACTCCCTTCCTACCCAAAAAGGCAGTAGAAACAGAGCTTTTCTTACCATATAAACAAATTATTGGGGGGGGGGGGGGGGGGGAGGAGCAGGAGGTGGCTTTCCCCAGTGTGATTCAACTCATTGGGGAAGTTTCTGGGAAAGCAGCCTTGCAAGAATTTTGGCCTTTAGGACTTAAGTAACAGGCAGTAATCAAAAGTGAATTAAAATGACCGTTGAGCTAAAAGACCATCATGCTCCAAGCCACAACACCAGCAGCCCTCCCTGCTGGGACTGCAAGGCTGCCCGGTACCGGCACCGAAATTAGTTCGTCTTCATCCCTCTGACTTCCAAACCACCTCCTGTCCCAGCCGAGGCAAGCTACCGAGTTCATGCCGTGCAAGCAGGAGATGTGCACAGGGACCACTTAAAAGGGAAGCCAGGCCTGGAAGTCTTTCCTCCGGCCCCAAGAGCAGCCGCTTGAGCACAAGCAAGGCCATGCAGAGGATGGAAATGGTCTTTCCTATGTGCTCGTCCTGGGCTGCAGGGGAAATCAAGTTCCGCCATGAGGGGAGAAACAAGCCCCTGGCAGAGGTCATTGCTATAGGACCTGCGCCATCATGCCCTGCTGGCACTGATGTCGTACATGCTCTGTGCTGCACCAGCCAGCTCCTCGGGTGCCGGCGGTCAGCATGGCACCCAGGTGCTCACTGCAGCATCTGCTGGAGGTGTCTCCTTGCCCTCCCACCCCACCTTCGTTAACAACTTGCAAGCCAGGTGCCAAAGCAAAGGCAGCTCCCCTGGGGAAATCCTCTAAAGAAGGCAGAGGAGCTCTCAGGGGTGCAAAGAGCACAGCTCTCCACAGGCTGCTCTGCAGCCCTTGGCAGCCTTCACCCCCCTCCACCTCCACAGCTTGTCTTTGAAAGGGGCTGATGACTGATTATGGGAATCTTCCCCATGCAGTACCCCCACACCATGACATCTCAATCATACTTCCATCTCTTTTTTAAAGTAAAAAATGGTTTTCCTGGCCCAGTACGTTTATCAGTTGGAGTCTGAGCCCGTTATCTGCACAGGTTTACAGTATGCAGCCTAGAACCGTTAGATTTTTATCACGTCTTATGAAAATCATACGCAGCTTCCTCTTGTAGCTGTATATTACAAGGGAAACGTGTATAGGGAGACTGGTTCTCCTTAGATTACTATCTCTGAATTGATGCTGTATGAGGCACAACTGCTTAAAAGGTTATAACTGATGTAATTTTTGCCATTACAGGTAATTTATGGCTCCTGTGTGTCTGACTTGTCAAATCTTCTTAGAGAGATCAAACAGGGTCTGTTTGTCATATGCATTTATCTAACACTTGTTCCTCTGCAAGCTTCAAAACGCAATAGTTATTCTTTTCTTGGGTGTCAATTTTCTCCTGTACATCTTGCCTCTTAGTCCTTGTAAATGTCCTCCTAATGTAAAATGCAGGAGTGCTTCAGCGGCAAATATGAGCGATGACTACCTCTCTACGGGCATTTTTAAAAGAGAGAATTTTTTTCCTAAGCAGGGCTCCAGTCCTTTAGAGAGGTCTGAAGTTATGTACACAGATGTTTTGAAGCTCCAGCTGTGCCTCAAACCTTGCTGCATTATTTTCTCCTCAACCTTGTATAACTTTGAGCTGATCTCTGCTGCTGGGAAAGAAATCCTTCAGGAAAAGTCCTGGAGAACAAAATACCCTTTCATTGGGTAAGGCAGAGGGATACACCCATATCTGTGTACATCCGCAGCCCCTGCCTGCACGTCAGCCTCCGCTTCACCACAAGGCTGAGGAGTTAAGCCCAGCCCTCATGTCCTGCCGGGTCTCCATTCTGTTTCCTTGTCTCACCTTGCTGGAAATCATATTCTGCTTTACACCCTCGAGGCTAAACCCCAATCACTCACAAGATAACAAAAGTTGTGATGGTTTATTGTTTACTCTGCACAGATTTCACGGCAAACTGAGCAGGCATAAAGGCAGGCAGGGAAGCACAGGGGGGCTCAGTGGCAACACCCACAGGGCGGCCAAGGGGAACACAAAGCTCTCGTCTTCTGCCCACACCCTGCTTTCTGCTGTGCAGACTCTTTGGGGTTACAGTAGCTCAGAGGGCATGGGTGACAGAGGCAAAATGTTAGCCAGATAATGGGAGGGAAGGATGAGAGGCACACTTTTCAAGAAGTCTGAGGATTTTGAGAAATGTCAGTCTGTATGAACCTCTCCAGCAGAGCTGAGGAGATGGAAGAGGCTGTGTTAAGGACTCGCTTCATCCTGTTTCCCAAGCACAAACCGCCTGGAAATAAAAGGACATGACTCTGCATCAGGCACAAGAATATCTGGGCTTGTGGATAGGAAGGGGCACAGGGGAGTTCAGCTGTAACATGGATTCAGCGCCACGCGGCCCTGCTACATGGGCAGACAGGGTGCTGCTGGGGAAGTGAGCCACAGAGGGGCTGAGTAAAAGGAGGGTCCCCACTCCCCACTTCCCTCGCAGCACCGCGATGCACCCTGTCACGGGGGACAGTGCCTGCTCTGCTCCATGGACCCTGCTGCCCTGCTCTGCGGTTGTGTCCATATGCACTACACCACACGTGAGTAATGTAAAAAGGTAAGGAGCCCAGCAGCATTCAGACACTCATGTTTCACATTTATGGACTTTTTACCCATTCAACTGTCAAAAAGCTGCATTTCTCAATGGCGATGAAGTGTGAAGTGTCTGGAAACACACAGCATGCTCACTGTCGAGGAAAGAACTTTACAGAGGAGCTTTGCCAGTTTAGCTCTACATTAGGTTTTACCTTCCCATCAGGTATGAAATAGCAGGACATGCTTAAGCAGTCAGTATGATAGGAATCCTAGAAGAAATAAATTAAATAAATAAAATTAACAGTAAATAAATAGATATCCTGTATTTATTCAATAATAAATAAATAGAAAATAATAAATTCTCATTTAAATACAAAATACTAAATAATAAATTAAAACAAATAGAATTAGAAGAACTATACTTTGCTGAAGATGAAGTCCTTTGAGTAAATTGATTGAACTGGGTATCTTCACTGACACATCATTTTTAACAGGGTTTACAGTACAGAAGTTTTGTGCAGCAAATGGGAAATATTCTGAAAAAGTACAAATAATCCTTCAAACCATATATGCAGAACAGAATTTCAACTGCAAACACAACTAAAATCTGGGGTTCTTAAGATCCAAGGATTTGGCCCAATAACACAATATGTATTTGAGAAACGCCAGTCTTTGATTCAGAAACATCTAATGCCTGCAGAAACTGTTCCTCATATCAGGGAAAACTTTGGTGTTACCAATCGCTTGAAATGGCTTTAATGTAAGGTGGAATTAAAGACTGACAATCAAACATAGCAATAAACTGTAAATTGCATACACAGGGTATAAATGATTTACATATCTGACTACAGGACCCGCAGAAGTATGTTAGTTGCAAAACATCACTAACAACGTCATAATTAATATCACTGGCACCCTGCTGGAAATATTGCCCAGCTCTGTGGACATTGTGCATCCACATCTTTGAATCTTTCCAGACTATTTGAAAAAAAATCAAGTATATTTATTCAAAATTCATAAAAGCCTAAGAAGTGTTATAATAAATAATTTGCATCTTCACAGATTAATTTTAACACTGACTTATTTTACCATACTGATAAAATCTATTTCCATCTCAAATATTATTCAAGCTGCCTCAGGATCTGCCACTTTGTTTTCCCCTAAGTTTGTTTTTTCTTTCTTTCCTTCCTTCCTTCTTTCTTTCTTTCTTTCTTTTCCTCCCAGTGTCTTAGATGAGGATCTCTCTTTATCTCTGCCCCAGGCTTTATGCTATAGCGGTCTTGAATGGCATATCAGAGTCTATTTCTGAGTACTGGAACAACGTCTCTGATAATATGTATTAGCATTCTGGCACTTTCCTCTAGATGAAATTTCTATGTGCTTCAGACAATAGACAATGTTAGAAGAGTTGGACAGACACTAAAGAAGAGCAGCATTCATGTGATCTTCTCGGAAACCCTTTCGGTACTGCAAGCAGAAGACAACAGAAGGCAGAAATACCTGAAGAATCAGCTACAAACTAGAAAGGAGCTGTAAGGCTGAGAAAGAAACAGGAAGAATATCATAATTCTTCTGGACAGACTGACCCAATCAACTAAACAAAAGGCAAAAGTAACAAAAAAGAACAGGCCCAAAAATCATGTGTTTGAGCCATATTAATCAAGACATCAAAATGTAAAAAGACTATAAAATAATTTCACTGCCTATATCTGCATGATGTTGGCCTCTACAGTAAGACACCAAAAAAAGAAAAGAAATAGAAAGAACAAAGACAGACAAGAAAGACTTGTTAATTTATGAGCATAACTACAGCCTTACTGATACTATCAACACTTGCTGGAAACAATCTCCTAATGGAAAAATGAAAATATGTGGTTTATAAAAACATACTGAGGAAGGAGCTAGTACTCTCATTTAGATAGAATTGATTAAAGGAAATCCATGGGTTATGCCAGACGGACTTGACTACTGTGATAGTTGAGCACAACAGTCCTGGATAATGGACTTCATGCATATGATAGAAATACCAAGTAAATATGACACAGTTGATAACACTGACTTTAATTGACAGCATTAAGTTTAAGAAAAATTTTACCAACCAGTTTTCACGCCAGAGAACTAAAGATTGTGGGCTACCCGCAATCGTATGGCTGGGTGCTGTGCTAGTTTGTGTTCAGGATATCACCACCAGAAAGCCTCTCTTAGATGTTTTACAGACAGCAGCCATACAAAATATTGATAGAGAGCCTTAGTAGCATGTGGCATCCATACTGTATGTTTTTATAGCAACAACTTCAGAAGCAGAAAACAGTCTCCCTTATTACAAATAATTTTTTTTGTTCACCGCTGGCATATTTACAACTTCTCCACAGACTGGCAGGCCCAAACAATTTACTCTCTAACCCTCCACAATTTACAGAAATGCTTTGCACACTGTTACTGCCATAACCCTTTGAGAAGCTGAACATTAATTTCGGTCATGGGTATAGAGGAATTTCAGCTGCCTTACTCATTAGTAGCAGCAAGGGCTCATTTTCTCTAAAAACATCTTGACAATTAAATCCACTGGAAAAATATACTTACCTTCCTGTAAAACAGTAACTTTTTTAAAAAAAAACATTTCCATGAATTAATCCATTCTGTGAGGGTTAGAGACCATACTTTGAAGGCACTTTTATTTTAAATCAAGGGCTTTCAGTCTGTGCTTGATGGACTTATACTCTATGAGGTCCAAGACAGTGGACTGAAATAAGTTATTTCATATGTGCTACTCAGCAATCTATGTATGCAAAAGTTTATAATAGGAAATGTGTGAATCTGATAACCAAAAGAGTAAAACCTACTGATTTATGTCATCAACTGGAACTCTTAGTACAATGTACAAATCAATGCAATCATGTTACTTTCTGTCACATCAACAATAGTTTATTGCTAAAACAAGTCATTCCAGAATCACCATCTTGTGCATTAATACTGCATGAAAACAGGATAACAGGCAATGGGGAAGGCACACACACAAGACAGAAATGAAAGGCAGTGTCCTGGGGAAGAACATCATTCTTTTTGACCAACGCTGAGCCACTATCTGAACTGGGGAGGAAGGTGGCAAGAGAAAAACAGCAGTAGGAGCCACAGCACATGTGCTTCAGAAAAGAAGCATTCCCATTTCATTCATTAGGTAAATTGAGCTGTCGACTTTATTACCTTACTAAACTGCAGCTATTTTGTTACCTTGATCTCCCACTCCCTTGCCTGACCCCAAATTTTTAGTGGTTTTGCTCCACTGTCACAGCAGTTACACCAGGAGTGCTCCTGGCACAGTGACTCTTCTCTTTACCCACTGAGCATCCATGCTGTAGAAAACCACAGATCTGCCTGTCTCAGAAGGGATCTACAGGTACAACCCTAAAAGTAGCAATAAATACTACCTTCCTTACTAAAAGACTCTTTTTCAAAGCCACCCAGCCAAATATAACCAAATAACTGTCTGAAATATTAGTGCAACCTTAAAGATGTGTCTACTAGGGGGAAGAGAAAGAATACCTCTTCTTAGCAGTCTCGCTTATTATTTATACAGTCACATTGAAGCGATACAGCATAGTCCCTCACACAAGCTAGTTTGCACTGACAGCTACTTCCAGAAGTGCATGGTCATATTACCCCAAGATCCAACACAGGCTGTTACACTCATCTGAACTCGGTAATTACATAGGTCTTCCTCTGCCCTCCTGGTACTGCAGTATGTTATACAGTGCAAGCACACCCAGAGCATCCCCTACCTCAGAGGGCAAATTGTGCTCCTGGACCTGGGCTGGTAGATGCCAGCGTGCTCAGAACAACTGTGCCAGTGGGGAATTTAAACATCGTTATACCTATTATCTCCAAATCTCAGTTGGAAAACAATTCCCTGTTTTCACTTCAGAGTGGTATATGTGCCACACAAAACCTGTTGCCTCCTTGCATCTACCAAAGCTGGAAGAAGCATTAGTTACACCAAACAGACATGACCAGCATTTTATGTGCCCTCCATTCCAGTGTGAAGTTCCTGTTAAATGCTGCAATTCCCATTTGGGGCTGGACAAGTTTCTCCCTGCAACTAGCTACTGAACAACGACACTTCTCCCACTGCAACTCAAAAAACAAAGCTTGGCGCAGGGATCAGCCAGAAACACACCTGAATTCCACAAAGCCATGCCATGACACCTATCAGGTGTCAGGACCCAAAGGCTCACAAAGGAAATATCAACTACTCAGTCCCAAATTTTCACACACATATTCACATCTCGTATTAACAACATCCAAAAGAAATTCCCAGTCATTCTGAGTGTTGTATTTCTTAAACAAAAAATTGAGAAAAAGAGAATAAGAAATCCGAAGTAATAGTCACCATTTAAGTACACTGGGGAAAGCTGTTATCCCACCAACAGAATTTCAAATTTTAATACCAGTGTTTCTGTGCATTTATTGTTTGGATGCTTGAAGGGGAAAGCTTAATAGAAAAGTGACTAAAGTTTGCCCCTTTTGCCTCACAGTGAACAAAAAATATCACTGCCTATCATCTTCCATGTCTGGCTAATCACAGGCATCTAAGCATCTGAACATCAGGAACTAAACTGCAATAAGTCATGAAATTAGCTTAAAATCCACCTGATTTCGAAAATTCCAAGTACAGTAAAGGTAAGTGGATATTTCTCTTCTGAACTCTTGCTCTTTTGACCTCTAGAGTTCTTTACTTTTCAAGTTGTTCTCTGTAAGGCTGAGGACTAACCATTTCTTTAGCAGATCTGGATATCTAAAAAGCCAACTTCCTATGGGTCCAAGAGCTGCATTAGCAATCAGTTAAGCTGTATACAAATATTTCTATTTTCAGGGTTGTACATTTTTGCATTACAGAGACCTGTGATCCTGCAAACATTTATGATAACCCCCATGTTCGCTTCAAGCGCTCTAAATGGTTTGACTGAATTTCTCATTGGGGATGTCTCACAGGGCATAAGTTCAGTCTCTGCAGGAGCAGTGTCACGGAACAGCATGAGTGGGGTTGTACCGAAAGCAGGGACAAGCCAGGAGGCCTGTGTGACCCAGCAGAGGCTGGCATGGTGCAGAGCCAGGTGGTGATAGCAATGAATCCCATCAACAGCCTCAGACAAGGCAAAGTAACCAGCCAGGTCCAAGGTCCATCTGGCAGACAAGGGCCAGAGGTAGGACTAGAGACAGGACTACCACATGGGTCCGTCCAGGAGGCAAGGTCAGAGATAGACATGCCCACAGTGTAGGTCAGGCAACAACTGGGTGCAAGCCCTGAGCTGCAATGGGGCTCTTGGGCCCATGGTTGGACTGGATGATCTTAAAGGTCTTTTCCAACCTAAACGATTCTATGATTCTATGATTCTATGGGCAGAGAGCAGAGGCTGGTCAGGGCCAATAAGGCTCACTAGTGCTCACAGAGCCCTGACAGCCAGTGCCTTTATGGAAAAGCTCAGGCAGAGTCCTGACCCCATGAAAATCAAAGAAAATACTGCCAGTGACTTCCTTGAGCTCAGGATCCACTGGATGTCTCTCTTTTCCAGGTCCTGTGACATGCACCTCAAATGTCCTTGGCTTGCGTGACAAATAGATAAAAGTGATAAAAGTTAACCAAAGCCATGCAACACTCAAAGCACTGTATAGTAACAGCTGTTAAGGATATCAGCACTGTGTGTATCAACCACTAGCAAAATAAAAATTGCTATTGTATTTCTGGCCAGCAGTGGAAGGTTTTGAAGCGTTTTTCTAAGGCTATCTGCCAACAGTGCCATGGGGGTGCTAACACGCTGCCATTTCATTTCACGGCTAATATTGAAATATAGTAAAAATCTGCATTTATTCAGAGCTATAAAGGCCAAAGAAAAGACTCCTCTTGCTTTTGGCAAGTTTTGGATCAAGTAGCGTATGCATCATTTTCATGTGCGAGAGTGATGTTGCCCTCTGGTGGGTAACCCACAACCGGAGTCTCAGCAGATACAAGCAGAAGCAGCCCACATTTTTCGATACCAGAATCTGTGCAAATACCAGGTGATTTACCTTTGCCACACCCCGAGGAGGCAGGACTACACTGTTAGCCTCTTTTTACAAGTGAAGAGACAGGAGGTACAGGAAGGATGCAGTTTCAATCCTCATCTCTTTGTAGAATATGATCCATCGACTTCCAGCACAGAATCAGCCCCATCCAACTTTTCCACAGTCATGTAGAAAAATCTGTAGGAAAGTTAAATAAAAAGAAAAAAAAAAAGGGGGGGAGAGGGGGGAAAGAGAGACTCCATGTTTCATGACTCAAGTTTTAACCACAAGACTGAAAGAAAAAACAATCCCTCAAATATTTACATTTAGTTCTTAAAACCTCTAGACACCAATTATATTCTGCAGGCTATGTGTACATTAATTCTCACCTATATTCATTTATTTGTTTTTCCTCTTTTCATGGAATCAGATTTAGTTCTTCTTAAGTAACAGATAAATTACTAGTGTCTATATTATCAGCACCCTATTAAAAGCAGGAATCCAGTTTGATGCCACTGGGACGTTGTAACATTCCTCTCGTCAGTGATCAGACTAAGGTCTAGGGAGTGAAATTTATCAAATCCCATTGTACAGTGTATCTGGAAGGATGATAAACATGATTAAAATTCATTTCGCCAACACAGGTGCTCATACATATATGATGTCCTTTTCCTTAGGATGGTTAGACAAATTGCACAGTTCCCTAAGATGAAATTTAGACTTGGATTTTATACAATGTTCCCTGATAATACAAATCAATATTTTGACAAAACACATTTTTGCCTGAAGATGAAGTATAATGTGTAATGAAATACATTTAAGTACTTTATAATTTATCCTGAGAGCACAATGCATTTGACCAAATGTCATACATCATTCCATAGAAGACTAGGTGGAATATATAATCTATACTCCTTTAAGAAGCAACTGCATTGAGAGAGTACACAATTAGACACTTAATATTCAGACAACATTTCAAATTAAGGATCTGTGTGCAACCTTTTAAAGATACGCATTGTTCTACACAATTTAACTGCAAGATCACAGTTTTTCTCAAATGCAATATCATGTTCTCTAATGACTTTCATTTTTAAGATAGAGTACATTATCTTCTGTGTGTCGACTTGCTTTTGCCATGGACCTGACACAGCTTGTTTACACATACAGCATAAGGGCAGCCAAAAAAACCCAAAAAGTTTCTGTGGGCCTTTCGCATGCTGTGTGACTCCTGCCCAATGCCTATAATGAATGAGATGGTTTCCTCTGGAATTTCCATGTCCTCGACCCATTTGGCTATTCACCCTCCAAGAGATCTCTCCCTATGGAGCACATAGCAAAAATTTCACAGGCGGCACAGACAGAAATTTAAAAGTTGGTAACTTAGCATGTGCCAGTTCCTAAATCCAGTGTGGCCCAAAGGCACTGGGAACATTTAGGAGCCCAATCCTCCTTCATTTTGCAGGGAGATATGACAGCCTGTGTATCTTAATGGGTCTTGGCATTAGGTACTATCTGCATGGTCAGGTAAATATACAAGCAGGGATTTAGCCTTTGACTGAAATATGAGCCAGATGAGGTGGTGTTTAATGGGAAGACTCAGTAACTCACCGGACAAGACTCACTGATACACGAAATAAAACAAGCCATGTGTTTTGCTTATTAAGGCTTGCTCCATGTAATAACATGTCTTACTGCAGTCTCATTTACTGCTCTCTTGGCCAAAACAGCCTGGCCTTTAATCTTTACGAGGAGTTTATCAGAATTCAAGACCTAAGTGCCCAGACCATGATCATTACACATGGATTGTTTTCACTGAGGCCAAGACATGAGCATGTTCAGGAGGTACACAAAGATCTGTTGCTAAAACATTTCCCACTTGAAATGTAATTGTTCTCTAGTTAGGAAGTAATCACTAAAAAGCAAAATCCTACAGATGACACACTGAGTTTTATGTTCACAGAAGGTTAATATATTTTCCATCCACAACAGAACTGTTTGTAATTTATAGGCAAAAATTCAACCCTGGTTGTAAGCAAGTGCAATTCTTATTGATCTCAATTGGAGATGCACTCATTTATTGAGGGGCTGGTTTTGGCGTCATGTCTGTTTAGTACTAGAATGAATAAGATTACAAGACAGGGCATAGGTTCAGTACATGTTGAAAGCTTTTGCATGTGAATATTAAAATAGCCTGTCTCCACAATAGCAACTATTTTGGGCTGGAGAACACAACATGTGCCAATCTGAGTTGCATAATGCTTTGCATATCTCAGGGTTTGCTACTCTGAATAGTTCCATACTGAATGGCTGCTTAATCTCTCCAGTACAGTTACTGTATAGATCCTCTATCTAACAGCACGATGCAGCGCTTTGCTCAATAGATGAGCCCTGTATTCACTCTCAAAAGCACAAGCCAGCCTGTAGGAGAGACTGAGGCAGAGCTTCACTTGAAGAGCCCTGTGGCTTATGCTATTTTGGTATGAGTTTAAAGAAAAATACTCACATTTTTTACACATTTGGTTTTCATTTGTTTGAAACAGTTTTGTAGCCTAATAAAAAGACCTACAGTTTCATAAAAGGAAGTTAACTGGTTGTCTTTGGGCAGTAGGAGACTTTTTCATTTATTACTGGGTTATTTTAAGGGCATTAACTGCAGTCAGCCCATGAGCTCTGTTATAGAACTGATTTGATTTAGGATCTTTTTTAATTATACTGTGTTTTATTAAAAAAAAACAACCAACAGTTAGTGTGAAAATACAGGATCTGTAGTCTTTCTTATTACACTGCTGTGGCCTGGAAGGCAGAGAACTGCTTGTTGTGGACTGGCTTGTAAGTCATCACGTTGTCCACTGTCCATCTGCCTTCTGGCTGCCAGCAAGTGTACCCAACAGGAACACAGGTTCAGGGTGCTGGTGTTCCCATTCAAGCTCTCTTTCCAGCAGCAGGAAGGCATCTAATTTACCAATTCACTTTCACCTTCCAACAGAAAGAAATCTGACAGCCTTATCTCACCTTCCAGCACTCAGGCCCATGGGGAAGGCAATTTGCCAATCTAACCTTGTGTTTTGGCAGAGGGACAAGAAGGGAAGTAACTTGTCCACTACTGCCTTCCCACTGATAACATGCAGACCTCAGGATGGCCATAACTTACCAAATTAGCCACAGTGCCTGCCATCCTCAAAATATACTCCAAAGACGTTTCTGAAATTGGTGATCATAGCACACAGCTCAGGAGTAAAACACATGCACTTTTCTAAAGCTCAAGGAAACACACATACACTGTGCTCTAAATATGTTTACATTACTGTCGTCTTCAACACAGCATGAACAAGCCACTGTGTGTAAACATAGAACACTGGCAGCTACCATTCACCTCATAAGTATAATACAGGATAACAAATATATTGAAAGCTTAATTTCCAAGAATCTAGCCTATTCCTTCATTTTCCAATTAGACTTTTCCATATATTGTATACTATCTTAATAAATTCACTTTACAGTTATGATTAGATGGGTGTTGAACTGTATTAATTCAAAGGTACATCAAGGGACAAATTAAGATGAGGACATAGTCCAGATAACTAGAGTAACAGCCCTGGGAAGGTATATTAAAGCTGAATGCTTTGCTCAAACCCATAAAGAAGAGAAAGAGAAGATAGAAAAAGGGAAGAGAGAAAAAGAAAAAGGAAAAAAAAAAAAACCACGGAGGAAAAAGAGCCAAAACGAAAAGAGGAAAAAGAGAAGAGAGAAAAAGAAAAGGAAAAAAAAAAAAGGCAAAGTCTCCCAAGGTCTCTTTAACAGGGAGTTTAGCCACTGAATCCACAGTCGTGGATCTTTTTGCTCCTGCCTAGTAGAATGCACCTTTGGTGCTGCTTTCTCAAATCCTGTCCTATCAGGCAGTGTCCTGTCACACCTTCTCTCAATAGCATTCAGGGAAGCTAAAGGGATTTAGTTCCTAAGCAAAACTCATGCCTTTGAGTCACACTAGAGCTGAGTCTGGAGGAGCACTGTAGTAATGTGGGAGAATTATACAAACCCCAGAGCTCTTCTCAGCTATACCGAAATGTTTACAAAACAAAGGGATTTTGAAGTCTAGATTTTACCCTGGACTATGGGAGGCAGCGGAGAGGGTCAGAAAGGACAGAAGAGCAATGTTTTAGATGAGAAATTGAAGACCTGTTTGCCTTAGTTTTGACTGGGGTTTTTTAATGAGAAGTTGCTTTAGCTAAGTAAAGGGGCAGAAGGCATATGAAACTCATACGCAAAATCTGAGCCCCCCATCGAGCGAACAAGCAACAATAAGGCAAATTATCCTTGACATTCGGGGAGGGGGGGGGGAGAAGGGGGAAGGATAAGTAAAAACATGTGACAGAGGACTCTTAGTTGGTTACCAGAGGGATGGACCCCAAACCTACTCTAACTTGTCCAGTACACCCTGGGTGATAGGACAAGCAGTAAACTCTAGAGATCTGCAAATGAATATCAGCCGAGCGCCAAAATCTCAGCAGCTGGAAATTGATGCAACTAGGGCAATCAGCACTTCTGGACATTTGGGACTGTTATGGGTAGGTTAAAAAGTGAGCACAGCAGACATTACAAATAGCACGCACAGTATCCAAAAAGGTAATTTGGATTCAATATACTACAGATTGGTCTTGCTGAGAGCTAATTACTCATCTTGTGGATCTGAGGGAGATTCCTGTATAAACATAGTCTGTTATACTAAAGGGCCTGCTCCTTGTCCCATCAAAGAAAACAGCCAACTTCACTGGCTTCAACCAAGCAAGAACAAGGTTGATAGCTGCAGGCTTCCTTAAAGCATAGGAAGGCTTTTCTGTGAGGGAAAATCAGGACTTACTGTATGATATACTGAGCATGGGACAAAAAGATGTTTTGCTTTGCAGGGTAATGGAAGCCCTTCTTTTATAGGGACCGAGTTCCATAACTGATATGTCCAGCCAGAGTTTTAAAAAAATCTCACACATGCATGTCAGCTATTGAATGATATTGTTTAAAGCTAGAAACTGTGAGCTGTTAGTCTTTAAAGAATAGGCAGACAGGCAAGAAATTCCACCCAGTGATTTATAAGCAGGTGGAAGAGAAAGTGGAAACTTCTGTGAATCTTGGTATGGATCCAGTTCAGAGCCTTATTTTGATGGAGGGCTCCCTCTTCTGGATTTTGATTGAAGCATGTTTCCCAAAGTCCAAACAGGTTTATTTTTTCCAATGCAATTGAAAGGTGTTTTCAACTAGAAAACCAATCAGGGAGAGAGCCTTTATGTGCTTTCACAGTCCAACAGTCCCTCTGCTGCATACACTGTGGGGATGTGGGCTTTGGGCAGCATGTCCAACTGCACCTGCCCCACAGACCTGCTAGAGATAACAGGAACTGCCACTCTGTTTTAGTTTTTAATTTGCATATTTAAGTTAATAGATGTCCCAGGCACAAGGGTGAGGGTTTATTCTAGCTTATGATTCATTGTTTTTCTTGCTTTCTAAATGCAAGTTTCGGGGAATTACATCATTAAGAAAGCGCCTTAGTTGTGACAATTCCTGGGAACTCTACTTCTGGACAAGAATGCCTTCAAGTTAAGCAGCTCAAAAAGACAAATATCTATTTGGCTGGAAGTTCTCCAGTGACATGAAAAATAGCCTTTTAGTCCCTTATACAAATCAAAATAGTCTTACACGAAAAATCCTCCCTAATCTGTGGGGAATTTCCTCCTCCATAGGAATTCCTTCTGAAAACAGACACTTCCTGAATGGCAGGTGGGACTGCTAGAAACTGAAACTGCAGCTTTGAGTAATTTACATTTCTTAAAGAGAACAACCTTTTCAGGCAGAAACCTGCTTCAGTGAAGAATTTCCTTCAGTACAGCCAGAGTTTAATACCCCAGTGCAAATACATCTATAAGACTATGCTACAGACTGTTATCATGACCAGAGGGGAATTCATTATTTCCAAATAGGACAGGAATGCAAGTAAAACTGAGTTTTGCTGAAAATTAAATAATAGTAATACTACTACTACTACTACATACTGCTTTGTGACCTGAAAAAGTCACATCTCTCTGATTTTAGAGAATGAACGCAACTGTGCATTTTGTTTAAATAGAATAATAACCCTATTTTAAGTAAATAGTTTCAATTTAGCAGGAAGGATGTGACAAAGGCTACACATCCCTTTATCAGAGAATCATACACTGTTTTTCCAGATATATGGCAGGCTTTTGCCTTCTAATGTTGCTACTGCCCACAAGACAGCATTCACCTAGACCAACTATTCCCTGGCTTTTTTTCCCTGCAGATTAGCAAATAGCAATCAATCAGCCCTGTCAACATTTGGGCCTACGAAATCTACAGGCCACTTACAGTGAGCTCCCAGACCCACCCGCAGGCCCTTAGACCTCAGTTTGGGAACCACCAACTCAGCAAGCCCCAGCTGATGCCAGATGCCTCCCTGCCCCAGGTGCTCTGCAGCCACATCGAAAGAAAGAGTGCCAGTCCCAAAGGGTTTGTCATTCAAACAGATGAGATGTGTAAAGGATATGAAGAAAAACAGAAAGAAAGCAAGCTGCTCAATGCCAAGCAGCGGACTGGATGGAAAGCCAGGAACAGAGCATGGGCTTCTCGGGAATGAGCTCAGTCCTCTCCGCAGAGCCACAGCCCTTAAATTGAGGCCACAGTCCCAGAAGGGGTCATAAAGAAGCATCCACTAGAACACAGCTACTTCAAGCTTACACAGAAATTGATGTTTGGGGTAAGAGGTCCCCACAGTTTCCAGCAGTACAAAAAAATACAGCCAAGAACTATAAGCCAAGTTCCTAACTTCTAACTAATGTCATTACTATTAATAAAAATGTTGCTGGCTCGTTTTTTCTACTTCTGCTGAACTGGACAGCTATAACTCTGGAAGGAATTGCCCTGTAGGTTTGGCGGGGGTGGAGGGGTGTTGTATTTTTGTTTATTGCTATTGTCATAATAACGTGGAAGGAGAAAAATTGTGCAGTATACTAAATTCCTATTACTTAGCTTTTCCAGGAGAAAGATCACAGCAAATTTGACCAGCGTTATAAGAACATGGCTCTTGATTCTGAGAGAATAGTTAAACAAACGAATAAAAAGCCCTACTGATTTCTTACTACAGTGCTGCAAATAAATAAGTTCATTTTCAGACTCATATAACTTGGTGGGGTTACAACAGACTGTTTCTGAGAAACCAGAGAAAGTTTTTAGTCTCTTCCAGTGCACTCTAATTTATCTTTAGTAGGGCCTTGTATTCATCTTTCTTTGGAGCAGAGTTGCACAACGCTACCAACCTTCACTAGGGCTTTGGGCTGCAGTCCTCCCATGTTTAAGAGTATCTGCCCGGGTATATGTGGACCCTGCAGTTGACTCCCTCCAGAGCAATGACAACTTTAACTATTTGACAAACTCTGTGACATACAGTATTTTAAAAAAATCCTATTCAAAACAATAGAACAAACTAAACAGGCACCAGTCACGTGTTTACCTCTCCCACAGAGAAAATCTGAGAGGACAATCTGCATTTGCTTTCTCTCAGGACATCTGCCTCCATCTGTATCTCAGGTCAGCCTGTTTGCTGGCAATGCCTGGTAATACACGCCTTGCAACAGGAATCAAGGCAATTCTTAATAGTCAGTAGTTGTCTCTGCTGGGAACTCTGACTTCTGACCAAACTGAGTTTGTGACAAGAAACAAGGTTTTCAAAAATAATACCCATCCCACATCACCTCTCTGGGAAGCTATTGTGCTGCTTTCCTCCTGCCCTTCCCCACAAATGGCCAAGGCACTGACATGGGAAAATCCCATTCCATATTCATTAAATTGTTACCACTCAGGGTTTTTATCATCATTATTCCTGAGAGAAACACAGGAGCTCCCTCCTCTCACACCCATAAAAACCTCATTCAAGAATACAGCCTGGGGGTTTTGCTGGAAAAAAAACAGGCTGGCAAAAAAGCCATATTAGCTGCAAGAAGAGCCGCTGAGCTGCCCCTTATTCCTTGTAAGGTTCCCGTTGGCTGTGAGAACGTGTGCCAGGGATAGGTTGTTATTCCTTCCTAATCTCTTCACATATCCTCCTACTTCCCTACAGCTATTTGTGGTCATGTCCATTCCCACACCTGCCCCCAGGTGGGCTCTCACTTATTCCTGTACTGTCCTTGTAACACTTACTTTCTTCATTTCTTCTGTTGTACCCTCCTACGACAACCCTTACCAATAGTTCCTAATTTCCCGTGCTTCTCTCCTCCACTCCCACCATCATCACCACCACCACCTCCTGGTCCCCACTAGTCTGTGGCTATGTCCTCTCTGTCGCTTAGAGACCCCTTTCTGCTCTTTGCTCATTTACTTCAGCAGGGTAGAGCAGGACACTGGGACAACAGAAAGCCAGAGATCTGGGAAGACTTTGCCATCTTTTATGCCCCATATACCCAGGATCATCAAAAGACACAGGCCAAGCCATCAAGTAGTGTCTACCACCATCTGCATCCACAGCACAAGGGCTGTCATGGCCCCAGAGCATCCTAACAATGTCATTGCTTCAAAGGTAGTGACTTGGAAATCTTTTTCTAATCTGTTTTACAAAATATGACAAAACAGTAGCCAATTTGTAGCTTTTTTCCCTTATTCAAAATGGATGCCAATGCCACAGGAGCTGAAGAGTTGCTTCAAATCATTCACATGAGGAAATAAAACTGACTTTCTTTGCAATCCTACAGCCAGCAACATGGCTGCTATTTTATAGTCCAGGAGCAAAACTAGGACATACATGGGACACAGAAACTGATGGGAACAACCCTGACCCTG
The DNA here is from genome assembly GCF_030463565.1 of Pelecanus crispus. Taxonomy (NCBI): domain Eukaryota; kingdom Metazoa; phylum Chordata; class Aves; order Pelecaniformes; family Pelecanidae; genus Pelecanus; species Pelecanus crispus. The sequence continues at coordinate 59,463,068 of NC_134644.1, forward strand.
CAAAATGGTAGAGTGCAGGGATATCAGGACAATGGGGAACAGGAGGCCAATTTAATGGGGATACGGGAATCAAATTCGGTGGGAGGTGGAAACAATAAGCAACCAGCACATCAGCTGTATCCTAGAAAGTGTATATGAGTCTTGAGTGTAACCCTGAGAGCATCCACCCCTAAAAACCCCAAAAATTAAAAACAAGGCAAAAAATGTGTTTTACTACATCTTGGAATTTTTGAAGGTCTGAGTTACAATCTCCGGACACAGAAAACTGGCAGTCCTACAGTCATGTACTACACATAAGATCCTTACTAGATCCGGTATCCACAGTTAGAAGGTATCATCAAAATAGGAATGGTTTTAGTTAACGGATTTCTTTGTGATTGAGGGAGTAGTAGGTCAGCACCAACCTGACTTTCCCTACTGTCTTCTGTTGGACCTCAGCCAATACAGAACCCAGCAATTCGCCTCCAACACAGCAAAGAAAACAGAAAGACAAAAAGCCATGAACTATTGTATGATCTCCGGGGCAGAGGGGGTGGAATAAAGGCACACAAAAATGCAATGAGGTTTGTTAAGATTCCCAAGAGAGATTCTTCAGCTCATGATTTTAGAAACTTGGAACAAAGAATGCACATTCAGTCCATGGACAAAACCCAGGCACAGGAGAAATAGCCAGAGTCACAAAACATAACATTTTGGAGACATGTGCATTTTCCATTTCAGACATCAGCATTAGAACACACTGGGCAGAAATCTCAATAACAGAGTAGGATATGGAAATGTGCTTTCATTTCTCTCAGATGAGTACCTCTAATTTTGGAGATAAGGGCTAGCTCTTTCATCCGTGCTGTGATCTTGGCTCTGCAAAACCCTTCTGCTGCTTGCAGCAATTGAACTAGTTTCAAAAAAAAAAAAAAAAAAAGCATGCTCTGTCTTTCTTACAGTCGATGTATTGGTACAGTTGACTAATGGATGAATCCAGCATTCAACACCAGACCTGATCCCAGAAGTGCCTAGCCTCTCTCATTGGGTCTGAGAAGTCTCCCTTACTGAACTACCTTTTGCTCATATTTGTATACATTAAGAACAAGTTCGGCCAGGGACCTCAGCATGCTCTGTAGTAACTAATAAGAGTGGACTTACTGTTTTCAACCCTTGTCTGGTGGCAAGGCTGGTGGTGCTACACTTTAATTCCCATTATAATGGAGAAAAAGCAAAATTTTCTAGGCAAGGCATGAAGGTTCACCAGAACATTAATTGCCTGTAGTGACCCTTAATTCCCTTAAGGTGGCCTGCATCAATTCTACTAACCATGCAAAATCTTGAGACTCAGTCCCTGAAACTGTTCCTAGCCACTCTGCTGCTTTCTGCCACCCTGCTGTAAGCCCTTTGGGACACCCAGGCCAGGCCATCTCCTCTGAGCTGTGTTTCAATATCACTGGTCACCTCACAGAGTCGAGCTTTGACGTGGGAGTATGACTTAGTCCTTAGAACAGAGATACTCATGTTTTACAATCTCTTATTTCCCCTGTAGGCAGTTATCTACTCATTTCAATAGAAAGCTTTTTTCCTAATGGGTGAAATGAGGAAGTCACTTCAACAGTACATGGTATAGTAAATAACAAAGCTGAAAACCTCTCCAACTTCCATTTTTCTTCATCATCTCTGTGTTTTGTGCTTTTCAGCTTTGAAACCAGCTTGTGGGAATGCTTCTGGGCATCTATCATTATGTCTATCATACACATAAAATTACATTCAAATATTACTATGGACATTACATAGTCAACTACTCCATCTTTAGGAAGTGGCAGATCTATGATTTTCCTGTGTGATGTTTATATGGGTCCTCTGAGCCACATGACTATATAACATAAGTCTCCTGCTTCATCCAGAGCCCATGATGGACTGCTGAACTAGGGAATGGCTATTTGGTTTTACCATTATTGTTCAGTTTGTGATATTAAAAGTAAATCTCTCCCCCTGCTGATCTAAGCAGAGAATTATGAATCCTAACAGGCTTCTCTACAGTACTCATCACTCCTTTGTGGGAATCCTCCAGCACATCATGAACTTACTTAAAATATTTGCAACGTGCATGTTCATCTCTCAATTCCACAGCTGAGATATAAGGAGGTGTTGAAAACATACAAGTAATCACAGCGATCCAGAGTTATGAGTACTGGATACAAAGCACAGCCCCCTTTCAATTCAAGCACTTATTTAAATGCACTTTCTGTGCATTTGAGGGCTTCTGTAGATCAGCCCTCAAAAGTACCTGTGGCAGAGGCAAGGAAAGAACCTTAGCTTTCAAGACAGATTCAGCTGCGCAGTTATGACACCAAATCTTTGTCTTCCTCATCTTCCTGCCAATTGCTGCAACAAATTAAATTTCATACAGGTTACAAACAACAAAATTATCATTCACCCCCCTCCCCTTCACATCATGCAACAAATGAGGTTGATATCCCACAGTAAAAATTACATGTATCATGTATTTAAATTATAGCATTACAATCAGGAGTCAAAGTAAAGTTGCAAGGATAAATTCTGACATCTTATAACTTTTGACTTTGCAAACATATTACTGTTCTATGAACGCAGTTTTGTCTTTATGTTTCCTACAAAATGAGCAAGCCAAAAATGCCAAACCTTCCTTATGCAGCATCATACCAGTGCCTATAAGAGCACGAAATTCAGATGCCCCACAAGCCACTCTTCACTTGAGCTACCCAAGGGAGAGAGCAGCAGTAAGGAATCACCTCCTGCTAGTGTTACAGGAGGATGAGAATGTGAGTTTCTCAGCCATTTCCAAAAGTCAAAGGTAGAAGTTCTGGGTTCTGCCTGGGTGCTGTTCCAAGAGTTCACAGACCTCCTACCTGGGGTCTCCCAACATCCAGTTTGGCTCTTCCACAGGGTTACCTCCAACCTGTCCCTGCCTCAGTCCTTTCTGAGACAGGGACACAGATTATTTTTCTGGAGGTGAAGATCTTTTCTTTGCCAATCCATACCCTTTTCTTTGACATTTTTCCCAATTCTGATCCAAATTCCTCCTCCAAACCCTCAGCCAATCGCTCTCAGTTCACTTCTGTGGACCTTCAGCAGGTGAAATCAAAAGATGGATACAAAAGACCTATCAGTGAATCTCTGACTTGAGAACAGAGTAAAGTTCAACTGACTCACGTTGCTTAGTTCTGCCCACATAACCATGAGATAGTCTTTCAAAAGGAGAGTGACAGCAAGGGTAAAGCCTGGGATTTGGGCACCTTCTGGAGAGCCAAAGAGGGAATGAACTGGAGACCAAAAAAACCCCAAACACCACCACCCCACAGTCAAAACAATTTCTAATAAACCTGAAAGGGGAAGGACAGAAAGTCTCCGCTGCTTTGGATAAATCAGATGCTTACAAATCAGACACGAGCTACAAGCGCCCCAGGATATCACCTGAACACATATCTTTTTTTAGATATTTATTACAGAATTTGCCTCCAGAAAGCCCCTGAAAGCTGTGTTTCCCCTATACAAGGCCTCTGATCCACATGGGTGTAGAGCAGCTGTTTGTAAAGGACAACTCTATACAAGTAGCATGTCTATGGCGTTGAATGCAAATCAACAAGATCAAGAAAACAGTCTTATCCTGAAAACTACCCCTTGCTCATATTTGCTTGATGGAGTGTGCAATTTGACAATGCAGCTACAGCAACTCGATGGCTGGTTGCTGCCCCTTTTGGCAGATACAGTCTCCATGTGTGCTCCCACCATCTCATTGGCACTGGCAGTCTTCCGTCTGTTTAGTTCCCTGAACAGTTTCAACTGAGGATCAGACAGTCTTGCACTAAAGCAAGGGTAGAAACATGCCTGTGATGATGGGAGACAGGGGAAGCAAGACTGTCCCTTTTGGGAGCACCTTCTTGTGTCTGCTTACAAACATGCTATCAGACCAAACCCTGAGTTCCACTACAGTGCCTGAGTACTTGGGATATATTTTGTGAAACCAATAATGTAGGATTATTTCAAACTATATTTTATAGACATTTAAAATGGGGCTGTTAAAGCTCTACTAGAATGCAAACTGTGATTAAAACCCCGCAAGAAGTCCTAGTCCAAACCTTTAGTTCCACTTCCTAAATGGTTACCAAGCTTAGCCTCTCTAGAGGTCAGCACAGTATCAGAAATAAGAAAAAAAAAAAAAAAAAATCCTCATTTGACTGTTCTGTGTATACCATGGACTTCACTCAGAAATGCTGGAACAGCCTTATTGTCTGTAAAGTTTCACAGGAAAAAAATACATAGCTTTGTTTTATGTAATATGAAAAAGATTGAAGGGATGGTGTCATAATTCCCACTATATAATATTGTAGAGGAAGTGACATTTGTAAAGCATTTGCTCATAGACACAAATTAATAGTGCCTATACTGTCCTGCTTGCCCAACTAAAGTGTCCTTTTCTATTAAAATACTGGTGCCATTAACACATAATCAGGACCTGTCAAAGAGTCAGATTCTGAAGCCCCTATTCCCCTTTGTTTTGTTCACATTCAGGGATATTTCCCAATACATTTTTCAAGTTCCAAGAATTTTCTGTGAGCATGATTGTGGCAAATTATGTAACAAATCCCCCTCTAGCTGTGTTAGGAAAAGATTCAGTAAAACTAGGGTAGTATCCATGCTTTGGCCCAAAAAGAACAGGTCCAAGTATAGACAAGAAAGTCTTCCTGTAGTGCTGCAAGGAAAAAAAAAAAAAAAAAAAAAAATCTAAGAATTTAGCCAATTAAACACTTGTGTGACAAACCTGACTTCATGGGGGACTCCAGATCTCCTATTGATGTCAGTGAAGCTGGCAAAGCTGCTAGGCTGGGACCCTCCAGAAGCCAATGCTGTGCACAATGTTTGCTTCAGTATTCATTTGTTCTACAAATTTGTTGAAAATGTCTGGTGTTTTACATTTCCCCTGGTACTTCCAAGGAAGAAAAAAGGGATTTGTGATTTTCCAGCACAGACAGGATTCACAGGATTTTAAGCATGTTAAGTAATTGAAGCTGTCCAAAAAATGGTAGCAGTCGGAAATACACAAACTACACTCCACCTCCAAGTACAAGCTGCAGCCAGCTACAGTACTTAGTTCCTAATCTCGTGATTAGGAGAGGTTGCTAACAAATCATAACACATGTAGCCAGGACTGCCAAGTTTGAACCCAGGTGTCAGGGTTCAGCCATGACACATTGACTCATTGTGTTACCTAAAGTATCATCCTTATAAACAGCTTTAGACTGTCTTTTATGTACATGCGACCAAGTGTAATGGAGTGTCAGTAGAGCAAATGCAAACAGTATGGTCTTCCATTAAAGCAATCACATAGCCAGACACAAAATCCAGGACTCTGAGACCTCATGTGAATCTAAGAGTCCCTGGGGAATTTGGGTTTGATGAGAAATACATATAAATATTATAATCTGTGACAGATATAGTCTTGCTCCAATATTTTCCACTTTATTAAAAGGAAAGCTACCTATGTTGTTCAGCCCCACAGTCTGGAAGTTACAAAGATAAAAGGACCTCTCAGCATGAGCAAACCGCAAAACATATTTGCAAATAAATTCATAATGACAATTGGCATTACAGAATTTATTTTCAAATACATTTTGCAGCCTGTTCATGCTGAGGGATGCTTTTATCTTTTGAACTGGATGCTGCTAGCCTGTGCAGAGATGAAGTGTCTCCTCTTAACTCTTTCAGTACCACACAAACAGCAGAATCCATCAGGATTTTCTTACAAAGTACTTATACCTGCATTAGGCAACATTGCATTACAGCGGCTCAGTTCCTAGTCCCAAGAAAAGAAGCAGATAATCACAGCTCTCCTAGCTGATCATCTGACACCTACTTTTAAGTCAAAGAATATTTCTTCCTTAATATAGTCCCCTAATGCTTTTTCTCAACAGAAATCCCGACTGCTGTGCTAACGGTGCCTTTCTGGTTAGTCACAAGTCACAACAGCTTTACCTACTAAGTAGCAGGAACACTGTGCAGGACCAGAATTTCCCATCTCCCTGGCGGGAGTCAGCATTCTGCGTTACAAATAGCTCCTTTGTTGACAAGGAAAAGGCAAGCTCTGCCTCCATTTCTGGCATCCCTTCTGCTTTGCTTACCTCGATCTTCATTGCAACTCAGTTGCTGTTAAGGTCACAAGATAAACCCAGGTCACTGCTGTACAGTGCAGTCCTCCCTCCACACCTCTGCCTTCCTACAGTTTACTATCCTTTCCCTTTGGGCATTCACACAGTTGCTCAATGAGCCAGGACAGGAAACAAATCCAGCAGTAATCAACCTTTCTGTTTCGAGTCCTTTTTCAGCAAGATAGTTCCCTGGCTTGTCCGACTGCATAGCCAGACAAATGTCACACAGGCAAAAGTTAGAGGGTGGGAACAAGAAGTCAGGCATATGGATGAGCTGGAGAGCTATTCGTAGCACTGTGAATTTATGTGGGATTTAAAAAGTAATTGCATAACCACAGACTAAAACAGGTATAACAGAGACTTCAATATCAAATTCTAAGAGCCTAAAGAAAGTTGGGATGTGGAGGAATATACATTATCTAAGAATATTAACCACCTACAGGTTGCGCTGTGGTGCAAATCTGCCCATTATTTCCATTCCTGGTCTCGTACTGTTAAATAAGGAAACTGGACGTAAGCAAACAAAGGAGAACAAGAAGGGCCTAGAGAGAGATGGACCCTTCTCAGTATCACTGGAGTTTACATCAAGCTGTAAAATGTAATCCTGCTTCTGTGAAAATGCCATTTCTCTTCTTCTGTGGGCAGAATGAGGAGAAAGGAAAATCATCTGAAGACAGGACTTAAGTAGAAAAAATTAAAAGAGGAAGAAATTCTGAAATATTCATTTTTGCCCAGCTTGCATTGTCTCAGAGAGGGGGCCAGTGGGGGGGAAGTCAGAAGAGGTATTTTGGATCACTGCATCCAGCCCCAAGTTATCCCCAGCAGATGACATCAGCCCTTTCATCCACCTATCATGTCTCACCTTAAAAAACATTTGTTCTTTTGGTTCACTATTCCCCTCTGCATGCTCTTGCAAAATTGTCCTCCTTTTCCCTTGTCCAGACTAAATGTACGTAAAGCTTTTTCGTCCCTGTGCCAACACCTAAACCAGCTCTTCTTCAGCTGCGCTGTTTACCTTCCTGACATGTTCATGACTGGCAAAACAGGTCACCTCCTGCCCTGTATTTGTTAGGCTAAACAAGCCAACCTCCCCTAGTCCCTTCTCACAAGGACTCTTTAGCCCCATGATTTGCCAGGACAATCAGGAACTGAGGGAGCTGGTCTGGGGAGGCTGTAAGTCAGCAGCGAGTTGTCCGAGTGCTTTGGCAGAAAGGCTCTTCCAGGGAGCCAACGGGGTGCAGGCTGGCAGGAAACCACGCGGGCTGCCCAGCCTCTCTCCCTGGTTTCTATCAAACATTTTGACACAGTTACACAGCAACGTTGAATGGTTCATTACTGGCAAATTAATATTTTCTAACAGGAAAGTACTGCACCCAAAAAACTTGACTGGCTCCACAAATATTTAAAAACATCTTAATCCCACAGGGAAGTCAGATAAGCAGGAGTGAAATTTATGAGCTCTATAACTCACCTCTCTACTGATGGCAGGCAAATAGTAACAGAAGCATTTAAAGAATCAAGACTGACACAATCAATACTTACAATTTAAGGCAGGATCAAGCAACAGCAGTCCCACTGAAGACCTTATGACTATCCAGACCAAAGCCAGAGTGAAACAGATAGATCTCAACACTGTACAGAACCTATTATTGCCTTAGCATGGCCTTTTCAGTAAACATCCCAAAAGAGATGGTCATTGACTTCTTTACTGAAATATCCCTCCTCTCCCCAAATAAATAAATAATAATAAAAAATCTTTCTTGAAATATAGTACAAATCAGAGCAGTGATTTGAAGATGGATGACGTGCATCTTACAAGAACACCCTGATGAGAAGGTCTCTCATTCATGTGCTGATAGTGGCAAAGGTTTAAAGTAATCCCATTCTTCTGATGGGCTCACTATGGATTAACAAGGTTTCACGAAACACATGTTGAATATGTGCAAGCTATCCCTTTGACTGGTTAAACATCCTTCATACCCATCCAGTCCTGCATTCACAAAGATAAACAGCACATACCATAACTGCAGACTGAGCGGGATCCATGGATATGCAAGCCCACATCTAAAAGAATAATCAAGATGCTAAAGAAAGCTCTTGTTTGATCCAACAGCTGCTGTGCTCAAGGGCTGGTGATATGGAAAACTTCTTAAGAGTGATACCAATGATGAAGTTATGAAGTTGGAGCAAAGGCAATTAGGTATTAATGGAGAACCAAAAATGCTGGATGAACCCAATTTACTGGTGTGATATTTATCTCAAGAGGAGCCTTCTAGAAGGGGAGGAAGATTACTTCTTTCCTCACATAAGATTAAAAAAGGGCAGAAAATATGAGCTCTGACACTCCTCACAGCTGCTCTTACTGAAGTTGATAACACAGCTTCCACTAGCTTTATTAATACTGAGTCCTAAAAGAGGGAAAACAATTCATAATAGAGCATGCTTCCCTGGTATAAGAAAGATCCTCCTGTGCATGAAATCTATTACTTTATTATGCTACTCACAAACTATTTTTAAAGCATACAATGTCTTTCTGAGCAACATTTCTGTTTGTTCCTCTCATGAGTGGAAGTTATATTCTTGCAGGCAATGTTGCTGTGCTGTATTAATATTGCCGACACTTGTTGTGTCATACAAAAACTTAAAATGAATAAGAGAAATACGGATACGGAAACTTGAAACATTTTGAAAAAGTGACAGAAGAAAGTAATAAAATCATTTTGCATTGCATCTTCCACATTCGACTGAGATGTGTTCTCCATGGCTCCTGCAGAAGAGCTGAGGTGCCTCTGCTAAGCACTCTCCCATTTTTTCAGAACCTGCTGGAATTAGGATACAACAGTGAACACCCTTTACAGAGCAGCCAAGCTCTAGTATCTGTGCTGCTATGGCACATGTTTCTTCCATAGATCCTTCCCTTCATGAAGCACTCCATTTCAGAAAAGCTCCCAAAGGCAGTGGGAAGCCATGACATTATGGGGTCAAATATGCTGCTTGGTAAGCCAAAGACCTCAATAGTTGAGTAGGGTCACATTATCTCTGAGTAAGTATTTTTGCCCTCTGGCAGAAAGCTGAGAGCCTGAAGGTTTACAGATAAGAAAATACTTCTATCCGCTCCATCCTGGCAAAGTTCAGGTGAGCTCCTTCCCTCCTGACCTCTTTCAGATGACTCTCTGTGGAAGGGAGACTAAAGCTGTCTTATGAGTGACAAACGTATTTAGAAAACAGTGATGGGAGAAACAGACACAGAAAGGCAGAAAGGACATGATGCTGTTGGGACATGAAAGGACATGGAACAAGAATACAAAGTAGAGCATGGAAATGATTGTGTTGATAAAAGCAGGAAAAATACCCAAGCCTGCATCTCCTATGAAAGCTGCATCGATGCACCAGCTAATCCTGTTTGTCTGTCTTTCCCCAGCAGAATACCACTGCAAACTGCACATCTGCTTTGCTGGCTCGTACTTTCCTGCCTGCTCTCAAATGCCAGTCCCTGGCACTGTCGGTAACTATGGACAAGGCTGGGGTGGCGTGAGAGTTTCCACTAAAACAATGAGTCTTAGGGGAAAGCCCCAAGTGCACATCTGAGCTGTAACCCTGCAATCCACAGCTCGCTCTGGTGCTGCCAAGCCCACTAGTGCCAGAACCTGCACAGGGGCTCTTCTGAGACAGCATTATTGTGTCGGGCCTAAAACTGCCACCATCAGCTCCATTGGGACTAATTATTGCCAATTTGTCCTTACACAGACAAAGAAAAGAGTAACTACAATCCACCATTTCAATTTATGTTTTTCCAGTGAGTTATGGAGCAACCAGATGAGATCAGCTGAGGTGACCAAGCAGCTCACTGCCACTAACATGACTCTGTTCTCAGCCATGTACTCCCACTGCTTGCCTATGTCAGCTCCAGTGCTCATCTGACCTCTACCAAGGTGTTTTAATTCTTCAGTCTAGCAGGAAAGGAAAGTTTTCTGCCACATCAGCAAGTTGAATCAGCTCCCCAGGAGGCAGTTAAGCACCACTGGTAACAGAAAAGAAAGCACAGGGGCACAGAGCAGAAGGGGAGAGGGAATCAAGACTTTTTTGGGTGGCATCTCTGTTTTGTTAGTTGAGCTAGTTGAATGATCTTTTATCATTTTACCCAGGTTCAATCCATGGAAGTCCCAACCCGATCTGATTTAATGCTATTGGAGAGAATGAGACAACCCAAATAATGCCTACAATGATCAGAAACAAATGTGGGATTTGGGCCTTCCCAAACACCTCATTAATGACAGGTAGGAAGAAGGGGTCTCTGTCAGCAAGTTGTCCAATAACAGCTTACCACATGGCTTCTTTACCCTCTCTGTGATAAAAGCGGACCTCAACTTTGCGCAGGGCTCAAGTGAGGACAGCAGGACCTGTTTCAACTTTACCATTCCTGAGTTATTTGACACTGAACTGTAGACATAGCCCACAAAGAATACATACCCAAAACACCAATTCCTTCTGACCTACCATAGGTATCTTAACTTTCTGTAACATCTTTCTCTCTCTCATGACCTCCTTCACCTCCTCTTCATGGCTCCCCCTGTCCCCCCATCTCTGGAAAAATTGAGATAAATATTTTGAGACGTCACTGAGAGGCAGCAGGTTATCACTTATTCAGTCTTGTAGTCTTGTTTGTGCCTCAGTATCCCCAGCTGTGAAGTGATAAAAACTTACCTTTATAAATTACACTGGACTTCTGGGGAAGAAAGTGGCTGAGTCCCAAGCAGTGCTGAAAATCTGGCCTGAATCACAAAACATTATTTCAGTTATATTTAGAGCTTCTGATATGTAACTCAGTCTATCCTGATCTATATGCAAAAGATCCTGACTTTATATTTTTTCCTAGATTCTCCAGAAAAGGCCAAGATTTGCATTATTGACAAACCAAAACAACAAAAAAAATTAGCTCCATGAGGCTTGCTGGAACATTAAGCACTAAGTACAGTCCACAAAACTCTTCTTCCTGTGGAATTTGACCGAAGAAACAGAATCTTTGACTTTCCTTTTCTCCCAAGCTAATCTCCATGAAAAAGAAGAAAACTCTTTGCAAAATACAAATAAAGTACCTGAAGGGACACTACCATAGATCCTTTTCCCAAAACATAAATAGTTACATCTGACACAAGATGCCCTAGGCACTTACAACCCTCAGCTCACAAGAAAAGAATGAAATAGTCTTAGCATCCTTCGCCTTTCCAGAAAATCTGGTCCTTGCTGCAAACAAAAAAATAGCTTGTTTTTAAAACAGTAGTTTCTGTCTCAAGTTGTGCAATCTAATCTCACAGGTCTTTAGCACTGAGTCTACTTCTGTAAATTAAACAATTTCCCAAATGACCTTCTTTGGTAAGATTGCAAAACTAAAAATTATTCTACCTAAAAAGTATTCTGCAACACCTTAAAAAAACAAACAAATAAACAACAAAACAGTATAAGAATTTGCTTATTGTTAAAACAAAAATGAAAATAACCAGCTACATTTGGTTTTAAGTGTTGTGCAGCTGTTTCAGATACCCAAATTAGGATCAACATCTTTCCCTCGTACACTAGTCCAAAGGATACTAGTCAATATGTTTAACATAACCCAGTCTGACCAAGGATCCACCAGCCTAGTGCCCTGTTTGCAAAGGTGATGCCCAAAGTAAGAATTTAGAAGAAGCCTTTATATTATATGCACATAAACACATGTAATATGTGAGCCTCCAACTAATACTCTCTCACTTTCCAGCTCTTTATGAAGGTTATCAAAAGCCAGGCTTGACAGTGGTACCTAATGGGAGGACAAGAGACAAGAGGCGTAAGTTGAAACACGGGAAGTTCAGACTGAATATAAGGAAACACTTTTTCACCATGAGAACTGTCAAGCATTAGAGCAGGTTGCCCAGAGAGGTTGTGCAGGCTCTGTCCTGGGAGGCTTTCAAAACCAGACTGAATAAAGCTCTGAGTAAACTGGTATGAGCTAGGTATTCAGCAGGATATTGGACTAGAGACCTCTCAAGATCCCTTGCAAGCTGAATTTGCCTATGATCCTATTTTTCATCTGAGGATCTCTTGGGCTGGATATTGCTTCCATGTGTTTAGTTACCCTCACTTGTCCTTTTATCTGCAGTCTTCTCTTGAGCCTGCATAAACTTCTGACTACTAGTTCCTCCACCAGCATCCCTTGCTTTGATCCTAGCTCCACTGAGCTTCATTTCATGGCCCCAGCTTGCTTTCAGGTGAAAGAAATATAAAAAACATCAGCTGGGGAAGAAAAGAAATACATTTAAAAAAATTATTTTAGTACCTTTTATTCACAATATTCTTAGTACATGAAAACCCTTTTAATAAATACCCTGCACTACATTTCCCAATTTGGAGGTGAGGAGGAAGGAAGGCTACATATCACAACTTGCTTCAGTTACCATCACTTGCTGTCAAAACCTCTTAGCACTCTGCCTGCCTGCACAGCACACCTTTGGAATACTTGCACTGGATTGTTAAAATGCAAAGTAAGTTTTCACCTCCAGCCGTTGCACAGGCACAGAAGTATAAGAAGGAAGAATTGCTTGTCTCGCACCTACTGAAGTTCCAGGTGCCAGTCTGTCTCAATCAAGGCATCTGGACTGAATGCGTACAGAGAATGAGTGAAGTTGCCCCTCCACAGGTACAGTATAAGACAGCATCATCACAACTTATCCTGCTCCAGGGATTAGCAAACAGTTTCAGTCACTGTCAGGTTTCTATCAGGTATCCTTCAAAACTTCAATTCAGTTAGGCAGAGTTCACTTTTATTCTCCTGACTAAAGATGCCTGGTGGATACTTGCACAGCTTTCCATCTTCTGCACACAAGTGAGCCAAACATAGCGTATGAACAGTTTGTACAGATGTAACTGGTATGCTGTAACCTTCTGCATTTTAACAGTGAGACCAAACATCTTCCACCACCCCACAGAAGAAGGTTGTGATCCATCTCCGTAGTATTAAAGTAATATTTGCTTTTTCCTAGGAGTCCAATATCAACACATAATCTGGACAATTGAGATGTAAGAGACCACAAGGCTAAGAGGAACCACTGGATAATCATACCTAGTTTTTTTTTAATCCATCAGGTTTTTAAATACCACTCAGTTCCCTCATAATAAGTCCAGTGATTAGTACCTAAATCATTAATTTTGTTTTGGCATCAAGCCACAGTCTCTGGTTATGCCTCTGTCCATGCCATTAATGACTGCTTTAGGATCTAGCTTTTTCTTCCCCCCCTATGAAACTACAAACCATAAGTCACTCCTGTATCCTCCTTTTTGATAAAATAAACAGATTGGGCATCTAAAAGGATTTGTCCCTTCATAGGGAGGGATTTTTTCCAGCAATAAACATCTATGGTTTAACTTGGTTATATTCTATAATGGATGTTAATATTTGGACTGAAAGCCACATTCTAGAATTTGGGGAAGGAAGCAGTTGGAGAAAGGCTGTTTTCCAGGATGCAGCCTCCATTGCTTAAGTATGGCTTTTATTCCTTTATCCTGTACATGTAACTTGTCTTGTTGGCTGGGGCCTATTGAAAAAAATGTACCTAAATGCAATAAACCTGTAACACACCTCTGTCCTCACCATTATTTATTCTTCAGGAATCTCATCTCACTTGTTGATTCTTTCAACAATGTTAACTGTATTTACTTTCAGATCACTGAAGATGTTGAATAGTGACAGGCTCTGCCCTAATTCTTAAAAAAAAAAAAAAATAACCCAAACCCAAAACAACAAACCAAAACCCCAAACAGTAAGAACTCCTACTCAAAATTTATCCTTTGATTACTACTTTTTGAGATTTCTTGTTAATAACTCTTAACAATATGACTGGCAGCAGTGAGAAACCAGTGAATCTAACTTTGTCTCCAGACAAACAACTAACCTGCAATCCTGCCTTAAAATGCTTAAATTCACTGCTTCCAATTTGTTAGAAGCTGTAACAATGAAACAAGCAGAAGAGATCTGGGAAGAGCAAAATGGGCAACACTGCTCAGTGACCCTGATGAGAAGGGAACATAAATACTCTAGAAACAAATTTGAGATCCACTCAGGGAGTAACATGACAATTCCTCTTTGCTACTCAGTAGGAGTAACAGAATCTGTGACATATTTGTTTGCTCTTCCTTCACAAATAGCAGGTCCACCACTTCATGAAAACAACTGTGTGTTAGAAAAACATTTTCAAGAATGAAAAACAAGAGTTCTTAGTCCATACTGAGGAATCTTGCTCATTGCAGATAGTTATCTGCAGATTTCTGACCTGTGCATCATGCTGTTACCTTTTACAGGTGAGTCGGCGACAAATTCTTCCATTCACATTTAAAAAAAAAGATATTACACATCAACCTTCAGTTGAAACTAGTGACACAGGAGAAATCTACTGCAGCAGCCATCTATCTGTAGGTGTTCATGGGCATCAGCTTTTCTTTTTCACTTCAAGAATAAAATAAAATCCTTCTGTTGCACCATAAAAAGCTGATTAGAAGAATAATGCCTCAGGCAAACCCTAGAGGTAGAAGCAACTTGAAAGAAACACTGTGCTGAAAAACTAAGTTGATGCAATATTAAACAAGTGAAATCAGGGAAGCAGGGGGGGGGGACGACAGGGCGACGGGAAATCTTAGAGAGGCAGATTCTGAATTCCTTTACACTGATTTGACATTAACCTAATTCTGCTAATTACTGCAGAATTGCTAGTTATAGCAATTACACCACTCACTCATACAAGGTAACATACAGAACCAGGACCACAGTTCCCTATCTGCATCACAGAGACTTGAATGCACAGACCTGAGCTCCACTGCTCCTTTGGCAGACCCCGAAACATAACTAACCTAGTTACATTTGCCACAACCTCCGAGTGTCTTGCCATGACCCATTTCCCTGGTTAGTGGTGAGTGGTAATGGGGAAGGTCACGAGGAACTGCATCCAGGCAAACAGAGCATCTTTTCTGCATCGGAAACAGTCCTTGGAACAACAGTTGTGCTTTGCTGATGAAACCACACAAAGGAGCTGGCTCCTCTCTGGAGATCTGTCTGGTTCTGTCCAAAACTTGCAAATACATAACACGGGGGCTGAGATACTGCCTGAGATCACAGGCTAGATACACACATGCACAAACACACAAGTTTTCAACAATGAAAAAAGAAGGCTTCCCAATGAAATGCTTATCCAGCCTTGCCAAAACATCACAGTTCCTTTACACTGTTATTATTTCCTTACAACACAGAAGCCAGCTGCACATTTTTTAGTCACACCTCACCTTTCACCTCTTACCATGAGGCACGTTTAATTTGTCAACTGTCCTATCAAAGGATTTTTGAAGATCCTCTTTCAAAACCAGCAGGATCAATTGCCTTGAGAAACCAGCATTGCCAGAGGCACGCAGTGACACCACTATCGGTGCTATGGCGGTCTGGGGCCACCAGTGCCCCCCATGTCCTTTACTGCTTGTGGTAAAGGTTATCTCACCCTGTAGCAAGGGGCAGGAACTGACTTGATTCCAGTCCCTGACAGGTCCTACATTAATTTTGATAACGTAATTTGGATGTTTTTTGCAACCTGTTATTTTCAGGAAGATGCCAAAGCGCAGAGGTAGGAGCTTGCCTTTAAATACCCAGGGCTTTCTGTCCACTATGTACTTCAAGTTTTGTTCCAAACGCTCGTGCTTAACGTGCCATTTAGGTAACTATGCTGAAAAAGATGACAATCCTTTCTGCACTGCTGGCTCTGATTCTGGTTGATCTCCTAAAGGCTCAAGGTGAGTCAAAAACGTATTGGCAAATCAACCTTTGTCAATTTGAAATAAGATTCACGTTCCAGAGTGTACTTATTCCCGGATTTATTTTTTTTCCCTCCTCAGACTCCTACTTGGGTTCTCTGATCCATAAAAGCAACTATGTACATGTTTGGATACCCCTAGAAGTAACTTGGCTTTTCAAGCCATCCTCCTCATCCATGTTAATTGCTTTCATTTTATATGTAGGTACCCCTGTTACCCCCGTGCCTGAGGCAACAAGTGTGGAGCAGAGCAAAGATCCCAGCATGCAACCAAGCACAGAGCTCCCCCTGGACTACAGCAGAGACCCATACAAGGAGGAAGGCACGGAGCAAGTTGCGAACACTGGAGTGCAAGGCGGCGAACAGGCCACTTGGGAGCTGAGCGGAGAGCCAAGTACTGAATCTACACCTAAGCCGAGTGTGGAGCCAAGCAAAGAACCAACCCAGGAGTCAACCACTGAAATACCTGGTAAGACCCATTTTGTCTTTGATTGTCCACGTTATTGTTATTTCAATTTTGTGACTCCAGTGCTCCTACCTTTCCTGCACTAATGGGGCAAGACATAAAAAATATTGCTTTTCCTTGTAATCTATTTCTGGCAGGGTATCTGGCATGCCAGAGATCTAGCCACCTTCTGCACCTCCCCTCCTTCCAAAAACATAAACAAACTGCTAGTAACTGAGAGGAAGGTGAGACTTCTTAAGACAAATTGTGTTATTATGGATGAGTGCATTTTACAGCTGTATATGAAGTAAGGAGGTCACACCTCCCCTCTCCATGAAAGAGTTTTCTCTTGTGGATTTAGTTAATAAGCTGGCCAGTTAATGCTGGCTTATAATGCATATTCTTAATTTGTGGGAAAAATAAATAACCAAAACCCAAACCCAGACTTATATGGTAGAGTTTCACTAATATGAAGGCCTGTGGTCTGCCTGAGTGACATTTGACTCTGGTGAACCTCATCTCCATAAAGATAGGCCAAATTATCCCCTACAGAAGAAAAACCTGAAGAGAAGTCAGAAATTCAGTGACTGCAAACCAGCAGAGGGTCTGTCGTATCATCCATCCACACAGAGCTTTCACCTGCAAGGAGGTTGTGTGATACATCACCCAAAGATCTCATCTCAAAGTGTTACCTTTGAAGGCTCTACCCTTTGTCCCTCAGAGGTATCAGCAGCTCCTTCAGAGCTCACAGGAGGGCAAAGAACTTAGAAGGGGATGCACCAAAGAATTACTTATGCTCCATCCTCACCAATTCCTGCTATGCTTCTAGTCTGGCCGGCAAGACTATCTGACGCTGACTTAACCTTTCATATTCCTTTACTCTTGTTCACATCAGCTGCCTCATCTTTTGAGAGTATTTTCCCTTGAAAACATTTCCTTTGAAATGTTTTTGCTTTTTCCCCACTCACTTCAATGACATTTAGGACTATGTCTGTGCTAGGAAAACTGGAAATTATAGTATCATGTCCAGTGTGGTTTCAGAAAATGGAGCAACCCCTGAAATTAGTCAGCACTTCTATCACCACCAAAACAAGGAAGAGCTATGGCAGAATTTCCTGAGCTCACTGTAAACTATCACCTTCACTACTGTTACCACCAGGGCAGCGTTGGGAACTCAAATACTTCAGTAAATGGATGTGATGAACCTCAGCAAAAAAATACTATCAAGCACTCATGCGACTCACTTCTCTAGCTCCTGGATTTTGCACCTACACCACAGTGTAAATTTCTGTGCCCTATATCTCCATGTTTCTCATTACCACAGTGAGCTGCTTTATCATGCACTCAGCCTCATTAATGAATAAAGGGACACAGCTTCATTATCAGATGTTAATTCTTTTGGGTTTCTCTTTTTTTTTTTTGTTGGTTTTGGTGTTTTGAATTTGGGGGGTGTTGATTTGGTTGGGGTTTTTTTTGTTTGTTTTGGGCGGGGTTTTTTTGAGACGTATGTTTTATGTAAGACATTATAAGTGAGGATCTTTTAAACAGACAGAAGAATCTTCTGAACAATGAAGGCTTGAGGAGGGTGGTTTGTTGTTTGTTTGCTTGTTCTTTACAATAGTTTATGTAGGAATAATCTCAGTTTCCATGGTGTTCATAGGGAACAATTCGCAAAGCCCCAAAGTCGCAATTTCAAGCAGTTCTGTCACTCAGTGTAGTGGTTTTACATTCACCCTCTTTGTTTTTACTCTAGCATGAACTGCAACATTAAATCGTGATGGAAAAGCAACAGCCACACATAACCTACAGAGCTGATTTCACCACAAAAGAACACACACATAGTGCCTGCAGCAAGCTGGATGGCAGAGCAGTTCCTAAAACTAGAGCTTGCAGGAAAACAGTAACCATAGCCTTCAGTTCAAGAATCCCATCTAATCCTCCTTACTTTACCAGGTTAATTAGATAACAGATGACTTGTGCTGTTTTGCTTGCATAATAACCTGAAATAAAGAATGTCATTGCAACTACATGCTTTGTCATTATTATAAATCCTTTCCTTGCTCCACTTT
This sequence comes from Pelecanus crispus, assembly GCF_030463565.1. Lineage (NCBI taxonomy): Eukaryota > Metazoa > Chordata > Aves > Pelecaniformes > Pelecanidae > Pelecanus > Pelecanus crispus. The sequence continues at coordinate 59,481,576 of NC_134644.1, forward strand.
AACAAAAAAGATTTTAGGGTATTTTTTTCTATGTCTCCTCTCAAACTTATTTCAAACAACTGATGCTTGTGTTTTCTTGTTTTATTACTGTTGTGACCAAGCCTACATTCAGTTTTCAGGAACTAGGAACAGGGCTGTGAAAGTATTTTCAGACAGGCTCCAGAAAACTTCAGCATACTGCTTCAAGTCTGCTGAAGGCATCATCAGAGAAGGGGGACAGTTTCAAACATAAGTCATTTATCTGCAAATTTTGTCAGCCAGAACAACTGTAAGTAAAGAACATACACAGCTGAGTCCAAAAATAAGTTTGCTTTTGACAAAACTGTAGAAGACAAATTAGAAACATGAATGTATTAATTTACCTATTTATTTCTCATATAATATCCAAGTGCTTTCTACTGCCTGGCATCAATTGCAGCATTCCTTGTTTGGTATTCTTACCATTGGAGCAAAGAGAGCAGGCCGAGTGCTGCACAGAACAGAGATGCTGGCTCTCCTCAGAGACTACAGAACCATACAGAAGTAATGTAAAATAAATTAAAAGTGCCAGAAAAACAAGGTTCTCCAAAACAGTTTAGGAATCCATCTTTGCCAAGGAACTTAAGGCTGAAAAATTTCATGAAAAAAAAAACCCACCAAAATCCATTGCAGCAAGTAAGGTGTCTGTGTCCTCAAGTACCTGGTATAGTGTAGACAAAGCAGTTGTGTGATATTGGAAGAAAGGATAAGCAGTCTTGGACTTCCATTTTTTTCAAGTTAATTTCAAACATAATTTGGTATCTTCTAATTACTCATTTGTAAAGCCATAATTAAGGGAAGTCCAACATCTAATCCCCCATTTGTAAAGTAGAAGCTATCTAAACGCACTGAACCAGAACACTAGTTTATATATGTAGATCACTGGTATCTTGGAAGGCAATACAAAAGCCACCAAACATTACAATCAAAACACATTTTGGTTCCAAGCCAGCATTCAGTTTCAGGTTTCATCTTATAAAGCAATTCTTACAGCCTGCCAGCATTGCACTTCTGTTAGACCAGTAAGCCAGAAAACCACTGAAGGTAAAAATAGCTTTAAAAAAAAGAAACAAAAAACCCCCACAAAAAACAGAACACCCACATTCTCAGCTTTTTATTGCACCATGCAACAGGGAGACATGAATAACAATAAAAAAAAGGTCAAGTCGCACAGTGGCATGCAGATAATTTCTGGAGTTTCGTATTCTTACACTATTACTCACATGATTGGTAGAAATTGGCAAGAGAAAGAAAACGGATTCAGTAATAAATACTTGTTGGGTAAAGATAACTGGTAATGAAGAAAATCACCACATGATGGCTCCAGATACAGAAGCTTTTAAACAGAGTTGCATTTAACGTTCAAACAAAACTATGACTACAGAACAAGTCAACTAGCTCTGCAGCAGCAGGAGTGAAGAAATACAGTAAACAGAGCTCACCCACTTCTAACCGAGGCAATACAGAGGTTACTTGCTTTTCACTACTTTCTCTGGGTCACCTACCATGTAAGAATGTGGGTCACTGCCCTCTCATCTGTGGTTTGGAGAAACCTCTTTAGAGGGTGCCCAAGAGGATATTCGAGTACCGAATGTGATACAGCAAGGAAAGTGATGGAAACCCGCTTCTTAGAGTCACAGCAGGAAGTGGAATGAAGCAGGTCTCTCCCATTGACTCACTCAAAACCCTCATCAGGGTAGGAAGGCTGCAAGCAAATTAAAAGTAACTTAAATACAAAGGACCAGTTCTTAAAAGGCCATAATGAATTACCATGCATAAGTGCACTGTTACCATGTACTTAGCTTTAAGTATATCCTGTAAGATGGTAAAACAGATTAATCAGTGATAAATAGTAAGCTGTCTGTTGGGACCTCAGCTTTTAAAGCTCCGAGTTGCAAACAAGAACCCCTCTCTCCCAGGTTGTTTGTTCATAAATTATTCACTAGGAGGTTTCTTGTACCTTCTTTCAGGACTTCTGATACCAAACAGAAACATAGTTTTGAGACACACAGTTCATTCTTATTCTCCACAGATGGCCTCTCCCACTTCTACCTCCCACACCCACTGCAGAGGAAAGACATCACACAGGTGTCCAGAGTAAGAGCTCTCGTGGCAGAAATGAAAGGCACCTTTCCTTCCAGCTGTTCACAGCACTGTAACATTTCACAAACACCTGTGGTTGTGCTCTGGTAAATCCATCATACATGATAAAGCACTATCTCCCCAAGCTCCTGTATGATGAAGCTTGCACTGTTAACTACTAAGGCAGTCTTGCATTTCTGCAGCATGGCCAGCGATATCATTTTTATCATTTCATTGCATTGGTTCTTCTTTCCCTGCAGAAGAACTTTCAGGAAAATTAATGGATACGGTGGAGGGGGTGTCCTGCCATAAGCTTTTGTTACACAGCATTAGACTGTAGGAAAAAGCTAGATGTTTGGTTAGAACAACTCACCAATGGAGACCTGTGAAACCAGCAGGTAGAAGACTGGATGCTGAAGCAGCAAAAACCAAAATCCAGTTCCACTCATCTTCACAAAACCCCATGAACTACCTTAGTGACCAGCAGAAATGAGGGGCAGGTGGAGCACAGAGTGCCCTCTACATTGTTAAAAATTACACAGAAAGATATGCAGCATATGGATACTGGTGACAGCTCCTACCTAACGTGCTACTCTACAGGCATAGAATCATAGAATTGTTTAGGTTGGAAAAGACCTTTAAGATCATTAAGTCCAACTGTTAACCTAGCACTGCCAAGTCCACCACTGAACCACATCCCTAAACACCACATCTGCACAGCTTTTAAAGGTTTACAGCACTTGCTGTCCCATAAATACACATCTTTGAAGGCACACTATTCACATGATTTCATATCTGCATTTTTGCAACGTTGAACCCATGGAACATTCCTTTCTTACAGATTACTCCGAGATCTTAATTTCAGAGCAAGTAAGAACAGAGCAAGAGTCATACCTACAAAAAGTACGCTTTTGCTCCTTGGAGTTAAGCTTACTCAGCTGGAAGAGGCATGCAGAGTGGGTTTGCCGGCATGCCAGTATCTTTACATCAGTGCTGGAGTATACCAGAGTACTGGAGACAGAAAGAAACAGGCAGAGACTATGGCTAAGGGCAGCACTGCAACTACTTTGTACTGTAGGAAGAAATTTAGAGTGGAGCAGCAAGAGGCAAGGGAATGTTCTTTGCCTGCACTCTAAGCCGCATAATAATGCTATCTGGTTGAACAACAGCCTATAAAATATTCAGCAGGTACCTCTTTCACTGACCTGATAAAATGCATGGCTCAGGGCCAAGACATTCACTCTGACATCTCAAAATTTTCCACTAGGAACCTGATGCAAATTAATACCAAACAGCAAGTGCTGTCATTACAGCATACAGAAAGACATTGGAAAGACTTCTAAAACAGCAACTCTCTCCTGGGGAAAAAAAAAAAATTAAAAAATCGTTGTTTATTCTACACTTTGACTAAACCCAGCAATTACCCCACTAGTGAAAAAGTTTCTCTCTACTATAGGGCAAAATACAAATTAACAACATACCCCACAAACCTCCTCCTCCACTGTGTGAACACTAAAGAACGTCAGTGAGGCTCTGTTTCAGGTAATCCACATGCAACAGAGCCGAATTCCATGTCACCATCAGTCCTCAGCAGAGAGCTTGCTAGCATCAAAAACTACCTGGGTACAGGCTCAGTTTAGGAGGATGCTGTTATCTGAAGCCTCAAGCTGGGTTTTTCACGCAGCAAGACTTGTGCACTTGGGAAAGGCTAAGAGAAAAGGCAAGCAGATTTGCCTCCTTGGTCTGCTACCACTGGCTGTCCAGTTTGACCCAAGAGTCACAACATATTAGTCCCAATAAACTCCAATTTAAACTGATTTTTCTGGGAATTTTAAAGCTGTTGCCCAATTCAGACTAACATGGTATACGTACAGATGTTCCTTTCCGTTAAAGAAGGAAGGCTTAAGTTGGTTTCTATTCATGGCTACTAGTCACATCTTCACGAAACAGCATACACCCAAAAAGGCATAGGTCTCTACACAAGGTACATCTGAATCAACAAAGAATTCAGTTGAATAGGGTAGGTGAAAGAAAGATTTAAGCTCCACAGAAGTCAAGTCTGAAGTCCATCTAAGGTGCTGAATTTAATCTCTCTGAAGAGGACAAAAATGACAAGGCACAACAGCAACTGTGCTTTAACTGAACTTTTTAATAGGGATGGATACAATTAATATACCGTAAGCCAGTTAACAGCTTTCATTGAAATCTTATTACCTTAGTGAATAAATTAATGGTCAGCTGAACAAAAACCACCCAAGGATTGAGTAAAGATATGGCAAATCCCTTGAGGAGCCCTTCCACTGCTACACTTACTGTTTTCACTGATCACACCCAAAAATGTATTGTTATGATTCTTCTGTTTCTCCAAATGCCTCCACTGCAGCACCTGCAACATTCCAATGACTAACTCATTTAATGACTTCTAGTCCATTATCAGGTGGGCAGCTCTTTGGTAAAGGTGTGGCAACAGATTCTTTGCTTTCTGTCAATGCTCGTGGCTGATGGACAAAAACACTGAACCTGACACCTTGGTTAGCTGCTGCCCTCACAAAACCACTATTTGCAGTCATGGTGATGGCTCTTAAAGTGTCTCCTGTCCCAAAAATGGTTAGAGAACGGCTGTTGATTTTTGAACTAGCCACTAGTCGTAAGGCACGGTCAGATGGCTGATCTGGCACCACATTAATTCTTTTGACAAGCAATGCAGCTCGCTCTTTCTCCCCAGGTCCTCCCAGTGTTTCCAAGATGGACTGAAAATCTCTGACAGCAGATTCACAGGCAAAGAGCTCTTTCCCCTCCATGAACTCCTCCAGCTGAGGCAAGACTCTCTCCCTCCTTTCTTGAGCTGCTTGCTCCGTTAGCACTTTTTCTTTGAAGATGAAGTAGCAGCCACCATAGCTCAGAGCAGAAACATAGGTTATTAAGGTAGTGATGTCCAGGTTAACTCTATTGCACACATTTACTTTGATCTGGGTAGGAAAAGCAATGCTGGCCACTAAATTCTCCCGGTCTACCCTGGTCACCTGCAGGAGTTCAGGGCCTTCTTCATCCGATTCACTGGAACTGAGGTGCTTATTTTCTGTAGATGGCTCCGCCAGCAAGTTCACAGCAACAATGTCTCCTCGCACAGATATTCCCATCTCTTTGAGTCTCTCTGCCATAGGACTGGACACGCTGTTGTAGAACGCAAAGATTATGTGGGGATTGCTGTACTCCACTGGCTGCTGACGGCTTGCTTGCAGGAAGTCCTCTGCCTGCTCAATGACGCTTTTATCACCATACTGGCCTCTCCCCAGCCAGATGTTATGCAGGGCCTCAGCCTTCCGACCGATAGCCTTCACCCATGTGTGACCTCCATTTGCAACAACATCTACCACCAGCGTCTGTTTGTCTCCAAACCTGTCCTCATAAGCAAAGACATGGAGGACACTGACAACATCCTCCAGGTTCTCTGCTGACTGAATAATGGCTTGGAGATGGGTAAGGTTTGTACTCTGCAGATGGGATTCTTTAATGGCCACCTTCCCTGCCTCCACCTTGTGTAAAAAGTTTAGCTCAGCCTTCAGTTTGCCACACAGTTTTGCCGCACCTTCTATTCTCCTTTTCTGGGACTTGGAAAGGGCTTCTGCTCTCTTGATCAATTCCTTGGCAACAGCAATTCTTTCACAAAGCAGCGACTGCACAGACATGTTGGAAACATTATTCCTATCAAGTGAAAGCAAAAGAGAAGATTATTATTGCATGGCGAAGAATAAAGACAGTCAAAAGAGGTTTTTGCAACAGTATACACTGGAACTTTGTAGTAGATTTAGTTCAACAGCTACCAGTACTGTAAAGCACAAGCATCAGGAACCTCAGCGTAAGTCCTGCCGAAGAGTTCAGTTCCCTTCCTTCGCCTCTGGGGATCCAACCTACAGCCTCAGAAGATCTCAGTTCTTAGCAAGGGAGAACAGCAGCATTCAAGTCTCCACATACACACCTTGCAAGTTTGTGGTTTTTTCACCCCACATGTGAGCCCTTCACTGAGCTAGTCACTTCAAGAGATCTCAGCTCTCACACCTCATTTGCAAAAGGTGCCATACAGAGCAAAATTAGAAATCCTGTTAATGCCATAAGCAAATCTTGCCTCTCCCTCTCACCACAGTTACCATTAAAATACAAAAGCTACCCACCATGCTTACAGACATACATAAAAAACTGTGAAGTCTGGCTCCCAGCAAGTATTTTAACACAGCACAGAGGAAGCCCATTATATTTTACAATTATGGGTAGCACAGCTCTGTCCTCTCCAGCTTCCAACTTACACTGCACAACTCAGTGAATGAGCCCATAACAACCTCCTGGCAAAGTTTCAACATCACACAGCATCATGACATACTACGAATCATAATTCTAGAGTCAGGAAGATCTAGAAATCTCTGTGTTTTGTAGTTCTACTAGAGACTTACTATGTTGCATCCAGCAAGTCTATTTCTTTGCAACCATATTACTTTAGTATGTCTCCCTGAGGAAAGTATGATAGGAATTACTTAACTGAATATGGGCTGGCTTTGAAAAACGTAGGATTCAGTACCACAGCAAACAATATTGTTTTTTATGATAAGCAGTACATAGCCACTACAAATAGTGAAGTTAACTAATTTTCACTCCCAACTACAAGTATAAACACATGCTCCTGTAATTTTTACCTAAGCTACATGTTGAAGCAAACTGGTACAAAAGGGCAAGACAAACGCAGCTTCAGCAGAAAATGAGGAACAGGATAGGGCCTGGGTCCTACAACAGGCTCTGCCTGTGCAACTGTGGAGCCTGGCTTCAAGCAGTTGAAATCACCCTTGCATTATGCACAAGTTCAAATACAGCCAACATTAACTGCTACTGGCCCAGTAAACAGCCAACATCACCAAAATCTCCCCCTTCTTCTCAACCAAAAAGCCTAATGTCTTCCAACCTGACCTACTGACTCTGTTCAGGGTCAGAGGTGGCCAGTGAAATCAGTCGTTCCCCCCCGAAGTCCTCACCATTGCCACAAATTTATCCTTATATGTAAAGCAATGAGTAACACACACCGTTACTACTTTAGGACCTCTCCCCACAGCAGCTTCAACTTCTACAAACATAAAAAGGCTTCAAGACAAAGCTTACTTCAAGCTTTTCAGTGAAAGTAAGCCCTCAAACCCAACTACTTTTCCAGCACAACAAACTGCGAGGCGGCCTCACTATCAACCGCAAAACCTCAGAAAAAGAACTACTCCTTAAAATGAGGTGGGGAAAAACCTCTTCAGACAAATGTTCGCTGTTACACGGAGCCCGGCAGGCCGCTCGCTGAGGCGGACCCGCCTCAGCCCAGCGCGGCCGCAGCCCAGCCCGCCACGCGTGCGCAGACGCGCCCGGCGGGACCGCCATCCCCACGCCCGCCATTTGAGGGCGCCCCGCAGGCCGCCCCCTCGCCCGCCTGCCCTCAGCAGCCGCGCACAGGCGCCGCTTTACCCCGCTCCCTTCCCCTCAGGGTCCGCGTCTCCCCACGGCAGGCAGCGGCGGGAACGGCCGCCCCTCCCCCGTCCGCCCGCCGTCCCCACCTTCGCGCCGCTCCGCTATCAGGTGAGAGCGGCGGCGGGGAGGTCGCGGCGCCATCTTGGGTGAGGGCAGGGTGCCCTCGGCGCTTGCCCCCAGCCCCTCTCGGCGGCGCCGGCGGACCCCGGGAGCCCCGGCGGCCGGCCCCGGCCGCGCCCCCTTGCCTCGCCGTCACCCGACGCAGCTTCCCCGCAGGGTGGGTGCTGGGACTCGGGTGGCCGCGGGCCCCTTGCCCCTCTTGCCCCCCAGTCACTGTCGGGGCGCGACAAGCCCGGGCCCGCCTCGCCTCTCCGGGTGCTCCCGGGCTCCGCTCCCTCCCAGCCGCCGCCTTCCCCCGCGCCCGCAGCCCCTACTCACAGCCCGGCGGCAGCAGCCTTCGCCCGGGCAGCGGCAGCAGGCGGCCCGGGCTGGCGTGGCGCGGCCCGGCCCGACCCAGCACCTCCCCCGGGGCGCCGGGCGGGGACAGCCGCCGCACCCGCCTCGCCGCGCCGCCGGCGCCAGCCCTGGCTCTCTTCCCCGGCGTGCCTGCAGGCAGGGTCACGGCCGTCCTCAAATAAATACGTATTTTATCCCGAAAAACCTTTATTAAGGAGCGAAGATGATTGAGCAACCATGGCTGAACGCACGTTGGGTCCATGAAGTTCAGGCAACAGAAACGGGCCTTACTAAGCCATTCGGTGCTAAACGTGAGCAAGCGTCCTCCTCGCTTGCCCTACGTTGCTGCCCGCTTCCAAACAGCAGCTGTCTCCGTGGCCGTGCTGCAGCAACACTCCCTAACAGCACGGCAGGGACTTCCCTTCTCTCTACCTACTACTGATGGCTGGTTCCTACAGTGAGCCTAAATGATTTCACAAGATTCTGCAAAGCAACAGTAAGCCAAAGCAAGCTGTAAGGGGTTTATGTCTTCTGTCACATTGGAACCTACTTAAAGTCATAACCTCATGAAATAGTGATACTGTTCTCACATCCTGATCCTACTAGTTGAATAAAGCCCAAGGAAATTCTCTGTTGTTGTAGGTGTCACACTCTCCTGAGTTCCGCAGAGCAGATCATCTTCCAGGACATGCAAATCAAGAACATCACCTACTTAAAGTGACCAGTGTCTCTTCTTTCAGATGACTGCATTAGCAACAAGGTAAATGAAGCAAAGTCATACTTATGGTCAGCTTAAGTAATCAAGCTTGTAAATTATTGTTTCTCACAAATGAAGTGTTTGTCCACTTTATTCCCCCTTGACCCCACCTTATGCCCTCAGTTGTTTTACGAAATATAAACAAAGCTAGTATCATATAACTAAAAAAATTGCGCTTTCTGAAAATGTCCACAACCACCATATAATTTGCTACTCCACTGCACTAGTATCTCTCACTCCTGAAGTAGTTTTATTATTTGAGAAACACATCTCAAAATTACTATTTCCTTAAATTCCAAGGATTTTGAATGGAAAAAGATATCAGTTCCCTGCAGTTTAAAGGTTGCCTTTAAATACTAGATAAAATTTAGTCACTATTCTAGACATGCAGTCATCCAAATATGCAATGATTTTCTTCAGTATAGGACTAAGCAGTTTAAAAAAACCTCCACATTCCAAATCATACCACCTTCTCCATTAGAACAGCATAATATCAAGGCCTATCTGCCTACCACTAAGAAAATTACCTAATACTCTAAATAAATCCTGAGTTCAAAATATTACGCATCTTTTTTTCCAAATTACACCAGGTCCCATGAACTTTGATTCTCTGTAACGCTTATCAGGGAGCTTTAGGACTCAGGTCTTAACAGTGTAAAAAAAGTCTCTCAACTACCAACTTGGTGGCTCATCAAAATGAGTAACTGATAATAAATCATTAGACTGTGGTATAGGCTTACCCTTCTCATTTCACACAAAGCATGGAGCAATTAAATATCACCACAGAAATTATGACAGGGGCTATGAAATCATCCCTCAGAAAGACAGCCTGAGGAAAGTACTCTCAAAGGAAAGTTACAACTGATCATCGTTTTGAAGCTTTTTGTCCTAAAAGGAGACTATGTACTAATGTATGGTGCTACAACAACCTAGTGACAGCATTCTCATCTTTTTAAAGGCACACTTTATTTGTTCTCAAAAGAAAAAGGTGGCACCATTTAATAATTATCAAATCACACATTTTACCAATTCAAACAGTTTACATTCCTAAAAGCACTGACTGAGGCAACCTGGTACAGGATGGCATTCTGAAAAATGTACTAGCTTCATGTTGCCATCCATTTACCATGTTGATTTGTAACAACATGAAGTAAAACCAACACCACTTCTGAAATATACACTTCAGTAAAAATACCCCATGGGGTAATGGTTGTCTGTCCTCCTACGGGGGTGGAAGTGGGCAAACCCCCCCCCCCCCAACATTTCTACCAATTATCAGGTATCTGAAGGACAGCCCTTTCCTTACTCAGAGCACAACAGTTTCCATACAATGCAGAGACCAGTTACTACATTTAAATTATTAAACCACAGGAAAAGATGGAAGATACTGGTTTTTCACTTCCCTTCACTACCTGTAAAATTAGTAAAATTCTACAGATGGAAGTTGTTCAATTATTTAAAAAACCCACAAAACAAAAAAAACCATACCCCCCAAATTAAAACATTGTTTGTTTGTCCCATTGTTACCATCTTGGGAGTGAGACAGCATGATTTATTTGAAACTTCCTTTAGTTTCAATTACCATTCATAGGGTGTTCTTTGCTAATTAACTGTTTCTAGTAGAGGAGGCAACTAAGCTACTGCAGTTCACGCTAACCATTTTCTGAAGTACCTACCTGCATTTTTTCATATAGAAAATTCCTTTAAATATTTATATAGCATTAAAAAATTGAATGTGTGTAAATATTCTAAATTGAAGATGTAACAATATAAAATCTCCAGTTTCCGTTCCTAGTTTTCTCTAGAAGAATAATCAGAGCATGGATTGGTTTTCAGAGTAAAATACTCAAAAAGCGATCTGGAGTAAGTCTTAATGAACTGTTTGGACACAGCTTTTATTTCTGACATTGGAAAATAAAATATTTATGGCATGCTTCAGAAATTCTTATGTACCTAATGATAACATAAAACATCAGAAGACAGACATTGGAAAGAACAGGTCAATAAGCTTATACACTACTTTCTGCAGACTAACTCATACTTTGTATTTTTTTCATTAGTTATGGCTGGCTAAGATGTAACCTGTCAGGCTGCTCCCATACGTGCATAGCCTTAAATACAAGCAGAGTGATCCAGCTATCGCTCCCAGTTCATTATCAACATTTTAACAATCAGACTGCTTTAAAAAAAATAGAATCTGCAAACAGTAACTTAAATGGCTGCAGACCAGATTATTTCTGCTGAAAAAAAGTACATATATTTATCCTATTTCCTTTGTGGTAAATTTTGTGTTTCTATATAACCTGAATGACTCTACACATGTAACAAATGTATTGACAAATACACCACCCCCCCCCCCCCCAGTAATATTCAAGCATCTGGTTCTGCACCTGTAAAAGTTATGATGCATAAATTAAGCGCTGTTCTCATTACTGCACCTTTACAGTCATTTTGCAACTTGGAAAATACTTTAGCACAATTCAAGGTATAAAGTAATTACATTACATAGTCTCATTTTGCTTTGTAAATCCTGTTGATTTTTATTGATGGTGGTAAAGACATTTAGTTTTCAGTAAGTTATTACTTCCATTATTTCAGGGTTGAAAAAGTGCAATTTCTAGGGCCACGAAAATAACCCAAATAATAGAAAACAAGTTCTTGAGACACAAAGACCAAGAAGGTCAAGACCCAAGATGCTCAAGGTCACAGGTCACACCTGAAATGGAAAACTGTTCTGCCTCTTTGTGAAAGTACACGATCTTTTACACCAGATAAAACCATTTTTGGAAGTTACTTAACATTTAAACAACGTTCCAAAGTGAAAAAGTTATCCTGTCCACTTAAAATTTAAATTCTTCAAAAGAACATCTAATGTGAGTTCTTCATGGCCGATATGTACATGGAAAATCCTATTTCCTCAACAATAAAGATACTGAAATCTCAGGTCTATGCAGATAAACAAGCTACAATTAAAAAGACACACAGACACCTTCCCCCAAAACAGTGGCCTTCAAATTTTATTCTTTAGCCTTTTTCAAGCTGTCATTGTAACTTTACATTTTGTACAGTATTTTGTGTACAAAGATTCCACGTATCAAGGGAAAGAATTACCTGTAATAAGATTCCATGTATTACAGTATTAGGACTGTTGCATTTGCACCCATGATATTTAAAAAATCTCTCAGACAAACCATGTAGAAATAAGTATGCAAAAACTGCAAACAAAAACATGTAAGTAGCCAAAATTAAAAAGACCTTTGTGTGAATCACACAGTCTTGCTCAGTTTCTACTAGGCTATTGCAGCCAAGTAGTCCTTAACCTCAGTTGGAGTGAGCCTCCTAAAACCAGCTTCATTACAGATGCCAACTTCAATGTTGTCTTCTGTCATTTGCCCTTCAAAGCTCTCCTATTAAAGAAAATACAGTTCAGTGAATCATATCAATGATGTCATAACAGTAAAAACTTACTCCTTAAATGTTTTGCTAACCTTTAGTGTTAAGATAGCTGTATGAATGGCATCTTCAAGCTCCAAATCTTCATTGTATCTGTAAACAGAGGTTCACGTATTTCACCATGGGACAAAGATCTTTCCAAATCCTAATAATCCTGGAGTCTCTAAAAATCCAAACACTACTAAAAACTTCTTATTTCTCATACACTCATTATTTGTAAGCACTGTGTTATTAATAATCAAAATTATTATTTGTAAAAAAAAAAAAATCACCACTTTTCCTACTGACATTGTATAGAACAATATTTCTGCAAATATGTCAAATATAATGTTTATTGCACTGAAATAATTCTCCATAAACACAAAAGCTGGAGTTTAAATAAAGCTGATTTCCTGTGCATGTGTAAATAAATAAACGGCAAGCATCATATCTCAAGTATTTTAAAACTTTTTTTCTGATAATCTAGAAGTGTGCATTTTTTATCTGGCTGTTTTACATGGAACCTGAACAAAACAGATAGCATCCTTTCAGACAAGTATCATATACATTACCTTTTCTCAAGGAATGTTTTCCCATTGACATAATTTTTTCCCATTGCTGTTGCTTTCCATGCAAAGTAAGCTCCCTGTAAAAACAACAATATTGAATTGTTTTGTGTAACTTAGTCAAACATTATGCATTCAATTGCTTGGTAAAAAGTACAGAAGCAATTATGAAAATACTGAATGTTCTGAGAATATAGGAGACTATTTTGGATCACATTCAAACTAATTTGATATGGAAACATATGCCATGAAAATGTACAAAACATTTGTATAGGGCCCCACCTATTTTCATCCTCCCACTACACTGAAAGATGAATTTAGTAAGTCATTAGCATAGTTTTGATTTGGGATTCCTTAAACACAAATAGTATGTTTGCCCTTGAGAACGAATATAGTCAGCTCCATCCTGAGGTTCACTCCATATATTCTTCTTTTTTAAGATTAAAATGGAAACAACTAGTTGCAAATCATCCATCTGATTTATCTTAGCTACTAATATGATATTTAGCCATCACTTCTATTCTCTCCTATGGCATGAAGACCATGAGCAGTTCTATGCCTCAATCAAGCTGCCTTACACAAGGCATCTGCATTTTGCTTTTTGCATTTGAGCATCAGGTAGTAATTCAAATTCCTGAAGCTTATCAATGATCACTACAGTGACCACGTTTTTTTGTTCCATGTAAAGCTTTACAATTCACACATGCATCAAAGGGTAGTTTTCCGGAAGTGCAGTGCAAACACAGCAAATAAACTCACTTAAGTTAACCACTATCATTAAATACTAAAGCACATGCATTACGTTTCACAGTGCAACGGATTTTGGCCTAACTTCCATCCAATTTAGGGAACAACTATTTGAGCAGCATAAGCAGTCAATTTTTTATTCTGATACCTGCTGCAGAATGCCACTCTTCCTGCACTACCAACTAGGTGGGAAGGCATGAAAAGGGACAGTGATCTCCCTCAAAAACAGCTGCCATCCCTCAAGCAGTACAGGAACATGTAGGCACAGGCTTGCTCCAAGCACCTACAGAAATGGCTCATTCTGACTTCTGAAGTTATGTTAAGGGCTCTTTTGTTTTAGCTCTGCATTCTTCTTCTCATCACAGAAAGTATTTCATGAGCACATATAAAGTTTTAGATGTTTTATGAAAGCAGTAGAATTTACAAACGTAAGATACTTACAGATGGATCCGACTGAAATAAATAGGGCCGCCCTTCATTCCAGCCACATATTAGCAGTGATACACCAAACGGACGAACACCACTACAGGCAAAAAAAAAAAAAACACAACCTCAAACAAAAACAACAACAACAAAAAAATCAGTTGATACGGAAATTTATTCAGTGAAAACCAAAGGCGACTAAGTTATTTTGGATGTGTTAACCTTCCCCCAGAGGCTTCCCACCAGCCCAGAGCTGTGATCAGGAATGAATAGTCAACCAACAGTACAAAAACAAAAGCGTGCTGCCTTGTCTGACATGTTTGTTTGCAAGATATGAAGACCCTATCTCACCGCTGCCAGCTACTGCTCCTCCCGCTGGCCCACTTTCTGTGCGCATTCTCCATTGAAAAACTGCCTTTTTGACACAAACCATTGAATCACCAGGTAGTTGTTATTCCTTACATTTAAACGACATAATCTTTCTAAGCAACTTCAAAATTCAGAAGACCACGTACCCAGATTGCGTGTATTCCTGCATCACAGAAGCAATTCTCTGTACTAGCTGAGCTGTTGGAATGGGCTCATGATAAACCAAGTAATATTGCTGGGCCAGCTTCCGAGCTCTGTGCACAAGTACTCTAAAAACAAAGACAAAATTAGTATGTCAAAGAAATCCCAACTGGTTGTTACAACTAGACCTGAAAACTCATAATAAATAGGAGTTATTCACCTGGCATAACACCAGTGTAAGAGAACACAGACTGCGCTGGGTTATCTTTATCAACTGAGTAATCTCTGAAATACTTAAACTGAAGCTAAGGTTGAATTACACTGCTGTTCATTCCCTACTCATTCTTTAGATAGAGGGTTATTTGACAAGGTATTGAATATATTAAGAAAAACGTGAAGTGAATTTCCTCTACAGCGTAATACAATATAGTATTATGCTATACACTTAGAAAGAAACAGCTAATTGCCATCTGTTTCTGCTTCTTACATTTCTTGTACGAAAATCATCTAAATGGTGACCAAACAAAATTTTTTAATACCTGTAATCTGGACCCATACCGCTGTACACTAAACCTATATGTTTAGTAATTGGTTCTACTTTGTGGACACTCCTTTCATCGTAAAGAATGGACTTCTGCTTTTTCTCAGTTGCCAACACCACTCCATTTGCAGCTGGAAAGGAACAAGACTTTTTTTTATATTAAACTAGAATTATGGAAAGCAGTCAAAACACAGTTTATCAGACTGTAAAGAATTTTGCTCCTCCCTTTTTTAAAAACCCTTCAAGTTTACAATCACATTACACAGAGAGACTTTGATGAATCCACCCAACACATTGTTTCGCATTTTAAATAATCATACAGCTCCCATAATCCCATTCTACAGATTCTGAAGAACATATTCATAATTGAGCAGTTGAAGTAACTTTTTGTGTAATTTTTATATATATGGACACACAGCTGGAGTTATTTACTTAAGAGATAGGAACACTCAAAGAAAAAGATGTCTACTTCTACCAGCTGAATGTCTCCAAAATCAACCAAGCAATTTTCTTCTCCCAGCACGGAGCTCCCTTCCTTCTTTATAAAAAAAACTACAGAGCTGCAGAAGAAAAATAGGAAATATTAAACCCACTAAACCATGTGAAAATCCACTGAAAGAAAAACAAAATATATAATAGAAAGCAAGATGAAGAAAAACCCAGTACATAGTCCAAACTATTTTAGTTCTCTCAAATGATAACTAGTGAAGATTCAGGATTCTGGGTATTTTCTGAACATACCTTTAATCCCAACCGATGGAGCTCCTGCAGCCACTGCAGCCAAAGCATATTCAATCTGAACAAGCTTTCCAGAAGGACTAAAAAGGAAAATAGAAAAGTAAGCCTAACATAATTCTGATATGCTGAAATCTTTCCTACAACAATCTGATGCTAACTTGCTTTTTTAAGCCTCTTTACACCTAGCATCAGCATAGTCTAATCAGAATATAAAAGAAAAAAAACCCAACAACAACCACCCCCCCACCCCCACCGAGTCTTAAGATTCATAACAGCTTCTAAAAGAACTGGACTGGTTCAGCACAGAACTCACTGCTGCACTGTGCTACTGGGATACTCACAGAGCACCTGCCTACAACCCTGATGAAAGCTAATGCGTCTTGGATAGGGGGCAGTGACTGGGATGGAAGTTGAAAGAGGACAAATCCGTTCTTCAACTTCATACCATTTTAAACAAGTTTTCCACTCAGTGGGAAAAATCTTCAGAGCATGTCATGACTGAAATGGCATTATATGTGTGGTTTGCAAAAGTTTTCAAGACACTGATGTTCACTGCTGAAAGGTACAAGCAAAACACAGCTACTCTTTTTGACTGATAAGCACACGTCAGGTCAATGGCACAAGACAGAAACAGCTCCCTTTCCATCCCCAGGTATTCCTGCATTTTGTTTTAATGATCCGTGTTGTTCTGCTAATGGATGCAGAATCATCAGAACAGAGCGGAAGGTGTCAGGCTGACAAAGTAACTCATCATCATGAGGGGCATCAAGGGGTCCATTCTGGATCCCCAGGAAAAAGGACAGCACAGAGCCAGTCAGTCATTGGACAAGCGATTTTGCAAGTGGGATCTATCCTCTGGGCTGTATTTCAGACGCTGCTGTTTTAATAGATGCAGAAGTAAAATTGAAAATTATGTAAGTCAGTGCTTAGAGGAGTTAGAAAACACAAAGCAAGCAATAATCGATTAGCGTAGTTACTTATACACTAAGCTGTGTATAAAGGTGACAAAGTAATAATTCTAGTGTCTCCACTACAAAGTACTAACAAACCAGAACAATACTTTCCTATGCCAGCAATTAAAATATACAGAGCATTAGCAAAATATTTTAAAAGTAAGCTCAAACTAAAATAAATAATTTTCAGGACAAGTAACAGGTGAATGAGGGAAAGCCTAAGTGGGTGTATTCTCTTTCATGTGAGCATAAAATCAAACGGCTTCAAGTTTCAGAGCATACTGTGCTTCTGTACAAACGTTTTGTACTGTAAGTCCCTTAGGAAACCATTTCCAAGAGCTAATAAAGAATTCAGTTAACTTGAGTAAAGCTGACATGTTTGGCTGCATCCATCCATTAAAAAGATTCTTTTCCTAGTTTTAGGTTGTGAACTGCTTCACTTCCTTAACTGCAGCAAGCTTTTAGTAACCTACTTGCAGCTGTGCAGCATTACTCTCCTCTGAGATTAAGAGGGCACTTTACCAAAAGCAGCACAAAGATTTTTGCATTCAGTTTTTCTCTTTATACGTATAATATAATTCTGGATAGCTTAATAGTTTAATCAAAAAAACAATGGAAAGTAATTTTCTTTTCTCTGAATTAATCTTAAGTGTATGTATTAGAGCAACACTTTAATAGATATCACTCCAATAGCATATTAATTCTGGGCATGCAATCATCCCACATCTAGGCTGTGCACAACACAAAGTGCAAGGAGAGCACTGCCTGCAAAGTGCAGCAGGAAGGGAAATAAACTATTTCAGACTGATCTGAAGGCTTCTTTCATTCCCACATCTGCAAAGGTTGTTCTGAAGCAAACTCTCAAGATACCATAGCTCAGCTACCATCCCACGCTTCCAGTTAGCTCAGAATTACTACCCAGGCTGAAGCATGTGTGTGGGGACCCTAAGTTTGCTAAACCGTTTCACCAAGCACTCGCTCTAAGGCACTACCAGTGACGAGACAGACCTCAGGTTGGCCCCACAGCGACTCTGACTCAGAGCAACGAGAGAAAATACAAGCAGCAAAACTGCACTTGGCCCCGAGGCAGGGACAGAGATCAGGTGGGACGCGGGACCCTCACCTCAGCCCCCGCCTCTATCCCCGGCTGCGCCCGCAGCCGTTCAGCTCACGAAGACTCCCGGCAGCTGCGTACTCCCCTCAACCAAAGCCGCCGGATCCCCGTCGCTTTCCCCACGCCCGCCCCTTCTACCCGGCTCCAGCCACCGCCGCCTCCCAGCGCTCGCAGGCCCGGCTCCGCGGACCCGCCAGGGACGCGATGACTCTGCAAAGTCCCCACTCCGTCCTGCCTCGCCGCCGGAAGACCGCGCCGCACAGGCTGTGCGCCGTCCTCCCCCTCGCCCGCCGGCCTGCCCGCCGAGAGCCCAGGCCTGCAGCCCTCTCCCCCCGAGTACCTGAAAGTAGTGAGGGAGAAGCTGTAGCCGCGCTCCGCCATTTTGGAGCAAACCCCTCCGCGCCCCTCACCAGCTCCCTCGGCGCAGGCGCAGTCGCTCCTCCTGCTTCCGGCACGAGGACACAGCTAGCGCGCTGATTGGCGCGGAGGTGGAGGGTAGCGGAGCATGCCGGGAAGCAGTGCCGGGCCCGCGAGGGACGCGATTGGCTGAGAGGCACGCGGTGAGGCATGCTGGGAGTTGAAGTCCCCGAGCTCGCCCCTCGCCACCCCACCCTGCTGGTAGCGAGAGGCATGCTGGGACTTGAAGTCCTGGTCTCGCTCCCTGTTACGCCGGGAAGCACTCGAGACACTCGGTTTCCCAGAAGGCTCAGCGACAGGGGCACGTGCCCAGCGCGCCCTCTGGCGAGCGACCGCCTTCCATTCTTCTGAGGCCTTGGCGGGGCTGTGGGGGGGTATGGCGGCTCTGGTGCTGGTCGTCTTCTCTCCGCTGCCGCGGCTTCGCGGTCTCCTTCGGCGCTGCTGGGGGCGGCTGGAGCGCGGCCTCTTGCCAGGTTTCTCCGGGGGCCAGAGCCCGCCCTGGGGTAGGTACCGGCCTATTCTCCTCTCGGCTGAAGGAGAGGGCGGCGTCGGGGCTGCGGGACGCGTTGTTACCGTTGAACGGCTGAGGGAGGGGGCTGGAGCAGGAGAGGCGCAGTCCCGGGGAGAGTGGGGGGATGGGGCGGGAGGTGCCGCTGGCCACTTATCGCCTCGCGTTGGGGGTGTCAGCAGCATCCGTGTCGTATTTCCTCGGCTGCACGCGAAAATGGGTGTTGGGTGTAATGAATTACCTTTTTTCTTCAGGACCAGCACTAGCTGTCCAAGCTCCAGCTTTCCTTCCACAACCAGTAAACGACATCAGCGACAGTAATGAGGCGCCAAGCCTGTTAGATAGCATCCTGTGGATGGCAGCGCCAAAGAAAAGGCGCACCATTGAAGTGAACCGCTGCAGGCGAAGAAATCCCAATAAGCTTATAAAAGTAAAGGTAATCACCAGATTTCCACGGGCTTGCCACCCTATTCACTGCAAGTAATTTTGTTAATGGCAAACAAGCATGCTGGAGTAAGATGTAGAGCAGTCATTTTTCATCTCGCTCATTTTAGAAAATAATTATAGTGGTCAATACTGACTGAAAAAGCTTTCTGGAATTTGTTTCTAAATAACCTTAAAAGACATTGTAATCGTCAAAATACTTTGTACAGGTACATTCATCATATGTGACACTGGTCTGTGGTTAAATAAACAGTGACAGTTTAGGCGCAAACCAGCAAAATGTGCATTTTAGCTGAACAGCTATTATAAATGGAAAAGGTCTATACTTTCTGTGCATCTATTTGAGTTGATGGGTCTCTAGTCTTCCTATCAATAGGCATAATGATTTAGATATTGACTTTGTAGGCTATTTTTAGTAATAAGCATTTGACATGGCAATACATTAAAGAAAAATTACACAGAAAAATAAATTTTGAAAAGGCAATTTAATTTCTCTGGTATTTCATTTAACATCTTAGTAGTTTGTGATTGTTCCCTGTTTCTTTTGTTGCTGTTCAAATTACAAAATTTCCTACTTTCCACTGTCTTTTTTAGAGGAACATAGATGTTTGTCCTGAGTGTGGAAACTTGAAACAGAAACACGTCCTTTGTGGCTATTGTTACGCAAAGGTCAAAGCAGAAACTCAACTGATACGGATAGAAATGCAGAAAAAGGAAGGAGGACCATTTAATGCTCCAACTGTAGAGACTGTTGTCCTTTATGATGGAGAAAAGCCCACAGAAAAAGATGAAGGCAAGCGGATCATTGAAAGAGCCAGGAAGCGTCCATCTTGGTTTGTTCAAAATTGATGCTATAGAACTAATGCTGTAACAAAAACAGTTGCTACAGCGAGAAAGGCCATGATTTTCAAGAATGTTTTCTTCATTTTGTTCACTCAATGTTGATACAGAAAACCTATGAACTTTTGGGAAGCCTGCTTGAATTGCATGTCATGCCATATGATATTGCAGTCAGGTGGTGTTTCTGTAGCATGCAGTGGGAAATGCTTCTCAGTGATACATCATAGCAGTCAACAATTAAAGAGAAATCAGGATCTACCTTGGGTTTGGATATCTGCATACAGTACACTGAATAATTTGTATGCTAATGTTCTATGCTGGTTTTGTAAATGAATGTTTTTTAACAAAGGGAAAACATCTACAGGTGTAAAATAAAGTATGTTAAGTTTTCCACTGGATTCTGCTTTCTGGTTTTGGCTGCTGCTGTTTTGGAGGAGGAAAAAAAAAAGGAAAAAAAAAAGTTCAAACCCAATGTTGATTAGAGATATTTACAGGGAAAGATACAGTTATCTGGTTATTTCCATGCCATCCTAACAGTATCTGCCTGGATCTCTCCACAATGCTGCTGTTTCAGATACTTGGTGATATTCCTGGTTTTGAGCAAAATGGTGGTTGCCATGTAGTATTTGCACTTTTTCTGCACCAGACTGAAGATTAAGTGTTTCTTGCTGTTGTCAGTATACAAAATAATTTTCTGTCTTAAAGGGATATGGAAAGCCTTTTCTTTCCCCTCACAGTGCACCTGATTTCTTGAGTGAAATAATGAATTGAAATGTAGTGACTGGAAATCTGTAAAGTTGACAAGGGTCAAAGCTGATTCTTTGCAGCCATTGCCATTAAGTAGTCCGAGTGGTCAGTGTGTGCTTGGAAAACCGCAAAGAACAGTAGTGCCTTCCTGTCTTGAGTCTTCTGCTGAGAGGGGTCAGCTCTGCCCTCTACTGTCCATTGGTGCTCTTCAGTGGTGCACTTACAGCACCTAGCTGCAGATTTTCACTTCGGTTTTAGCCACACAGTAGCACCGTTGCCTTTAGGATTAAGACTGTTTTCAATTTTAGGTTGCGATTTCAATATACAAACGGTATTGCTCAGCCAGTCTAATAGCTATTTGCTGCCAGAAAATGCAAGTCTACCTCTAACCCTGGCTAGGTTGCCCCTGTGTTTCCTTGGCACTTGAGTGTATCTGCTCCTGTGCTGTCCTGGTTTGGGGAGCTATGCTGACAGAGAACTGTTCCCTGGCTTTCTACAGCTTAGTTTTTAGTGGGTACCTCCGTGTATCTTGACTCGTGTGAGGGTCAGGAAAGCAGCAACATGGACAGTAAGAATATGAAAGTGGAGGACACAGGACCACGCTTTCCAGAATAGCCTTCATTTGTACGTGGCTGAGCCAGTTATGCCTGCTTAAGGAGCTGGCTCATGTGCTGTAACACTTCACTTCTTCTTTCCTTACTCTGGATTCCATGTTCTGAAACATAGCTGGTAGGAACAGCTGTTAGCGGAGATGTATTTCCTCCACAGTCTAAGGGAATAATGAAAGCTGGTAAGTGTAAATTGATGCCATTTAGTTGACAGTATCCAAGCAAAAAACGTAAGTTCTTTTCGATTTGTCCAAACAGGGTTCATTCTAGTTGTATCTGTTTTTCACTTATTCAGAACTGAAGCCAATAAAAGGTGGCAAGCAGGATGCAGAGTGGAAGGCATACTTTTGACAAAGCTGTATGGGATGAGACTGACACATTGGAGGTGAGATTAGCCAAGCAATAAGACAGATATATTGTCCCGAGGGAAAGGTGTGTATGTGTTTTAGGGAGAGGTGGGGTTTTTTTGTTTCTTTGTCCCCATATTATAGGACCAATTACACCTTACTGTCTTAGTTGTTTTTTATATATTTATATTTTTGACAAAGGTTCTGTAGAGAAATAAGCTAAATTAGCCTGGGATGTTGAGAGTCATGGGTTAATTTCTCAGAAACACAGAGGTTATTTTACAAAGAAAAAAAAAAAAAGGAAAAGTATTTTTCTCCAAATATGAGAGAGGACATGGTTTCTGCTAATGTAGTAATAATTATAATTGGCAGTATATTGCTTTAGTTTACTGAATTATAGTATCAGTGAAGCAATGAAGATGCTTTACAAATAGAGTTCTTATGAAACATGAGTGAAGTTAGGCAGCTTCAACACTAGACATTTTAAGATACTTGCCAGGTCACAGTTAGGTAACGATTCATTTCACAGCCAACTGCTTATGTTAGTACTTCATTTGTGCAATCCAGACAAGAGGAGATGCTTGATAATGTTTCATAGTGGTTTCTGAGTAAGGGGGGGGGGGGGGGGGGGGGAAGTCATTAAAACGTGTGGTATTCATGGTCTCTAAAATTAGAAACAACTGACAAATACTGAAGATTCATGTATGCAATTGATGTAGTACCAGTTAATTTTCTGAAAAATAAATTACCTTCAGTGAGAGTCAGAACAGTTTAGTTTGAATGACTTTTCCTTCAAAAGAGGAGTAAAGGAAAGCTCATTTTCATAGCTTTGTTTTATTAACGCTGACAGTACAAAGCTCCATTACTTTTTAAAAGAATAAAAATTTTAAAAAAATCCATAATTCCTCTAAAACGTGGCATAGTCTGTTACTTGAAATAAACCCTGTTTATATGTAATTTGAAAGAAATATAAATTGCAATAGTGCTAATATATAAACATATACTTTTTGAAACACTGTAAATTAAAGCTAACAGAAAGCAAGCTGGTTGTTACAAATGCTGTACTCCAGAATCCATTTAAAACAAAAATTATATGCTTCAGGGGAGTTTCACTTTGATACATTGGGAACCTGCTAGTAGTTGAAAAAAGACATTCTTTTTCATATGATTAAATACATGTTATATTTGATTATGTTTTTCTTCTATAAGGATTTTATGTAAAAATACTTTATTTTACATTTTAGGAAGAACAAGGAAGATGATGTAATGTCTTAAAATACAAGGATGCAAGTTGCTAACTGATTTTGTGTCATAGTAAGACTGCAGAGATAGAGGTGATCTCTGGCAGTGATCAATTACGATATCCGTAGAGGTTGATAAACAAAGTTGCTCTTTAATCTCCCATTTAGCAAGGGAATTTTAATTAAAGGTTTCTGCACAGTCCTCATCTATTCTGTTGAACACACTTTGCTAGCAAGAGCTGGCAGCTGATATAAAATATACTTCTTCAAAGCACTAGGTGGCAGAGGAGTGTAGCTTTCTGGTAGGTGCGAAACAAAAGCCAAAGATCACTAGTGAGATAGGAAACAGTGTCAGATTCAAGAAATTTGCACCTGTGTAAGCAAAAGATCTGCAAAACGCTAAATTTGCTAACTACGAAGAAAAATACAGTAGTTGTTATGAGGCATAAACGAATCTATTGTAATTCATTGTTCCAACTAGATTTAATTAGATGTATTCTGAGAACTAATGTGCTGGCTTTTGTGTATATTTATGCACTTCTGCTCTTTGCTGGCTGAATTAGTTGAAATTGCAGTTGTATCTATCATTTTTCCCTAACAAGATAGTGGAGCTCTTTTTATACCTCTTAATTACAGATGGCTTTCTACGTTGCTTTGTATGCCTAGTATATTCAGTTAGTTGACATTTTATTTATGCAGCTACAAAGTCCTGCAAATAATAGGTCCGGCAGCATTCCAATGAATTTCAAGGTATGACTGCCTTGAATTTGTAGAGTCATGAGGGTCAATTTGCAAACAGCTGACATGAAGTGGAAAGAAAAGAAAACCAATGTGGTATTTAAATGAATATTAGTTGCTCAGAAGGGAATAGAAGATTGTGTGCTCCGTCAGAGTTTTAAAATGTTTTGGAAGCACACAAGTGCTAAAGGTGCCAGTGTCTTTAGAACTTATTTGTCAATTAGTATTTAAATAAGATATTAGCAAAAATCCTTCTTTTACCTCACATGACTGTGTAATTTGTACAGTGAATGAAGATCAGTAAATACAAGTTGTTTCCAAATAATTTGCCTAACTCTTAACCTGCCAAAGACTTTAAGAATGGGGCCAAATGGGAGGAAAATCAATGAAAGGAATGAGAAGGAGGTAGGCTGTGCAGCAGTGATGGATCTAGTTTTGCCTACTCTATGTATATTCCTAGGAGATTCTGTTGAAGTCAGTGGAGTATAACTCAAGGTAGAATTTGGTCCAATGTACTGAAACCCTGGACATATGGATGTATGCAGGTATATATTTTTAATGCAGAGTATATACCTGTGAAACTACTGCTGGATACGAACAAGGTTGGGTTTTACAACTGAAAACTAAGATTGCATTTCATGAATGTAGTAAATTGAGCCTAATCAGTTGATACTTGAATTTCTTTCAGACATCCTATATTTCAGTTTCCCCTGGTTGAGGACAGTATACATAATTAGAAGAAAGGGTATAGGTTTCATTTCATATTGAATGGGCTGGATAGACATATGGAAAGCAAAACTGAAACTGCTCTGGAGCAGAAGACCCAAAGCAAAAGCTTTTGTGGAGTTGCCATGTCCAATATTTGGCAGGGATGTCCCTAAAGCCTCACTCCTGGATCATGGTTTTTTTTTTTTTTTAAATCAGATTTCCTGGTTCTAAGATAGTGGGTCAAAGATGAAGAAACAAAGACTTGGAAAATCACTAGGCAGAAAACCAATCCTATATTATTATTTTCTTAAGTGTCATACCTTTTAAACCAATCCTATGATTTTAAGAATTTGGGATATACTTAGTGTGTTCTGATCATCCAAATACACAAGCATCTGACTGTTCCCCTTGGTTTCTTGAAAGGGCACAGACTCTTCTTTGTATGAGGTGGTTCTGATGGAGTTGTACTCACTACATAAGCATATAGAAATGTTCTGTCTGACATGTCCTGGGTATAAGCTTGATTAATCCTTTATATGTCCTAAATTTGGGACCAGCTCAAGAGGAATAGGCACATTAAATGCAGCATGTGTCATGGTGTAGAAGGGACAATCAGGCCCTGCTTACCCAGCTGACAGCTTTTACATCCATTCCCAAGGCATACTGATGCAGTTGCTATTCCCAGCCCCATCACACAGGCTCATCGGCTTGTTTAGCAATATGGCTTACAGCTCTATTTTCCGTTATGGCGTAGCTCTAGAGCACATTACTTGAAATACTTCCAGTGGAACTAAGGATTTTGAACAGGCTGTTGGGAAGATGTATGTTTCATTTTATAATCTGAGATTAATATTAAGTACAAAGAATAGTGGTTTTAAAGGAGCTATACTGAATAGTTTAAGGCTCAAAATTGACAGACCAGTCCTGTAAGAAAGGTTTGTTCTAAATATATTGGTTTCGGAAGTTCCTGCTCATTCATCTTTTGACTGTTCCTGTTCAGTCATAATCAGATCAAGCAAAGCATCTAAGGTGTTTTGAAGAATAACCTCAGGATTCAGCCCAATTAAAGATATTGTATATAATTCTGTCACTCATAAACAGGATAAATGATACCTTGATCTTCAAGAAGCCGTTGATTTCAGTAGGGTTTCTTTTAAAGGAAATTGTAATTCCAAGTGACTGAGGAGCAGGCTGCAAATCATCAAGCTGTTGTGTTATGAAGTCACTTAATGAGATCATGAAAGCTTTTTTTTATTGAAATCAAGGAAATAAAAATTAAGCCTGTCAGTTGCCAACACCCATCATGATACATCACTTGAGCCCATGAGTCCTGCTCTGCCATAGTCCTTTGGATAAGGTCATTGATGAACAAAGAATGTAATCTTTTAGGAGTTCAGGAGAATGCTGAGACATTTGAATTTCTCTTGCCCCAAATGAATCCTTCTCAGATATTTTTGTCCAGCACAGAGTAGATTACCACAAAGTTACTATGAAAAAAGAGTGGAGGAAGGTTGAAGACCAAGGAGGTATGGTCATTGGCAAGTACATAGAAGTTGGAGGCATCCTGTTGCTGTGTATGTAATATCAGGAGTACAACAGGAATTACTGCAAGAAGCATACCTACATTGTGTAACTGAGTGAACAACTGAGAAGTACTGCTGTGTGTGGCGCTGCAGAAATGGGTGGCATAGCAAATAGCACTTCATCATGCATCACTTTCATGTTAGCAATTTATATTGGAAGCTAAATGGCATGATTCCTACTTGACAGGTGGCAAACTGAGGCGCAAAAAGAGCAAGTGAATTTCTCAAAATTGCTCCCTCAGTCAGTGGCACACGAAGGAACTGAAGCCATTTGCAGATTATCAGCCTGTAGTGTTCTCTGCTGTGTCACAGGTTAGGGAATAATAGCAATTATCACTTGCCATGGCCATTAATCTAGCTAGGTTTACATATATCTAAACATTTGTTAGGGCATAGGCCCATGAGGGCCTTTATCCAGAGCTCTTCAGATAAGCTGGAAATCTGGTTTATTACTAAATTATACCTTCTTTTTTTCCTCCGTTCACTTGCAGACGAGTGTCTTACCCTAAAACAAAAGCCATTCTGTGGAGTGGGGTTATTTAGAAGAGTATGACTCAGCTGGACAACAATGGCAGAATCTGTCCCCAAGAATTTTTTAATGTATGAATCTAAAAGTAAGTGTAGTCCTGGAAGTAAAAGATTCCTCCTCCACAGATTAGAGTCCTTTGGTCCAGGAATAAGGTCCCTTCTTCATGTCCTATATACAAGACATTCTGTCTAATAGGAAAAAACCCAACCCAAACAATACAAGCAATTAAATTGTTTGAAAAAAACCCAAGAACACAAGATCCAGAGATCATTCACCAGCAAAACCAGCAGTACCAATGTGCAAAGAACTGGTTTAGACCACTTCTCAAAGACAATGTTTCTTCTCTGAGACACTCCATGCTGAAAAATACGAAGGAAGAGAATTTGCAATCATTTTTTACTTTTTCTTTCTGATCAAACACATGTACTTTGCTTTCAAGCCACCAGAGTGTATCTTCCTCATCCTGCTGATTTGGCAGATGCTAGGATCCCTGCATCGGTTGCTTAGGTTATATGACTGTCAGATTCAACAGGCAACTGATTGAGAATAGGTAGTCTCTATCAAAAGTAATTTAATTCTTTTCAGTTTATTGATGTTATAATGACCCTGATTGCAATGACTGTATCTTACAAAGAGCATAGACATTGGCTTTGTTAATATGATTTTCAAGAATGCTATCTGTATCAGGAATACAGCACTTGAAGGAGCAGAAAAAGCTGTAAGAAAAATGTGAGTTACAAGGCCCCTACTTCAACAGTAAAATCCATAGTTACTTTGGTCAAGTAATAGACATTAACATTTCACCACTGAGCATCTTCCCTTAAGTGGTCACCGTAAGCCATGGTCCTTAGTGGGTATGTTGCCAATAATCAGATAAAATTGTCCCAGTCTCTCTGTGTCTCTCTTTTCTGTCTACAAAATGGGGATAATACCAATTTCATGACACTCCCATGGAGCTCTGTCAGGAATCTTTTTTCCTAAGCCATCTATGTTCTGAAGGTCACCAAAATGCAGACATGGGCGTATTCAACAGAAAAGCCAGGTGCACACAGAAGTCTACCTTACTGGTGGACTGGGTATTGCTTGCAAAACCTGTTTTCATAATGTTGGCTACTGGGCACTGGTGCCCACTTCAGCTTCTGAGAAAGGCTGGAGGGGTCCCCTATATAGAAATAACTGTGCTTATAGACCATTTCTCAGGCTCTTCACACTCATGCCACACACTCATGCCACTAGATGCGGTGTGGCCATTACAGAAAAGCATCTTCCCGCTCTCTAGACTGCACAGCACAGCATCACTGGCCTGCGCAGAAGCACTAATAGCAGCTCTGCACTGACAGTCTCAGAGGAGTAGTTGTGGAAAATAATCATTCCTGCTGATTGCTGGGGAACAACAAGCAAGTACAAAGCCTCATGGAGACGGCGTAAGCCACATTTTGGGTTGGTTCTATGCGGCCAGCTGCAGCAGGCTTGTGCCTGTGTGTAGCCTGTGTGTTTTCCTGACTCTGCCATGTACTGTGGCCCCCTAAATAGTAAGAGACAGATTCTGCCATAGCTGGTGGTCAAAGGAAGCATGGACTATCTGACCTTTTCACGTCTGGAGGAGGCAGGAGGGAGCAGAGGCAGTTCGTATGTGAGGGCAGTTGAATTGAACCTTGCAGTGCCTTTTTTCCACCCATCAAGCACCACTGTCTGCAGCGGGCTTGGATTATACATGGCAGAAAGATTCTTGGATCTGTGCAGAGATCAGGATGGAGTGCAGCAGGAAGCAATTCGCACTTACCCATTCT
This sequence comes from Pelecanus crispus, assembly GCF_030463565.1. Classification (NCBI taxonomy): domain Eukaryota; kingdom Metazoa; phylum Chordata; class Aves; order Pelecaniformes; family Pelecanidae; genus Pelecanus; species Pelecanus crispus. The sequence goes on from NC_134644.1 coordinate 59,509,906, forward strand.
TTCTGCCCTTACTGAAGAGAACATGGAGCTGAGATTTTTAAATTTAAGCTATTTGAAGGGTACCATAGTTCTTCCATCAGTGAAATAGACAGAAGTATGGGGAATGTTTGACAGGCCAGGCACCAACTTTTAGTCTCGCTCCTGCTGGAGGAACTGCCAGCTATCATTTTCCATGGATTGCTTGGTGCTCTGCTCTCCTGGACTCCATCCACGAGGCAATTCTTGCTGCAGTGCCTGAATATTTAGACATTTGCATTATGATTTGGCCATGGTGGACTTCCCTGTGCTGCTTACCCCTCTGCCAAAATATGCATAGCTTTGGCATGTCTTATGATTTCCCAACCTAACCACTTATTTTCCCCATTTAAAATTTTAAGAAAACACTAACTGTTGGACACCTTTCTTAAAAGAAGATCTTACGTTTTATACAGCACAGTTTTCTTAGTACCCTCCTTCTATTTTCTGCATATGGCCTTGGGGCTAATTTCACCTTTAGTAAACTGTTGATCTAAGCAGTGTACATGGGGATAAGCATGGTTCCGTATTTCCAGCCAACCTGCTGCTGGGCTCTGCATTAGTCCTTCCAGATTTTGCAATAAATGAATTCATGCAGGGCAGAAGTTAAGCAGTATTCTCAGGCTTCCTCCATTTTAAGTTTGAAATCCTGGACTGGCACAATTCCTGCTCTCTTCCTCAGTCATTTTCCAGTAAAACAAAATCCTGAGCCAAAGCTCAGGAACTGGTGAACAACTTGGTGCAAATTACTTTCAGCATTCAGTCCCCAAGATAGTCAATATACATGGAGGACTCTCTGTACCTTGTTGACTTCTTCTTTCCAGTTTGTATTTTCCTTTAAAGAAAAGGACATTGTGCTTTTGTGAAATTCAGCTCCTACAAAAGAATGCTTTGTGTCTGCACAGCTACAGCGGCAACAATACGTAACACTAAGAACAATGAAGAGCTCATGCTGAGGAGGATCCTTCATTTGCTCACACAGAGATATGTGTATTCAATTTTTTCTATTTCTGATCAGCGGGAAAGACAGTGGCAGCATATAGAAATAGAGGTCTGATGCATCACTCAGTATGCTGAGACTAATATGGCATTATATCTTATCTTAGCTACAGAGGAAGTCCTGAGGCCATGGGGGATTATCAGAAAAACAGCAGTATGGAAATGTGTATGGAGGGGGAAGGGGAATGAACAGCTGGAGAGTACTCAGTGCTGGTACTCTATAGGGAAAGCAGAGATCTCATCGTAAGTGCCAAGATCTTGTCGTAAGCATGTTGATCTCATAGGGTTGTGCAAAGAGAACATGGATTGTTAGTTGTGGACCACCACCAGTTGTGGATTTTATATCCCATAATAACCAGCATGGTTTTGATTCACTTGCCATGTAGTGTATCTGGCTGCAATACCTTTCAATTAATTTATGCACTGGTTTTCTCAAAGCCAGCAGAAAGCCACATTTTGTAATTAATTAGTTTCTTAATATTGTATCAGCGTATGAGAAGTGCTTTAATTAGCCCACCACTTTCCTTGAGGGGTGAGGTTTTTTCTACTACCTATTCACACATATTCCATATATTCTTCTAAGTAGGAGAAAATTGTCTTAAAATATTAAAAACTGTTACTGGCTAAACAAGTTCTCTAACAGAGAGATTAATTACTTCATTGCCTTGTTCAGAAATTCATTTCAAGTGGATGGCCTTGTCACAAGTTAATAACCAGAAATGTGGATCAATATGGGAAGCATATATGCAAATTTAGCAGCTGAAAGAAAGCTTCAACAAGGTTATTTAATTATATCATTAAAAAGTGCCATTTTACTTTCTCTCTGCCATTTCATGTATAATCCCAAACCCGTTCTCCCTATTGCTTTCCACATTCCTTTGCCTCTGTGAAACTATCAATCAGCTTTGTTTCACTATTCCCACATCTCTGACCTATCTGTTAGATGTTCCTTCTTCCATATTTTCTTCTAAGGATTTCTCTTTTTAATCTTTAGCTATTGTAGGAAACCCTTATCTTTACCCCCACTGAAGTCTGAGATACCTTATGCTCTTCCCTAGCTCCTGAAAACAGACCTTTCCTTGTTCTTCTGAGGTCTTGCCTTGAAGTGTGTTTGGGACCTGACATTTCCATTCAGCATATAAAAAACCAGTCAATTTACTGGGGAAGCCACAAGAACACCCAAAAGCTTTGTTTGGGAAAGGTGATGGGAAATGTCAATAAGAAGGAAAACACAAAGGCAGAGTGGGAGGGAAGCAGGGACCCAAGAAGGGAAATCCTGTGCTTTCGGAGATGTGAGATTAGGCTCAGATGGAGAATCGCTCCAGGACTTGCTCTCCCAGATGTTGTTTGTGCCCAACCCTAGCTGCATTCCTAGAGCACTCTGTCTCACATGCTCAGTTGCAGGTTTTTCCACTCTTCTACTTCATAATTTAACTAGGAAGATTGAGCAACTACTGACTGAATTATTGAAGGTGTAATTAAACTGGCAAGAGTCGAGGGGAACATGTGAACATTTTCTTAGCAAAAAAAAAAAATTCTGTTTCACTATGAAATGAAATGTCACAGCTAAATTCATTTACTACCTGGAACCTACTCCCACTCTGTCCGTTAAATAGCTGATGCACCAGTGCAGTAGTTGTAAATATGTGAGTCTTGAGCAAAACCACCCAGCTGTTTGGAAGGTGACTGACTTCTGACACTACAGGGAAAAAAAAGCTCTCATCTTCCACTTCTTTATCTTCTGTAGTAGCAGTGGTGAGCTCCTGTCGAAAGGCAAGGTCATGCCCGTACATACAGCTCTGGGTAAATATTGAGCTATTGTATGCGAAAATCTAGCAGCCTCTGTACTGCAAAGATTAAAATAGACAGTGAAACTGCTTCCTGTCTGCCTGGAGTTCCTCCAAAGTAGAGATAAGGAGCTCACAATTTTGTCCTATGTGTAGCAGAGTTCTTCAGGGTTATGACTTTAGTTGTGACAAAGATGTAATTCAGCTGGGTAAGGTTAGGCCTGATAATAAAGCAAAGGTTATTTTAGGTGGGCTTCCTTTTTGAAAGACTTTGGCTAATCTTGACTGTCTTGCTGTAGCCTAAGAAGGCATAATCCAGATGTGGAAATCAGGTCTGACAGGATTTTATTTAGTCTAGCAAATGCTTGCTTTAATTCTGGGATTTAATCATTCCACAGCTGAGAGCTATGTTATGACTAAGTTGTGATGGGTGTCTCTATCATTCAAGTTATTCCAGCTCCTATGGGACCAAACCTTAAACTAAAAATTGCATCTTTTCCTGCTTTGCCTCCTTAAATTTGAATTTATGACTGTAGTTAACAGGAGATGGTATTTCCCAGGGAATTACATTTTTTTTCCCCCCTACATCATATTTTGCTGCTTGCCTGGTTTTGGTTGGATCTTTTTAGTTTTGCCATCTTTTTTCCTCTGGAGAGGGTGAAAGATTGTATTAATAAGGTACTGTTGGTATAACCTTCCCTTCACAAAACATTAGGTCAGAGAAGCAGAACAAGGACCATCCGTTCTGCCTCCACTTGCTCCAGTACAGAACTAGCCTTCTCTCTGCCAGTGTGATTGAAACAGAGTCCAAGTAGCATTTGATCTGGTATCATAGTATGGCTGGTCCAAGTCACAGTCTAGCTCCTAGTTTTATTTAATAGCCAAAGAAACTCCTATGTTGGGCAGAACCCATGGGGAAACGTGTAGTCATGGGATGAAGGCAGAAGTGAAAAGATGTGGAGAAGTTGAGAGAACTTAATGAAACAAAATACTTTGTAATTTAAAAATAAAACAGTCTAAGCACATTAAAATAAACAGGAATGTATTTTCATAGGCATAGGCTGCTTTGAAAATTTCACTTATATTCTCCAGTTGTCTATTTCGGTTTTTTGTTTGTTCTGACATCTTTTTGAACAGTTTACGACAACTGAGCATCCAACAGATTCTTTATGTCCAGTCCAGATCCTCTTGGGAAAGTGGTGAAGTTAATTTATTGAGCAATTATCCCATGGCCTGAGACATGCCACTAATACAGTTTGATAACGAAAGAACCAAATGTTGCCAGAGACAGTTAAAAGGCAGGTGAATATGGTTTATTTTGTGATTGTGTGAGTTGGTAAGGAATGGGACAAATGACATAAGGAGAAGCTAAGCTTCCCCTCACCCCACCCACAGCGTATAAAGACAAACATCATATTGTCTATGCTAGCAAGTGTTCTGGGAACTTCTTTAAACAGAGAATAAAGTGGAAAAGTTAAACTCATATGAGATTCCTTAGGTCATTTCTGACCAATTGGCAGAGCTAAAATTGTCTCTGCAGAGGAAATCTGACCCACAAAGTCTTGAAAGCAAATATTCTCAGTGCTTCAGGCAATTATATAGGTTTCCCAAACAAACTATATGATTTCCTCAATTCTTTCCCTTCCAGAAGTCTCCTTCCTTGCTTCTTTTGTGATGAGCTTATGGTCTTTACCTCTCCAGCTTGCGATAAAACAGAGGCAAGCTGCATTTACACAAGGCACTGTACTTTGTTATATTTCAGCTAGTTACTGTAGTACTGACCTTCCCCTCAAAACTAGACTAAACTAAACTTCTTCAGTAACATCATGTATGAGTTTGTACTGAGCCAGCTGCCAAATATATTGCAGGTCACAAAGGCTGCCAGACTTGTGAGGAAAGCAAGCACTGGGAATAATAGAACTTGTGTTGAATCATGAAGAATGGGTAAGCCAAAAAAGGATGCTGAGCAAAGTGGGGAGAATGAACACAGAGGTGCTAAAGGCAGATACCAATAGAGACCCAAGTCACTTCCCACTGAGGCGAACTCACATCCAGCAGCCTTACTGGTGTGTGATGGTGAAGGCTGGTAAGGTCCCCTTCTACTGTCATCGAGTCTGGGATGCAGGCACCTCAGGTGTGGTTGCCAAACTGTGCACTGGCAGATTTTGCAGGACACCTGCAGCATTTTGAGGGAAACATTTACAAGAAGCAGCAGCTCCCACTGAGACACAAACTCGACAGACAGGAGAGGTGTCATTCTCCACAGAGGCACATCAAACCAGCAGCACATCTCCCACTGAGCTTTTGTCAGCATGCTAATTTGGGAAAGAAAGATATGGCCTGGCACAACAGCCTTGCAAGTTGCTGAAGCCTTGATGAAACTGTTGCCAGATGTAATGAGAAAAGCTTCAGAACTTTCTCCTTTTATCCATGTTGCAACAATCCCACAGTCACAGCTCTAGATCACATTGTGCCTCTTCTGATCTCTTGTGCTGTGCCTCTAAGATGGAGAACCCTGTCTATTGCAAAGTCTGCAAGCAGGCCTCCAGCTGCTTCCTCTTCGTGCAGACACTTATGCAGACACTTGCTAGGTTTTCAGCTTTTGTTGTCCTTAGTCTCTTAGCACAATTGTCCTTTGGGTAGAAAAAGCTAATAATAACTGTAGGTGATTTTGTAGGTTATACTGCTTGATGCCAGCTGTTGTCTCCATCTCTCCCAGTGTCTCCTCAGTGCTGCTTTTGGATTCTGCAGATGATGGAGTGAGTAAGATGTGGTGTGGATGACCACCTCAGATACAAGAGGAGAAGTCCATTGGCTAGCCCCCACAGGCTTGAGAGAGGTCCGTTCTAGTGACCTGTTAGAAAACAAACAAGAAAGCATTTTTATATAAGCAGGTACTTTAACCTGAAGCTACAAACTAATGTCTGAGAGTTTGGGGATACTCTCTCCCTCCCCCTGGGGAAAAAAAGAAACAGAAAGAGATCCCAGGGCCAGTGTGACTTTCACACGTACTAGAAACCAGTTGCTCAGGACAAAGATAATAACATCCACTTTAAAATTATTCTCTCCTTGAATGAGGAAAGAAAGCAGACTCTTTTAATTTGATTTCAAATATCCAGGGTGGTCTTTCTGCTGCATCCATTTTGTGGGTGCTTCCAAAAATATTCATTTAAACACAAACTTTATTTTCCTAGAGGAAATAGTCCAAAAGAAAACATATGCCTTTTATCCCTCTCCCCCTCCTCTTACCCTGCTCAATGAAGATGTACGGTGTGTGAGAATATAGAACATATCCCTTCATCTCTACTCCCCCCATTCTTGCAGTAATATTTTCAAGTCTTAGGTCTCCACTGAGGTTTTGTTCTATTTTTAAAAAATGTAAAGAAGGAAAAGCAAAATGTAGCTTCCAGCCAGCCCTCTTTCAATACACCAAGGTAGATCTCTTATCTCTTATCCAGAATCAGTGAACTTTTCCCATGGGTGCCAGCATCATGAAAACTCAGAAATGCAAAATCAAAACAACTGAGCCAGTTACTTGTACAGCTTGCATGAAAAATTGACCTTTGGAAGAAGGATAAAGGGGTTGGAGGTGAGAAGCTCGCAGACAAAAAAAGTAAAAGACATCTTTGCTCTCAGAAAATTTTGTTGTCAGATTTTCAGATACGCAAAGACATGGAAATAATGTGGTCATCTGAATGTCTGGTTTAATTATTTATTGTGCTGTGTTTTGTGTTGGGAAAGCAAAAATTTTTCTAGAGGAAAAACAGAATAATGTGTGCGTATCTGCTAATTATGGGATTTATACGAGGTCATCTGTACTGCCATTTCCCATGTATCCCAGGCAAGTATATAGCGGTGGTGCAGGCTTGACCCTCATGGTCTCGGTAACAGTCCTCAACACGGGTTTGAGGCAGTGCCTCAAGGGGTGAGAAGCAAGTTCATCTTCAAGGCCATGCAGGCAGTAGCCTCTGCCCTGAGGCAGCCAACAGAAGCACTAGTTAGTGTAATTTGGGTTATAACAGCAGATCTGCTTGGAAGTAATTGGAGACCACTGCTTCTTTGCAGCTTACCCCCCTTCAAGTGACTGACTTGTTGCCGAAGCGGCTGGATGCATTTGTGGTAGCTTCCAGGGGAGGCAAACAGACCAATGGCAGCGTGTGTGCTACCGCAGTGGAGGGAAATGCCATTCTGAACTCGGGAAGCTGTGGGTGTCCATCAAGAGGACTGCCTTGTGTTTATTTATAGAACTGCCAACACACTAAGATTTATCCAAGAAGTGACCTGCTTATCAAGAATGCTGCACAGGAAGGGGGCCAGGTTAAGCCAAAATGGTGAAATCCCAGATCTGAGTTCCTACAGAATTTCTACAACTGCTTAAAAATAGGGTGTAGCAGTCTAGATGGGAAATCCACAGGGCTTAGCTTTTTTTCAAAGGGATTTTTATAGCGAGACTTCAAGCTCAAAACACCCCAAATTAATTAACTATATGTATATATATATCAAAGTTTTGAAGATGATGTGTTTAGTTGTGTTGAGGCTAAACAGAATGGATTCCCAGGACATCTATAATTTCAGATTCTTGTAACAGCATTATTTGAAATAAAAGTGCAGATGATTCCTGAGACCCAGAAGCATTCACTGTTGCCTGAAAACAGTGTTGTAAAAGGGCATAAGCAGCAGGGTATTATCAAGTGTGGCTGTCCTAGAAAGGTCTGAATTGACACGTGTTACCTGGTTTTGCATTTGCACATTTTTGCAGGGTGCTCCTGATTTTTGTCTTGGTCTTGCATTTTTTTAAAGGAGTGGCCTCGAATGGCAGAGAAGTCAATCCAAGAGGTTAATCTGTAGTTAGCTGGGAGAGACGGGGGGAGCTGCCAACATAGGGCTTTGCATTTGGGGTTGTTCAGCCTGGAGAAGAGAAGGCTCTGGGGAGACCTTGTTGGAGCCTTTCAATATATAAAGGAGGCTTATAAGAAAGACAGAAAATTTTTACCAAGGCCTGTAGCGACAGGACAAGGGGCAATGATTTTAACCTGAAAGAGGGTAGATTTAGATTGGACATAAGGAAGAAATTTTTTACAGTGAGGGTGGTGAGACACTGGAACAGGTTGCCCACAGAAGTTGTGGATGCCCCATCCCTGGAAGTGTTCAAGGTTAGTTTGGGTGGGGCTTTGAGGAACCTGATCCAGTAAAAGATGTCCCTGCCCATGGCAGGGGGGTTGGACTAGATGATTTTCAAAGGTCCCTTCCAACCCAAACCCTTCTGTGGTTCTGAGATTTGCTCCCTCTCCCATGGGGACCCAGGGATGTTTTCCTGTGCAGATGCATAGCATAACTTGCAAAAATGTATGTGCTTACTGGAAATAATAGGAAGTCATCTTAGGAAGGCCCTGTTCTCTGATCCCCAGGCACTATTTTGCACAAGCTCCCTCATGCTAAAGGAAATGTAATTTAGGTAGATCACAGCTGCCTAAGGACTCCTCCAGCTGAGGGGAATCCTCATACAGTATATGTTACAGCAGCTGTAGCGACTCCTGTGCCAGTGCTGTGCCAGGTTGCTGGATGGTGTATGTTCCAAATTGCCTGAAAAAATCAGGAAAAATGAGCAGTGAGATTGGAGAGACACTGTTAGATTCTCTAGGCTTGTTGTGGGGATCTAGGGCTGTGTCGTGCACCTGAACAGTCCTGGCTTTGATGTGATGCTTCCTGGGAGTCCCCAACCTTCAGCTCTCTAGCAGTGCAGGTGAGGGGACTGCCAGTATGTCAGCTGCCTTTTCTGGAACAAGGTTACAGCTCCTGCAGCACCCGACAGAGGACAAATGCCCCCAGCTCCTAGCTGGAGCTAGGGACTACCCTGCTGAGCAGCGGCCAGGCCCACGGGGACTGTGTCAACATCAGGCACTGGTTTCCACAGTGCCTGAAGCAAATAGAAATTATCACTGTTTGGAAAACTGTCCTGCAGAAAACAATTTACCCAATCATTCTTAACATCACAATCTCGGAAGCTAGTCTTTGCTGGAATGGAGAGAGAGGCATTCATTTAATAAATTATGAGGAGCAGCCTGACTCAATGCACAGCTTCTTAATAGTACTTGGCAGTGCTACTGCTTGTGATGATATCCTTAATGCATTTGCTACTGAATAAGTAATAGATTTTTCCAATGCAATCACACATTCTGCTCAACTCATTTTTCTTGAATATTCAGGCATTCGCTTTCAGATAGTAGGGTTATTTCATTGAAATGACCAGTCTTGTAGCCTACATTTCTTTTTGGCTTCTATTAATTACCATGGTGTTATTTGCAAGAGGAAAACTTAGTCTCTGATCCTGAGAAGCATTTGCGTAATGTTAAGCACAAGCAAAGTCACATTGATCCTTACAGATATTTGCATATATTCAAGGGCTATGCTGGATCCTTGCACATTAGGCTTGCTAATTTAAGAGGGACCTTTTTTTATTCTTGGAATTATTTTTTTATGTGGAGCCAATTCTGCTTGACTGTGTATTATAGAGGAAATTTTGGTCCTTGTACAAATTAGGATTTCAGCATATGTTTTCTTTTGTTCGCTGTAAACAACTAGCTCCATTTGAGCATAAGTCAGGAGTCTGCTCTCTGAGTAAGCTTCACCCCAGTAGCTGGCCAGAGTAGGAATCAGCATTGCATCTTCTCCTTGTACCCAACAGGTTCACCTATATAGGAGACCTCAGTTCAAAACCTTCCTCTGTCTAAAAAACTTGACCTACATTTCCCAAAGCTCAAGACACTGCACTAATTCCTGGAGCCTTCCAGGGGAATGTCCTAAGTCACTGAGCGGAAGGAAGTGGTGGTGTCCTCTGCACACTTCCTTGGCAGCGCAGGGAGATCGGTACACGGAGAGCACACCCCCTGCTTTGAGCCTGGCAGATGAAATCGGCAGATTCATGGTATTTTGTGGCTCATGATGGGGCCTAGACATGTACTAGATACCTAGTGACTCAGTGCTGTGGGCTTTCGGACAGTGGTGCAAACACTTGAGCAGCAGTGTTACATGAAGACACCTGAGCCATTGCTGAATATATTAACTTGGTCTTGGAAGCAGCCTAGACATGTTACTGTGGCATTTCACTCTGCTTGTTTTTGGCCTTCTGGAGAAGCATCATATTTTGGCCTGGGAGTCCCCACACTTTGCTGTGCATCTTCCATTTCTAAGCTTACCTTACTTACAGATAGCTATTATAAATAGCATATGGCATTACTATAGCATACCATTATGCACCTACAGGGTTAGTTGTCACTTGAGGGCTGGCTTTGTGAATGTTAGTGACATCTCAGCAGTGTATCTAAGCATCCAAAGCCCCTTGGAAAGCTAGTTTTCCTGCTTCTAAACACATTTCATTTGTTCTTTCAATATGCAGGAGAGCTCTTCAAGTGAGAAATATAGTTATTTGCACTGTACAAGCAAGAAGTTTAGTGACTGCCAAAGTCAGCTTTAAGAATCAGGAAAGTTTTGGTCCCTTGTGTAAAACCGCAGACAAAACTACTCCCTTTGATTCTGTGCTCTTGTATTGCTCTTTTATGTTGGAGCTGACTGATGCCTACAAGGAAATGCATTCAGCTAACTTGGGCTTTAAGAGCTAGCAAGGGAGATGCTCACATTCTGTATAAATGTGCATCCCCTTTGCCTGCTGATGAATTATTTAAATCTCTGCTATTTGTGGAAGCTGTCAGCATGCTTTGTTCTGCTGCTTTGTCAGGAGAAGCAAAGGAATCTGAGTGAAGTGACCAACTAAGAGTTAAAATTTATTATTAACAGTTGCACTGCACTTGGTTGCATTTTGCTCAGTATTTGGCAGTCCTCAGAGATATTACCTGTTACTATAAATAAAACACATACTGCCAGGATAACCATTCTTCTTCATTTGTCTGGCAAAATGAGCCATTTTTTATTTTACTTTTAAAATCTGTATTATTAAGGTTTGTGTGTGTATTTGGGCTCTCAGCACAGACAGCTTTTACACTAGTCTCATGTTGCTGTTCCTCCATGTGGTATTTGTACTCAGAGATGGATTTCACATAGTAATCCTGAAAGCTCCCACGCACCATAGAGAAATGCGGACTGGGCTGCTACTGAGCTGGCAGGCAGACCTGGTGCTGCTCAGAAGCTGGTGAGCAGGGGAGGGTTAGGAAGAGGTTGGTGTGTTATTTCGGTGACTCCAGATCCCCTGTGCTCTGGGTCACAGCCTTTCTCCAAGTCCTGAAGCCACCATCTGTGATAGAGGCTGGCTTAGGGTCAACATGGAGCCTTACCTTTCAAGCACTCCTGCTGCCATGCAGCCACACAACCATGCAGAGGAACAGATCTGGCAAAAAAAACATCCAAGGGAGGGGAAAAAAACAAAAAGAGATTTCTAAGTGCGTAGGCATTACTGCCAGCACAAGGGTGTGTGCAGGAAAACATGGTAGGGGAGAGGATGAAACTTTTTTGGTGGTAGTCTTCATTAAGCCACTTTAAAGTGGTTATGGAACTGACCCACTGAGAGATGATACAGTTGTCTTCTACATTGTAGATTACATTGTAGATTACATGTAGATTAAAAGTGGTCTTGTAGATAAAAGTATGCTTAAAAGTTTACCTTTTTATTAATAAAAGCATATATGCCATTAAAAAACAACATCAATAATTCATCTGGACCTATTTCACGGAGAGAAGAATGCCTATCCCTATATATAGATAGTGATATCTGTATATCCATATATATCTGCAATAATCATCAAGTAGTCTTGCCAAAGTATTAGAAAGTGTTTTGCAAAGATTAACCAATTAGTTTCTGGGAGTATTCAGTATCTCAGTTTTATAGAGAGGTCAACTGAGTATGCGTAGAAGGTGTTTAGCCAAAGACAATTGAGTCAAAGAAAGTTCTTCCACTAGCTTCCCAGGACTTGCCTGAGGCCAAATAATAAGTCAATAGTAGAGCAAAGGACTGACTGAATTGTCCAGATTTCGTATTTCTATTTTCTAGTCCCTAGGCACATCCCTTCCGTGTGTGCCATTTGTAGGATGATGGTGTTACAGTGACTATTACTTCTGATGAAGGTCATCTTAGCTTCTTAAAATAAGCCCCCTTTTTTTTTTCAGAAGGCACATAACAATAATAACTTTTCCCTGGGATGGAATTCAGTCTGAGGTTGGTTATAACAACCTTAAATTAGCATAGCCATTTCTTCCTAAGTTAAAGAATGCCAAAAAAGCACTTTTGTGGTTTTGCATTATGTGCTTAGCACTTCTCTCAAATAACATAAAGTGGCTTTGAAAATGTAATTGATAGCATGAACTCAGCTTTTCTAGTATTGAAATAGTATAGTCTGCAAGTGAATCAAGGAGGAATATTTCCTGCTGGGAAAACACTCCACACACATGAGGCAAAGGTGCCCATGGACCGCAGTGTAGCACTCCCCAGGCAGCATTAAGCAACCGCTGCAGCACATTGCAACAATCTCTGTTAAAACTTTCAATCCTACTTGTGGTATTTGCCAGGCTGGGAAGGGTATTCATGAGCAGTTCTCAGCCCAACAGTGTACAGAAATTAGTGGCTTCCAAACTTGCATTTGAAGATGGTGAGCACAGGCGTTAGGATTGCAGTATGTGACCAAGGGACAGAGCTATCACAGCAGTGTTCAGGGTCACCACAATGCAAAGCTCATTGTGTGTAACACTTACATACCTTAGCGTACCGTATTGTGCAATTTCATATGAACTCACCTCAGCAACAATGCGAGTATGTCTACAGTTTGAGAAACATTTTTTACTGTCATTTCTTACTTGGATGGTATCATCCCTCTTTTATGGGACCCCCCCACTCTTAGCCTAGGAAAGAGAATTTGCTTACAAAATAAATAAATAAATAACTTAAAATCAAAGAGCAGAACAATGTAAATGGGAGGTTTCACTCACTTATGCACACCAAGCTATTGCTCTGTGATGGTGAGACAAGGAACTGGAAGACCAGACTGTTCAGCTTTTTTCCTGACTTTTCCAGTGACAATTTCTGTGACCTTTAGGGATCCCCTATTATTTCCAAACCTGCGTGCCTGAAGTTAGGTCCAACAGGAGCTGAATCAGGGCTTACTGATATGAAAGAAACAGTTCCCATGTGTTTCAGCGGGTGGTGGAGCAGGTTCCAGGTGAGTAGGCCGATTTTTTTATCATTATTTCTGAAGTGCAAGCTGAAGACATAAAGCAGGGCACTAATTTTCATGCCTACCTGCAGATGCAGGCACTTAACTTCCATTAGCTAAATCCAAGGAAAAAATCTTTGAAATTTTATATAACTTTTAGTAAAATAGAGAGAAAAATTATCTAAAGTACTGGGGGAGATGTGGAATTTAATCATGTGAATCCACAATGCCACTTGCTTGTATGTTTGAACTCATGGAAACTGGTATTGTCTCGTATCTTCAGGGGACTTGCTTCTGATTTATTCTGGCAGAATATAAAAAGCAGAATCATCAGAGTATATGAAAGGTCCTAATTTGGGGGTTTGGCTTACTCAATGTGAATAAGGGGGCAGAATGTGACATCTGGTAATTGATAACTTAATTTGCACTAGACCATTTCTCAGTTTTAAAATGTGGATACCTTATATTCATAGCTACCCTCAACTGCAAGTTTTAGTGTAACAAGAATGGCCTCACAGCTGCTTTTGTAAAGCAGTTGAGACTCCGTGAAATGGAAATATTAGAAAAGGTTTTTTTAACAGTGACAGGAAATAATTGGTGCCAAAGAGATGCTTCTGGGTTTCTTACTGTTGTTTTGCATATCCAGTGCAGAGTGGTCACCTCACATTTGGGCCAGATTTGCAAGCAAGCTGAATATATAGAGAAATTAAATAAAGATGTAGGCTTCATCCTCCTACCTCTCAGCAAAGCCTGGGTATACAGTTGCAGTAATGAATGAGAATGATGAAACTTGTAATAATAAAGTGATGGCAGTGGGGGAAAAAACAGAACCAAACATGTGACAGACCCATAACAAAATAAGCTCATAGTTTGGGAGAAGCGAACAAATGTATTTGGAATGGAGGATGGTGTGGTAAGCGGAGAGAGGGAGTTGGGCAGGGAGCGTGAAGGGGGACCCATACTCTGGTTGCCCATGGTTGTATCCTCCCGGTTCTCCTTCCCTCCTTGTCACTGATCCGCCTGAATAGAGAGAAGTGAAAATGAAGCTTTCCAGCCCTTTTCACACATGGGTTCCGCTTTTTTTGTGCAGTGCTTGGTGTTGAAGAGTCTGTTAACAACAGAGATTTGTGCACCTAATTACTCCTGCGCTGCACTAAGTGTTTGCCCACAGTGTCAGTGCCCCCCGACCTGTTTTCTAATTAAAACTCATGCTCTTTGTCTGTGCACGCTTTTGTGAGCCTCTTCCCCCTCCAACCCTCTCCTCCCCAAATTCTCTTTCATTCATATAAAACAAGAGCTCAGGAAGCTCAGTGACACCAAGCACATTAAGTACTGACATGCCATAGCTCTCCAGGGAGCACAGATGGGGGCTTCAGCTGCAGCAGGTGCCGAGAAGACAGATCCCAACTCAGCCAGAGAATTATTGTGCATCATCTGTATGGGCCTATTGTTTAGATGCATCCAGATTGGTCACATGCTACACGGGGCAGCGGTGATGCTGAGGGGGGCTAATTCAATCACTGCTTTTAATTTAGGAAATGAAAAGGATGTTCTCCCATCACTCCCTTCCCAGCATGCAGCACATGCAGATTTCATGACAGACTTCACAGACAGGCTGTGTTTGTAGGAGTGGGAGGAGAAGGGGGGGACGAGCTGATTATTATGCTTACAAATATATTTTCTATCCTCTTTCTAAGAGAGCTCTGTTCATTTTGTTGTGGCTAAAGAAAAGGGTCAGGCACTAAGGTTAAAACTACTGCTCCACAAGCTGTAATCCAAACTGCATTTTTGGCTGTGTTAATGAAATGCTGCGTTGCATGCAGTGCTGGCCAGCCATCATGTGCTAGGCAGAGCAAACAGCAGAGATGGAATTTTTCAGCTGTAACTGACAGAGTTCCTTGGACAAATTGTGAAAACAGTCTGCAGCATGTGTGTCCTGCAGTGCTCAGGGCATCTAGGGATGTCACAGTTATGCTCCTGGTCCTAAACAAACAGGCCTGGTTTGAACCAGAGGCTCTCCGATCAGCTCTTTTACGAATTGGCAAATTTATATTTAAGATAAGAACAGAAGAATCAACTCATCCATCTGCATCTCTGGGGATGCACGTGAACTCTATGCTTTTGAAGATCTTCACAACAGCAGTGTTTTCAGTCCACTCAGTGGCCAAACACTGAGTGGAAGACAGAAACCAGGCTTCAGGTTCCAGGACTCTCACTGGTGCAGACTGGAAAAGAAAGCCAAATAGATTATATTGCCTCATTGTGACCCTTTTTGTGTGAGATGAGGGAGAGAGGGTTAAAAAATTTCAAACTTGAGAGAGAGGGTGGTGGTGCCAGGATGGCGGGGGATAAGAAAGGGGGTATCAGGGCAGGTGAGTTACATTCCTGCTGGAACAGGGAATCATAGGGTGTCCAGGAGGAAACAACAGAAGGGGGCAAAAATCAGGTGAAGATGTAGATGCAAGAAGTCAGTACAGAAGTTCTATTCCAGAGACAGTAATATTAACATTGGTATGCATTTAGTGCATACTAATTATATACTTCATTATATACTTTATATCTTTACTTATATTTTATACTATATACTTCATTAGTTACTTTAAGTAGCTACATTTATTAAAAGCTGCAGGAGAAAATAGTATCATTAAAGAACGTTATGTTTTTTTCCATAAACTACATTACTGTGAATCTGCTGTTCATAAATGTCTGTCTTCACTTTTCATTCAGGAACCTTAATGATCCAAATGATAATTAAAAAAGATGCAACACAAATCTTGCTGCATGAGGTGAACACTGGAAGAGTGGAGACACTAGCAAATGAGTGCTGCTGAAAAAATGTCTTTAACTCAGCTGGCCTATACTCTAATAGGATATGGGGATGTACTTGGCTTATATGGCAGGGCTGTGCCAGAGAAGAGAGAAGTGTGAACTCCCCAAGTATTAGGCTATTCTATGTAGTTTTTAGAATATTGTTTTAGAGAGTTTACTTAATCTTGTGACTCTCTTTTAACCCTGGGATGCTATTCTTTTATGGGTTCATGGCATCGAAGTAATAGCACTTGGCCTATGTTAAGATGATGTTAAGATGCAAAGCTTTCCACTTCCCGCTGGCGCTGCCCTAATTATAGCTGTAAAACATTTGGGGAAGAAAGGGGAGAGGAAGGAAAGGGGAAGAAATTAAGTGATTCAGCTGAATTTATGCCACGAGCACTTGTGGCCTTGTAGTTCTCTCCTCAGCACTGGAGGAGGGAGCTGTGTTAGCTTGGGGTGGGGAGGAGATCCTCTGCTTCTCTGCTGCCCAGCCCATCCCTTCCTCTGCCAGGACACAGACCTCCTCGGTTGCATGACCTGTTTGAACAGCAGGAGCCAAAAGAAGCTGTCCTAATGTTGTGTTTGCTTTCAGGATCGCACTAACGCTCGCCAAGAGCCATGGTCCTGGCCTGGGCCCAGCACAGCCAAAGCAATCATACAGTTCCCCTCCTTTCTGCAGCAGCAAAGCTAACGCAACCATTCCCTTTCTAACGCAGAAGTAATGCTCTTCCTCACCGACCCCTTTGGAATCTGGACATTTCCTTGGATGCCAGAAACAGGCTGTCTACACAAGCCAGCATAAAATTTGCACGCACATAGCTGCCAGCAGGGACATTTTGCATCTGTTGGGTGAGGTGTGGCTGCAGGGTTGCTGATGCTGTGTTTCTCCTGGTGACATTTCCTTTATTTATAGACATTAATGCCATAAAAGTCTGGCATCCGTGACTGAGCTCACACACTTGGGTACATCCTTCTCTACCACCGGATTCATGGTCTGTTCACAGAAAGTGTGCCTGCAGCTTGCTGGCCATGAGAAAGGCTTCCGCTCCCAGCAGGAGGAGACCTTGGTCCCACTGCTTTTTTAAGCAAAGTGATCTAGGGTATTACTTCCAGCATTACTACCTTTTTAATCACCTCCTGCAGCTGACTTGATCACAATACAGTGTGACTTATGTATTTCCGGTTTAAATATAGTATTTAAATGTTCTCGCATTTAAACACAGTATCTCCATAAATAGTCAAGTTATGGAAGCTTCAAAATCTTATTCCAATCCAGAAGTGTAATTCCCAATATGTGTTTGCACTGGTCATCTCTATAAATTTCCTTCTGCAGCTAAAGCATCACTGTCATTAATACTCTGTATCATCATGATACCTGATCATGGCTGGAGTAGGTATAAATCAATGTTAATAAATCTGTGTCCTGTGGAATACTCTTAAAAGATTTGGCAGAATGTAATTCACCGATTTTTAAACCTACTGTCTCAGTCTGCTTAAGCTCACTGCAGAGGGTCGTTCTTTCCACTGGAAAATTTTAGGAGGCATTGAATCAAAACAGTTGGTAACCAGTGTCCTTAACAACTGACTGGATGGTACAAAACCTGGAGACTGTTTTACACTGATGGGTCCTAGAGTTGCTAACATTGTAGGTCTGCACTGTGGGTAGACAGAGAGTGGGTCAGAAATTTTTCAAATAGTCATCCCTTCATTTGCTATACCACAACTCATGCACTAATTGTAATGCAAAAGGAACTAAGCTGTATGTGAAATATTTCAGGAATTGGGTGTTTTTTGCAGAGGAGGTGCCCCTTTTTCTAAATCACTAAGTTGAATTGGTCTCACCATAGTAGCAAACAGATTTGAGTAAGACTCTTGTGAAATTCAAGGTCAGCCAAAAAAATTTAAAAAAACTATTGATGATTTAAGATAATTGGTTGATGAGCTTACTGGGCTACTGCCAATTGCAAAGTCATGGAGATTTTGTGGAAGGATCTGAAAATTGTAGAAAAGGAGTAGCATTCTTTGATTTTTTCTAAAGTAGAAAGAAAATTTTCCTCTTAATGATTACTTCCTGTCTTTGGTCCCCAAAGGGTAAGGAGGATGTAACAACTATTGCTGGACATATATATCTTTATTTGAACAGACTATGTAAGTGGGTAAACCATGTGCACTTGTCTTGGGAGTCCTAAATATTTTCTTGTGGATGGAATGGAACAATGTTATGTGTAGTGAAACTTATTTTGGTTTACAGTTTTTATGTAGAAATAAATGACAACTACTAGGTGGAGGAAGGTGATCAGTGGGATTAAGCCCCCATACTTTTGCAGGAATAACTGATGCTCTGGTTAATCCCATATAGATAAAGGAATGAGGATGTTTTGACCATGATGAAAAGCAGAGAGCATTGAGAGTGAGAGACACAAAAGCAAACATCTCCTGTGTTGTTACCCTTGCTGACATGTTATTCAGCAGTGGGGAAGGTTGTAATGCAGAGGGTTGGTTGTTTCAAATGGCCCATTTAACTATGCATAGTGAAAATACAGTATGTGCCCCTAACATAAATGTACTATTGTAGATACTGCAGTACCACATGCGAATGCATGGTCTCATTCATGGGTCTGGCAAACTGTCACTTTGATATGCTTGTACATATTTATAACCAAAACCTCTAAACAGTTTAAGAAAATCCTAACAAAATCTTTGTAATGAGAAGTGTATGTTTCACCGGAGACTATATATTGTGATGGTATGAATTACCCAGGTGCTTGGCCAGGAGGAGGTAAAGCTCAGTTAAGAAATTTTTATGGGGTTGAGAGTGACTTTCTAGTAGACCTTTTCTTACAGAGTAAACCGACTGAAGCAAAGCCTTGTGCCTGGCTGGGGAGCCTGTGTCATCTCTCCTAGCTGGTGACTGGGGTTCATCATTACCTGACTTTAGAAAGGACCTAAGAAGATCCAAGGTTGTGGTCACATTTGATGGGGCAGTGGCGGAGGGAGGGAGATACTTTTCTTTCTTTGCATTAACATGCTGAAGTGCTGCTTTTAAAAGTGAAAGGCAAAAATAAATTTGGACACCAGTCAATACATAATCCACTGCTTTTATTGCTGAAAAATAGCTTGTCTACAAGGGAGACAAGTCAGGACAATATTAATGAATCTATCGAAAGACAAGAGTTCATAAAGGAGGCACCAGGATAATCTTATTAAACAACTTTGGCTGTCTTCTACAGCATCCCTCCTCAGGACTTGAATTCTTGTTATGAATGGTATCGGGAGGATTTGAAAGGATTGAATTTTCTTACTTCAGATTGGTTTGAGATATTTATGAAGGATTTAGGCAAACTACTGGATTTAGGCAAACTACTGGTAGCAACATTAGCAATGTTGCTAATGAGAGGCAAGTATCAAAACGAGCAAGTGTTTTCTGATACTCAGATTTCTAACATGTCCTGCCTCTGTAAGCCACACATATGTGCACGGTGCGCATCCTTGCAAGGATACCTCATTGCAGGCCAGGTATATTTTACACTTGCTTGGGAAGACACAGAGATAAGTCTCATTGGCCTATATTGAAAAACAAGCAATTCTGTCAGCTGTGGAGTTCATACAGCCCAAACTCCTGTGGATTTCAGTCCTTTCCCTTCCTCTTCAAGTTCTCTCTTTCCTCTCCTCCCATTCCAGTAATGCCACTCTGTCCCCTGTGCCCCACCAGGAGCCAGGGGACATCTGCATGCTCCATGTTGCCCCTGTGTCCCGCACTCACTTCCCTGGGAGTGAAGGACAGACACACTCTTCACTTTCTCTTCAGCAGGTCACTGATTTTGTTTTTTTCGGCTTTATCCTGATGCTGATCTTTTTTCATATTTTTTTTAAAAGAATTTAATTGCCTTGGAAATACATATTCCTCTGGGCCAATGGTTCAGAGGCTGTTAATGAGGGATGGATACTGACAGCACAACCTGGGTGCCTGCTGGCTGTTGACTGTCACCTAGAAGATAATCTTTGTCTGATATAGGGATGTAGAAGGTGTTACATTTGGCAGAGCATTTGTAACACATGGTGCTGAGAACCACAGGGGTGGACCTCTGAGCCCACCTGCTTCTTTATGTGGATTGGAGCATAATTGTATTTATGCTACATGAACCTTTGTAGAAAAATAAACCAGTAGCCTCTTTTATTTTAGCTTCCTGAAAATGTTTGGCTGGGGAGCAGCAGCATCTTCAAGTTGGAAATTGCCCAAAGATATCTGGGAATTGTGCTATTGGGCTCTGTTTTCTGAAAATTTGAAATATTATTCCTTTTTCTATCTGTGCTAGTCATGGAGTGTAGGGTTTGTTGTTTTAATCTGTTCTGTGCTTAAAACATTTGTACCCTGAAGCTTCTATCTGATGCATTTTGTTGAAGTATGTCTTTATTAAAACCTCAAATGCTCTGAAGGGAACAAACAGTGACAGGAAGGTTGTATTATGTAAAGTTATTCAAAGAGAGTACAAAATAGTGTCAAAAAATCGTAGCACAAATGGACTTGGGACAAAATAAGCTGCTAGTTAGGTGGTCTCAGGATTTCTAATGTGATGATATGGTATCTGAAGGTACCATAAGATTTTTGCTTTTTTTCCCATGAAAATATGAAAGAGTTTTTAGGGATGAAAAAATCAAAGGCACTTGAAACCAAGCTACAGTAAAACACACTGCACTCCTGGCAGAAATCATCGTATGTCGACCATATGACTTCAGATTGTGTGCATGACCACACATTTTGTTTCTTAAAACTGAGTTGGCTGGCTCTTTCTTTCAGTAATCATCATAACTTGGAGGGGAATTCTTTTGCACTGCAAAAATTATGGACTTGCTATATAGTGGATTAGCTGGGGTGAAACTATTGTATATAAATGTAACATTAAAGGGTCCTCATTCTCAGAGATGGAGGAGCGATAGTTTTAATGGGCTGGGCTTCTCATAGCAATGAATCATTTAATCAGACTTCAGCAAAACTTTGTGCTGTGGCTCAAATGAAGGAGTTTGCAGAAACAGTTTCAAGAATAATCACATTTCTCCACCATCAGATCAAGAGCATTCAGTTGACCTCATGCCATCATGTATGAATGAACCATTTGTCTGTTTAAGAAGTAACATTTAAAAAGGTTTTGTGGAGGGAGAATTGTAGTTACAGAACAGTTGATATGGGGTGGGAAAAGTGATTCATTGACTTCTCCAATGCAAGTTTTGTGGTTGGTTGTGCTGTTAAAAACACAACAGTGTTTTGTGGACAGTTTGTGGAAAACAGAAATTTTGTGGGAAAACTTCTTAAAAAGGCAAAGCAAACTAAAATACAAGTGGCATATGGAATCTCTAAGTGGGCATATTGGGCTTATCATGCCTGAAAGTGGTGATGGAAGATGGAAAAAGTGAGCTACAATTCATGGTGCAATAAATCTTTATGGTGATCAGTGCTCAGAAGGGGCTGGCATTGTGGCCCTGTTGCCACTCCTTTACCTTAAAATTAGCAGTATGGCAAGAAAAATGGGTGCATTCCTAAGAGCTTTTATTACTGTAGCACTTAAAAATCAAGAGGTGCAACTTTTCATATTTAGCTCTCAACATATAATCTAAGACAACCCTTGCCTCCAATAATTTACCATATGAACATAAACCAGAAAATGGTTGGTAGACCTTGAAAATGGAGGAACATAGCTGCAGATTCTTAATGTGCTTTCAAAGCACTATCTTTTAGGGTCACAGTAAACCTGCTGATAATGTAGGAGAAACAAACCCAAACCATATTCTGTGAGGACGCTGCAGGTATCTTGGCCAGCTGCAGCAAGCCTGACTTCTGGAGCAGGGAAGTGAGATTTGTTAGGAGGTGGCACATTGTTTGCTGTCCCTGAAAATCCATCTAAACTCATTTAAATTATGAGCAACAGAAACCTAGTGACTTGTCTGAGTCCTAATCTCTCATTCTTGTTACCATTAGCCCCAGTCTCAGTGCAGTTTCTGGTCCAACCTCCTACCCCTCCCTCCGCCAAACAACTGCAGCTACACAAATCTGTTGTGCTTTCTAGCCTAAGCCTGTATAGCCCTGTACAATCTAGTTTTCCCTGCTGCTTTGAACCGTGGTTTGTCTTTCCTAGCCCTCACTTCACTCCTTATTTTAGTGTACTCCTCCACTTCCCACCTGAGCCGGTTTGTCAACCGCATTTGGACCAGATGGCTCCCTCCTCCCAGCTCCTGGGACACCGGCCACCCGCTCCCGAGAGAGGCGTCATGCCTGGGCTCTGCTCCACCGCTTGCCTCCGCACCGATGTGGGCTTACGGGAAAGACCAGTTTTGCCCTGGTAATCCTCTGGCAGGATGGTACTCAGGCAGCTTGGCTGTATGCTGGGGCACTGCATGCTCAGTCAGGAGTGTCATTTTTAGCAATCTGAAATTCTGAAATGTGATTTTCTTTATGTCTGAAACCTGGCTAGGTTCTCTTTGCCTGACTCAGAAGCCATCTCTGCCAAACTTCAATTTTCTCTTTCAAAATAGCAAGTCACCTTAGCATTTCAAAGAAAAAAAAAAATTCCTCTAACGTCCAAACCAGTATTTTTTCTAGTATTTTATTTAGAAACAATTGAACCATTTTGACTGATGTTTGGGGTTTTTTTTTATTAAAGGTAATCAGCCTGAGGCAAACATTCAGCAGAAGCAGTATTACTCCAAATGGGTAACATTTGGCAAAGCCAGAAGCAACTGTGTCCTGTAATACAAAGTGTCAGTCAGCCTTACTGGGCAATGCTAGAACCTTTTTATAAAAGAACAGGCCTGAAGAAACAAAACATAAATTTCTATGTCATACAGTTCAGAATTTTAGGGGATTGTGCAAAGAAGGAGAGATGACCATTAGGCCAGTTGATTGAAAAAAATAAATTAAAAGCTGCAAAACCATGATGCTTTATATCTGCTTTGTTCTTATTTTATAGAGGCAGCTTGAAATTTCAAAGCTATCCTGCCTGTGACTTTAAAAAGCTTATTTCCTGAGGCAATTCACCTACTGAAACTGAGTATGAGGTGCTGTGAGTGCTCATGACTTTCAAGAAAAGAAAAAGTTGTCAAGTTTCAGGTTTTAATTAGATAAATTACTTTGTTCCTTCTGCTTAGACACTTGTATGAAAGCCTGCATGTTTGGTTAGCAGATTAATAACTCTTCCAGCATTTGCAGCATGATCCTTAATGGTGCATAGTGGATTTTGTTATTTCATTCCCTCCTACCTTCATTTTATATGAAGCCTTGCAGAAGGAGCAGGCAATCGGCACCTCATACCTTTCAATTTATTACAATTTTTTTCAAAACACAGCTGTGTTTAAGCTTACCTTCCTAGCCCCAACTGGGAGAATTCATCTTTCCCCTGCCTGAAATACTCTTCTCACCTGAATCATCCTCTGACATATGACCCTTAGTAATTAAAATGATGGAGGCTTTCATAGAATACACACGTGAGAGTCTGATAATCTAATTAGACATGATGCATTTTAGTAGATCAGTTTTCTGCACAGCTGCTGAACTCATTGCAAAATCATTACTTGCTTCAATAGAGTGTCCCCCCTGTTCCCCAATGCAACATTTGCTGTTACAGAGGCCGTTGCCCTTGTACCCAAAGCAAAGGACTTCCACCAACTTGGGCTGTGTCCTTTATTTATAACTGCTTTTAGAGAAATGACTGGATCCTTGGTCATGCAAATCAACACTCCTGACCAGCTCCCCTAAATTTTGTTGTTGTGGCCATAAAACTGCAGTCTATGTGTCACAGCCCTGACCTGCTGCATGATTTTCACAGCCCTAAGGACTCTGATGGGGTGGCCTATGCCATGGACTTCAGTGTTCAGAAGTTTGCCTGATTTTTGTTCCTCCCACAACTGTACCCCTTGGGCTAATAAAATGTGTGACTTCCTCCTTCGAATCCCACCTCTTTTATATCTTTAGACCATCAGTTTTGCCATTATGGATGCTATGACAACATCTGTGTTATTATTGCTGTCTTCCCCTGTGCCACAGCTTGGTGACACAGCATCAAAACACAACTGATGTGGAGAATAAGGTCTACAGGCATCTTGGCTCATCATAGTCCCAGAGAATCATAAATGGCTTTTCATCTTCATATACTCCTCCCAAAAAGCAGTTCATTCTGGTTCAGCACTGGCAGTTGAAATCACAGATGGTGTTTTTAAACCACCTGTTTAAATACAGCTCTGGCAAGCTTCTCCCTTTTCCTGGAAGCCACGTCATTTATGTTCAGCGTGGTGGCAAGTTCCCTCTCCCCATCCCTAGTCACATAAGCTCAGATCTGCCAGTGCTGCTCTCCTGGCTCCTTATCCCTGGGACTTTAGTTTCAATGTGTGCAAAAATCCCTGTCCCCTTCCCCAAACAGTGAGACAGAGAAATAGCATCCTTGTTGTACAGGTGTGGTTTTGAGAGAGAGAGAGTGCATAGCTGGCTTGTCCAAGTACATGCAGAAAATCTATGGGCCAAGAATTGTATTAGCCCAAGTCCCAGGCCAGTAGCGTATTTACAAAGTTGACCTTTCGGTGAATCTGCAATGACTTTGCTTTATTTAAGTGCAGCACCAGTACTGATATTTTACAACGTTAGGTCTGCCTTCACTCTAATCTGCGTCCTTATTTTAAAGCCTGACGCTATTGGCTTAAACTGGATCTGATGCGCACTTTCCTCCTCCTCTCCCAGCTGGTATTTCTGGACACCTGGTTTCATGGTAATTCTCAGTTTAAACCTTGACAAAGATGCTCTAAAATTAGCATCTTTTTTAGGACCTAATCCAGCAATCATTTGCTGCCAGGTGTACTGCTTAATACCTTGACAAGTCTCATTTCAGAGAAAAAACCACCACCTGCAAATGTCTCATAGTTCCATTTTCTTGTGTTGACTCAAAGTGGCACTCATCTTTGAGTGCACACTCACTCATAAGAGAGTGTTTTCCTTTTAAAGCATCTGAAATCTGTTATTGTTTCATTTCTGGTTGGAAGGTGGGCTGCTGAGAATTACCGTCAGCTCTCATTTTTTATATTGTAAAACTGGTGAAATGGAGCATAGTTTTGCAAATGCACTTGTAACAAAGATAACTTGCATGGTATATTCATAAGGGAAGAGTCAGAGCATACCTGTATGTGGATACGTATTCATGCCTGATCCATTTCTTCAGGCCCTATACATCATGCAAAATGAAAGACTATGTTGCCAAAATAACCTACTGTAAATACAGAGCATGTGACAGCAGCTAGTTTGGAGAAGTGTGTATGGCCTTTCTGTCTCTTTCTCACCAGTTTTACTGTATGTGGATTGCAAGTGGTCAGGAAATAGATCCTCTCCTTGTACCTGCAATGCTTGTTATGTAAAATCTGCTCTTATCCATCATAGTCTGCACATCACTTTTCTGTTCGTAAATTCTGTATTGGCAGCTTCCCTGCTAGTGAGAATTCATGTTTATACACCAAAGTAGCACCAGTGGTTAAATACGTGGATGTTGAGATATAACGTATACTCAAAAAATGAGCTGGATTTGGGTGGTGGGACTGAGCTGGCTGTAACTCAAGAGCGTATCTAGTACAACACGTCTGCTTAGTGTCAGCCCCATACAGGCGCAGTTAAGGAAACCACTTGGCCAGTGTATGCAATTCCAAAGCATAAAGCCAGACTCCTTCTCTCCTTTCGCCAGACAAAACCTGTGAGTCACTGTCTGGTAAAGACCAGCAGGGTTTACTAGCAGACGCTCAAGTCCTGAGGGCCTCAGACTGGCATCTGGAGCTGCCCCGGGGGAACAAACCAACTATCCCAACCTCCCCCAAACGCTCCAGTGACCTGTGCCAGGGCAGAGTGTATGTTCAGGTCATAAGGCTGCAGCTTGGTAACTCTGCAGTTCATGGTCTTAAGAGCTTCTGTAGCTACCTACAGAAAAATGGTTTTACCTCAGAGCTTTTCTCTCAGAGGCAAATTGGTTTTCATCAGCTTCTGTTAAGCCTTTTTTTTTTTCAGTTCCAGTTGTTCCTTGCACATAAATTAAATAGTCAAAGCAGTTGTATATATTTAACAGTAATCCCAAGTGAAAGAAATTCTTTGCTTTTCATCCCTGTGCAAGAAATGTATATGGGGACTCTTCCACGTTCCTCATCTCAACCTCTTCCCCTCACCCATGCATTTTTCTTGCATTTTGCAAGAATCTGTTTTTTGGATTTCTCCATGAATTTGGCTCTTGATGCTGCAGCAAAATCTGTGTGGGCAGACCCTGCCCATGCAAGAAGTCACTTTAAAATCAACAAGGCTGGATGTGAAATCATGAGCACATCTGTGCAGACTAACATTCAAGGTGGAGACCTTCCTTACTTTCATATCTAACAGATCGGTGGGCAAGATTTCCTGTAATCAGTTGCATCCGCTTGTGTTACATCTGCTCAAGACAACTTATTTTTATAAGAAATGATACAGTAATCTCCTTATTACAACAAGGCAGGTGGGCTTAGTCTGTTCATGTCAAGGTATGTTTTGTATGGAGAAGTCAATGGAATGGTGAAGGATAAGGGTAAGGGTAAGGGTAAGGGTAAGGGTAAGGATAAGGATAAGGATAAGGATAAGGATAAGGATAAGGATAAGGACACATGCTTTGTGTTTCTGCCAGGTTATTGGGTTTGCTGTTAGGTATTGTATAAGTTTGTGTGTTCCTCACTGAGTGTGGGGACACAGAGAGAAGAGAGCTAGGTGTTGTCACAGCACATAGCCAAGACAATTTAACAGAGAAGAAAGGGATGTATTTAGACAAATAGAGAAGGGACAGAGTCTGGCTGTATAATGCCAAAGCTTTTGTAGCGGGAACTGAAAACAAATCTCCTGTGTCACAGTTTAAAATGTTTTGAAGATCAGCTCATTTCTAAGTAAAATAGAAGCTAAATTATATTTTATTTTAATAGTCTGTAATACCATACATTTATGACTATTAAAACACTCACAAAATTACAAACCATGAAAGGAGAGGCAGAAGGGGAAAAACATCTTCAAATTTCTCTATTAAAAGTACCTGAATCTACAAAACTGAAATTTTGACTTAATGAACTTTAAACACAGTAATAGAATATTGGTCTATCTAATCTTGGTCTTTAAGGCTGCCATTTGGAATGAGCTCATGATGGCATGAGTTAAAAAATTTTAATGTCTGACATGTCCAGGAGGCATTGAGGACCACCTTCTCGTTTCCAGTGGTGAAATGCTCCATCTCCAAAATGCGCACTGCAAAATTTTGTACGTAGCAGCCTTGTAAGACAGGACTTGGAGGGGAATGAAGACAATTATTATGGATGGCCTAGAAAGATTCATGTTTGTGAGATATGATTGATCATGCTGCACTTGATATGGGGAGTAAGTGAGAAACCTCTGGTCTCCAGGAATGTCAATATATTGCTTTTTGTGGGTGTTCTGATCATTCCCAGGAGACAGAAATGGAAAAGAACTTGGCATTTTGATTAAAAAATAATCTGCAATATGAAAATCCTTGGCATACCTATTGAGATAATGCCAGGCTTTTTTGCTACAGTGAACTACAAATAATCCTTGTTCATGTGATCCTGCTCAAGCTGCAGCCTCACACCCTTCCTTGGTGCATGGGACCAATTGAGATGCTGAGGAGGTGTTCACTCTCTGTTCACCGCCATTGCTTGCTGTGATGTATGAGCTGCTTCATGCTGATGGAGGGAGTGCGAGGACACTGCTGAATGAGCTTGTCTTTACTCTTATCACTCAGGCCCTGTGGGTGCTATATCTTTCTCAGAAGAGTGAAGGCTAAGAGCGCAGGCCATGAACTTGTAGGTGGCAGCTCAAAAACATGCAGACACTTTGTAGATACGTGTGCCTCTATGTATTGCTGGTGGCTGAAAACAAGCTTACTCCAGCTTAATGGGAGAGGAATGCAGGAGAAATCCCTCTCTGCTTTTGCATAGAAGAATGATAATGTGCCCGCTGACAGTATTTATACAGAAACCACCTTCCATACTCAGGAGATCAGGGCATGGAGCACAGACCCTTCCTTCACACCTTCCTTTCTGGCTGTTTTCCTGATAACCTTTACCTCAGCATGAAGGCAGATACAAATACATAGCAAGTACATGTGAATTGATGGAAGTCCCCTTCAAAGTGTATCGGTCACCAAGTAAAATGCTGTGCTAGGTGTTTTGTTCTACCCCAGAAAATGGTTGTGCTGCTTAAGAGGGTGAAAGAGGGAATGTGAGACTGTTACAGGGTCTTTTATTGAAGGAAATGGCTGATACACTACACTTTGGAATTTATTGATTTTATATGTGTCTGTATCATTTTATATAATTTTTAATAAATAATGAGAACCTAGTTATCATATTACCACATACCACTACTGATGACATGATCTGCAGTATTAAATACATATATTCATATATGCGCATTCATGACATGCATTCTTTTTTCACTGGTGAGTGCTGTTGTTCTCACAGTCAGTTGCCATGGCATTGCATGCCTATATTAATAATGTATGTTAATAGTTGAGGAATATAGCTGAACATGCTCACGGTTGCAAATAAAACATTTATACATCGGTCTTTAATTACAAACAATAATTTACCATTTCCTGGCCTTTTGTCAGAGAATTTAACAAACCTTTCTGCTTTTTAGGAAGCATTTTAAGTAGGGCCCAATAAGCACAAAAAATACATTGAGGATTGCAGTGGCACCTTGTGATGGGAAGATGCAGGTGTGGTTATGGTTTAGTGGGGTAGGAGATGAAGGCAGGATCTAGGTGAAGTGATTTGCTTGGAATTACATAGCAATTTTTATTTTGGGGGTGAAAATAGAAAACAAACGTCTGCCATCAACGCTGGAAATTGCAAGTCCATCTTTTTTCTGTATTGAGTATGCTAGTAATTTATCCACAAGCTAGGATGTTTCTGTCTTTAGCTGAAATAGGCCTATAGAAAATGGAAAATTAGTTTTCGCTGTTTCATGGGTTCACTTGATAAGCATAAATTCACTTCTGTGACTGACTCATAAAGTCTCGTGCTACGTATTTGTTTGATCTTGAAAAGCAAAGGGTAAACCTGCAAGTGTTTGTGCTGCAATTAATCTGACTGAATTCAAGATTAATTGGTTGGGCCAAAAGAACCTGCTGGACCACAAAGCATCCAGAAATGTCCTACCAGTGTATTTGACGTTTAAATCATGAGGCTTGTTTATGTTCTAACGCTTAGAGGGGCAGTGTCAGTACAGCCTTGAAAAGTTCAAAAGAGTTACATGAAGTTTTTTAAGCATTAGGCAAATATTTACTGGTTATCAGATATCTTTAGCCAGCTTGAGAAGTTAGATACTTTTAGGACGATCTTATGCAAGCTATTTTAGGATTTCTGCATTGAAGTCCAGCTCTAGATCTTGTTTGTATTTTCTATGAGGTATAAGCAGCAAGGCTCAGTTTTGGATCCAAGGTTCTCCACAGCTTTATCCTAACACCCCTGATGGACAGTTTACATGACATTTTCCATCCCACAGGGATAAAATTTGCCCTTTTCTAGTTTCCTGAGGTGGCATCTCCTTCACTCCCAAAAAACCTACCTGGGAGAAGTTCAGATAGGACAGCAGTGATAATGAATGTGCTCAACATGTCTTGGAAGGTACTTTTTGCCTTGCAGGATTGTGTTCATAATAAACAAACAGCAGCCTTGTTTTAAAGCAGCAGTAAAGTCTCTCAGCACCTTGTACAGTCTCTGCTCCATTAGTTTTCTCTCGCGATACTGGCCAACAGAACCACCCCTATCTCTACCTCTGTATCTGTTAAACAGCTTTTTCCAGCGGATTATAGCCTGAACTTAGCGTGTGATTTGATGGGTCCTGCAGCTGCTTAAGTTGTAAGCGCACAAATTTGGCTGCCCATCACTAATTTTTATGAAATATCAATGAAATAAAAATAGTTATGAAAAAAGAGAACACCAGGAAAATACTTCCTCCCCCTTTCATATTAGAGCAGAAGACTGTTTTGACTTGGCATGGCTCACAGCATCAGAGGGTTATATTTCTGACAGCTTACTCAGCAAATGGACAACAGATGAACATAAGCTGTCAGTGAAATAACCACCTGGTTGTTTGTTCAGAGGTAATGTGTTGAGAGTTAATGTCTAGTGCTTGGGCATCTGTCACAGAGGACATTAAGCTCGACATGGATGGTACTGCCTTACTGTTTTGCAGTAACTAAAGAGGATGCTCCTGTACTTCTCATTCTCTTCTCCTCTGCACCAATCCTGCAACTCAGCTTCCACACTGAAGGGCAGGTGGCTGCAGTGAAGAGCAGAGAACAAAGTGGAGGTCTGGAGAGTGTCACTTTGCGGGCTATTTTTTCTCTAGTCCCAGGAACTATTTCACAGTCCAGCTGAAGTAGCTGTGATATATAAATTTTTGCTTATGGAAGGAAAAATATGTCTTTTTCATGTCTTCTTTAAGCCTTTGTCGTAAACATGATGATGTGTGGATAGAAATTGTGTTCATAAGCCCTATGTACAATCAGGTCTTCGAATGTTGCCCTCTCCATTCTTGTAGTGGCTCCTGCTAGTGTAGACTGCCTGCAAGATGCATGTAAAGCCATTTCTCAGCTATTCAGGAATGCTGTCAGCAAAAGATAACATTGCTTATGGGACAGCAAAAATAAAAGTTACAATGCCTGACCAAAAGTTGCCATCTCAGAGAGGAAAATTGCAGTGCAATCTCTCAAGCAGATGGATGATAATTTTGTATGGTTTTGTGTTTAAAAGAAAAGATTTATTTAATTCATCAAAGACATTGTTCCTGATGACAGATGTAAGGATAACAGTGGACGTCATGTTCGAGTTCTGTTCCCACTCCTTCTAATACTGCCATTCCTGAATAGAAAAGCGAAACCAAACCTGCAGCAGGGATAGTAGCTACTTTCTTCAACTCGGAAATGTTGCTTAAACTTCAGGCAGTTTATGAAAGAGCAAAACGTAATTTTAAATACCTAAGACATTTTTGAGAATAAATTCCTTTAAAATCTTTCCTATTGGAAGCATCCAATATGTATAGCATAGTGCTCTGGCAAGAGAGGTAAAGAGGTAATGTGAAGATTGTATCAGTTTAGATGGGAGATACTCTATTTAATTGGTACGTGACATAGAACTCGGAAGAATGAAAATAAATTAATAAAAGATAATGTAGATTGAGATTCTGTAAGATTTCTTAATCCTGAAGTAGCTTTTGAAAGAGAGCAAAGAAACCCTGGTGTCTGAGCATATGCACTATTAAAAAAATCAGCATTGCCAAGACTGGGAAAGAGATGACCAGTAAAGAGAGATTTCTGTGATTATTTGTTAAGGAAGTGAACTTTCAGACCATCTTCATGGCAGGAGTACACTGCCTGAGAGCCAGGAGAGCAGGACCATATTAACTTTCTCCTTTTTTCAGCCTATGACTTCTTGACTGTTTTCATTCTATGTCTCTTCATGTTATGAACATCAATTTCCAGCGCTTAGGTAGGATCAGCTGAGAAGCATGATTATGGGTGATGTTGCAAAACAGCTTTCTGTTCTCCATGTGTACAATCTGCTTCCAGCACTTTTCTGTTTGGCTGTTCTCGACAGATGCAAAAGTGGCTTTTTTTTTGCCTTTGAACTTCTAATGCACTAGACATGAGTAAAAGAAATACTCCAAATACCTAGGCTGTCTTTGTGTGCCTTGGCTTAGCTGCTGATAGCCACACCAATGTGTGTATTTCTGCAGTGCTATTAATAATTGTAGGTAGTGGCTTTCCCAGAGAAGACCTCAGTGACCAGGAGAGCCAACAAATTCAGAAGCTTGGGTGGGACTTCTTGTAAGGAACGAGTATTTCCTTCTCTGCAAGGGTAAGCATTTCGGGGGGGCGAGGAGTAACATGCTATTTTGTCTGTTGCTTGGTGGTGTGTTTGACCACAAATTGTAAATTACAGGGTTTGGGCTGTAGTCTGCAGTCTGCTTGGAGACTACATGTCCTCAACTGGGCAGGCATTTTGCAACCTGTGATGAAAAGGAAGTATTCAGCAGACTGTTTGCTGGGACTGAGGAGGAAAACAGGCTGACCCGGGCAAAAGGATGAAAACTCCAAAAAGCCCAAGAGCAAATGAGAGCTGTGGGGGAATGGAAAGGTTTGTTCTTTTTCTTGTGCCTACCTTCAAAGACATGGGAAACCCGGGTGGGGAAGATAATCACTCCTAAAATAGCACTGAAGAAGCCTGGAGCGCTGCAGGGACAACAGAAATGGCCTGGAGCTGGGGTTGTAGGTGTTTCATTGCTGTTGAAGGGGACTATCCATGGATGAATCCTCAGCTGGAAGAGGAGATGTGAAAGCTTAGAGTGGAGGCCTCGTGCATTCACGCTGATACCTGGAGGAGAGAGTGAGCTGCCTACACAAGCCAAAACTTGTAAATGCCTGTTAGATAACTCAGCAAAGAGACTGATCCATGGAAACAAGGACTGAAAGAAATAGGCAAAGGGGTGGGTGAGAATGAGAGATGTGGAGCAGGCTTTCTCCAGGGTAAAGCCTAAAGCCAAACTTAAAGTTTTCAAGTAAGGAGGTATGATGTATGCATGTACGTATTATATCCCAGGAATTGCATGAACCTCAAGCTTCTCTCTTCCCTTCCTGCAGGAAAATTGCTGCTGGGATAGAGATTAATAGCAAGAGTTCCTCAGACTTGTGCTATATATAGCAGAGCTCAAAAATGTCTCCTTCCTACACCTCTGCCTGCCAGCCAGACACATCATTTCTACTGAAACAGTGACAATACAGAGGTGGATTAACACAGTAAGGGGCAAAGATGCTACGGCCTTTTATGAGTACCCCAGCCTGTACCTGCTCTGTGTCATATCACTCCTGTCGCCACTGCATCCCTTTCCACCAGGCCCACAGTGTGCTGGGGTGCCCACAGAACCCAATGCGGGGCTAGGAGTCAGCTCTGCTGCTGGTGGAGACTTCTTGCAACCATCCTGCCAAACATGTTTACCATGAGGTCCATCCCAGTCTGAATGGTCTGAAAGGCAGATGTATCCTATGGTCAGAAAAGGGGAGTGGAGAGCCAGGGAACCCATTTTGCCAAAGATCCTCAGTTAGTCAAGGTAGTGAAGATGAAGACTAGCTAGGAAGACAGGCAGAAGGACCTCAAAATACTGTCCAGCTCAGCCATGAAAGGCAGAGGAAATTCAATGCAAAGTGAAGTAAAGCAATCCTAACTTTGTGCATAAAAAAAGGGTTCTAGATTTTTATTATTCAGGATGTTGGTGTGATTTCAATATACAGCCCTATCAAAATGGCAGTTCAGTGCTCAATAGTGACTAAACCAGCAAAATCCAAATGTTTTGGGATTATTAAAAAGGCTTGGAGAACAAAACATGAGGTAATAATTATGCCCTGTATAAATTTGTAATATCTCTGTCTCCAGAATATCATGTGAAGTTCTGCTCTCCTTCCTCCACCTGAGGAGTATATAGAGTTGGAGAGGGCTCAGAGAGCAGTGAGAAGGATAATCACACAATTTCTATAGGAAGAATGATTAGATAGACTAGGAGACTTTGCGTATTAGAAGAGACGACTGTGGGAGAGGTCAACAAAGATCCATACTATAACAAAAGCAAGAGAGATACAGAGAAAGCAAATTAGGACTGACTGTAGGTGAGGCCCTGAAGGCACCAATTAGTGTTAATGGCCCAGATAATCCCCACCTGAGCTTTCCACAAACCCTCTGCTTATTGGCCCAGGAGCCCTATTTAAGCTCAGGGATGAGGCTTTGTTTGCTGTTGTTTTGAGGATGATGTTTCTGCATGGATTCTGGCCCTGTGCTGTAGGTAGCTTGTCTCTGGTCCTGCCTTTGGTCCTCTATCCTGGACAGACCTGGGACTTACAGTCCTGTTTCTGACTGTTCCTGGATGCTGGGCCTGACTCATCATTTTGCCTTGTCTTTGCTGTTGATGGGCTATGTCACTAGCCTGGCCTTGTCACTGTGGTTGTCCTCAGCTCCAGGCTCATCTTTCTTCATGGATCAGCCTGGTCCTTGCTGCACATGGTCCCTAGGGAGTTCGGCGAGTAGTTTGGAGATATGTTACCACATACTTATCTGTTCCTTGGGTTCATCCATAGCTGTGTACACCTGTGTGCTATTAGTCAGGATGCTGGCTGAGATGAATGTTTGGTGTAGACATCTCAGCAACCATTTGGTCAAGTAGTCTTGCATTTTGCAGTTTTCTAAGCTTTACCTCAAGTGAATATTTAAGGAAATAAATGGGATGCATTTCAATTCCTGTGTCTTGGTGCAGTGCTTCAATCAGCTTTGAGAATATGACCTCCTTATTTGTGTAAGAAGAAACCTTCTGAAGTCTTAGTTAACTTCTGACTTTGGTCTGTTTTTTCAAGCAGACAATTTTTCAAGGTGTTAGTCTCCTCTCCACTTAGCTCTTCCATTAATATTTAAGAAACATCTGACCAATGTAACAAAACTTTGCAGACAAGTAATAATTTTAGAGACAAGTTCCTACAAGCTATTTGTGAATTACCAGACCTAACCAAGTGGCAGGCCAGATGAAATAGAATTTGAATGAGTACTAAGTGGGGTAGAACTGGACAAATCAACTGTTGGTTTCAGGTTCCCCTTTGGTCTGCTTCTAAGCATGTGGAAATGCTGGTTTATGTAACTTGACTAGAGTTGCTTAGATGCTTGTTAATAGAAATGTCTTTTCTATTACTAGACTAAAATAAATATAGATGGAAGTATTTTAGTAACAATGAGGTACCAAGCTTTAATGCTTAATGTGAAGCACTTAGCTAACAGTGGACACCTGGTAATTGGTTTTATGTATCTTAACTTCTTGCTGTTATGTTTCCTAGATGTCTCAGTCAAATTATGTCTTTGTGCCTTTTAATTGAAGCTTCCTGCAGAAATAAATATTTTATATCTTCCTTGAGGAAGGAGGGGGGGAAGGAAGGTGTTGATCAACTTCAGTATTTTCTTTCAGTGTAACAAAATGGTACAAATGTACCTTTTTTTTTTGTTCAGAAGTCAGACCTCTCTTGTAAGGAAGAAGAAACAGCCTTGTAAAGGCTTTCTTGGCTGGCATAATGAAAGGTAATGTCCAGTCGTATGACCAGTTAGTACACCAGGATGGGTGTTGTGTACTAGGAGGACTGGATCCCCCAAG
Organism: Pelecanus crispus; assembly: GCF_030463565.1. Classification (NCBI taxonomy): domain Eukaryota; kingdom Metazoa; phylum Chordata; class Aves; order Pelecaniformes; family Pelecanidae; genus Pelecanus; species Pelecanus crispus. Next base: position 59,544,903 of record NC_134644.1, read on the forward strand.
CTATTGGCCAGTACCAACAGGTAGAATGAACAGCTACAATAATGATAGCTTGCTTCAGGCTCATTAGGAGAAAAATGGCTTTGTTTTCAGAACTGTGATCATCTACATAAGCATCTCAGTTGGGTTTTATAATATCTATTTTTTGTGCTCTAAGCTGATTTGGGTATTGAGCATCTATTTAGTAGCTTTCTAATACATGCTATTCTGAAAGGTCTTAGAAGATTTTGAGGGGTTGCTTTCCCTTCTTTGAACCTACAGACTGCATTTTAAAGTAGGAGAGTGAAAATGTGTGGGTTTTTAACTCCCCAATTTAACCCAAATGAAGTAAAAAGTTTGCTTTATCAAAAGGATGCGGAGTTAGACATTCCCAGAAGAGTGTGTATTTTCTTGTTCTTGGAGTTTTAGAAGTTGAATCCTTGAGGGAGGGAACACTACAGTCAAGTTCCTTTCCCAAGAGACCACATGCTGCCTTATCTTCTGCATTTTTCTTAAGATTTTAAAGCACCAGCTGCTGTCTTCATTTTTTTTTTTTTGCCACTTGAGCTAATGATAAGTAGTTTAACTAAAGCAATGAATCATTCATGCTGTTTTTCAGAAAGCCTATAGTTATTTCATGAATTTCTGGATTTATTAATTTCATAGTTGCTTCTCCTGCTACAAGTACTAATTTAAAAGAACTACAATTAAAATGGGACATAGGACCAGCCTGCTTTCCTTGGAGTTCAGTTAAGAAACCTGTCATCTTTAAGAACAAACTTGGGTAATGACTATTGTAAAAGATAATTTAGTGCAAGACTTTTTTCAACATGGTAGTACAGTGAAAGGAGATTAAAATAAAAATTAAATGAATCAAGCTTGAGTAGTTTCAAGAAATCACTTTACCATTTCAAAACATCTTCCACTTTACATGTCAGAAGCAGGCAACAGTGCCTCCTGCATTGATGTCTGTTTCTGAAAAGAATACAAAACACTAAGTGTATGTAGATCATCTTTTCTCAAAGATCAAGCACTACTCAGGCTGTAGTAAACTCCGTAATTTGCTGAATACTGAAATGGAATCTGAAAGCTTTTAAGAATCTGGTCTCATGCTCCTGAGATATGTGGGAACTCTGCTAGAGACCTCATTACAGGCAAGATAGGCCTACAAGAAGGGTTTTCCTGTCTTCATAGCCTTATTTTGTAACCTCCTATAAGTGATTTAACATCTGTCCCTTCCCTGCAAGGAGGCAATTGAGCTACTTGTTCATGAGTGTATTGTAAAAGCTGAACTTGGTCCAGGAGTTACAAGTATTCCTGAAGTTCCAAATGGAAGATGTACGAAAAGTGCAGTAAAAGATGCTTATTAACTTGAAATACTCTAAGGGGGCAGGGTCTCCTCATTGAGTTTAAGTAGGCATTTCCTGGGCTTTGTCCACAACTGTTAACTGTTTTAACTGTTGCTCAGTACTTTCTAAGGGGGTATGTTCCTATCCTTGTTAGAAAAGGAATAGCATGGATTTCAGATCAAATCTCATTTTACTCATGAGCATACATGGGTACGGAAAGACAGATGTGAGTTGCCTGAGGTCATGCGGAAAGTCATGACCAGAGTTGGGAGCTCAATCTTGTGTCCGAAGAGGAATAGCTTGTTTCTTCATGGAAACAAGAAACAGGACGCTCACCGCTGAGGAACAGGAGCAAGTCCAAGCATTTTTCCCTGCCCGTATTTTCCTTTTTACCTAGTGGTTGTAAAAGTGGATTGTGGGGTTGCACTTTATTTTTTTTCTTCTCTGTAACATAAGACTTGTGGTCTATTCCTGCAAATGCTTACTGACCATGAGCAGGTCACAGTCAAATCATTTAACTGCTCTGTCTATAAAGAGGGAGGTTTGTATTGGTGTGACTTCTCTAAGTGATTAGTCAGAAGTTGTGAAGTAAGTGTAGGCTTCTCTCCTCTGTTAGCATGCCAGGGACACTCCAGATCTGAAAACAAGAGATGGTGACATCTAGGTTGCACAGCAGGGATGAATTGGACAAGTAACTGACTTAAATGTAAGGGGTGTGATCATACAGTGCAGATGACCATTAAGAGCATCGACCTCTGCAGTGGAATTGAGGTCAAGACTTTGTATTGGCTACTCTCAGGACTATGGTGGTGCAGCTGAGGATGCTGCTGTAGGACTTTGATAGATCTCAGTGCAGCTTCTCATGTACCCCCTGCTCTCACTGTTTCAGTAAAGTGGTTCCTGCTTCTCTTTCAGCAGGGTCTTGTTCTGTCAAGTGGAAAGCAGCTCCAGGGAGTCTGGTGTGGTTATTGCTGTGCAGAGGGCTTTGCAGCATGGGCCTCCAGCTTCTGAAACTGCATTCCTATTGAAATAGACAACACACAACCTAGTAACTAGGCAGTTGATAATGCCATTGCCTGTTTGCTGGTACAAAGTATGCCTCTCCCCCTCCACTTTCCTTCAGTTGTCTGAGCATTGGGCAGGGGTTGTGGGACTTTTTTCCTTTTAAGGGTGATATAGTACAGCCAGAATTTCTACTTCTGTATTTAATATTAAATTTCTTAACTGATTTTTTTTTCTGTAATTCTTGATAGTTCAAATAATTTTGCTAGTGTCTAGAGAACAACAGTTTGAAATTCCTTTGCAGCTCCAAGTTCTTCTCTTCCTGTTGTACTTCCATTGCTAGGTCTTTGTGTTTTGCTGGGTTTGGGGATATTAAATATACTGTTGCTTTGTCTGCACTGCCTTCTGCTGAGAGCAGGGGCAGCAGAATGGATATGTCCATTTCATTCCTCCAGTCTGGCATCTTAATGTGCATCTGCCAATGCAGTTGAATCTGTCAATCTCCAGTGGAGAAGTATCCTACTTAACAGTATTATTTCTGTTTCTTTCTGTCATACCTAGTGCAGAGAGAATAGAGGATCAGTTTTCTGTTCTCTTGGGCAATCACCATCCAGCTCTTCCCCCTCAAACCACTTGAGACTACCAGCAAATGGTGCTACAATGTAGGCTTATGCATTATAGTATTGCCAGAGAATTACCTCATTAGTAGTGTTAAGGAAACAAAGAACCTATTTGGATAAGTCTAATAAAACACCTAATGCTTGTTAAATACAGCTGATCTAGTTAGAGATTGGTATATGAGTATATGGTACTGTTCTGTTGTTTCCTGACTTGTATCTAGCTGACATGAATGGCTGTAGGCCCAAGTATTCTGATAATACCAAATCTCATAGACCAGGGGACAATGAATCCTCTGAATGCATCCCAATGAAGCATTTCTCAACACTACATATAAGCAATACCTGACCCAAGTTATGCAGGAAGAGGAAAAACAAAAGTATATCTTGTACTTGAAAAGTCAGTGTCCTGTAGCCCATGTTTAAAGGATGCTTGTCAGGCATGCTTTCATCCCTGAACTGTTGTGACTGCTGTGATGTTAGCTATCCATCCTAAAATAGGCCTTAGGTCTTAACACAACAAAAGCAGCTTATTACTTTCTGAATCATATTAAAACCCACATTCCAAACCAAGATTTGTACTCTCACTCCCACCAGTCTGGAGCTGGGGTATAACTTTCTATAGCTTTCTTTCTACAGCCAAGTATCAAGTTAAGAGTTTCACTCACTTTCAATAAATGATTTATTTACTGTTTGGCCAGATAATACCTATCCCAGTGGATGTCTTTGTTTTATCTTTAAGTCAACACTCTCTCACAAAAGCATTACAAGTATTATCTAAATGAGTTACAGGAAGCCCTGGAGGGATGAGCAGGAGGGAAGGCTTTGTGTTAAAGTGGGATCTGGGTGGGGGACTGTGGAGACAAGCTGCTGCTGCTGTGCTCAGCTCAGGCTTGATTTCCAATAAGGGTAGCCAGAGGCTAGGTCTTGGATCAAATACCACTTGGCAAACCTATGTAAGCACTCTAGCGGCTAAGAATTTTCTGGCACAAAATACCTGCACAGTACTGGTAGCTAATATAACATGGTTTATAATTTCTCTCTGGGTATCTGTCTCTAAATACAGTAACTAGTTTTGTCAAGCTTTGCACTGTAGTAAAACATCCTTATTTTCACTTTGGTGTCTTAACATAAAGATGATTTCTGGGTGCCTGGCAAGCTGGAGGGATTTCTTTCCACAGGACAATGATCCTAAACTGGGTCACTATTCTACCCCATGCTGGCTAGCACTTTGGCACAGGTTTAGAGCTCCCCAAAACTTAGTCTTCAAAGTTAGAAGGACCAAGGGGAGAACTGATGAAGCAGAGTGTTAGCATGGGAGAGGTCTTCTAATCAAGAATGTTAATGAGCACATCTGCAGTGTGCAGCAGGGGAGGGGAGAGAGCCTGACTCAGTGTCTCCCTGAACTTGTAACTCTCAAGTAATGTTAACTTGAGCTGTCCCTTAAAAAGGAGCATTGCATTTCTATCTGCAAGGCAGAGAATAGATGCGTTTTATTTGAAGTTAGATGTTTTATCCACAAAAATCACAATTTCAGAGTGATGGTACAATTGGAAAATGATACTGTAACTTAGATTACAACTTGTTGGCTCTTAAGATGCATTTAGAATATAATTACTGAGGGGGGTTGCATAATTTCTTGGCTTTAACAGAATAACACTAAGTAGGCAGCCTCTAACTTATTGTGAAATCTAGGAAAGCAATGGTGAACAAGGGCAGGGAGAAGAGAACTTTATTATTTAAAAAAATGTGCATGTTTCAAAATCTACACTTTGCCACAACTCCTACAATTGCTAAGATGCTAGCTTCAGAGACATATGCACATGGTTAGCTTTATACCCAGGAGAGCTGAAAATAGCAACAGTTTAAAAATAGAATCAAAGAGGCCATTAGGAAATAGGCACAAAAGGATAAAAAAAATGCGGTGGGGGAGATCCCTAGCATCAATCTCTTTTCAGTACTTGGATGGATAAAGGCTAAATATACTCAGGCTTTTAGAAACCTAAAACTGTCCTGTTAACTTACAGCAATTTCTGTTTTAACTTGGTGAGAAAAACCTGCTAGCTCTTGGCTGTCACACCACATAGGTCTGGCTTGCTTTATTTCTAATAACAGAATATTCTGAAGCAGCAAATTTGGTCTTCTGCTCTACTTATCAATTAAGATGTACTTGGCCAAGATGAAAGAAAATTGGCAGAAGTATGTTTGTGGAGGAGGGACTTGAAAATTAATAAATAAAAAGATTTCAAAGAATAACCCAACATGCTTTAAGTTTTGGGAAAGGAAAAGTCTTCCTTCTTGAGTGGTGTGATCAGGAATGCGTAGATGCTTATGGATGCAATGTAATTTGATATGTAATTTGAATGTAATGTTATTTGAAAGTGCTGGCAGAGACCCTGTGACCCCAAAGGATCACATGAAGAGGTCAACCCCTCTATGGACATCACTGATTCTTGTCGGATACTTTCTCTTCTGTTTTGACAGCTCCTTATTGCAGGACCCTCAAAAATAAACTGATATTGCCGTACCTGTGTATTATAGCAGTCTGGTAATTCCTGTGAAAGCAATTGGATAATCTCAGTTGAAACCATTCTCAGTTTTCTGATTTAAGAATATTAATCTACTTGGAAGAAGAAAATATTGCTCCCTAGGAAGTGAGGTGCACGGATACCTATTTTATGTAAGTGAAAAGCATGCAGATGCTATAACACTGCATTTTTTTTCCTCTAAATACTGACATAAATGAGGAGAGAGTCTCTGCACAAGCAGAGTTCATAGTAAAAACCAGCTCTGACTTGGATTCCTCTGTCTTATTTCAGATTCAGGCCTTTTTAAATTTTTGTTTTCCTCAATGAAGCAATTGTATCAGCAGCCAGAGGTACCATTTCAGATCAGATGTACTAAATCCTGTACAGTAGCTTGTGGAGAGGTAATTTATCAGAGCTGAACTTATTGGGATAACTCATGTACAAAACTTGAAGTTGGGGCCTTATTTCTCAGCTGTATTAAGCAGTGTTGCAGACTGGTTTTTAGTGGAGCTGTTTCAGGGTAAGCTCATTTGTGTGTGTTATCCTTGCTCACTTGGGCAGCCTCCACAGCTGCAGTGAGGACTAATTCTGCCAGTGAAGTTGTTGCATCAACACCTCAAAGGCATGGGATAGAGCATCCAATGTTGGTATGGAGGGGATCCCATAGTGTCTCCCTCAAAATCCAGGGACATCCAGTATGAGTAACATAAGGGCTGACTCAGGGCAGAAACTCTCTATTGCTGCTTGCAGGGAAGCATCTGGAAGTGGACTGAGTGCTTTTTGAGTAGGCTGCAAAATGTTCCTCCTGTCCTTCTTTCCAGCAAGGATGCAGAGATCAGGAAATCCCAGGAGTAACCGTGGGACTGGGTAGGAAAGGGAGATGGCAACTGGGTAGGAAAGAGACTAGTGTTTGTTCTTTATTAAATGTTTCTGTGAGGAACTTGCTAATCTTTGGGGGAAGGAAAGCTGTGCTTTTTTCTGGTGAAACACAAGTGTAATGTCTAGAGTTGAAAAGGAAGGGGAACACTTCCAGGAAATCTAATTAAACAACAAAAGGCTCACCAGCAGTAGTTTCTCTGTCTTCCTTTTGGATAGTACTTTGATAATCATTTCAACCTCACTGCTAAATTGAGCATTTGTGAAAACTGAGTCAGCCCCAGGAATCATAAGTGAGTTAAAAACACATACTTTTTCCCCTTTTTTTGTTTGACTTTGATTTTCAGACCATAAATTGCATTCATTTGGCTTGTCCTGCCTTCTCTCCCTTGCAAAAAAAATCTCTTAAAACTAGAAAGCTGATATTTTCACAGTAAGAGCTGCAGCTTTAAGAAAAACTGCAAATATTAAAGTCTTTGAAAAATGTAAAAGCTGGGAACAGACATATGAACTGTCCACCTAAGTTCATATCTATTGCTTCAGGTGTAGAAAGGGAAAGCTGTCCAGGTGAGTCAGCATGGGTGTAAACTGCATGGTTCAGGGCAGGACTAGTCTTTCTTAGACTTCTGTTCCTGTGAAATTCCACAGAAATGTAAACATCTCAGATCTGAGACAGAAAATGTTGGGCTGAAAGAAGACAGTATATTTTTTTTCAGCTACCTTTGAAATACATGATATGTAGGAGTTGCACTTGGTAGGCTTTTTAAATAGATCTTAAATCTACTTAAAGGCAAGCTGCAAGGAGGTTTAGAAGCTATTCTTAAAGCAAGCTTTTTTCTTAGCATCGTATGAGCTGTTTGCCATCTAGTCACATATGCTTCTGGGGTATGGGAGAGGCTTTCTGAGGCTGCTGGCACTCCCCACACATCTACCTCTGTTGGGCTGTGGGAAACACTATGTTGTCTGGATGGAAAGTTAAGCTTTAAGAAAGGAGATCTTAAATGCCCTCTGGGGCTTCATGTACTTAAATACCTCAGGTCCTTTCTTTTAGTTGTTCATTCAGATATACTTCCAAAGTTTATACTGTATTCCAAGGGCCTGACTTTTGTTCTTAAATACTTCTGGCCATCATTTATGCCTGTTATACTTGCAGTTAAGAACTCTTAAAATTCATGTGAATGGATAATTTATAATTATCTAAATTTTCAGAATTAATAATTCTCAAATCTTGACAGTATTTGTGAATGTTTCATTTGGAAATACTTTGATCTTCTATTTTATTTAAATAGAAAAATAGCAGGCATTATTGCCTGTGATCCCTTTGATATCTGCTAAACTCTCTGGACTTCTTTTGAATCAAAATGTGCACTTCTAACTTCTAAAATGCAGCAAGATAAATAAATGTATTTCTCCCACTTTATCCTGTTATTAATGTGGCCTCATGTGGCTAAGTAAATAGGGGTGTGGTCTACATGCTTGTTCTACATCTGCTGTTATGACAACTGGAAGGCTATTTTACAAGGTCTCTTTCAGTCTATTTGATGAAGCCTAATATGGTCTTTCACAGAAGAAATAAAACCCAGAGGGTAGAACCTTGATCTTTAATTCATATCCCTTCAAAAGGGAAAAGAAACATCTTTCTTCATCTTGAACACAAAAGCCTTTGCTAGCCTGGTGGACTGGATGGTGAGTTAAAGTGGGGACTGAGGTTTACTGCCTCTGTGAGGTGGGCAAATTGCCACCTCCTGTTTGCATGTTGGGCACAAAGATGAACAGTAGAAGGTTGTCCATCTTTGACTTACCGCCTGATAATTATGCACTAATATTATTTTCCTCTGGCCAGGGGTTAAGGGCTAGATTCAGGAATGCTCCTGGCTGGAAAGGAACATGTTAGATGGGCAAAGAGGTGATTTTTCTGAAGTTTCTTATCAGCCTTGCCATTCTGATGGTAAAAACAAGTATAGATTCTATGTGTTGGCAGCATATGTACAGTGAACAAAACTCAAGGAAGAAAGGCTTGAGAAGACTTCATAACAAGCAGAAGGAGTAAGGAGGAACAGTTCCCTAGGGCTTCCAGTAAGATCTTGTCATATTCTTTTTGTCCACCTTGGGCAAGTGGCATGCACTGTAGGAGGGGAGTCCCAAAATACTAGAGTGTATTTTGAAGCCCTGCAATGGGACCTGGCTGATGTCTGGCATGGGGAAGGCTGTGCTGCAGGAGGGGCTCATGACTGCCACCATGGTGAGCTGGGAGCTACTGAAAATCAATATGCACCAGTGGAGGTACACAATAGGATGTATTAAGTGTAGGGCTGAGCTCTGAATCCTGAAGCTTGGGTGCCTTATTTCTCATCCTAATTGGTTGGCATCCCCTGGGTAATCACAGCCACAACTCTCCTTCTCTAAAATCTGCTTTCTCCACACCCCTTATGAAAGGTAGGGAGAGATGCTTGTAGGAGGGGAAACACAAATGAGAAATCATGAGTAATCTCTTGGATATGACACACACCAGGCAGGAAGCTTGGGTTCCCATTCCTGCTCCCAGAGCTACTTATTTTGTGCTAAAATATTAATTGACTAAAGCACAATCCTGGCTGAGGCTACAACACAGGTCTTGCCCTCAAGCTCAGTGCTCTCACTGAACTGCCACTGGCTCTCTTTGGCCCAATGAATTCTGCGCTATTCACTGCACAGCAATGCAGTAGGAGGAGCAGGAAGCATCACCCTGTCCCCTCCTGCCCAATACTGCTAAGCTGAAGCTTGGGGCAAGGTGGCTCGAAGTGCTGTCAGAAAAAAAAAAAGCCAAAAGGGCCTGGATCTCCTGTTTCCAGGGTGAATGCTGTAGCTATGTGGTATCTTACAAAAGCAAGCAGCCTTTCTGTTGCTGAAATGCATCTGAGGCTTTCCTTATGAGGCCCCAGATCCTTTTGATGGAAGTTAGGCACTTTTTAGGTGAACCTGAAGGATTGGCTACTGTTGGGTTTGGTTGCTAAAATTCTATGGTGTGCCTTGTTTGCATTGGGTCCTAAATGTTTTCTATTGCTAGGAAGCCTCACAGTTCACATTACCTAAAATCCAATGCTATTGCTGTAGAGTTCTTGTTGTTTACTATTACTGCAGGTAAAGCAGTGTCAAAGCCAAAGCATATAAATACAACTCTGCACTGGACTGAAGTGACTAATGTGAGTCATAGCCAAGCAAGCTGTACCGAGATCTGCCTTTAAAATACATATCTGTTTTGGGTGTGCCGTTAAAAAAATGTTTTTTTAACTTTCACTAGACTTCTACGATCAGTTTTAACTGAAACATGTAAATAAGGCAGAAGTAAAAGAAGGTGCAAATCTGAAGTAGTCCTGGGAGGCACCAGAAGGTATTTTCTGACGGAGAAAGAAATTGTAGCAGTGCTGGGCCATCCTTTCCCCTTTCTGCTGAGCTGTGTTGTGGCTTACGGCCCCATGGTTTGCCTGAGCCGCCAAGACCCCTTGCTGACCTGTTGGCTCCAGCTACCCTGACTTTGAATGATTTAAATTATTAATGTATGAATTAAAAATAAAATACCCTAATCTAAAAATTGTCATTATTTAAATATTTAATTAGACAAAAATACAGGTAGAATAGAAATAATAATACTTACAATGTACCATACTGAAGTGCTTGTGGGAAGGCACTGTCAACATCTGGCAAGTAATAGACTTATAGAGAAGCCAGTACCACTTGCCAAACTGGTAATACTTGGTAATGTCCTCTCTGGAGTGGTTACTAGTAATGTTTCTTGCTAGTTTTCATAAAGAGGTTGCATGCCACAAATTGCCCACATATGAATGTTTAAAATCTCATGTTATTTGGGTGAGATTAAATGAAAGTCAAATGTTATAAACTGGTTTAGTGGTGGACTTGGTAATGTTAGGTTAATGGTTGGACTGGATGATCTTAAAGGTCTTTTCCAACCTAAACGATTCTATGATTCTATGAAAGGTACTGGTGGGGCAGGGGGCTTACATCTCCTGGAGGACAAATCCCTGGGGTTTCTGGGTTGTATTTGCCATCTTAAGCAAAATATTTTGTGATAAGTAGTCAGATGACTTCCTAGGTTACTCCAATTTGGATAAAGGGTTGAGGACTGCAATAAACAAGCTAAAATCACTTTAAATGTGCAAATATTAATTTACTTCCATTATTTCAGAAAAAAAAACATTTTAGCATATCTTTTATACTTTATGAAAGACAACACTGCCAATACCAGTTTCTCAGGCCCTCAAAGTTATTTCCCACATTAAGGGGAAGACTGGGTTTTACTTGCTTTGTAGTGTTTTGCATCTATAGGTTCCTGTCCAATTGCAAGAGTTCACATTCCCACTAAGTGAAAAAGAAGTTTCCTACTACCTCATGACTCCAGAAAACAAACTTATGGACAGGCTGAAACTCTTGAGTCTTGTGAGAAATGTAGGCACTGGGAATGGGATAGTAACTACATAAAAGCAGCAATGAAGAACCTCGCCATGAAACTCATATTAAAATCTCTGGGACTTTGAAACAAATCCTCTCTTCCTGCTGGGGTTTGCTGTTGCCCTGCAGGCATAAGTTCTTGCTGCTGCCTTTAGCTCTAGGAGGTCATTAACACATGCCCTTCTTCCCCAGTGCTGCCTGCTCTCATGAAACGTGTGACAAATATAACATCCTCAAGGACATTATAGTACTATTGTCAAACTTGCTCAAAATTGGCCAACACTACTTATTTTTCAGTTGCTGTTTTGGTTTGGGTTTAATTTTCTAATTGCTGATTCAAAACTAGAAAAGCAGATCAGGCTTTCTGATAAAAAACAGCATGCTCTCTTTAACTGAGACCATCACAAGGTTTTAAATCACTTATGTTAAAAGCTACACTTGGTAAATCTCTATAGAGGGTTCTTGCAATAGCTGAGGCAGTCTGCAAGAAAAATTCATGGTGCTCACAACCAGCAGCACTTGTATGATCTAGTGTATCATGGCTGGACTCCTAGTGCTCATGATGACCTCATAAGTTTACTGTAAACTGAACACCATTTTCTTTTCATGTATTTCCATTATCCATTCTCTTAAAACAGATGGTATTTCTGAACATTTGATAAATGTACTGATTTCCAATAATATCCTTACAATAATCCTACTGTCACATTTGGGTCAAATAGCAAGCTTAGAGCTACCTTCACCCCTAACACTGAACCACCTTAGGACGTCATGTATGCCTGAGGCTAAAGGGAACTTCATGCTGAAACATTGTAAGCTTATTCAAGTGCTTCAGTATAATTTACATAGCAAATCTGGTAAAAGATGAAGAATATGTATTTCAAGTTTTGTTACATTTTGAAGGAGTCTTGCTAAATTGTAAGGCTTGGATTAAAACAAATTGACAACTTAATAATTTTCTTTAGTAGCACTCTTATGAAGATTGTTCTCCTGTGGTTAATTGAGCTGCTTTTTGAAGGCTGCAGCGTTGTCCTCAAGAGAACTTTAAAATGCAATTTAGTTCTTTCACTGTATCACTCCAGTGTATATTTATTAATTTCTACTTATTACTTAAAATGTCACTTTAAAAGATGTGTAAATTAGTCTTAAGATGAGGAAAATAAAGACCTTAATTTCTCTTGCTTCCTGCAGTAAAAAAGGTGAAGCTTGGCCTCTTGACCATGTAGTTCAGCAAAGCTGGCAGAAGCAGACACTCGCTTTGGCAGTCCCTAAGCTGGAAGTTGGTGGAAGTGAAGAGAGTATCCTAGGAAGGTATGACTACATGACTGCCAGACTCTCTTACTCTTTGCTAGGAATCAGTTGTCAGTCATTGGGGTGGTCATTGGATTAGGTGATTCTGATCTAACCTGGGAGAGCAGGCACTGACCAGGGAACCTGGCTGAACCAACTGATGCAGCAGCCTAGAAAGTAATGAAGACTTAAGAACTGATGGTGTGCAGAATATGAGAAAAGCTCTATCAGCTGATTGCAAGCTCCAGCTGCTGTTATCACAAGAGCTTCTACAGATCTGCTTGAAAAATGAGTAAAAGCAAGGACTTTTCTGTGAGGATAGAGTGGCTGTTATGCTGGCAAGGGTAGTTCTGCTGTTCAAGCGTGTCAAAACATAGGCTGCCCTTCCAAAAGATGTTGAGAAATTGGGAGACGAGATGAGCCATGAGAGTGATGGAAGGGCTAGAAAGAAAGATTTATAGTGACAATCCTGGAGCTTAGTCCCTTTAGCTTAGCAAAGGTTAACAGGAACCAAAACTAGAATTGGAGGACTCAAAAGTCTAGCAAACAAGACCATAGGAAATGTCAGCAGCAACAGTAAAAGCTGCATGAATTCTGATTCTGAGTACTGCTGATGCCAACCTGTTGTGAATTCTCTGGGCATTTTTAAGTAAAGAATGAAGGCTTGTCTGAAAGCTTAAATTCTAATTTGAACATGAAGTAATTCAATAAAGTCCCATGGCCTGTGTTATGCAGGAGGTCAGATGAGATAACTAAGAAAACCAATGCTACAGTATATGTAGACATACAGCTTTATGCATGTAGACTTTGACTATGTGAATATTCCTCACCTATTTCACTGGCAGGTAGGTCGAGTTACTTGAAGCTACCTTCAGCACTACGGCATGGAGGATGGACAAGGAACTGGTACTACCTGGAGCAGCTGAAAGCAGTCTAAGAGATTATTAGTTTTCCTGCCTCTCTGGCAGCAAGTCAACTTGTAGTGGAGGCTGGACTTACTACTGTGTCGCTTTATCTTAGGGCTCTTCCTGTGCTCTGAGGGGACACTAAGGTAGAATCAGTGGTTTGAAGATAAACAGGCTGGGGTCATGGTCAGGCATAAAAACACTGATGCTTGCCAGTATTTGACTTATTAGGATAGGGAAGACAACAGGATAGGAGGTAGAAATCCCTGTAGTGTATGTATTGCAAGAAAAATAAGCTCCCAGTAACTACTGCTCGGGTATTACCCTGGAGACTTCTCTGGAAGTGTCAGAAGTGGTTAAAAATCAAAATAAGTGTTAGGAATTGGTAGGAAAGGAGCTGTGAGCAAACCCAACAAATATCATCATGCCATTAGATAAACTGTGGTATGCCTGCAGACTGTGTGCAGATCTGTAGATCTTGCCACTCCTCTGAGGAGACACTTGTTGGAAAAGGTATGGAGAAGGCACTTCAGGATTGCTACAGAATTGTTTCCATTTGAGGGAGGTACAAATTGAGATTCTTCTGTTTTCTCTCACAAGCTGAAGAAAGCATGTGATACAGACATGGATGGATTGGAAAGAGTCAGCAGTGGATGCCTACTCATATTTACTCATCAGGGTCTTCTGATGGAGAGTGGCTTTGCAAAGGAAAAGTACTTTTCCAGGGAGGGCATAGTGAAGTGGTAGAACTCATTGGTAGAGGATGCTGCAGAGGCCAGAAGTACAGAAAGGCTAAGGGAAAAGTGAAAAGAGAATGAGACCAGCTGCAGATGTTGAACATAATAGTGTCAACACAGTTTTTTTTTAGCTCCAGAAGTCCTTGGACTTCTTCCTGCCTTTGGGGAGACACATTTGGGAAAAGGGTTATGTGTATTTGACATATTTCTTTTTAATTTTTCCCTATGTGAGAGTCTTAAGAGGCAAATGATGGGGAGGAGCAGCTCTCTATACTGCTCTTGCTAAGTCCTGGTGAAAAGAACTCCGCTGTTGGGAGAAGTAAAAAGCAGGGGAAGGTAGAACAATGTAGTGAAGGGAAGGGAGCTAGGGGAAGTAGGATGACTATTGGGGCACAGTGGGAGTGGTGGAAGATAAAACCTTATTCTGAGGTCTAAAGGAGGTATCTGTGGCCCTGCCTGAGCATCTGCTGCTGATGGAAAAACAGGATACATGTGGATCTTTTTTGATGCAATGTGATTGTCCTCAGGATCTTAACAGTAGAAATGTGCTCCCAGCATGCCTGGGTGGTGTCAGTCATGTAGGATAGCTTCTGCCAGTGGAAGAAGCTGCAGTGGACTACTCTTCTAGAGAAGTGGTATGAACTATTTGAGGGAAAGGGTGAGATCCAGAAAGCCTTGTGTTTAAGTGGGATATGTATTTCTCTTAAATATTTCTTGTGCCAATAAAAACCATTTCCTGAACAACTGATTTTTCAAATGTGACTTCTAAATGCAATTAATTGTTCTTGAAAATGGATTTTGATCTGCATTATCTGACACTGTATATGCAGATCACATAGCCACAGTCTGCATGCAAACTGAAATCGCCTGCCTTGAGATTCTTCTATTTAAATCAAAAAGTAAAAGGGAAGATCCTTGGCTAATATTGATCATTAATTCAATTAATGAGCCAGTTGCAGAACTGGCCCAACATGCACAGAACATCATGGTAGTTTTTGGAGTGAATTGTCTGGATTTCTTGCTAAGATTTCTTGCCTTACTAAATTTCTCCTGTTTTTGAAATGCTTTATTCTCCTTAGGTATTGGCAGGTCCCTGTCTTTTGCCCACATGGCTGGGTCAGCCTAGTCACTCCCCATTTTTGCTATTCTCAGAAGCAATTCTTCTGTATATTGGCATTATTTTTCTGATGTTTAGAACAAAGGAAGTTGTTCTTGGGAAAGGAAAATGCATCTGTGAGGGCAGAGAAATAAATCTGAAAATATTTTTTTTTTCTGTAAGGAGCTGTTTAAATTCTGATTATACTCTGTTCATGTTGTAGAAAAAGTAGCTGTCTCTGTTCCCACCCAAAAAGGGAACTTCTCTTTCTAGTGGCAGTTCTGCTTGGCCAGGTAAGTAAGTCCTACTACATCCTCAAAAGGACAAGATTTCCTGCACAACTGAGTCCTGAACCAGCCCACCCCATCACTTAGTTCCCCCCCATGACAGCAAATGTCAGACTAAATCTCTTTTCCTTTCACATGAAACAACTTCTGGCATAAAAGCTCCAGAAACCAATTGCATAGGTGTCCATGTAAACCCTTGCTTTTTATTAATCGACCTCTTGAACTTGAAAGCTGAAATAAGAGTTCTTGAGCTACAGGAAAAAAACACCACCAAACAACACTTGGAAGCTCACAGCTACTGTCATTGCTGTGAAAGCCACAAAAAGGCTGCTGGCTGGCATAGCTGTACTGCTCTTCCAGGAAGCAATGCTTTTGGGGCTGCATATTTTTAGACATGACCAGAAACAAAACCTTGTCCTATAGAAGAAAACAAGATTGTAGTAATGAGTGACAAAATGGCAGTCAAACTAATGTGCTTCTTTAACCTTGCATTTGTATGCTTATTAAACACAATGCTTAACTGCTGCTACACATTTTTAATCAGTGGTGAGATCTAGGTGTATGAATCTGTCCCAGGTTAATTAAATGTTTTGTTAAAATTCACTGGGATGGTCCTTAGCTGCTACAAACCTGCCACAGGTAATGTAGGATAGTGCTAGGCTAATGGAGGTGAGAATCTGATCTAATTATATAAACCACACTTTTCCATCCAAGCTATGTATGTGATGCCAAGGAAGGAACTGTCTAATTCTGCCTTTCTGTGCAGCTAAATAAGTGGAATGATTTTTTTATTACCAGCAGTACACTTGCAGGGACATCTGTAAGACTATTACAGGCAATGAAGTAGTATTGCAAAGCTATCAGTAATACATAAAAGTAAAGCTGAATGATAAGAATAAAAGTTGTCTAAAGAAGGAAATCACATGATGTATTATCAGCAAGTGATTAAGATGGTGAGCAGTTCTTTCAGATGATTTCTGTTTCCAGAAACATCTGTTTTAGTGCTTCTGTATTTTTGTGTTGTGTTGAATGTTCTCCTGTTTGGCTATAAGGGATCCTTTGAAGTGCCTCACACAGGGCATTCAAAATAACTAGTCATAGTTGAAAAGCTGGGTCCTGGCTTAACGTACAATGATCGGAGGATTGGGGTTTTTAAAAAAAAAAAAAAACCAGAACACATAACTTGGTAAATTATATTACAATAACAAGATACTGCTATTCAGCTAGCTAGTGCCATCCAAAAAAATGGAATGCCAATTCCATCAAATAAAATCAAGATGTGATGCCATATCCATCAAGAAGCTGGAGCAGGGGTTCTACAGGAATAGTCTAAAAGGTTAGAGCACCACATGTTGCTTTTTAGTGCCAGTTCAACAGAATACCTGTCCAGTGTGTAAGTATGGTCGTATCTAGGGGAGGGGTAACATCTGTTTTAGTGATTACACATCTTATGTAGTTGAC
Source organism: Pelecanus crispus (assembly GCF_030463565.1). Classification (NCBI taxonomy): domain Eukaryota; kingdom Metazoa; phylum Chordata; class Aves; order Pelecaniformes; family Pelecanidae; genus Pelecanus; species Pelecanus crispus. Next base: position 59,561,473 of record NC_134644.1, read on the forward strand.
CATGAGGAGGTCTTCAGAGACAGTTTCTAAAATAATTGTCTTTCCAAAGAGGGATAGGAAATTTATTTCCTTTATTTCTGAAAGGTAGCTAGGACTGCAGAGGTGTAGGCTGCATCTTACTGCTCTGAAAACAGTATAGCCTGGAGCTAAGGGTGTGGCTCAAAGGTGTGATAAGAACTTGTGACTTGATACAGCAGCTCTTGTCAAAATAGATTACTTGTGGCTCCTTCATGTTGGTACACCTAAGCAGTGAATGGGCAAAATTCACTTGAACTGCTGTAGGGAACAATAGACCTTATAGTGTTAAGACTGCATCCAGATTTATTCAGGCATAAACTAGAGCAGAGCTCTGAAAGCTGTTACCCGTTCAGATTTCTATCAATTCTAAACATAATGCGGTGGTATGGAGCCCCTAATCCCATCCCGATTTCCAAGAAGGCTGCATATGTTTTGTTTTTATCATGATCCAGAGGGAGCCTTTCCAAGGTGGAAAGGATAGTTTGGTTCCCACACTCCTCAGTCTGGAGGAGTGCTTGTGCGGAAGCCTGGTGTCTAATGTGTCATCTCTGGGTATGAGCTGTGGCATTTAATGTCAAGCTTTGATGCTGTCAAAGACCTAAGGTTTTCTGCGCTCGGTGTGGTGGTAGAAGCTCTCTGTGCTTCTAGATATCACTGATTGAAGTAACCTATGTACCTTTTCACCCCAGGCTTTTGTTTGCACCAGTTCATTTTGAGATAGTATGGGCAAATGGATTTGAGTGTCACATTCTCAAGATGCTTCTGATGATGGAATAAATAGATCAGAAATGAAATGCTAGGACTGTAGAAATATTTGGCTTCTCAGGAATCCTTCCCTTAGACTTTGAGAAGAGAGGGTCTGGCTCACAAACAGCACTTTCAACCCTGTATCTATAGTAGCTGCCTATGTATAACCTAGCTACCTTGCATCTACACTTGTGCTGTATCCTGAAATTGTGCATTACCTCTCATGCATCCTGTGAGTTATGCTGACATGAATTATTTTTAATCAAAAATGTTTTTGGCCTTTTGAAATAGGCTTTAGGATTTCCAGAAGGATGGGGAGAGACTCAAGTAGCATTGTTAATACTTTTGGTACATCCTAATACGGGCTGGTTTTGTGGACTAAGAGTGTTTGAAGAAAGTAACTAGATACTATTGCCCAAATCTGGAATGGACTCAGCTTGAGGTATAGGCAAAACTTACCTGCTGCATTTACCTCAGCCAGTGCTGTGACTGAGTATCCTCAACAGCCTTGTGCCCCAAATATTGGACTCTTATGTCTGAATCAAGCCTGTGCTTAAACTAGATTACATTATAGGACAATCCATCTGCTCAGCTCTCTGCAGACAGACTGGGATCTGCTCTACCTGTGGTCTGAACCACCTGGACATACCAAACCGATGCAAAGGCTCTTTGCAGTGCTTTGGCAGAGCTTGTGTTGTGCTGGCTGGGAGCTGGGGTGGAGCAAGGACAGGTCTAGGTAGCCCTGCTCCTCTGCAGAGCAGCCTGCCAGACTTGAGGAAGGGCAAATCTGAGCAGGAGAATCCAAAACTGTGCTCCCTTTTCTACACATCTTCCATGTGCTGTGGGTTTTCAAAGCAGCTGCTGACATTCTCAGTTGATTAGCTTGCATATGAAATAGTGGATGTGGGGGGGGTCTCTCTATCATTGCCCCTAAACTCTCTAAAGCCAAACATGTGGTAGACATGAGTTAAGATAAAGGCTGAAGAAGCTGAGATTAAGTCTTTGGGTATGACAGGGAGGGAGATTGTGGAAAATAGCTTAAAAATACAGCTTGGGATTTTTTTTTCTAGCTGATAATCACAGAAGCTACCGGAGGTTTTAAAATTGGCTGTCTGTATAATTTTCTGACAAATGACCTGAGTGGTTCTAGTATAGGTTATGACAAATGTATTGCAAAGTAGTCTTATGAGCCATTATTGTTACATGTCAGTACTATGACTGGTGGAAGGAAATTGCATTTTCATCAAATGAAGCAACAGAAGGGACAAAAATATCTTGTTATGCCTTGGATAATCTGGTGAGACAGCAAACTGACAAATATTGATGGGAGTCTGTGATACACATTCTTCACTAGCAGAGTTAAAGAAGTGTAATTATAAATTGACTCCCATGAACAGTAGTTAGGACATCTTAAAAATTCCTAAAGAGGCTTCCCTGTTAATTATAACCTGAAAACAAATGCAAACCTGAAATAGTTTTTTTCCAGTATGCTATCCATTCTTACGGTATCTTCAAGTCCCAGCTGCTGTAGCAGCACTGTTCTTCAGTGCATCTATACTGGGCTAAATCCCAGTCACCTTAATCACATCAGCAGTACCACTGGTGTCCATGAATGATTTGCCCTATGAAACTGGTATAGGATTTGGTTTGCTTTCAACAATTTTATGACCTCTTGCAATACTACATTGCAAGCTAGAATTAAACAACAAATCTCCAAATCTTAATACTTAGAAAGAACATGCTGAAGGAAGAGAAGAAGAAAGGAAGAAATGTATGGCTTTTGTGTGTCTTGAATAGGCAATATTTTCAAAACTTTTCAGCTGTCTGACTTAAAATACTATCTCAGGAAAATGAAATCTCTCTCAGGGGAATTAGAACTTCTGGGCTCTTGATCCAACTTCTTTGCCAACTTTCTGCATGACCTTGGCTACGCTATGTGCCTCAGCACAGTCACTTACAGGAAGGATACTTAAATCAACTGAGATGCTAACCAAAGTTCACGTTACCATTGTTTGCCCTCACTTTGCAGCTGTCCATTATCTTAAGGCTCTGTGGGCTGGCTAGCACACTATTCTCAATTTCTGTTCCAGCTTATCTAGCTGGAATGAACTTGTACAAACTGTTATCTTTGTATAAAAATGCTCACTTACTCTGCCCTAAATGGCTACTGAAATATTAAAATCCTAACATTACATTTTTGGGACATTTAGTTTAGGATAATGTGTATCAAAGCAACGATAGGAAAGATTTAGACCTAGAGGATATCTGGGCCATGAATTTTGTGAGAGGAAAAGGGCTGAAGACTTAGGAGAGTGTCAGGAATGTCTAAGTGGTTAGAAAAATCTTACTTCTGCATCAGTATGGGGCAGGCAGTGTTGTGACAAAGTTTTACTGGGTTTGAAGGATGACAGGACATGATGCTGGGGAGAGATTGCTTCCTGTAGTCAGACTTGTGTGGTGTGCAGAGCTGAAGTCATCTGCCTACATATTATTCTAATGCCATTCTGTCAGGAAAACACAGGTTCCTGGTGTGATTGACTGTCTTGCTTCTTGAATCCCAACCTAACCCCCAATTGATTAGCTGACAGGATGACAATAGCAGGTGTTCCCAAGCATCTTTACTCTTCCTTACCCCCAACCCTCATCCTGAAATGTCAGTCTAATGACCAAGAGATAGGACTTAAATTCTACAATTGTGTTAGTAGGTTATTTCCACATTTGTTGGTTCCTGTTGAAACCTACTTACCCATATTCATTGGAAGCTGACAAATTGTGACAAAGATTTTTTCCTTGAATCCCTCAAAGAGGGATATCTCCTAATTAAGGGATAGATTGAAGAAAATTGTGTAAGAACATTTTTTTTTCAGTTTTGTTTTTCCTTGTAATACTCTTTTTGCTCTTCTTTTTCTTTTTTCCTGAATTTGGGACACCTGTGGAGATACCATATTCAAGTGATCTAACACCTTGAGGAGGGGAAGTTTGAAGCTCTTTCATTATTCCATCTTCATAAAGATGGAATTGTAGAACAGACCTCTGCAGAGATGATGTTTTGAAGTAGCCATGGAAAGAAAATGCTGTTGCAGAAGTGGACCAGAGATGGTGCAAATGCAAAACTAATGGGAAAGGGATTGCAGGGCTTTCCCATGTGAGAAGGTTCACCTTGAGACATTGTAAAGAGAGGGGATTCTTGCAAAGTTTGCACTTTCTTAAAAGAAAAAAGAATAATTTTAAGTGTATTCAAGCAAGTCCACTGAATTGCTGGTTGCTTGTAGAAATCCTTACACTTTGGAAGTTCTTAGATTCAAGGGTTTATTTCTGGCATATTTATACTTATCTATGACACAAATATAAATATAAAGGAGATCGGGACAGGTACATAACTTCAACTGCCTTAATCGGGAGCTTGTTGTTAATGGTGATACAGCTCCACTGTTCTGCCATACCCTTTCATCTTACCTGTGCTTGTGAAATATTCTAACAGGTTTTAAGGTGTAACTAACTACTTGTGGGATATACTGTTCCTGTCCCACCAGACATCAGATTGATCAACTAGCTGGCTGTTGTGTATCTGGACATGTCTTTTAAGTACTGCAGGGTCAGAAAACATAAGTAGTGTACTGTACCTGGGATTCACTGTGACTTGTAATTATATGGGCTCTGCTTTCTATTGCATATGTGCAGCTGAGTACAGTTTGTTTGAAAGTTGCCCCTTACAGAACTCAAGGCCATTTAAAGTGTGCTTACATCTGAGTATGGACTAACATGTGTTTTCTGTATTGGGTTCCTGGGCTGGTTTTGACCAAGATCTCAGTTTCTGCTTTTGGCTCTCATTTCACTTGCATGTGGTATTTGAAAGGATGATACCCTTCAGTGCTAATAGACCATCCCCATTTTCCACCCGAGTTTCCAAACTTTTTTGGCATTCCAGAACTCTTCTAATCTCTCATTTTCATGTGGTATTTTTTCCTATGCTGCAACTATGAAATGTCCACTTGAGACAATCAGAATGCATATGCTGTTTACAGGAAATGGATCTGCAGAGGGAATGCCCAGGAGGGAAATAGAGTAGATGCAGGACTACATCAAAGCTGGTATTTTGCTCAAATTGAGTGTCAGTGACACTCATTCAGTATTCCATGAAAAACTTGATCAAACCACTAAGATGCTAGAGGGAATTCTGTAGTGCACACAGCAGCATGTATCACTGCTGAGTCGGAAGGCTCAATGACTGTAGCATCCACTAGGTACTTCACAGTGTACTTTTGGCAGATTGCTTCTTGACCCTGCAGAAAGTTGCTATAAAAGTATGCTGGCTTTCCAGGCAGCAAATAGGGTCACTTGAACACTTTCTCATGCAGCCTGAGCAGTGTCTGTTGCTGCTCTGTAGCTATGACTTTCAAAGTCTTTTCCCAAGACCTTGAATGCTGAATTCCTTTCTAAAAAACCTTTCCTTGCTGAGGTAAATTGATTGGTTCTTGAATGAGTCAGTAATAACAAGGATTGCTTAAAAAATTATTTTCTTGTTTGGCAAAGGGTTGCTCTGAACTTTGGAGAGTAACATTCTATTCTCATTGTAACACATCTTCTATTTCCTCAGCTATCCTACTGTCACTGATGTTGCATGATAGCCATATGTCAAGGACAGCTCTTTTTACAAAGAGAGCAACTGCTAGTTTGGTTCAACTTGAGTTCACTAGAACTGCTCAAGTGCAAGAATTGTATGTGTGTGAAAGTAGGAAATGGCAGTGGCATCCTCTACTGTGATCTGGAATTTGTCAGTAAATGAAATGTCAAGACAGAGAATTTGAGCCTATGGAAATGGACTGAAATGTGAGCTGTAGCTATGATGTGAGATAATTAGGGATATAATATAAAAAGGATCAATAACCAGGAAAAGATCCATAATCAATAAAATGTCAGTGGTTTTATATTTTACTTTAACAGCATATGTTTAGGTATAGTACTTCTGGCCTGGCTATTTGCCTACACTTAAACTTTTTAAAAATAAAAATTAAGCCATTAAGCAAACTTATCCCAAACTTAGATATTTTCTTTAGGACCGAAGAAAGCTTTCAAATTCTTTAAATACGAAGAAATACTTCCAACTTCCTTAATTCATTAGCACTTCTCTTCATAATGGATTGAGTGGTGAAACAAGTGTTGAAGTAATCGAATGGCATAATCCAAAATGTACATCATAACCCAAAATAAGGCTATTGTCAGGCCATGAAAAAGTTAGCCTTGTAAAAGCTAGTCTTGAACCTGAAGTTTGTTCACTTCCATATCTTTATTTGGTGATATACTTTTATATATAAAAAACATTTTGAGAAAGGATTAGAAAAAAAATGTACTTCAGAGAAAACACTTCTAAATATTTCCTGTGGATTAATCATAAAATAGGACACTTCCTGATTAGGAAAGTATTATGAGACACAGCAGATTGGATAGTAATGACAACAATGGATTACACAGAATGACTCTGTTTAGGAAGAACATGTACATAAAATAATTCCTATACAGTAAACAGCACTGCAAGTATTTTAGATATCTGTAGATATATATGCTGTAATATCCTAAGCTAAGAAAAGATTTTAATCTATATACACACAGAGGTAAACTGAAAAGTAAGTTGCTACATGGACAAGTTAGGTTTCTATTCAGAGTGTGGTGTGTTAAATTGAGCAGGATTTTACTGACAGGGTTTTCTTCCTCTCTCCCCCCGCCTTGTCTCCTAGAAGTACCTCAGCTACTGTGCTCTGTTCTGCCAATGTTTTGTGATGTGCCCCAGACATCCCCATAATCCAAAGGATTCCTGGCAGTTTGGGTCTATTAAATCTTTACTATAAAGCTGTTAGAAATTCTATAGGATTCTGTCTCAGACAGGAATTTGGCAGTGGAAAGGCAAAAATCTGATGCATTTTTTAGCTATTCTCTTTAGAAACACTTCCTTCTGTACACTCTTAGGAGAATATCAGGAAAGCATCCGTGGGTAGGTCCTTGGATCTTTTCTATGTTCTCCATGAAACATTAGAAAAATGTCTAAAGGACAACGGGAATTATGGCAACACCCATGTCCATGCAGGAGGGATGCACATACTTGCAGAGACTGGATTGAAGGGGAATAAGCACACTTATGTACAGACTTCAGCATTTTTATAAAATAAAATAGACATAAATAATCTATAACATTGTATACCTGGGTCATGAAGTGCAATGATCTGCACTGCATGTGGTGTTTACCCTGTTTGCTCTGCTCTTTTTGCCTATCTGCTCCTGGCAGTAGTCAGAAAGCAGATACCTGGCTAGCTGGCCTTTGGTCTTATCCTCTCTAGCTGTATTTTCTATATGGTAATTACAAATAACTACTGAGCAGAAGTATCAACATCATGACTAAAAAAAAAAACCCAAACAACCCACACCCAAAGTGCAAAGGGAATAAATACTCTGCCACTGATATGTTGCTTTACTTCAGAAGCAGTCGTGCTTCTGAAGGACTCCTGTCTGGTCATCTGATGGTAACACATCCAACAGAAGAAAGTAAAATTCCACCATTATTTACCTTGCCTAGCTTAGTGAGGTTGCACTAGTTGTCCACTCTGTCCAATATGAAACCACTCTAGAAACCTTCAGAATCAAGATCTCTTTATCAGTCATCTTCCTGCTTGTATCCAGGTTTGAGGTTTTTTGAGATTTGTAGATCTTTATCAATTGAAAGAGCTCAAACACTACAATAAAAAACAGGGATTCAATAGCTCAATCTCTATCCTTCACTTCTCCCTGAAGAATTTATATGTACTTGCTGTTCTTGTCCTCTAATACAGCTGGGCATATCTGGGATAACTCTAATAAATCAAGAGGGTTTAACCTAGTGAAATCAGAACTACACAGTTAACTGAAAAGGGGTCTGCCACTGGAGAACTGAGAAATTCAGCAATGCTTATTCTCCAGTTACAGCTCTGCAGCTTGTGCCTGTCATTTGTTTTCTTCTTAAAGATACTTGAAAATATTATGAGAGGTCATGAAGCAATCTTTTTTCCTGTGGTATTTCATAAATTTTTACCTTATGAATGTTGGAAACTAAAAATCTTCAGTATGTAATAGTGTTCCTATTCAGACCTTGAAAGGCAAGGTCTGCCCCACAAAACTAATTACACTGTTTACCTTAACACCCTTGAAAAATGTTAATTTCCTGTACTGTTGTGCACTTCAGTCTGTCCAAACACTTCCATGATCCTCATTGTTCATAACATGCATCTGACCTGACATTCTCACAGTCCTTTCTGTTTTATTGCTTAGTGACATTTCCCTAGGTAAAGCTGTATTTTAATTTTTACACATAAGGAACAGATACAGCAGGTCAATTGAAGTATTCACCCAAGGCTATATGGGAAGTCTGACAGAGCCAGTATCTGGAGTTGTAGCATGGTCACCAGACATCTGTTGTCATCTGCTTGCAGTATCTTCTAGTGTACTCCAACAATGGGTGAAACAATCACTTTTGCTATGGGACTGAAATACAGTGCTGTAGAAAGAATAATTCTATTACTGATGCTGGGTACTGGCCAAAATTATTATGGGGTTCTTTTGAAAGAATCCTTCTTTCCCTGTATGTATTCCTGATTGTATTTAGTTTGCTTGCTTTGACCTATATTAGGTGTCATAGTCATTATTTTGGGTACAAACTGAAAATTATTGGAAACACTTTGATCAAAGGAGAAATTCGAGCGAAGAATAATTGGATGCACGGTATATCTTGTATAAAGCATCAGATTTATACAAATACTGAGTGTGAAGCTTAACTCTATTTTCCTTCCACACCATGGAACCTGGTACTGCAGAGGTTATTCTAAAAGAATATAATTTTAAACAGTATAAGAGTACAGTAAAACTAAAAATATTACCACACTATTTAAAGCAGCTATAGAAAAAATAACTGCTCTCCTAAGGCTCTTGCACTATTACCCAGAAGTGCCTGAGTATCAGGCAGGGTGTCTCAGCTAGCTTTAGGAGTAAAAGGGATGTTGCATTATGAATGTTATTTTTGGTAGTGTGTTATTTTTGGTAGGAGTCACTTTCCAAGGGAAATGTTGCAGCTTTCTGTAGGTCAGTCAGACTTAGGATTTGATCAGCCTGGCAAAAAAAAGCCTGCCAGTGGGATACACTTTACCAGGAAAAGTCGTGTTCCTATTAGCTGCCCCAGGCTTCCCAGGAGTGGCAACTTGCACTGGCAGCAAGGAATGTGAGAGTTTGTAAACTAAGGAAAACTTGTGTGGAATAGTAGTGCTCTATGCTGATGGATTGCAGCTGTAAAATTGTTGTAGGATAAAATCTTGCCATACTAAACTACAGCTGAGAACATGTGTGCCACCCTATGCCCTGGAGAGTTTTGATATGGGCCAAAGATGAGTGAGTCCTGAAGTCCACAAGGAACTCTGGTTTACATAGATGTTATCCAGACAGCTCTGGCTAACTGGTGGAAACTGTATTTGCTCTCTCTTCTTTAAATACTTTGATTATATATACAACATTAATCCATCTATGGCCAGATGTGTACAAGCTCTATTGAAAATTATTGGATTATAGTGAAGCCAGACACCCTCCTTTCAGCTACTTATCCCTGCTCTGAAGTATGAAGCCTGGGAGATACTAATCACAAGGAAATTAATTTTTCTAGACTTTCTAAAAGCATTTAAAAAATTAAGAATTGTTACAGTTACATTACAGCTTATCTCAAATACTAAAACTGAAACTAGCAATAGTTTACTGCTTGGCTGGGAAGTGCAAGAATGCTAAAATGGGTGCTCATGTAGGAATTGAGTCTTCTCTGTGTATCTCAAGGTAATGCTGAACTTTGATAATGATACTTTTTCATAATAATTATGGACAGATTCTGGTCTCAGTAATTAATTATTCTACATATAAAGCAGTGTGATATATCTAAATCTGGCCCTACAGATATAATGTTCATTTCGACTGCAGGTTAAAATGCTTTTAAGGCTGGAAGATATCAAAGGTGGAAGAACACTTTAATGAATGTTCTCAAGCTCTGGGTGTTCAGTGACTCTTACAACATTCTTGCTGCTCATGTGTCAATTGTTTTCTAGTATCATTTCTGGATCAAGTCTCCTTTTCCCACCAGATGCCATTTTTACCTTGGATTTAGACTCTGCTCCTGGAACTTACTCTTGTCCCTTCCGTAAAAACTCTTATGTTGGCAGAAAAATGCAAGTACTCTGTATCGTTAGTGTTACAGAAAGAATCACTGTAATGCAGTTTCTTTCTTGCACAAGTGAACTGTGTTGGGGGAGATGGGACTGCAGTATAGACCACTCCTTCCCTTTATGCAACAAAAGAGGAAATCCAGGGACAGGAGAACCTGGGAGAAGCCCCTTTACAACTGCACAGCATGAAAGGCCACTACTTTATAATGTCTGGTGACTCTTCACAGGTGTCTTGGTAGTTTGTAGAGACACTGGTACACCACTCGTACTAACTTACAGGGCTCAGAAACCAATCCTAGATGCTTGCCCTGTACACATGGCTCACAGGGAACTTCAGCTGCTGCTGCATATGACTTGTCCATAATTCTGTCCCTGCTTCTTCTGTTTCCAACTGTGTATAGTTCAGCTCTAGGATGTAACATGTGCAGCTCCTACTTAATAGAACAGTGTGTAGTCAGTCACATCTGCTAACAGTCTCAAAACAGTTTTTATTGCTTTTTTACTCCTGTTAGCTTTGCAGAGACAATACAGCTGAATTGCAAGGCTGGTGTATTATTAACAGCTCATTTGCCGAGTACCCCATAGAGAACAGTCTCTGCTAGTGCTGTGTGAGCCAGATGTGCACCCTCCTTGACTCCCTGATGATGGGCTGGATGTAGAGCTGCTGGGCAAGGAGTGGCTTCTCTTAAAGTTTACCTTAGATGTGAACTGGAGTCACAAATGTAGACTTTCTCAGTGCTGTGCTTCAGAGAACAGATAGGATTAAAGATGCCCAGCATAAATACATAAGGAAATCCCAGGTGTAACTCAAGTTGCACAGAACTGCTGAGACCTAAATTTTGCTGCTGCTTTGCGTGTGTTCATGAGAAGACAGGATTTGTACTGCATTTGCGTATATACAGTAGACCTGATGTTTCTCTTGTATCAATGTATTTTTCAGTGGTACATAATACACATGTTTATTTTATGTATGGGTATAACTGCTATGTTTCCTAGTCATTAACTTTTACTAAGACAGCTAATGTCTAATGGTAATGTCTTTTTAAGTCAAGCTGCTGAAAGCAAATGAATTAGTTGTACTTCTCACTGAGCATAAAAGCATTGCTTGTGATTTCTTTTTTTTCTTTCAGGCTGACCTTTAAGTTTAAAACTGCTGAAATGTTTTCTGGGGCTAATGAACATCCCTGGTGCAATTCATGCAACTTAAAAGAAAAGGGAGCTATGCTTGAAAACTTCAGGGACTTCCCTGCAGCAAGAATTCATTGTATATGTATGTGTTGGTTGTACCTAGAGATCAGAAATTGTGTGAGCATTTAAAGGCAGGAAAAGGTGCTCTGTAAACCCAGTAATGTCAAAGAGCCCCTCCAAGCTAGTATACCTAACTTCTGTAAACCTGGCCCTTAGTCTTCCTACCTGAGAGCTGTCATAGTCATGTCACTTGTAGTTCAAAGGCAGAGGTAGGCAAATTATGTAGTTTATGTAATTTATGTTAGTTTCTTAGCATCCAGTTACAGTGATGTGGTGGCATAATTTAAAGTTTGTCTACATGATTTCAAGTACAAGTCTGGGGGCTGAGGACTAAGACGAATTGCTATGTCTGCAGAGACCTTGGTAGGGAGACCTTGGAGCTGAAATGCTGATAGAAAAGAGCAGCAGCTACAAGCAAAGCTTTGGTGATTAGCTAGAAAGAAGAGGTGGCAGAGCAAGGGTAAGAGTGTGATGTGCAAGAGCAGAGCTGGAGGAGCATGCAGGGCTCAAACAGGGGTGCAGGGTTCAACCAGGAGAGCAGGTAGCACTTGTGGCCAGGAAGAGCAGCTAATGCTGTAGGGCCAGCAACAGCTTGGGTAAAGCCTTGTTATCCTGCTGACTGCAAACTGAAAATGGAGTGATAGTGGAGAAGATGGGGAAAGAAGCCAGATGGCTACATTAGGGTGCTAGGGAGGAAGGTTGTAAACAATTATAATGCAACTTTGGGAGAGGTATTGTATCTTACTGCTTTTGTCTTCCTGTTGTCCTTTTCTCCCATTCAGTAGAGTAACAATTTCTTAAGAAAATTTATATGTTTTTAGGTGTGGAAAAATTAGGCATTTGAGCACCAGTTTAGTTTAATTTTGCCAGCTTTGGGGTGGGGATTCAACCTGGTGTTTTATTATTGGCCACTGAAGTTTAAACCTGGCATGGTTGATATCAATCAAAGGCTGTCAGAAATGTTGCAGAGGTCTGCGTATAAACTCAGGACATCTGTCCTGAGTGATTAAGACATTTTGTGGTAGGTTCTTTTGGCTGCAATTGGAAGGGATATGCTATTTAAGTGCATATCCACTTCTTTTTCCTTTTATTAGTAGGACAGATTGACAGATGAGGGAAGACAGTGGCAACTGAACCCATGCCAGACTTACTGCCACAGTATTTGCATGAGGAGGTGGATATGACATTGCAGAACTACTGAGGGTGGCTGTGGATCTGTGCTTACTATAGCTGTACTCATACTATTGTGATTATACATATTTGTAAAAATAACAAAGGCATTTACCCCACACAAAATGGAGTGTGTATGGTGTTGCTCGTTTGGACTCTTGGGAAGCATTGTCTGCAAAAAAACCCCTGAAAATCTCAACAAAACAACAGATAGTTATGAAGCACTGTGACAATCAAACAACAAGAGCAGAAAAAATGTTTAGAAGAGACATATGGCTTAACATGCTGGCCCATTTTTGGTTGATCTTTTTCCAATCCTTCTGCTCTCTCAACATAACCTCTCTCTCAGTCCCTCCCTATTCCATAAACCCATCTGCCTTCATCTGTTAATTCAGCCCTCTGTTACTATTGAATTGTTTATCAGCCAAATGAGTGTGGATGACGAGCTCCTCTGTTCCCTCCAACCTAGTTAAAACAGGCCTGCTGCTCAGTGGTGGGCCAGTGTTGAGAAAAACGAGAATTACTAATGATTTGTCTGGACACCTTTGAGAGGGAGGCCAGAACAACTGAGAATTTGGCATCTTCAAAAAAAAAAAAAATTTCCAAGGCCTGGATGCAGGCAGCAACAATCTCATCTTCACCACCCTACTGGTTACACAGTGATTTTGGCTTAGTATGCTTTCACAAGGTAAGATGAGAATACCTCTGCTTCTCCTGGGCTTGATCCTTTTCCAGTTCAGTCTGGGCAAGATCTCATGAGAAGTCTGAACTGATCCAACAGGCTTAATTGCCCCATAATGGGGAAATCTCAATTTTTCCCCTCTTGCTGTGCAAGTGATTTCACCTCTCTCTCCAACATACCTGTGGGAGGTGTTGGTCTGACTCTAGTTCAGCTAGTAGAAAATTAACCAAGCAGAACAGTGGGTACCAAAGGATCAGGTGAAAGTCTTGGCAGGAAGGGGTGGGACCCACCAGATCAGGAATTGGGTGCAGAGCAAAACCAGAAGCATCCCCTTTCAGTAGGGATTCATTCATCCCTTTTGAATACCCACTCTTACCAAGAGAAGAAAAAAACCTCTCTCTGGCTCTGTTCTAGCATAATGTTAAAGCATGTGTCTAAGCACATGAATAGGTTGTCTGGTCAGTAATACAGCAGTGTTGCCTGTGTGAAAGGTGAACTTGGTCAGTCTTTATCAGAATTATTCCTGTTGGGGGAGTACCTTCAAAACCCATTCCTGTAACTAGAGATTTTTTCACTTTGTCCTTTCAGAGGAGGTCTCAAGTTGAGATTAAAACTAAATATATGTTAATTAAGCCAAATCAGTCTGGTGCTATGACTCTCCAGGGGTTTCCTGTTCTCTCCTGGCTTCATTGTTGTGGTTATGCTGTAGACCCCTGACTTTTTCTGTGGACAGTGAGACAATTATCCCCCTCTTTCAGCATGGATTTCTAAGAAAATAAGACTTCCATAATTACTTTGAGTGTCTGACTATATGCAATCCGTGTAATCTTTAAACTGGCTGAGACCTCTCATGCACATTAGATGGGAGACGCTCAAATATACCAAGTTCTTACAAGTTTTGGGACAGCCAGGTAGAGGAGAAGAGATGCTTAATAATGTGTATTCCCACCCCTGTGTTCCTGCTGTGGGAGAAAAATCTGTGATGTGAACTCACCATTCACTGGACATATCAAAGTTGCTACAGGGACATTCATCTAAATTATGTCATTGCTGGCAGAAGAACTTGTTGGGATATGGGCTTGATCTTTGTGTCATTGAACATGCTTTATGAATTTTTTTTTTCTTTAAGTGGAGCCTTAGTTGTAAAAATATTTTGTTTATTAGTAGGATTATCATAGGCTTTATGCAGGAAAAAATGCAGAATGTTTGTCCATGTAGAATAATGTTTCATAATCACTGTGTACCTCTTCTGCCACGGATGCTAATATTTAACCTTCTTCTATTTTGAAGCTGGTTAGCATTTGCTCCAGAAAGAGAATCAGGGAAGAGGAAAATGAACTTAACAGGGACAAATGTCAAACCAGTGTATATCTACATGTAAAACAATTAGGTGAAACTGCAAAAATCAGGCCATGCAAATGATTGCAGCCAAAGGGCTGGAATTCTTTTGATGAAGTTGGGTAAATGCTCCAGTAATTCAGTACCTGTGTAAAGAAACTCCTCTGTACACCCAGGATGAAACAGGGATGGAGTTTAGGCTGTTGCATAGCATGCTTCCCGCTCTTGCAAGGAAGAGGGTTGGTAGCTATAGGGGTGTTGCAGTCCTGCTAGGGCAGCAATCATTCTTGGACCTGTCCTGGTTCATTCCCCAGCCATCATAACCCTTGGTCATCTCTTTTAGGAGAGTGTCTGTCATGGCCTCCCCAAATGTTCAGATCTGGGCTGCCAGGAAGGAAGGATATAGTGTCTAAGAAAAAGGCATCTTGTGCCTAAGAGCTGGTTAAAGAAAGCCCTCTGATAGAGCCTGAAGTCCTAGCACCTACATTAGACAAGTACCTACTGCTATGCATAAGCATAGCATTCAGCTGAGATATGAGCAATCCCATCTGTGTAAGGCAAAATATAGTAAAAGACATTAGACAGCATAAGCCAAGTGCCTTTTTAAAGCCTGTGTCAAAGTCACTAACACAGTTCTGAGTCCCAACAGAGCAAATAATCCAAAATGAGAAGCCATGTGAGCCAGGTATGAAAATATCACTTGGACATAAATGAGCCTAGCATCTAGAAATGCTGTCCTATATCATCTAAGTGGCAGTCTCTTTATTGGGCAAAAATTGTGTTTATTGGTAAAATTTAGTGAATACTATGTTGCAGGAAAAAGAAGTACTTACATGACATCTGGCTCAGCTGGAGATGAATCCAGCATAAAAACTTAGGATATGCCCAAAGGTACATCTGAACTGTTAAATGGCCATCACAACACAGTGTCTTCTGCCAGTTCTGCCAAGGTGGTGGATTTCCATTTATCAGTCATTTGGTCTTTACTTATACAATGGCCACCCAGGGCCAGTGGCAGGATAACGGCTGCACTCTTGTGTTTGACAGATTAAAAGGGCAATATAAAGCATAAGCAGCTTGAAGTTACTCACAAGTTTTATACAGCTTTAAGGCAGGAGCATACTTAGTACAGGATTTAGAGGCTGACCATTTCTTCTTTCAGAAAAGTGCTTTTGGGGGAAGTTTGGTCTGTTTGCATCTGGCCCCCTACAAATGCAAGATATGAGTAAACTCTGTGACAGCCTTACTCAGTCCTTCCATCATCACCCAGATCAGCTCAAGTCGAGAATCTTGCAGAGGAGGACATCAGTGGGGTTTTTTTATTGTCTGTAACATGACAGCCACCATATTTGTCTGTTTTTCCAGATGAAGGTATACCTGACATTAAGAATAACTAGAATTTCCCAGTTTTTCACTTACTTCATTAAATCATTTTAAAATAACTACAAACTGTTCAAAATACTATACTAAGTAGAAGTTCCTCTGATGTATATCAGGCATGAATGAGCCACCAAAATGACAAATTTTTGGAAATGCAGTGGAATCTGTCCTGTGCCAGCTCAACAGTGTAGGTCTATATCCCTCATAAGGATTTCGTAAGGAAAGCTACAGTTGCTTCATCTTGTTTTTTCCACCCTCTCCAAGTGAAATTTTTCTTGCTCCCATTTCCTGCGTTTGCAGGACTACTCTCTGGCTGCCAAAATTCTGCAAAATTCCCTGCAAAACAGGCATGCATCTTGGTCACTGGCTGCCTAAATCACCTCCACCTTATGCTGTCTGTAGACCTGTGCTGAGGCATTCAGTGTGCCTTAGGTTATGGCTGAAAAGATACCAGAAGTTGTTGCCAGGCCTGCGGGACAGCAAAACTTGCTGTTTTGCTTAGTCTGTGGGAGGTTGGGGAGTGCATAATAGGTAGGCATATAAAATTCAGAGGTTCATTTATAATATAGATAAGCATCTGAACTGCCAAAGTTTAGTCTAATTTTAAAGCTCCTTATGCATTATGCAACTCTCCTCCTTTTCAGTAAAATGCAAAGTTACAATGGAAACCACTTTATCTCCAATGTGTATAATTTCCTTCTTTTGAGGAACAAGAGGGCAAAATTTCTTCTTCAAAGCCTGGTTCATTTTCTGAATCACTTGCCACATTCATCTTCTGCTCAATATTTGAATGTATATCTACAGGAGGTGGGTATGCAGTTTGCCTCTTGATCTTAATTTTGATCTCCGTGGTTTTACTCAAATTCCAACAGGGGACAATTTTCAACTTCCTTCTCCTGTAGGAGATTCAGGATGTTCTTTTCAGTCTGAAAGGAAAGCAGCGGTGGTAGCTAGTGAAGAGGAAAGCACATGCCCAGTCCTCCTTAAAGGGGTTCCTCTCCCCAGGTCCACAGAGCATGGCAAGGCCTTGTGCTTCAAGTCTCATGGACCTGAAATGTGCTGATGGGGGTTTTGGCTCCTCCTTGCACACCCATAATGTTAAGCTGCCTCTACAACTCTGAATCAAGCTTGGAGTTTGAGCTGCTGGATTTAGACTGGTTTTTAGAGCATGTGCATTTATCAATTTTTCCTATTTTAGCTAACTTAATGTCTTTGAATGTATGCATCTACCTTGGAAGATGAGATGCATGTCTGAGATTAATACATGATGTAGAATTACACCAGTAACCCCCATGAGCAGAAGGAGTTGAGGAAAAGCTCAGAGGGGGCAATAAATCAAGAGTGAGGGCCCTTGGGCCAGTTCTCTGCTCTCTTCCAGCAACTTGCTGTGTGACCTTTGGGCAAACTACTTAGAATAGTATTGAATCATTAAGGTTGGAAAAGACCTCTAAGATCTAGTCCAACCATCAGCTGAACACCACCATGGCTACTAAACCATGTCCCAAAGTGCCATGTCTAGACGTTTTTTGAACACCTCCAGGGATGGTGACTCCACCACCTCTCTGGGCAGCCTGTTCCAATGCTTCACTACCTTTTCCGTGAAGAAATTTTTCCTAATATCCAACCTAGACTTCACCTTTCCTAATATCCAACCTAGACTTCACCTTTCCATGCCTCTGACTCCCTCACTCATCTTTATTTCATTCCTTCTGATTTAGACTTTCAAAGTGCAAGAGCAAAAGCACATGCCTACCATGAGCAGTTTTGGTGTAAGCATTGATATACAGCTTTAAAACAAGGAGGCAAATACCTGGCTTGAGGCCTCCTGTAGGTACTTGTTAGCATGATCTGCTGCAATCCATGATCAGTGGATGGCTTCCCTGGCTGAGGAGAGACAGTGTGCTTGCCCAAATACCAACTGAATTTCTCAAGCACCTGCAGAAGACTGTGTTTGCACACAGGCATGCCCTGAGATACATATTAATTTGCTTGTGTGGCCTTCATGGCCTGGTATGTCTTTTGGTCTGCCTTGCTCCTGGGGCAGAGCTGGTGTGTCTGTGTGATTGGGCCCCCCTTTCTTCCCACTCCGCACAGGGAACTAGCTCACTCACTGGTCTTGTGTGCTGGTAATTCTGATGGTAGATGTATTTCTTCTTTCACTAATGTAATAAAATACCGAGCCATTGTCCTTCCCAAATTCAATTTGATTTTTCTTCTGAGGTTTCTGCTGATACTAGGTTCTAATTTCTCCCGTTTCACCTCTTTAAGAAAGGAAATGAGATGATCAAGTGGAAATTAGAGGCCACAATGTCTCTGAAAATATTTCAGTGTTGATTTAGAAAATTAGAAGAAAAAATTTCTTGCACTGATACCAAGCACAGTAAATCTTTGGTTCCAAAGAAATGTGTATGAGTGGAGGATGCAAAGATGGTTTTAGAAACAAACTTAGCTTCAATTGTGATATGTTACTGGGTATATTTGTGTGTTTTATCAACATGCCTTTGCTCCAGGATACAACTTAAGGTCTAGAAGACTCTTGAAAAATTGATATATTTAGTAGCATAGGGAGGGAAAAAAGTCCACTCCAGCAGGATGGTTAAAAATGCTATTATCTAAAACCACCTGTCTAGAAAAATGATGTGAGGGGGCTAGCAGACCCTTGCAGGGTTGTTCTGTCTTTTCCTTCTTCCAGCTTGACATGCAGAGCTGGTCTTCAGCCCTTATGACAGGCAGGTGCAGAGACAGCATGTTGCTGGTGGAAGGTGCTGCTCCCTGCAGCCTCAGGAGCTCTTCTGGTCTGTTCTTGGTGAGCAGATTTGCCCAGGGATAGGACAAATGCAAGACCTGTGGGTGAAATGAGTGTATAGCACCTCTGCCCAGATCCTTAACTCCATCCCTGTACTTGGTGCTGGTGAGGCCGCACCTGGAATACCGTGTCCAGTTTTGGGCCCCTCAATACGAGAAAGACATTGAGGTGCTGGAGCGTGTCCAGAGAAGGGCAACAAAGCTGGTGAAGGGTCTGGAGCACAGGCCTTATGAGGAGCGGCTGAGGGAACTGGGGTTGTTTAGTCTGGAGAAGAGGAGGCTGAGGTGAGACCTTATCGCCCTCTACAACTACCTGAAAGGAGGGTGTAGTGAGGTGGGAGCTGCTGGTCTCTTCTCCCAAGTAGCTAGCAATAGGACAAGAGGAAATGGGCTCAAGCTGCACCAGGGAGGTTTAGATTGGATATTAGGAAAAATTTCTTCACGGAAAGGGTGGTCAAGCATTGGAACAGGCTGCCCAGAGAGGTGGTGGAGTCACCATCCCTGGAGATGTTAAAAAAATGGGTAGACGTGGCACTTTGGGACATGGTTTAGTGGGCATGGTGGTGTTGGGTTGATGAGTGGAATGATGATTTTGGAGATCCTTTCCAATCTTAATGATTCCTACTTTTTACTTTCATTATAAATGATCCAGCCACTAAGCCAGGAGGTGTGGGGTTGCTGCTCTACCCTTAATTGGTTTAGAATAGAATCATAGACTCATAGAATCGTTTAGGTTGGAAGAGACCTTTAAGATCATCTAGTCCAACCATTAACCTACACAACCAAGTCCACACTAAACCAATCAAGGGTAGACTAGACTAAACCATGTCCCGAAGTGCCATGTCTAGACGTTTTTTGAACACTTCCAGGGATAGTGACTCCACCACCTCTCTGGGCAGCCTGTTCCAATGCTTCACTACCCTTTCTGTGAAGAAATTTCTCCTAATTTCCAGGCTAAACCTCCCCTGGCGCAGCTTGAGCCCATTTCCTCTCATCCTATCGCTAATTACATGGGAGAAGAGACCAACACCCACCTCACTACAACCTCCTTTCAGGTAGTTGTAGAGGGCGATAAGGTCTCCCCTCAGCCTCCTCTTCTCTAGGCTAAACAACCCCAGTTCCCTCAGCCGCTCCTCATAAGACCTGTGCTCTCTTTAGTGGTGGACTTGGTAATGTTAGGTTAATGGTTGGACTTGATCTTAATGGTCTTTTCCAACCTAAATGATTCTATGATTTTAAAACTTGCTTTTTCCCCAGCTGTGGTGTTGTGGCTTTTGTTGTCCAGGGCTGCAGTTCATTAGCCTAGGAGAAGAGACAGGAGAGGCTGGAGATAAGGGTGCTGAAGGGTGCGTGTTCCCCGGCGTTGGAGGCACAGCTGCTGGAGCAGCAGCGCTCCCCAAGGTGTTGTCTGTGTGTGGGGAAAAGGCATTAATGATCACCCCAGGGACTATGGCACGGGTGGACAGCCGGTGGGAGGGCTGCAGGCCTGAGTGAAGGGGCAAAAAGGGAAAACTGGTTAATTATTTTCTGCCTCCCCGCCCATGCGCAGCAGGGTAGCTCCCCCTGCGTGGGGTGAGGCGCGGCACCTGCCGGGGAGCGGGGTTTGGTACGCCGGTGCCCCTGCGAGATGAGCTGAGGAGAGCCGGGGTGCTGCGGGGGGGTGGCGGGGTTGAGGGGAGGGGGCCGGACGGCTCCCGGGCGGGCAGCGTCGCGCCTCGGCCCGCACCCACCTGGCAGGAGCGCGGTGAGGGCGGCCGAGGGAGCCGGCGGGGGCACGGCCTGCTGCGGGCGGGCCCACGGCGGCCGGCGGTCACCACCCCGTCCCCAGGCGGCCTGGGACGCCGCCGCCGTGCCGGGCGGGAGGCGGGGGCCGGGCGTGAGGCGGCGCGCTGAGGGGCGGGCCGGGCCGGGCCGGGCCGGGCGGCGCTGCCGGGCGCCCGCCGCGGCGTGTGGGTGGCTCTCGGCGGCCGGTACCCAGCGACAGGCGGCGAGGTGGGAGGAGGCTGGCGGGGCGGAGGAGGAGGAGGAGGAGGGAGCGCGGCGGCGTTGCGGGCGTACCAGCCGGTGCTGGACTATGGTGCGTCTCGGCGGGGGCTGACGCGCCGGCACACCGCCCGCCCTCCCTGCCCGTCGGCTGACAGGCGGCGAGCCCCGAGCCGCACGTGTGGGATGTGAGAGCTGCCCTGGCCCGGGGAGCATGAGCTGTGCCCAGGCCGGCATTGTCCAGGTACGAGGGGCTGGTGCCGCCCGGCCCCGGCTGAGGGTGGTGGAGGCGGGCGGCGGGGGAAGGACGGCCGGCGTTGCCTCCCGGCGGAGAAGTGCGAGGCGGGATGGGGCTGTCGGCAGCCCCGCCGCCGGGAAAAGGCCCCTTCCCGGGGCCGGCAGCCCCCGCCCGGCCGGCGAGATGCGGTGGCGGGTCGCGGGTGTGCGCTGTCATCCGTGCCCGCTGCGCGGGTGCCCGCCTTTGTGCTTCGGAGCCGGCCGCTCTGTGCGGGAATGGGACCCCCCACCCCCCCGCCCCGTGTCCGTGGGCGCTTCCGCGGGTGGGGGGTGGCGGGGGTGGTGGCTTGCTCTCCGTGGAGCATATGGGCCCTGGTGGGTTACGGGCTTAGCTGTCGGCCTGCCGGCTGAATTTCACTAGCAAACAAATAGTGTGGAATTATGATGAGTGACGTGCCGCCAGGGATTGACATCATTTGGCGATGTGGATGCGCGCAGGCGGTGATGAAGAGTCCCGTGCTGAATTTTCGGTGGTTACATCCCTTCCCTGGAAAAGAAGCCCCCAGATTTAGGTTCTTGGCTCCTTGACAATGCAGCAAAATTTAAAGCACAAACTGCCTTTTTTTTTTTTTTTTTTTTCCCCTGCTCCGTTGCTGTAAGCCAATCTTGTGATTTCTTATTTTGGTTGTTATCTTGTGTTATTATGTAACTTCATTTTTTCATTGGCAATTAAATAAAATAACTTATTATAAGTACGTTAAGAATGTTGCCCTAGCCTGTAGCGTTGTCAAATACTGCTCTTCTCATTTTGCAGCCTGCATAGATAATGGGTTTGTACTGATACGGGCACATACAATTCATTTTGTTGTCTCTTGCATCGTTTCCCGTGTGTTTCTCTGTAGTTGCAGAAGAAATTACTTGGCCTGGGTTTAGATTTTTGCATCCTGCTGTTTGGAGCTGCAGTAGTGCCTTTTTTTTTTTTTAATGCTGCACTCAGCAGAAGTGCGTAGTGAGACTGTACAACAGTCAGTCGGGCTGTGCTCCTGTCCACGTATTTAGCAGCACTACTGTCTCGTTTTGTGGGGCACCTAGCCCTGTCTGAACACGGCAGCAATTAGGGGCAGGGTGCTGCTGTGCCGGCGGTGCCACATAGCAGGTGGTCAGCTATGCCTTTCTGATTAGTGCTCATATGAGGATTGCAGTTATTACAGTAATTCATTTCAGCTTGGGGATTCATTTTGAAAATTTGGATTTTCCACTAAGAAGGGATTATCATTTCTCTGTGTAGCATGTGTGTTTTATGAAGAACTGGAGTACGGTATGTATCCTGGCTGCTCTCTCTACTTCTGTCTGTCTCCGAAACACACACCCATTTGGACAACGCAGGTGCAATGTTGATTTTCATGCTGGAAACAGAGTTAGCTGTAAAAAGCAGTGTGTGCTTAGTCAACATGCAACACTCATCCTGTCGATGCAGTCTCACTCTAGTATGGGGGGGGGAAGAGTATCTGTCCTTACAGGGGAAATTCTGGGTCTATTTACTTGCTTGTTTCAGGGGGGGAGTGGGGAGTTAGCTCAGAACAAAGAGTGGTTGGTCAGATGGCCAGCGCTTGTGAGGAGCAAGCGGCGTACGAGTCGGTTGTGGATGGCATGTTGTATCACTTGTGTGATGCATACGCTAACGTGTTGCTGACTTAATGTCACCTGCGCTTTGGACTCCTAACCTTTTTAGTATCAATGAGCTCTTTCTCATCAGCTTGCTCGTTTGAAACCAGAGCAGGCCAGAGCATGAACTGATGCACTCAGTGACTTTATCAGGAACTATCAATATCTGAATGTGGCGGTGATTTATTTGAAAGCAAACCGCATACATGCACTCAGAACATCCCAAAGAACTGATTTAAAGTCTACATGCTCAGTAGTTTAAATGCATTCTAATAAACAACGTGGTATTTATTGTATTCTAACGAATAACTGGCTAAGGCTCGTTACTAAAGTGCATCTTTCTGTGGCTTTGTTTGACATACGTGGCACGCTATCTAGCATTCTTTGCGATTGTGAGATAATCCCTGTGAAGCTTCGTGGAGTTTCGCACGTGCTATGTCTGACGCCAAGTAGCGTTCATTCAAGGTAGTGCTAAATCCTTCTCCTTGCCTCCTTTTGAATAGTCTTCTTACAAACAATGCAATTACTTGAATAAATAGCACAAGCAGAATTTAGTTTATTAGCTGCTTTTTGAAATACTGTAAAAGATGCGGTTGTGGCATAGTGGGGGGGGATTCAAGTGGGGAGAGTCATGGTGTTGAATAGTTGGTGTCAGGCCAAGAGCTGTTCTAACAAAGAGGCTGGGTTACCTATTTTTTGAAGTTGTTGAAAATCTGACTTGTGGATGCTGGCATTAAGGCTGTTCCTGTGGTTTCAGCTTTGAAAGCTACTTTTTAAAAAAAAATCCCTTAAGACAACCGCCCCGTTCCCTTGCCAGTTAGGCATGTTGCAAAATTCAAACAGAAGGGCTTTTAGTAATTAAAAAAAGCAATTATTCCAAAGTATCTTAGTTTGTCATGACAGACTTTGCTGGACAACGTAACTTGTCTTCACTATGACTTTCTTTTTGTTTTTCCTAAGTGCGTCTCTGGTCCTAAGTCTTACCTACTTAGTTTTCTCCAAACTTAGGGGTACCTGCAAGGTCTGGCTTCAGCATGCATAGGTCATAGTCTTTGTGGGCCCCCAGAGACAGGGAGGAGAGCTTGAGCCTTATACAAGTGCTCTGGCTCGCTCTCCCTCCTGTTCTATAGTGGGGATGCTTGCCAGCCTAAGCCGATGTGTGCCTTTGTGAATACCACCCAAAACAGTTTCACTGGCTATCTGAATGTACATGCGGCTTCCATGAGCGGATCATACCTGCAGCTGTCGCAGCTTTCCAGTGTGTATAACTAGGAACCATCAGTGCACTGGAAGTCACCAGCACCTCGGATGCTCCCCAGCCTCCAGTGGCACCTGCGGTGTCAGGAATCTCGCTGTAGCGTCGTCCTCGGATCGGCTTGCGGGAGTAGCTGGAGGATGGTCCTGCTCATAGCAGTTTGTGTATCTGCCTATTAGCATGAAAAGGAATTGCAACGCCCCCTTTTCTTCAGGATGTCTGTTGTTTGTTTACATTCGGTGGCTTTCTCGGTTTTGGCAATAAGGAGATGAGTCAGTTTTACTTCTGTTTAAGGCTTTTTTTACCCATTTCTCTTGTAAGATTTCATGTGCTGTTGTGATTCTGAAATGGCTGAGCGGCAAACACTGCAGGGGTTTGGTTTAATTCCTTAGAAATACATTTGTATTGGCCTTAGATATCATGAACATTAATTCTAATAAAGTCTAAAACAGGCTAGGTCTTACATACTTATGCATTTGTCCTAAAACACAGCAATATTTTGGTTTCTACTGATAATCTCAGGAGGGTGGGGGACAGGCAACACAGGAAAAATAAAAGCACAGCCAGTAGAAAAGGGCAGGCTGAGATGCCACCTACTCCAGTTGATGTTTTCCAGCTGAGATTTGAGGCTATCAAGATCTTTAGAGTTAATTAAGAAGAAATGGCAAGGTTCTTTGATGTAGGGAGCCCGGGGTCATTTTCGTTACAGTTAATGAACGGTGGCTAGGTAGCTGTATAATGGGCTAGTGAGTCAGTCTGGGAATTTTTGATCAGCTGTGCTGTGGCTAGGGCATCCCATTGTCAGTTCTGAAGTAGGAAGTTTAGGTTCTTCAGGCAGGGCTCCTCAGGAGGTGCTGGGACTGTCCCTTGGCAAGATGATGTCCTTGTCCCACATGTTTGTGGGTTCACCAGAATACGGACCGGTAAGACTGGTCCAAGCTACAGGCAAAATAGGCTGTTGTCATGGGCAGCAGACTGCTGGGGGCAAGAGGCTGGCTGTAGCCCCACAGCCTGCATTTGCTTTGGAAAGAGGGAGGAGTTGGAGCTGAGCCTGGAGGAGTTGGGTTGAAGCAGGGCAGCAGCTGAGCCTGAAGCCGGGTTCCGAGCTGCAACAGGTACTGCAGCAGCTGTTTGTCCTCACCCTCCAGTGGCAGCAGCAACAGAAACCTCAGCTCCTCAGGACTCTCCTTCCCCAGCTCTCCACTTTGTCATCTCACCCTTCTTTTCCATGAGTTAGGAACACGCTAAGCTTGGTCCCAGCCCCTCATCCCTTTGCCCAGAACATTGCCTACAATGCAGATAAACCTTGAGATGGCTTAGGGGCTGGCTGTTCTTTTTAGACCTTTAAAAAGGGGGAAACCCTGGTGCTCTTGTTTTGAAATATCAAAGTAGATGATCAGCATCGTGCTCCCCAGGGAATCGCTGCGCTCCATTGTATTGCTAAGTTCTTTGAGGACGCAGCAGCAGCGCAGGCAGCGTTCCCTTGCTGCAGAGCAGAAGGTCTGTGGGAGAGAGGGTGTGCACAGCAGTCAGGAAGGCTATTATTGAGACCTTTGCTGAGGTTTCATTTTATGCATTTAGCAAACCAGGCTCGCTCTTTCACACTTTCCTGATATTTTTATATTTCTCTGCAGATGCTTGTAGAACACCAACATTTGTTTGGTTTGAAGCCTGAATTAAAATTCCCCACCAATGTCTAGAGGCAAAGGGAGAAAAAAAAAGAAAATGTTTGTCCCAGAATTAAAATCCATCTAAATTTGAGAGTTGTTAACCCATGAAATAGTGATGCAGTATAGAATGTCTCTTGGACTGAATCACTTGTGTTTAAAATGGAACATGCTCTAAAAATAAATGCGTAATTGCTTTAATGTAGTCAATATGGAATTTAAAGATGACTGACAGAGTGATTTGTCATCCATCTCCATAGCAGGAGTCATCTGGGAAGTCTGTGATGTTAAAGGCATTTGTTTCGATTAGCACCTTTTAAAGTAGTTTTGTTAATGAGCTCTTGAACACCAGGACTGAAATCTGTCGTGTGGTATAATTAAGTTTTCCATACCATAGGAAAATGTGTGCCATGTGCACCTTCAATTACCAAATCAGGTTTCTCAGGTCTTGAAATGTGTGGTTCAGCAGGCCTATTGTTGTAGAGAAAGGAGGAGCATGCTGTTCTGGTGCCAGCAAAGTGCTTTCACATGTCTCCATGTACAATTTAGGATGGCATCTTGCAAGCTTGGGAAGATCTGATGTTGTGCTACCCACTGTATACTTTTTGTGGAGGGGAAGACTGATGGATACTCCCTCCCGAACATGTGTAAGCAGAAGAGGTGGAGCAGGAAATAGTCTGCTTTTCCTAAGGGGGAGAGGAGAGCAAGAGAGGAGGAATGCTTGATGAGATGGTCAAACAAGTTGTTCTTTACTGTATGCTGGTGAAATGCCTGAGTGCTGGTTGTATGGAGCAGACAGGTCAAGAAGAGCTGTTCTCTGGATCTTAAGCGTTGCTGTGACTCCTCTTCCTCCCTGAAACAAACTGTCCTGCCAAAGTCTGTCTCTTTGGCAGAATGTACGTTGTATGTTGTACAGACTTCAAGTTAGGTAAGAAGCAATGAAGTTGGGGATAATCCAGCTTTGCTTGTGAGCTGGATGCCTGTTGTAAGGCACTTCCTGAACCATCTGAAGTGCAGTCCTCCCTGCAGCTGGAACACAACAAATGTGTGTGAGGCTACTTGCCTGGGCATCTGTGGCTACGCTTACAAGTGCTTGACAAACTAGTGGGATGGATAGGATCATCTGATGTCCCAAGCTGGTTCTAGGGCAGCTAGATACTTTCCTTTGAAATCTGGGCACGGTCAAGACTGACAGTATTGTTAAAGTAGGAGGTACTGTCTTGTGCCTACATCTTAATGTAGCCTCAGGAAAATTAAAACTTAGAATTCACATTCTAATGCAGAACATCCATCAAGTATTGGGTTATTTTTCAAGTGTCTTTAATGATGTTTAAAAAAAAAAAAGCTATGGGAGAGGCCTTAGGATTTTTAATATAAAAATATATGTACTTTTTGTGTGCGACTGGTCACCTGAAGAAGACAAAGACGACAACATATTTACTCTCTGAAGCAGCATCTTGATTTAAATAGCAAGGTTTAGTTGCTACATGCTTAATGTGAAAAGGAGAGGAGAGTGGATGAAATGTTTCATCTTGGAGTCAGAGCACACGTTTCCAAGATGATGCTGTTCAAGATTCATGATGAAAGGCCCCTTAGCCATTAAGTTGTCTGCTGCCTTGGTTACAGGCCCGTGGAAAAGATTTGGACTGAGATCTTTTTATGAACTTTTAAGTTGCTTAATTTGATCGCACCATGCTCTCAAATGGTAGTCAATGTGAGGTCAATATCATGATTCAGAAATACTACATACGTACCCTGAGTCATAGTAGAGACCTGATGCCGAGAAGGTATTATTGAGTCAAATCCTTTGGTCTAAAAATGAACAGTGCTCCTCTTAAAGTTATTGAGAACTTTGCTTAATGAAGGGCAGTGCTGTCTGGCATTTTGTGATTTTTTTCTTTTTTTTTAAATTTTTTTTTACAGAGCTGAGTATCATAGGGAAGCTGGCTGTTTGCTATGCCAGCGTGAAGCGCTGATGTTTTGTTCTCATTTCTCTAGCAGCAGGCTAAAGCAGAAAGAACCATAGGAGTTACTACTCAGACCAGGTATTAAAGGCTAATGAGCTGAACTATATTTTCTCCTCCTCTTCTTAGGCTAGAAAAGGATTCCAACATAGAAGCCACCTGGTCCTGTAGTAGAACTCCTTTCAAGACCCATCACTGTGGTGGCTTATAAGAGTTAGGCTACCTGATTTACCTTCTTTTTGGTTTCCACTTCTTAAGTTTCCTTAAGGGTTTTGCTTTATGTGTGAAAGGAGATTACCCATTTTTTCCATATCAGCAAAGCTCCCATTAAGGAATAAGACTTCACACTTGACTAAAGGCAGAATTTCTTATGATGGTCAAGAAACTGCATGCTGGTATGGAACCATTACCTGCTCTTGAAATTCCACTTTGTGTGTTACTCCTTCATGCTCTTCAGAACTGTCACTCTCAAAGCATCCTCTTTGCAGATTTTCAAAGGCTCTCCCTCTCTCTGCACATCAGTGTGTATTCTCTTTGATAGCCTCCTTTCCCCCTTCAGCCTTCCCACTCCCCAAGAACTGGGTGATCGCAAAGTACTGTTGTTCTTTCCAGTGCACTTTGCTACACAGGTAGCTGTTCCTAGGCCATGCAATCTTATGTCTCAGACAATTAAAACGTGGGTTAATAACTCAGACTAATTCTCTGTACCCAATAGCATGATGTAGGCTAAAACCTTAGTGTCTGTATTTCAGCAATTATATAAGGGCATTTCTAATTAAAACCGTATATCACCTAATTGTAAGTGTCTGAATTCTTAAATATGTCTTCTGCACTCAACTGTGTATAAAGCAGGAGCAGGTGCAGAGAGGGTACTTGCTTATCCTGAAGTGCTTAGGGCAGTTTACAAACCTAGTGTTAGAAAGATTTTGCTGTTGCTGGAGAGGGAATGAAAGGGTTTGGGACATGCGAGCAAAATAACAAGCAACCATGGTGCAGGAAATTCAGCAAAATTGTAGCAAAGGTGTGATAAAACGTTCTGGGTGTTTCTGTGCATTCAACTTGCCGAGTGTGCTGCTGAGCTTTGGCTAGAGCTGGATCCTAGAGGAGGGTGGAAGCAGACAGCACCTTCTGGAAATCTGATCCAAGGATCAGCTGCTCGATTTGCTTGTTGGAGCCACGTGGTAACTTCTAGGTGTCAGCCAATTGTCGTGTCCAGCTTGGAAGATCATTGCAAGCCCAGGGAAGTTGCTGCAGAACTTCTAGAAAGGGACAGATTGCCTTTGTGCCCTCTCTCCTTTCTTTGTGTGTCTGCCTGCACCTGCCTGGAAAGGTGGCTTTTTGAAGCTTGGAATAGGGGTAGTGGCCCTGGCCAGGCTCCCTTCAGGGGTGTCTCAACCCTCCAACCTCACCACCTTTTTTTTAAAAAAAAAAAGTCTAAGGCTGTAGTTGGAAATGAGTAAGAAACAAGTTCCCAAACGGTTGTACAGGAAGAAGTTGCTTGATTACAGATAAAAGGATAGATATATGGTTGTGAGGGAGAGGTTGTCTGTTTAAACCTCTACTTGGAGTGGGAATAGAAATGTTTCTGGCAGACCCTCTGCTTCTGTAAAATATTCTGATTGCCTAGTTCATATCAGAATGACTTTCTAATGGTTATCAAATGTGGATTTTGTGCATGTGTGTATGAATTACTTGTTGGTAAAATACGATTCTGAGGTTTGGACTCCAAGTTAAATATATGCTTGTTTTGACCTATTTTTCCCAACCTAATTCTGCCAGCTGTGTGTGTGTATGCATGATGTTACTTGCTTAGGGAGTCCCGCTGACTTTAGAAAGACAACGCACCTTAGGAAAGCTGGTACCTAAGTGGTGGTAGCAGGCTCACGGTTTGCATGAAATGGGCTGTGAGGCTAGCTCAGCAAAGGAAAATCATGGAATAAGATGTTTGAGTCATTGTCTACTGATTTAACACTGTATAATCTAGTAGCTCAGGAAGAGTCATCTTGAATAATGTGTTTGGCTGACTTGTGACCTCCTCGTAATAGCTCTGAGAGATGGACAGGACATCAATCTGCTTGATGGCCTTCTAACAACTCACTGGAAAACCCAGTTCATCTCCTTTAGCTACCTAGACCAAAAGGGATATAAATGCAGTATTGCTAATCCAAACAATCCCTGTGGGAGCATGAGAAGGGACACCCACATGCTGAAATGAAAAGTGATGAGGGCCTTAAGCAAATGAAGATCTAAGCTGCTAAGTTTATGTGGCACACTGTGAGCTTACTAGCTTATATTCAGGATGCTGTAGCCATGTTTTGTGCAGCACTGCACCAAAAAGAGAGGCATAACAGATTAGCTTGAGTTGGCTGCATGCGACTGGTTTATGTGCAGGCAGCAGTAGGGTTCCTGCTCTGCGCTACCCAGGGCTTTTCTTTCCAATGTAATGCAGGCAAAAGCAGCTGGCTGCATCTCTGTCCCCCTCACTGTGCTAGTGCCCCGGTTACATGCAAAGCTGGTTAACAGTGCCTGAAGGGAGCCAGACCCTCAGAAGCAGATGGACCAAAACTAGTGTGTTGGGTAGGGCCTGTTACTCAGGGAGGAGCTGCCCTCTCCACGAAGGGGTGTTATTATTTCTCTTGCACCTGATTTAGATTAGACCTAGATCTGTGACTTTCTAGGAACGTGCCCTAACAGGCAGGGAGCTCCTCTAAGTGTGTGTGAGTATGGGACATGATTTACACCCATCTGGCTAAAGTCGTTATGTTCTACACAGAAGACTGGAGGATTCATTGAGCAAGAGAGAGCATAACTCTGATTTAATGGGTAGAGGGGGAGTTTTGGAATTCCTTTGCCAAGGGCTGGTTCATGTGTTTTATATGCAGGGTAAAGTGGGATGTCAGACTGGTGTTTCTGGGATGCACAGGAGCAGAACACTAGGTCCCTGAATCCTGTTATGTTGAAAGCAGGTCTTGGTAGCAGAGAGTACCATTTTCAACTTTAATGCCTAAATTCTGCATAAGTCCCATTCTTTTGATCTGGCCCAAAACATGTTCAGTCTTAGTCTTCTGAACTGTTTTTATTCATGCATCAGTGATGTGTCCAGTGGGAATCTGCATGTCCATTTGGCTTGTTTTATGCAGTAGTTTTCCAAGTTGAATCCTGGTAGCTAATGGTGAATATGAAAGCTTTCAGATACAAATTCCCATGTAATGGGATACCAATATAATTCAGTCAGAGCTTTGATAAGCAACAGATTATGTGTGATAGCCAGTTAGTCAAGCCTCAGAGGACCTAGGATCAGAGCTCAGAAGGTTGTTGGGCTCGCCTCTAAGTTTAAGACTGAGAAGATGTAGGTGAGAGATTACAGAAAAATGCTTTCCAGCTGCACCTTAGCCAAAAACATTGTCTTTCCATAACCACTTCCCTTGTTCCTGTGTTCGTGGCCTCTGAAAGGTGGTAGGGCAGGAGGGAGACTTTGCAGCCGTAGAGGTCTCAGCTGGACTTCATGAAAATTGAGGATTTCTCATCAGAGGAACATAGTTAACAGTTCATGATAAACGAATCAAAAAAAGTTAGCTCCCTCTCAGTCCTTTTAGGTTGTCCCCCCCAGTTTTTAAAGGAACCAGGGGGTAAACCAACTTTTTGTGCTCAAGTCAGCAGGCAGATTCTGCATCTGCTGGAGGTAGCAGGTCTTCTGTTTATTAAAGAACCATGTTTATGTAATTGCTTTGGAGGAAAAAAAAAAAAAAGGTCAGAGAGGGTGGGCATTGAGCAGACTTTCTTGGAGACCACTGATGGAGTGTGATGTTCCTCCTCTTGCCGTTTGCACTTCGCATCCCTGCAGTGCTGTCCTGCTAGGGTTGTCTTCACGGTCCAGCTTCAGGTGCGGTTCAGGAGCTTGGACCAGCCCTTGGCAGCCCTGCTGAATGCTGAGTCACAGGGAAGAGCTGGAGACACAAGTATCACTCAGATCTGTGCAGCACAGGTGGATTATTTGCTGAAAACTAGAGACCCCTGCAAATCACATGCACTTCTTCAGTTGTTGATCGAGATTGTTTGGTGGTATAATTACAATGTTTGTTTTCAAATAGCTGTCTGCTTGAGTAAAGAGCTGAATTGTTGCCATGTGAGCCACCCTGAGGCTACCAAGCCTCTTTAAAACAAACAAAAAATCCATATATTTTTTCCTTGTATATATTTTTTGGGAATACATGTCATTTATATGCAGACATTGAATCACCCTCGTTTTTGATGACTTCTTTCCTTGGAGTCTGTTGCTCCCAACAAAGACAGGTGACCTGGCAGGGGCAAATCCAGTGCACTGCAAACATGCAGCATAATTACTTTCTTGAAGTAGCTCTGGTGCATGCATGTGTGGGAGGAGGGGCGGCATATTAAGTGGTGGAGCTGCACAAAAATTTGCCAGTGGAATGGTTTTCTGTCAAAAAAAAAAATGCTGTTTTAAACAGAATCAAAATGTTCCTCGTGAGAATGTGTTTGTACTGCAGCTGGCAGCCGTTCAGAGGGCCTGGAGCCCTGCAGCCTTGTTTAATGATCAGATCCAGTTGGGAGAGATCAGAGATGGAGGTGTGGCAAGGTGGTGGTTGTTGTTGTTATGCTTCAGCGTTAAGGAAAACTTCAAAATGTTTCAATTTCCCACAGTGCAGAAAATGAGACTTGACCTACTCTGCTTCATACAGCTGTTTCTTAAAAACTATCTACTGTCTCCAGTGCATCTCATCATTATAGTGTTGTACTATTGTGTTTACTTCGTGGAAGCCTGGGGCTGATCTCATTGCTAGACAGAGTTCATTTAAATCACTGATCTTGCACTAGGGATGAATTTGGCCTGTGAGGTCTTAAAATAACTGTGGAAAGATTCACTGCATATTTTTGTGGGACAGAGACCACACAGACTTTTCAGCTTGCAGTTTGTTAACACTTGTGCACTGGAAATCAAAAGCACATCAGTGCGCCCCGCCCCGCCTTGCTTTTTGGCTTTAAAAGATCACCTTGGACGGGGTCCTGGATCCCTTTTTAATTCAGTTTTTCCAGTTTAG
The DNA here is from genome assembly GCF_030463565.1 of Pelecanus crispus. Taxonomy (NCBI): domain Eukaryota; kingdom Metazoa; phylum Chordata; class Aves; order Pelecaniformes; family Pelecanidae; genus Pelecanus; species Pelecanus crispus. Next base: position 59,593,913 of record NC_134644.1, read on the forward strand.
ATACTAATGTTATTTTATCACAGTTCTCCTTCCCCCACCCACCACTGACACTACTGGGACCAATTTTTTTCTCTCTCATCATTATGTCTGCTTCCCTCCATCTCACAAACATTTTTTTTTTATAGCCATTGGAGGCTAGTATGTTTATTCTCTCAGTAGCCAGCCTGTAAGATGTTTGAGCTTCCAACCTAAGCTGGTGCAAACCAAGAGTAATGCTACTGTTTAGGCCTTTCCGGTTTTGGTGGTGTTGGGACCTTATTTTTGGTTGCAAAAAGACCTGTGCTTTGACACAGCTGGGCTCTCTTACTTAGGGTACAGCAAAAGTAAACTCTCTGCAGCAGAAAAGTGTTACTGTTAAAAAGTGGCCTTCAAGGAAAGAAAAGTCCCATTTTTGGCTTCACTTTTCCTGTGGCAGTCAAGCTGGGCACCAGTGTGATGGACAGAAAAATGATGGCTTCTTTTGTGGCGATTTGTCTTTTTCCTGCAAGGAGCTTTTTTCACCATTTGCTCTGTGGGTTGCTCTGGTGTGTTGAAGACCATCCTCCAGTTGCTTCGTCTGTCAAAATGTGAATGTGGGAAATGCATTTTTCTTAGTGTGAACGCTCAACAGCGTATTTGTTCGACAACTGAGTGGTTCCTTGTTCAGAGCATGCTGCGTAGCAATAACATTGCAGCTTTGTCATCTCCTAAGTAAGATGAAGAAAGAGAAGGTTAATGGATTTTTTTATTATTATCTGGAGACTACTTCTCATTCTGTTTAGTTTGCCAATTTCTTGTGCTTATTTGCTAGCACTTGCCTTGCATCCTGTGTATACAGATACCCTTTGGTCTTTCCCTGGCCCTGCACCCCTTCTGCTGGATAATGGGCTGGGGGGGGTCCCTGCTGTGTCACTAGTTCCCTGGCTCCAGGTATCCACACAGCCAGAGGCAGAACTAGTCTTGAAGTGCTCTGTCATAGGGGTAAAACTTGCAGGTGTCAAACTTACTGTCTGCCCATGGACAAAGCAAAAGAGGAATAGCAGAAACTTTATCATGTGCGTAATGTTTTTATAGGCTGAGTGTAGATAGCCAAGTACTATATATGAAAAACAATTATATGTTGAAAAGTTCTTTCCCTCTTCCTTTAAGGTTTGCTGCTGTGGGTGAAAATGGGAATCTTTCAGAGATCAGTGTCATGCCCTGCCAGGAATGCTTAGCGATTTTCATTTTGTGGACCCTAAATCTGCAGACCTTAAATGGTCTTCTAGCAGGCATGTGAACCCCCTTGTAGAAATGTCATGTCACATCTGCTGTTCAATTATCTATGTAACCTGCGTTCTTCAGGCCTCGCAGTTTAACTATAAGACACTCCCCCTTTTTTTTTAAAGGGAATTTTCTGTATTTCGGTCTTTATTTATAGGCAACATACCATTGCCTCTGGTCCTGTCACTGGACACTACTGAGAAGAGCCTCGTTCAGTCTGCCTCACTCTATCCCACCAGCTATTTATGCACATTGATAAGATTCCCCATGAGCCTTTTCTTCTCTAGGCTAAATAATCCCCGTGCATCCTTCTGCTTTTTTAGCCTCTCTTTCCTGCATGTTAGTAATTCCCTTGGGTCAGGATGTGCATTTGTGTGGCTGCATGGAGAGCTGTGTCAGGGAAGTGACCTGGGTTAGAAATAACCTGTTATTTTATGCCATGTGGTCCACTGTTCTGTGAAGGCTTATGGCAATGCAAGCAAACACCCAGCCAAGGCTGGAAACGAGGAGTGGGAGGAAGGCAAGGTGTTTCTCCTTGTGGAAGTGTCAGTTTATGCTGGCTTAAAGTGTTTGTGACAGTAGTCACCTGTGTGGACTGTGAACAGATCTGAAGACCTAAGGGTAAAAACATTTCGTCCACACTTACCAAGAAACCAAGGCAACAGAGATGGCATTTTGGCAGGCATTTTTGTCTGCCATGAGAAAAATCACTTTTCTATATTATTTCTTTACCCCCACCCCAACCATTTTCTTGTCAGGAACTTTCTTAACATTGTGTTTCTGTGGATTTAGTACCCTTCAATAGAGACCTGCCCCATGAAACCTTCCCTGCTTTCCTTTGAACGTATCTACACTTCTATTGTAATTTGAAAATTAATTTCATAGCTCAACTATCCATCATTTTAAGAACCACCTCCTTTAGTCTGTTGTGAGCCTGACTCCTAGTGCCTTCTCTTGATGCCCCCTCCTTGTAGTAGAAAAGAAAGCGAATGATCCTCTGTTCTTTTCCACTTGTGAGCCTGTGAACCTCTGTCATATCTTCCCTCAGATGTCTCTTATCCTTCCCTGAATCTTTTCTTAATCTTTACCCCTGCCTTCACCTTTGGTACCTGCAATACCCTTCCTGTCCTAATTTGTTACCATTATACTATGCACTCCTGTTTTTCAGGTACTCTGTTTGTGTTAACTCCTAAACTAATTCTTCTAACTCCAACTCCTAATGTGCAGTTTTGCATCTCTAGTTGTACTTCTGTGCATCCTGTGTGGTTCTGTTTCGCTGCTACCTCATCTAGATCCAGTGCAGTTTCTTGTATGTGACCTCTCTCTGTCCTTCCTCTTTTTTCCTTCTGCCACCCATGTTTAGGTCTTAGACTTGGTCTCAGTTTTAGTCTTTGACTTTACCAGACCAAATTCAGCTCTGTTTTCATGGTGGTAATTTTTTATGCTTTTCTGTTGTAGTCTTTAACTTGCAGAAAACAAGATGAAGTAAAATTTTGCTGTGAATGCCTCTTTCTCCTCTGTTCCATTTTATTTGAATCCCAGGTCAATTTGTTGTCTATTTATCTATTTTTATCTTCATGGATCTGCTGAATACTGCTGATTCTTAAACACATGTTCTTATGCGTTCTGTCCCTTCTTTTGCTAGATAATTAATGTGACTGAAGTACTTCATTTCTGCCATTGGTATGGCAACTCTCTTCATGCTACTTTCTCTACTCATTGAGCCAGTGGTAAGAGACTGCCTGAGCAGTTATTACTTTCTTCCTTCAGATCCTTCCAAACATTTGCTACTACAAAATGGCTGTTGCAATAATATCTGTAAACTGCTGTTATGTATTTATCTTGTCTATATAAGGTTTTTGGTGTACAGACACTGACTGGATGATTTGCAGCTCAGTGCCATACCTTGCATTTCACAAAACTGTGTCTGAGTTTAGTTATTTGTGAGACAATTGTTTCTGATGTTTCTGACAGTTTTGACTTTGCCTTATTAGTAGGTGATACGATATTTAAATCTTCCAAAATGCAGAAGACCTCAATGAGTTTGGCTTGGGATTTTCTTGCACAATTGCTTATTGGGATCGTTATGGCTGTTAGAGGCTGCTGAGGGGTCCTGTCCTTTTTGGTGGATGTTCTGAGGATCTTTCTCCCCCTGTTGTATTACATATATTTCACCTTACTTTAGCTGTCTAGAATTGAACCCTCCTGTGCCAGGGGAATAACTGGGCTCTCTGTAGCAGGGAGAAGGGTTTGGGATGAACCATTCTATATTTTAAGGTAAGTTGGCTCTCTCAAGAGAGAGCCTTGATGCAAACTTAAGCAAAACAGCTAGAGCTGGATGGTGTAAATCTCACCTTATATCTACTACAGGGTTGTCTGTGGCAATAGAGGACTGGAATTACCAGTCAATATTTCTGTGGTGGTTCATATTACCATTTTCTTGAAGTGTATGTTGCTAACATCATTCATGTCTGTCTTGCTGTAGTTGCTTTAGCAGAGGGGCTGCATATCATTACGTTCAGCGGAAGGTGTCACAGGCAGCAATGGTTGATGGATAATCACCAGTACATAACTATGTAAAATAATGTACTTTTTGGAAAGTACAATGGGTAATCGCATATCCAGCCAGTATTTCTGTCCATAAGTACTGAAAAATCAGGAGTTACACTCCCTGCCAATGTGGGAATTTTCAAGGCTTCTGGTTTGGAGACTTCCTTTTATGGGATTGGGGTGCTTACAGGGTTTACGATTTGAAGACTTTCAGTACATGCTGGTTGGAGATTTATTTTTGGAAAGGAAAGCTGAGATTTTTTTTCCTTGACCCTGTGACTACAGGTACTATGTATATTAAGAAAAGCATCGGTTTATATTAAACTTGCAAAAGTGCTGCTTCCACTGAAAGGCAGTTAGATTTGGGGGCCTTTCTGCCCTTTTCGCAAACAAACTCTGCTCTGTAAAGTTTGAGATAAAAGAAAAGGCTGTTTCTTGCTTATTGATTTTTCTTTTTTCCTCCCCAACTTGGCTATGCTTCGCTTTTTCCTTTGCAGTCTCCTAAGTCTTGTTATATGGCCTCTTATGTGTTGTTTATTTAACAAACATGAATGTTACTCACTTAAAAAGAAAAATCCTCTCATCTTCTCTGAAGGTTAATCAAGGGAGAAACTTTCTAACCCATGAAAGCAGGGTGAGACTGTCTCTATTCTGAAATATTAAATAAAGGAATCAAAGGGAAATAATACCCTGTGATGATACCTCAGGGAAGATTTAATTAAGAAAATGAAATTGCATTAAGAGTTGAGCCATTGTGGACTGCCAAAAAGCCAACAGATGAGGGAGAAATGTTAGCAGTGTCTGCCCATCAGTAAGAGCTTGCGCAGTGTGCTAAGCCTGTGAGATACGATGCTCAACGGAGTGGCTTAAAGTGATGTTTAATTACCTGATTGATTAAGGTAGTCTTTTTAAATTCAGTACTGCAAGGAGCATGTCTAGTCTGAGAAATGGCTTGCAAGTTCTGGGCATCAGGGCTGGTCATGGTATGTGGCCGTGCATGGGTCTCTGCTCATGCCTTGCTTAGACTTCATACTAATAAGTCACCTGCAGTTCAGAGATACCAGCTGTTTCCAGCCTTCACTGGCTAAAAAGGAGCTGCTGTCTGGTATGTGGCATCATTAGAAGATTACTGCTCAATAGTCATGCAAACTTCATGTGAAGTTGCACCTGGAACAGAGTGGGTGAGTTCACTAAGATTTCAGCAGGTTTGTGTTGCTTTAAATCGATGGGGTTAATTTTTCATGCATGTTGGCCAGAAGCAGTTTTGCACTGACTGAACCCTGGAGGTGCAAGGGCAGTTAACTGTTTGGCAGAAGTTTGGCTGAGGAGCGGAGACCTACATGTGATGGCAGCTATTAAGAAAGCTGCAAAGGCTGTTTCTCTTAGATGGGCTCCTGTTGCCCCAGGTCTACTGAAGGCATGAAAGGAAGCAGCTCGCTTCTTCCTTTGGTGTGACTGTGTGCAAAGCTGAGCTGTGTGTCCAGGTTCTGCTCTCGCCTCTGCAGGTGAGGGTTTGCAACTGTAGGTTGCATTGGGAAACTCTGTGGAAAGAGCATATGAACTGAGGAGGAGGGGATGTAGGGAACCTAACACTTGACCTTTTACTCCCCTAGGCAATGCTTTTGAAATACATTTGACTCATGGGGTCTTGAACAAACCGGGGAATGACACTTAACAGCTAAAGGCTGCAAGGATGGGTGTGATGTCTGTAATAACGTGTGATTTTTGTAAGTCAGCAGTCATCCCTGCGCTATGGCTGAGCAGTTTCTCTTGTGCCCTGTGCGCTGTCTGGATCCCCAGAGGTCTCCTGCAGCCTGCTCTCTAGCAATTACGCAGGCATTCCCTTGCTCTCGCCATTAGTGTAATGGCTAGCAAGAACATCACTTATCCCTTTGCTCTTGAGTGACTACTGCTTCCATAATCTCTTTTGCATTAAACTAATGGATGACTTGTGTATGCAGTTTTTCTCCCCCTCCTCACATGGGGAGGGTACCTGTCATTGCTTTTGTCCCATTTGTCTTTTATTGCAGATGAAAACAGAAAGAGAATTTGACAAGAAATTAGAGCAACTGTCATATCTTGTTGTGTCCCACAATCTTCTGCAAATCTTACTAAAAGTATGCAAATAATAGAAAATGCCAGCTGAAAAAAGAAAAACACCCCCACATTCAATTACTTTGTTGCCATGTGTAATGCCTCAATTGCAAGAAAGCAGACTCTAATCACAAGCAGTCATTTTACCTGGCTTTTATTTATCTTTCAGTTAGAAGTGATATTTAAAGTAACTACTTCATAAAATGGAGTAGTGACCATTTCCAAGCCATCCCTTATGAAAGAAGAAGAAAAATTTTGCATATGGATACAGTACCTCTCCCACTGTCTCTAACTGCAAAGTAACAGTGATTTTTACAGACCTGCTTCATCTTCTCGGGGTTTAAAACATCATTCTAAGAAATAAGCATTTTTTTTTCCCTTTAGTCAATCCTGTTGTGCCCTTCTGTTGGCCATCTTTTTTTGAAATGTAGTGTCTATAGATGAGTCCTTACCACTCCTGTTCTTGGGGAATAAGTTTTATAGAGTACAAATGACTGCTGTGTCTGTTCTGGGAGGACAGAGAAATACAGAGCTGGAAGTGACCTGTAGAGGCAGGAGCAATGATACCTGCAGTGCTCGCCAGGAGCTTGTGTAGCTGCTCTCAAAGGCTGCTCAGGATGGAGAGTCCATAGACATCTGTCAAAGTATGTACCTGTGCTGCTCTCTTTATTGTTAGGAAGTTTTTCGTAATGTCTAAGCTAACACTTGCTGTGGTGTAATCAGTCCCATCCACTGTGGGCACAAGAGAAAATGTTTGTTCTTCTTTGCAGTAGCATCTTAAATACTAAACAGTCTTACTTGCACTCTTCTTCCCATTCCATCTCCTGTCTTTTTTTTCCTCATGTTTTTGCTGACTGTCCCAATTATATGTTTATCTGTATGGGTTGTGTTTTCCTGAGTTTTGCTTTTTCCTGTGGCTCTTCTCTGGACTTGCTTCAGTTGGCTCATCTTTTTCTCCACATGCATTGCCCAGGTGAGGAAGGTAGTACTGCAGCTGAAGCTCTGTTGATGCTCAGTAGAGTGGAAGGATAACTCCCATGCGTTGTGTGGGCCACAGTCCTGTTTACCTGTTCCAGGCTGCTTGTTTGCCTTGTGCTCAATAGCTTGACTCTGTTGACTCATGTTCAGGTTGTCATCCCCTCTTACCAATGGATCCTCTCTGAGGACTTCTAGCTGGCTAGAAGTTCTCCTTACTGTTTTTATGCAGTTGTTTCTGCCTGTGTGTACAGCTTTGCGTTTCTTTCCCATTTTTTCCAATTTCTCCAGTTTGTCACAGTAATACTAGATTTGAATCCCGTCCTTCACATTTGTGGTCTTCCTTGGTTCCATTTGGTCTACAGATTTAATAAGCTGACTCTTTCCTGTCATCCAGTTAAAGACAGAGCAGGACTAACCCACAGAATTCATCCAGGTACGTGGATATACACTCATGTACAACCAGTGATAACTGCTGGTTACAGCTCTCCCAAGTTTTCCATCCAGCCTGAATTAACTTCACCTAGATCATGTTTTCCAAACTTTCTTGGGAGAGAACGTTGTGTGAGACTATATCAAAAGCCTTATTTAAAGTCAAGGTATAAAGGATTTGTGCTTTTTCCCGAGCCACAAAAACTGTTACTTTGCAGAAGGAAATTAAATTTGTTTGAGATGATTTGTTCTTGATGAATCTGTTTCTTGTTACTTCCCATCCCCAATCTCTTGATGCTCTTTTTGGGTTTGGCCCACTCAAAGAGCTCTTGGGATCTCTCATCAGAGTAAATGCCTGCCAGAGGGATTATAATCCCGGTTTATTTTTCTTTGTCTAGACTTTGCAGTCTCTGGGACAGGCTCTGGGTTTACCTCTGTGTTCTGGAGAAGTATCTGGTAAATCTTGAGCCCTCCTGAAGTCTAAATAGTAAGATTGTACAAATTCAATGTCAAGGGAATAAAAAAATCAGGTGTTTTTTTTTCCTCTCCCCAAGGACTATTGCAAGATCCAGAAAGTTAATAAACTGGCCAGGTATATAGTGTGTCAGCTGGTCCTATGATCTGTGCAGCAGCTGCCAGCTAGAAAAAAAGTATTTGGTGCTATTACCTGGAATATTTTCTATATTATTTAGATTGCACCCAAGTAGAAGAAACACTTGTGTTAGAAGATAACTTGTGCATTTGTAGCCAAATGAATAAGATAGGAAGAAAGTGGGATCTAATATAAAGCATAAACTTTATTTTATTTGTGATATGGTTAAAATGAAATTACTGTATCTTTATGATCTGCTTTTTCTCCTACTGTGTGTGTGGGGAAAAAATCTTTATGGATGAGAAGTCTCAAAGTGTTTTCTAGATACCTGTTCATAGTGAGAAAGTAGATGTGTGAAAAAGAAACAGAATTGAAGTTGTAGCATCTCAGTGAATCAGGTCGTCTTAGTACGGGTGTTTTGCAGGGCTTCAGCCTGTCCCTATCAAGGTGGATGTTAGATTTCAGCTGTTTTCAGAGAGCAGGAGCAATGAAGGTTATTAATCCATTTTTAAGGTGTATTTTTTAAAGACTTTTCTGTGAGTTGAATCTATGAATCATAAAATTTATTCTCATGTAAAATACACTTTATTTACAGAAAGTTATTTTATCACTGTGTAGTTGCGGAAAGCATCTACTAGTCCTCTTCATTTTGTACAGCGGCTTAGCTACCTTACTCAGTTTGTTTCTTGCCAGAATTCTGAAAATAGCATTACATGTCTTACAACTTGATTTATCAGATGTAAGGCAGGTTTTCTGCCTGCATGTAACACTAAGTATAGAAACATTGATTATATATCTAGTTTTGTGAAAAGCACAGTGGAATACCCTCTGTATACAAGAAAACATGACGACCTATTAAGATTTCAGAGGATGGTCTCTGCAGCCTGTGTGGGGTTAAAGCAGGATGGGTTTCAGGCACTTGGATATCTGTATGGTTTTTGTCTGACAAAGCCTTTGGACTGATGGATCTGCAAAGTTTTTCCTGCTGTAATTTTTTTTGTCAAGAGTTTAGCTCTTAATTTTTTTTTTTCTGAAGTCTATCAGCTTGAGGAAGAAGACATGTTTCTTCATATTTTTAATGTTTGTTTCAACTTGTTTCACAGAAAATTAGCTGGTTGAATTTTAAATCTCTAGTCTTCATCTTCACTCAAATGCATTTATAAAATACAAAAATCTTTGTGGTTGTGAGTTATAAAAAGCTGCAAATTGTCAGTGCTGGGTGCAGAGCCATCAAGTGTAGAGAACTGATATGATTAGGAGATGCAATATATCTTTCATAAAACATAATAGATATTTTATTTGACAAGATTTAGCATTTAGCAGGAAGGGATTGCTCTTCATGATGGGTCTTTAAACATTCATTTAGATGTTTCCTTATTCAGAGGTTTTATTATCAGTGATTCAGGTTGTTTCATGAACCAATGAACTTTGTCCCTGATCTGGCAAAGATTTAGACATATCTTTAATTTTGAAGCAAGAAGACTATGCATGCTGATTAGAGAGACTGTCCTTAAAATTAATTTGAATGGGCTAAAGCAGAGTTTGTGTTTATCAGGTTTTGCTCAGGGAGCCTAAATGCTTAGGATTTGGCTACTGGGAGGATTTAAGATACCTCATAAGTCCTTAAAGTAATTTGGTTGTGGCTTTTAGTTATAGCTTCTCCTTTTCATTTAAAGAATGCAGGAAAAATAAATATTGGAGTTTTAAAGTGCAGGGAAATGAGTGCAAGTTTTCTGTATTCACAGTTCACTTTAAAAAGATGCCTAGATGATTTTTTTTTTTAGTTATCTTCTTTAGAATGAACTTCAGTTCCTTTGTCTCCTTAATCAAGGCCTTAATCTGGCCATATCTGTATGTCATGGATCATTGTTTGATTCATTTATCTTATTAAACCACATGTGTTTTATGCAGCTTTTTACAGTTCCTAGTTTTTTTCCTTCCTTCTGTGCTTTTTGAAATTATTTGACTTGGAAAAATGGTTGAATAAGGTTTTTTTGGTATCTAGATAGTCTAAAAATGAATCTTAGATTTTTTCACATATGTTGTTCAACACTTTGAAGCCCTTAACTACACTGGTTCTGCGAACATTGTTAAAAGAAGTGACATCTCGGAAAGCATTGTGTGAGTTATGAGTAAATGTTGATGGTTTAAGAATGACCTCAATTTCTGTCACTTCTCATGTTAGATTTACTAATATTTCAAAACATTTGGTTTTTCAAGGAAGAATTTCTCCTCCCCAGCTTCTCTTCCTCCTTTCTTGAGTCTGCGGTGAAGATGTGAGGCTGGATCTGACATGATCTCCATGGCAGCACACATTAGTTTCCATGGCAACATATTTCACAAACAACCCTACAACTTTACTACAGTGTCAAACAAAAGGAGAAGCCCGACTGTTGGTGCAGGCTCTGATCAAGGTTAAAATTAAAACTAGGGGGAAGGGAGGAAACATGGAAAGAGGTTGGGTGAGATAATGACTTCTTGCAATTTGTCCTTTTAAAGCTTTTGCTCCAGGGTAAGCACATCATTTTTTTTTAAAAAAAAAAAAAAACAGACTGAGTTCTCCAGTCCATAATTACTGTGCTACCCAGCTGCATTCCTGCACATGAGTAGGTAAGTGATGTGCTGTCACAAGTCTTCTGTCCCAAGATACTTCTTTAGCCTGGTTTCAGAAGGAAATGAGGCTTACAGAATAACAATCCTCTGTTCTGGTTGTTTCTTTGTCTCTCTCCTACTGTACCTTCTGTCCCTCCTAGCTTTTGACCCCATTGATCAGATTATTTGAATTTGACAATGGGGCCAAAGTTGAGGAGGTAATTAAATTCCTCTAGGTGTTGTGAAAAGCTGGGTTCTGGCTCCCTGTTCAGTCCCTGGAAGGAGGCTGTGAGCACTAAGAATTGGAGAATTGGAAGCATCTAAGCTATATGAGTATAATAAGCAATGTATACAGCCTAGTTCCTTTGGTCTGAATTCAGGAGAATGTCTAAGCATGTACTTAGTGTCTTGTTTTCTCATGAGATGCTTTTCTAAGCTGCAAAGGGGACTAGGAAAGGCCAATACTCTCAGAAACAGTTAAGGTTACTTCTCTTTCAAGATAATGGTACTGGGAAGGCATGAGGGAAAATATTTAAGGACTGCAAGGTGTGAAGGGGCTTTCAGTTATAGTCTGAATATAATCCATACCTCAGCTTTGTATAATGCAAAGATTACAGGCAATAGGCTTGTTGCATTGTGCTTGTGTTGCATGTTGTCTGGTCAGAAAGCTAAAATGCAGTTGTTCCTGCACCTCACGCCCCTGCCCATGTACTTGTCAGGCTACTACAGGCAACCAAATGTGAAAATACAAGATAGAGTTGGGGGACAGAGGACTTGTAATGAGAGGGTTTGGGAGTGTGGACAAGGATAAATCGGTGTATTCAGTGATCTGCTCTGTTATTTGGGCTGTGCGCATCTCCCCTGTCTCTGAAAGATGCAGTTCCACATGCCTGAGAAAGATTGCATGATTGCATTTATGTCACTGGAAAGGTGGTGGCGTTTTGGTAGAGTCTGTTTCTCAGCAGCATTGGAGATGGTTTTAAAAAGGAAAGAATGCAAAGGCAGCTTAAAGATTTATGTTGACCCTGACTTAGAAGTGCAAGGCTACCACATTACTCTTGTCACTTCAGAGTGATTCCCATCAAACTTAGGATGGCATACTATCTTGCATGTGAGTGTTTATGGGAAGATGGGAGGGTTTTTTATTTTCTAGTTTTCTTTTTTTATTTAAAAATATTAGGCTACATTATAGAGGTGACCATACAGGGTTAAATGCAGGAGGGAGCTCATAGTTTGTCAAAGATATCTTTTGATTAAAAGATAACCCACACTAGTATTGCTGTAGGTGATGGTGTGGCAAATGGAAGGCAGTGTTAGGCTGGGGAGATGCCAGGGGTAGAGGCAGGTTCTGGAGGCGTGGCTTGAGGCTGGGGGCATTGCCCTGCTCAGGGAATGAGATCCAGCTCCAGTAGGTCCTGGAGGGCTGGGTCTCTTAATACATTACTGTTCAGAGATTACTTACCCCCTGCAGACCTCTGCTTACTGTGTACAAAGTATTAAAGTGGCAATATACTCTTTCAGAAGGAAAGGAAAACAGTTGTATTGTGAATTGTTTTGTTCTTCTGACTCTTGGAAATGATCCTGGCGGAAATAGTCTGTTGAACGAGTTAAATGGTCAAAGATGTACATAGTCATGATTTATTGCCTACCTTTCCATTTTACCTGATTACTGTTGTTTTCAAAAGTGACTAGTGATTTTTTTTTTTTTTTTTTTTTTAAGAATCTTAGTTCTTAGGGGGCCTCCATGTTCTGAAAATTAGGTCCTTTGAAGTTTCTGGTGAAACAAAGATGCATGCAAATACTACTCATATTAAAAGGTTTGCCTATAGCAGTGTTAACTGTATAACCAGCTTACGCTACGCTTCTGGTTTTGATTAAAAAAAAGTAATACCTGTGATACACTACTAAGCTTCCAAAATACTAATATTGAAATTTTTCTGTAGCTGAGGTGTGATCTCAAAACACTTAGGAGGGTTGGTGTGAAAATTCAGATATTCTTACTTAACACCCTTTCATGGTGGTTATGTTGTGCCCTGCCTAGGCATCACAGGGGGCTTACTCCCTTTCAGACTGACAATCCTCAGAACCTGTCTTTGGTTGATTCCTGCTTAGCTTTCAGCCTCCTTCCTGCCCTTAAGACTTCCCAAACCCAATCAATCATTCTCAAGCTTGAATTAGATGTGCAGTGATGGTCAAGCCCATCCATCCTTCTAAAAAGTCTTAGATGGTTTCCTGTCCCAATCAAGAGCAGCTTCTCCAGCTATCATCTTCCATGCTTTTAAGCTCGTATTCAAAGACCTGTGATCCAGGCAAGGTTTAGCAAGGCAGAGTAAACTAGACTCACATCTGGGTTTTTGTGTGTTTGACCAGTACAGGATTGATGTGGATGGTTTGTCAGTATTATGATTTCAATATGTATTCCCAATACCTTTCTGTGAACAGTGGTAAAGTCTTGCTTTCTTCTTCTGCTTTGCCTCAGTGTTAAAATTGCAATGTGGGCTAACTGCTGAAGAGCTACCAACATATCCATCTGAATGAAAACTGTGAATCTGTTCCATGGGTTGTAAAAATAAACTTGTTTCATTGAGCTTTCATGTATCAAGGGATTTGCAAATGTAAAAATGCGATATAAGGGAAATGAATTTTGAATAATTCCTTAATCTGGTTTTCAGTGGTCTGGATGTTCAGCTGTATTTTCTGTCTTCTCCCTAATTGCTTTCATATTAAAGATTAATTGCACATCATAGAGAATCCTTGATTAAGCCAATGAAAAGTGAGAGCATAGATCTGTTCATTAGAAGCAGCATGAGGAATAATAATGAGCAACCACCAGGCTTCCTTGTCTATCTTACAATAGACACATAAAGGACATGTATTTCTGTGATGCTCCATTTGCTGTTATTAAACAAAAAAGAATCATTTACAGTTTTACCAGGAAGCTTCCTTATTAACAAAACATAATAAATTACTCTGCTCCATACACCTCCTGTGGTGTAAGTTTAACAGGGAAAGGAATTAATATTTTACAAGTGAGTTTTGTCTCTGACTCCAGTAGAATCCAACAAGATGATTTATGAAGGCATTTTTATTTTAGACTTTGTCATTTTGACTAGGACTTTCTCTTCTGCTACGTGCCTCTTGGTTCAAGTAGTGGTTCTTGCCCTGAGTTTTGGGGTACTGCATGTACTACATCTTTAAACCTGTGGAATTTGCTTCCCATTGCACAAGTAGATAAATGTGCGTGTAAGATTTTATCCCGAGTATGCTGCTTTTGAGCTGTCTCTTCTGGCCTCTGTAGAGTAGGAATGTCAAAGGGACAGGATGTAGTAAGGGCAATGTCAGGAAATATGTTAACAGCATGTAATATATATGCCAAAATTAAATTAGAGTCACTTTTTAATACAAAGTGAAGCAGTCCGAGAATGAGATTTGTTTGTTGAGGCAAAATGGTTGTTAAAGGCACACCTTTGTTTCTAATAGATGCTAGTCCTGCAGCTGCTAGATTCCTATTCAGCAGCAACATGTGGCTGTTACTTGGAGGGAATGATTTCTTTGTACAAGTATACTGAATGAGTTTGTCCTGAACCTGTGAGCAAGAGTCATGAGGCTGTAATCATACTTAGTATTGCTCATAGTCTGTAGCAATGATTCTTAAACCTCTTGGAAATGGATGACTGTCAAGTCTCAATTTCTCATGGACCACCTTGGATTCTTCTCAAATTTTTAAGAGAAAACCCCATTAGACTATGAGTGAATTAAAGCCAGTCTCATCCACCCCACACCAGTCATTGGATAAATGTAGTTCGGGAACCACTAACAGACTGTCATCTTTGTCTTGAATGGACTACAAAATAAAAGGCCTCTGGGTTGGCTTTCCTCTTCCAATGGATTTTGTTTTTCCTGCCTAAGGCTTAGAGATTCAACAAGTAGAACAGAAATGTCTGCTGAAAAGGCAGCTGAATTACTCCTCCTTCAAAGTCCTATATGATCAAGTCACTGCAGAATGGGAAGTCATTGTCCCGAGACTCATCTGAAGCTTGTTCTGTGCACCTTCTCAAGTATGAGCCTTAGACCCCACTGATTTGTATATGTTGTAGGGGGATAACGAGATGTGTGTCTGAATACATAAAGGTGGTCGGGTACTAAGAAAAATTCCTAGAGTTGGAGTCCTTTACTTACCCAATAGGTGGGCAGCAAAGCTGAATTCTTGGTTGAGAAGATAAATTATCCCTAGGGAGTAATTAGCAACTGACAGGGTGACTGGTTCCAGACCTCTTGAATCAGAAGGCTGTTTCATGATTAACAATAGATGTGGTCATCGGTGATGAGTCAATATAGGTTTTTTTTCCATTGATTGTCAAATAGCAATTATATCCCTATACCAGCAAATAGGGATAGCTGGTTATTGAGTAATCTATGTTTGCATACCTTCTTTTGCTATCATTGGACTTTATAGATCACTTTTTAACACTACTATTTTTCTGCTTCTCCTTCTTGCCTTTTTTTGAACTAACATGAGTAGTACACCAAAGGGAATAGCTAACCTATTTATCTGCATGTCTCATGAAGTCTCTAGGCAGCATACTCTAATCTCCTTCATCTTCCAAAATGTCTGCACTATATTCGAAAAGATTAAGGGAAAGAAACTTCAGTCTTGGTAAAAACTTAAACACAGACGTTGGCAAGAATAAACCCTCCAGTTTAATTTATCTCTACTGAAAAACTTGAGCCAAATTGAATTGTGTGGATGGGTGGTCAAGTTGTCACAGGTCTAGTTTGTGTGTGCATATATAATTGAACTGTGTCGTTTTTACATTTCAATTTTTTTGAGGAAAACCAAAGCGATGCCTTGAATTTCAAAATCTACTTCCTTTTTTACTCACAAACAGTGGTGGGTCCCAGAACATTTTGGATTTACTTTATCTGCTTTCTAAAGGTTTCTAAAATAGATACTGTGATTGTCGCTTCACAAATTTTTTGGCAATATAACCCTAAAGGCATTGTTGTTTTTAACGAATGATGAGATCTCTGAACAGTGATATTGTACAGAGGAGGTTTTGAAAGTATGGAAAAATTCAGTGTCAAGAGTTAGATGAGAGAAAGATGTAGTTTAAGTGACAGCAAGGGAGTTCGGTTGGTGATGAAAGCTGTGTACACTGTATTGTCACTGCAGGGACTGGTTTGTGAAGATACAAGAGTTAGGTTTTATCTAACTTCTCCAGGTACTGTTGGTAGTGTGATTATAGTGGCATAGTTGGTGCTGCAAAAGTCACTGGTGAAATGGCACACGTTAAGGTGGTGAACCTGTTCAAAGTCCCATCTACCACAGCAGAAACAGGACTGGTGGTACAGAGTGATGAAAAGTGTGTGCTTCAGTCTGATAGCTGGGGGTGGTGGTGTACTTGGTTCCTGCTCCCTGTCCACCCTGTAGGGTTTTGGGTGGGTTTTTTTGCACTAGCCTAACTAAAATGATGAAGAGGGGGGAAAAAAACCCCAACTAGCTAAATCCCTGCAACCCAATGTGAACACTGGTACATCAGTCTAAAAGAAGTTAATGCTGCAGCAGCTTGCTTGGGTGTTGCAGGGATTTGAGTTGTTCAAACCCAATTTACATCGGTATGAGCATAGATATGGCTGACATGTATATTCCATACTGATTTCATCTGAGGAGTTCAAGGAATATGATAAATTTATCATCTCTCTTTAGGAGTCTGTTTCCTTTTTACTGCAGAAAAGAAATGAGGCTTTAATGGGTGTAGAGGCAAATCTGGTCCAGAAAATCTGGTCCTCTTGCACTACTCTTTCACTGTGTGTGACTGATAACATAAAGTCCCGTGAAAGGTTGAATTTGGCACAGCTCTTTGGGCAAGAAGGGGGGAATAGGCTAGGGGAAAGGTGGGAAAGGACTGGATAACCCTTATTCATCTGGGTTTTCTGCTATTTTCCGAAAGAACAAAAATAATCTGCATGGTAGAGACTACTCCAGCCACTGTACCTCGCTGTAGCTTTGTGCAAGAATCACGCTGCTGCTCATGCTCTTAAACTAATGGGCTGGTTTCCACTCAGGCACTTGTCTTTTCTCTGTTCCCCTGGGTAAGGCTCTGGGCATATTCTGAGGCAGGGTTTTTGATCATGATTTGTCACAGGAAAACTAGGAGGAGCTAAGTCGTCTTCTGACTTCTTGTCCTGTGTGGGAAGCCTGGGGACACGGCTTCTGTCCTCCTCGAATGAACTCTGGACTCTTCCCACCCCCATTCTTCATGGAAAACATGTTTAAGATTAACCACTGAAACTATATTTATTATTGTTTGTACACCTCAGACCCATATTCTGTTGTCTTTGACTTGCTCCTGATGTTCTGGTAGAGCGAGGCATTTCTGGGACATCTGCTGTGTTTTTTACCTTCCTCCTTGACTGAGCTCCTTTCCCTTGGACCAGCCTGGAACGTACAGCTCATTTTGTTTTGTTCAGGCTATCCACATCTTTGTGCAATGCAGGAGTAGGTAGAAAGGAAAATTTGTATTACCTTCTAGTGTTTGACAGCAATTTTTATTTTTAGCCACAAGAATGCACAATGGGAGCTTTTCTCTATGACTGAAAACATCCTGAACAGTTTTCACTGGTACGTATTGGGACATGGCCAGAGCACAAGGATAATCCTTTCTGCAGGGTACCAGACATGACTATCTTTTTTTTTTTTTATATATATATCACTCTTATAAGTCAAAGAAGAATGACATTAAGGTCAAGGGACGACATCTGGGGAAAAAGGATGTGTTATGGCTAAGAAGACCTCGTACAGATTGCTGTTCTATCCATTCACAAAACACGCAAGAGACCATTTAAAAATTAAATATAGATGAGCGACAACAAAAGGTAGGGAGGTAAAATACGTGAAGAAATTAGCCAGGTTGCATAGATTATCTGTGTGCAACCATCAGTTAGGAATAGAGATCTGGAATTTTCATTTTTCAGAAAATTTAGTACCTATAACATACACTCCTCAAAGATTTCAGTATTGGGGGCAGTAGTGTGATTTCTGACCTACACAATTAGAGCAAAATAGATTGCTTTAGTTTACTTTATCCAGATCAAAAAATTTCGACCTCAGCATTGAGCTGAGTCTGTTGTCTTGTGTGTGTCTCTTAAGCTTATATGTTACCAGATGGAGGACAGAAAATAGAAACTTTTACGAGGAAGTCAACAAATGCAGAGATTTGCTTTTGACAGTTTTAAAAGAGCTTATCAAGGTGTTCTGCAGGTCACTAATGTCGGTTTTAATATATATCAGAGCCCTGGAGAGGTTCAGAACTAGAAAAAGGAACTGTTTTGTAGGTATTTAAGAAGGGTGAATAGTACAACCCGGATACTTGTTTGTCCATTACCTGTTACTTAGGCCAAGCAGAAATGATGGAATGCCTGGGATGTGATTAATACAGCTGTAAGGAAAGCTAGCCTAGGTGGGTGTTGACTTGTAGGAAAAAAAATGTAAAACTGGCCTTTTTTTCTTTTTGTTTATGACGTTTTAAGCCTGGTTAAGAAAAGTTATACAATTAATTAATATACCAAGACTACTATAAGGCATTTCTCTTGCTGCTGTACAACATTTTGATTGAGACACTAGGTTGATACAGAATCAATGTGACATGTTAAATAGATAAAAACCATATAACTGAGGTCTCGAGATGTAATGGTAAATAGGAAAGAACATTGCTGACAGAGAAGGTAACCATAGGTCAGGAAAGTTTTTGAAAGCAGAATTTGGAGAAGAGCCACAAGGAGGAGTGATGAATTGGAGATATTCAGCCCCTTTAATCTGTTGATATGTTTATTTTGTCAAAGAGAACTGAAGTGGTGACTTGATCATAGTCTTAAATACATACAGAGGAAATAGAAATTTGAAATCTGAAGCAAAGGTATAACACCCTGAGGACTGAGATTGTAACAGGTTTTTTTCATTTATGCTGTAATTAGCAATTTAAATAATTCCTCAAGGTTTGCATGGCTTTTGCCACATCTGAAATCTTAGTCCTTTTTGTATATTTTACTAAAATGTATGCTCAGAGAGGCATACAGGAATTAATTTAAAAAAAAAAACCCTGTCATCCCTTTTGCAAGAGAAGCTAACCCTGTTCCCTGCAGTGAGCCCTGAGTTCTTGGCTGAACTGCCTCCCACTAGACCACCCGTTCTCCCTGTACGCTGGGTGCAGTGATACGTAATGCGACTGGGAAGATCAGCCCTTTGGGGGAGAATAAGGTCAGGAGATGCTATTGGGAGGCTCTGTGGCGTTGTATGTGGCCTCGGGGCCAGTTTAGACCCAATTCAATTTAATGTCAAACAAGTTTTAATTTAAACTTCTCTATTTAGTCCAAGATGCTAATGCATTCAGCTGGGGAATAGTGAAATATTTAATATCTGAAACTAGTGCTTTCTAAATGCTTTATTCTGTCAAAAATGCTGATATTTTGAATTTTTGCCCTAATTAGAGATGAAAGAAAATGTCAAAACTGGGATGTTCTGAGGAGTGGTAGTTATGCGTGTTATTCATTTTTACAGAAAATCTCACCATAACAGCTAGAATCACTCTTATAATCCTCATCAAGACAGTTGAGCTTCTGCCTGTCTTTAAACACTAGACTTCAGTTGGGCTACTTAAAATTAAACATATATTTAAGCACAGTGCTGAACTGGGCTTGATTTCAGAAAATGAGCTGCTTCCCAATTTGTGTGCATGCAAGTCTTATGAGGAGCAGCTGAGGGAACTGGGACTGTTTAGCCTGGAGAGAAGGAGGCTCAGGGGAAACCTTGTTTCTCTCTACAACTACAAAGGAGGTTGTAGCGAGGTGGGTGTCTGTCTCTTCTGCCACGTAACAAGCGACAGGACAAGAGGAAATGGCCTCAAGTTGTGCCAGGGGAGGTTTAGATTGGATACTAGGAAAAATTTCTTCACTGAAAGCGTTATCAAGCATTGGAACAGGCTGCCTAGGGAAGTGGTCGAGTCACCATCGCTGGAGGTATTTAAAAGATGTGTGGATGTGGTGCTTAGGGACGTGGTTTAGTGGTGGACTTGGCAGTGCTATGTTAATGGTTGGACTTGATGATCTTAAAGGTCTTTTCCATCCTAAACAATTCTATGATTCTAGAGGCAGGCGAGGCAGTGGCATGTTGAGAAAAGAGCACAGCGTATGTAGGACAGTAAAGTCCCAAGGAATGCAAAATAACACTTGCAGGCATTGGACTTGTTCACCACCAAAGGTAAAAGGGTAGGAAGTAGGTGAATAGCTCAGGAGGCTGAGACAGTCCTTCTGCATCTCTTTTGCTACATAAGGTCGAGAGACTCCTGGCTGTTCCTGGGTGGGCAGGGGGGGGAACAAGGGAGATGCTCTGCCTGTGCTGCCCAGAGGCTGTCGGGTGCAGTGTCCTGGGCAGTGCCGAGAGCTGATGCTAGGGGCACAGCTGAAGATGTCCTCATCTCTGCAGCCTGGGCTGCACGGCTGAGCTCCCACTGGGGTGTTGTCCTAAACCTGTATCATATGGGAGCTGGGCACCAAATGGGACGTATAATGCACCAGGATCAGTGGGTTAAAAAGGCACAGGTTAGTGCTGGTGTACTGGTGATAGCTTACATAATACTTCTTCATGGGCACTTTAATATTTCATGTTTGCTATAGCATAAATGGAGCTTGCAGGCAGCTGTGTATTAGCTGCATGAATTTTTAGTGGGGGGGGAAGTTTGGGAGGCAGGAACGTCACAGAAGCTTCCTAATTGGCACATACCCCAGTAGAAACCAAAATGTGAAAATTAAGTGACTGCTCTAATTATCAGAGGCTCCTAGGAATACATTGTGCTGGGAGATATTCCTTTTTCATTTCATACACTGCTTTAAAAATAAGCATTGTGCAGAGCATAACAAGGCTTTTAATTAAAAGGCTGTGCCCACACAGCAACTTTTCACTGTGGTGCTAGCTGGTGAAGGGAGCCGTAAGGGGTAAAAACATTGCTTTGTGTCCACAAAAGATGGAGCTAATAATCTGTTGATAATGAGTGGCTCTTAAATGGATTTGCTACAGTGACATGAGCTCTGATTCTGACTGGCAGCAAGCAGCGTGTGTGGTAGGTTTCTTGAAAGGATGAATACTTCTGTGTGCTTCTGGACAGGAATCTCCTTTGCCCTCCTGCTCCCCTGCAGTTATGCAGCAAAAGATGTGCACCTTCCTTTGTCCTGAGTGCCAGCCTGCCCGAACTCTGGCGACTCTATCCTCAGCCTGTACCAGAAGGTAAAAGTTGTAATCATTGAAGCCAGTGAGGCTTGTAAGATGTGAAAGATGACAGATAAGTTGTGGTGATGGACAAGCGTGGCAGTGTATTACACAGATGGGCAGTGTCAAAACAAAGTAATGAATAGTAGGCAGAAGGGTATACTGAGGAATATATGAATTCTGCTGTTAATAACTGTGAAGTTCCTCTCGACTTGCAAAATGTGCCATTTCGAGGCAAGGATGCACCATGTATTAAGGCAGAGTGCATTACTGGAATAAAGGGGTAGCATTTTGTTGGCACTGTAATATAAAAATGTGATTAGAATGCCCTGCTTTCTATCCCACCTGCTGTTCCTTCTAGGGTTTTCTTTTACCCCCAACTTCTCTCTACCCACATGACTTACCTTTTCCACCTCTGAATTATCTTTGCTCTCCCGTATCTCCTCTACAGTACTCCCATTTCTTTGGCAAGTTAGCCAAGAGGACTGTCATGTGGCAGTTGGCTGGCAGGGTCCACTACCTCAAATGTGTTTGATAGAAACAGAGCTTCACAGGCTATATGTTATGTAGGTAACTTCTTAAAGGTTTCTTAAACATCCCCTCCGCTTGTTTCCCAGTGATTGTCCCGATTAATGGAGCATGATATTAATTTGCCAATGAACTCTACTTTTCTGAACTGTATTTTCCTGAATGTAGTGTTTTTATTTGGGCAAAAATAATTGATGTTTTCATGGTTCCGTCAGAATGCAGAACAGATATCTATGTATGCACATATTTGAGAGGGGAAAACTGCAAAAGTAGAGTTCTGCTGAGTTTTTGAGTATCCAGTACAAAGTATGCTTTTTCAGAGTAGGGTTTTTCAAATGACTGGCTTAACAGTGCTGTCACCAAGGTCAGAGAAATTTTATACATTGACTTCTCTGGGAGGAGATTTTGGTAAAATGCAGAGTGCTTTTGGAAAAACATTGTGTTGTAATGGGATAACAAATACATATTTGTGTCTGTCTTCATATAATGTGTGTATGCATAACAGCTGTATACTAGAGCTACTGAAAAACAAGAATTTTGTGGTCCTGTTCACAGGCAAAGAGATGCCTAGCTATGTAAGCAAAACTAGTATTTTCAATTTACTTCTTGATTTGCCAAAAAAGGCTTCAAGGACTTAAAGTTGGGAAGAACTAGCAAGTTGGGCTTGCTTTCATGAGCCCCACCTACTTTAGTTCAAGGTTAGAGCAGTCGAAAACCCTCTATATGGTAAGAGTAAGTTTAATAACAGATACTGTGATCAGCATGGTGTGTGTAGTAATGAAGTTCCTTGTGAAAACTTGAGAGCGGCTGTACTGGATCAGAAGGAAAGGTCCCCCTTGTGCAGTTCCTGTCTCATGAGCCAGTAACATACGTTTAGTTAATGAAAGGTAGAAACATCATAGGCTTTGTAATGGTTCTTTGCCAGTACTCTCACAACTTGCAGTACTCTGTGTCTCAGGAACTTCAAGTCTGTATTGTCTAATAACTCTTATGGGATTTTTATTAATTTACTAAAATATAGCTGCATTTTTCCACTTTATCCCTCTTAACTCTTTTCCCTTTCTCACCACCAAATTTCTCACAAAAATGAAGTTTCCATCCTGAGGCATATCTACTCTGAAACTGCAGTTTCTGGCTGCTGGAGAGATGTGATGGTGTGATACTGCTATTGCATGCTCTAATTCAAACAGCTATGATTTGCCATTTCTGAAAAGAATGTTATTTCAATTAGTTTAGGATATTTCTTTGGAAGAAAGAAAACTGTAACAAAAACCAGTATTTTCGCCTGAGTTGCCCAAATCTATATAAATGGTATGAACAAAACCATACTAAGTAGTCAAGGATACAGCAATCTCCTCAATCTGGTTACAGTACATTCTAATTGAGTAAGTGAGCAACCTGAAACATCTTGCCCTGAGCATGAGTCCCAGACTCTCACTGAGTGTAAATGTCACGTAGAAAGACAGGTAACTGATAACACTGTGGGCAATACCTCTACATAATTCGTTCATTCAGCTTTGCAGCAATCTGACACAGAGCTCTTTCCACCCAAATTTGTGCTTGTGCCTTATCATTTTGAATGTGATAACACTCGGTGTGCCCAGACTACTTCTCCCTCTCCTCCCCTCCCTGAGAGAATCTATTGAGCTGATACGAAGGTAGGAAAAATATATCTCAGGAAGAGGTTGGTAAAGGTGCATGGAAGATGATAGCTGTGTAAATGTACAACTGCTACCTGGAAGCAAAAAAGCAGCCGCATTCAGCCTATGAGGTGTAACAAATACAGCTGTTAGACACTCATGCCTCTCCTGGTTATCACTAGAAAGTATCTGATTGTGTTGGAATTGAAATTTCATCCACTGACTGTTAGATTTAGGAAAGATTGTTCCATCAATGATATTTCTTAAACTGTAATCTGGGTGTCCAATTATTTCTTAAGCCACGCACTTCAAGAGGTTTTGTTCTTCAGAGCACAATAAAGACTGCAAAATACTGTTTGTGATAGTGCCTGGACCAAGCACCCAGCTTTTGTGCGCCAGACATTAATGTCATAATAGTCAGTCCCTCTGACCCTGTGCCGCAAATTTCTCGAAGTTCTTTTATTAAATCTGAGTTTCTGCCCTTCTCCCTCCCTGCTTAATAGAAGATAGCTGCCTGAATTGCAGACCACAGGATTCACCTCCCCATAGGTGTCGTGTTTTCAGTGGAAGATTTGCCTAATGCATGTGCAAGGTGCATTGGGACCCACACTGCTGGTTTGGTATACCTAAAGCCCATTTGACAAATGGTAATAGTTGGAAACATGGGCTGTTGTAATGTATTGTGACCTGGGATACGCTCTCTTAATGAGCTGAAGGGCTGGAAGTATAATTGGGCATATGAGTTTATGTAGCAGCCTTGTCATCGTCTTGAGAGGTCTGCCTGGCTTTTCAGATGTATTTTAAAGAATAGAGCAAAGCTTTCTCTATTAGAAGAATAACCTTCCCCCCTGTAGTGGGGAGTGAACAATTTTAGATATTGGAAGTCAAAAGGACATTTGGGGTTTCTGCATGCCAGTGGTAAAAGGGAGGCTGTGAAGCACTGTGGGACATCACCAAGTTTTTACTGATAAAGAAACTCCACCTGAAGTCCCTTGTTCACAAAGATCAGTGTTGTTTGCACAGCATCAAAATTGGGTTAGTCCACTGCAGTGAGACAAGAGCAGACTGTAATATAAGGGTTTTTTCCTCTACAAGTCCTAGAAATAACACTGGCTGTGATAATAGAGACTGCCAATGTTTAGAAGTACTGTATTTCAGATCTGTGTTCACTGCATTGCCCAGGCTTTTAGTTCTCCCATAATTATTACCCACACAACATTTGGCAAACAAACTGTTCATTTAAATGCTTATTCTGTATATTTTAAAG
Organism: Pelecanus crispus; assembly: GCF_030463565.1. Lineage (NCBI taxonomy): Eukaryota > Metazoa > Chordata > Aves > Pelecaniformes > Pelecanidae > Pelecanus > Pelecanus crispus. The sequence goes on from NC_134644.1 coordinate 59,618,086, forward strand.
GTTCTGTTTTCTTTTTAACAAATATTTTCTTTTTAAATACCAAATAATAACATGTAGTGATGCTTAAAATAGATTTAAAGAAACAACAGGCAAGAGGAGTCTGTCCTGGAAGTGGTTCAAGATACAAGCTGGGGATCTTTCCAGTCTTTTCTCTGCACTGGGAGAAGTGAAGTTTGCAGATGTTGTCTGGCCTGATCTACCTGCTGCTTTTCTGCTTACATGGAAGTCAGGCACCTGGGAAATTGGGGTTGAAAGAAGTGAAACAACAACCCAAAACAAAAAGGGTAAAAATTGTGCTGTAAAGTTTAGAATGATCTGGAGACTGCAGTGTGGTACTGGATGCCTTAGGAAGAAATTTGAGTCAGTACCACAAGACAAATGGCAGATTCATTTTATCAAGAATCGGGTGTTAAATATCAAGTTCATTTAAGGTTGTGCAGTCAAAGGCTTATACTTGTTTTCCTGACTACTCACATGTATATGCCATGTGACAAAAAGGCACTGCATTCAGGTTGTGTTAGTGAATGTTGAGTGTTAGCGAATGTCTCCGTTATTACTGAGACAATGAAAATAACGAGTCATACAATAGATATAAATACATCAAACATCTTGTAAACAATCAGTAGAGCCAGTGATTATACTCCTAAGTGAGAAAACATGAGTAGCAGATATTAGTATGCAAAACCTGAGTCTCACAACTTGGGTACATAAATGTGCTTGGTATACAAAATTTCAGTGTCAAATGGAAGTGTGTTGTTAAGCTTCAAGAAAACCATGTTGGCTGTTCGGGCTCACCTGTGCACTGTATATAATTCAGTGCCACTTGGGCATTACTGAGGAGTGTGTAGATTGCAAACCTAGTCAGAGTTGGGATTGTGACCTCAGATTTATCAAGTCCACTTGGGCGTATAACTATTGCAAAGACTTATGTGAAAAGGAGCTGGCTTATCCTGTTGCGCTTATGTTTTGTGTATTGAATTATCTTCTGGGTGAAAAACAAAGTAATATGGTTGTGTTAGTGGAGACAGGCATAATTCCTGGTGTGAATCCATCAGAGAACTTTTAACATGGGTTATTCTTTCATGTGCAGCATTCTCCCTAACTGAGGAGCAACTCTTGGTCTATAATCTGTTCAAGTATGGTTTCATGTATGTTTTCATTTGTAGTATTCATGTTTATGGCAGACTTGAGGTGTTCTGATGTGACAGATGGGTTTACAAGAATAAAGAAGATTCTTGCCTTTTTGCAAAGACAGTGATTCAGAGCTGCTTCGGGGCTACACTTGAGTTGAATATTTGCCTTTGATCTGCATGCATGACATCTGTTGATGTTAGTGCGTGTCTGATGCAAAGACTGAGGGTAGATGTGTCAATATGCCAAATGTTCATAATTGGCCTGTCCAGACAATTGATTTTTTTAAAATATGGCAAATGAACTGAATAATAAAATTGAACAGGAAAGAAAAAAAAAACATTCAGATTATGCCAAATGTAAAGTTTTTCCCTTATCTCTAAAAAACATTTTTTCACTCAGTCCAAAATAAAACATATAGCACCATTTTCAGCAGCTGGTTGGAAAACAAAGGAAGGAAATTCCTGTGTTCACAAAATCACCAGTGGTCATGCCCTCTTTTTTCTTGGTTTATTGCTTTGTGTTGTCACCTAGGATGTGGAGAACTAGCATTCACTTCCCATATTTCCTGAGGGGTCATTTAAACTTGCATGTCACACTAGTGACTTCAACCACAAAGCTGAAAGCTAATCTGAAGTTGGGGAGTCTTCACAATATATTAAATTTTATATAAAAAAAATTAAATTTTCATTGGAGCAGAAACCAAGAATAAGCATCTTGCTTGACAAGTGAGCATCCTCACTGGTGATACTGAGAGCCAGATCCATTCTCTTGCTTTTTCTTTTTATTGATATTTAAGTATTTTATCTATAGTGGAAAAGCTTAACCTAGAGTGGCTGAGAGGGACTCAACTGTTAACTGTCCTATAGTATGAAGTGTATATATTGGTGGTTGAATATCCACTTGAGCAGAGGAGAGAGTTGAACTCAATGCTGATAACCAAGTGCCAGAGCTAGAGAACTGTTGGGCAAACTGAAGACACCCACCACCAGCAGTTTTGTGAGCCAGGGTTTCCTCTTCCATTCCAGTAGAGTGCTGCTGAAGTGATGTGGGTCAGATTCACATAGTGCTGGCAGATGTGCTTTTTGGATGCATTCTTCAGAGAAGTTACTGTATGAGTCAAAACCAACCATTTTGGATTCCTTGCTCTTCTAAGCAAATGCATCTGTTGCTTTAGTAATGTGTTAGTGTGTTCTTGCAGCAAAAAGGATGTTAATTGCTACTCAGATTTCCTACAGTGTTGCATTTAATAATAAGACAGGTTGAGCCAGCAGGCAGTAGGAACTGTTATGAGGATGTACAAGTCACAATAAAACTAACTGTTTTGGTAGTTGGAAAGGAACTAATGCAGACGTCTTCACAAAATGTAATATGTGAAGTTTTAAGACCAGTAGGGGTGCTATGTGATCATGCAGTTTGATCTTCTGTAGAGGTCATAGCTCCTCCAGTGCTTACTCTAGTCGGCTCTTTTTCAAGCCTGGTTATTTGTTGTGAACTGGGTTGGTTCATTTTCTAAACATGTTAATTGTTTCTGCCATAACTGCAATTTAGAAGTTGTGTTCTGGAGGTTTGAGAGGAAAACTTACTGGTCAGAGGAGAAAGAAATTATTCATTCTGATACTTACCCAGCTAGTGTACTCCATCAAAGGCCTTCCTTAGCTGGTAGAGATGTCATTTTATAATTGTTCTGCTATATTCTTCTGTCTTAGTGAGGTGTATTAAGGGAAAAACTAAATGAATTAAATATGTACTGAAGGCCTCTCTTTTTGTTCAAAGGGGTGCTTTATCATAGACATTAATTTTTTTGCATGTTAAGAAGAGAGAAGCATATCTGATTTCCCCAGATCACACATTGGCATTTTTGTCATGGAGATCTCTTAAGTGATGGGTCTGCTTATTATATCCGTTGGCCAAATCACTAGTAAGTGTAGTTTGGAATAACTGCATTCATTTCAGCAGATCTTTATTAGTCTGTGCCATCTGAGGATTTGGCTTATTTTCTGAATATACTAGTCTAAGAGCAGCCACTTACAGCATATCCTGTAACACAGCATATGAGATGAGACCTGCCTTAGGCCAGGTGAGTTGACAGGATTTTGACCAATTGGGAAGTGTCAGTTTTGCTATAAACTGTGTTTTACAAACATGAGTGGTGTGAGAATTACCAGAAATTACAGCCAAATTCCTGACCAGTTGCAGTTAACATAAAAGTAGTAATTTTTAAGAAATGTGAACCTACTGCTTCAACAGATCCCAGATGCAGATTTTCCAGCTGTGCCGAACATCTACCTCTTTTGCCAGGTCCAAAGTGTGGTATAGCTAAAGCAGAGCAGGTCTGCATGCTTGTGTCCTTTCTCTGTCTGCAGCTGAGCTGCAGAATGCAGTGGTCTAGGGCAACAGAGAACCCATAATTTACTATGGGGTGGGCTTGCATAAAGAGAAAGGTTTAAAGATTTCTTATTGGGGAAAAGAGATGAATTTGGTAGCGGGGCTGTTCCATGTCCTCCCAGTGAGCTATACAGTCTTACTATTAGGAAAGAGTCCAGGCCCTCCCGCTCTTTGAAGTCTTAAAGTGGATTTCTCAAGGTGTTCAGGGAGAGTCATTTAATGGGTAGGAGAGCTGGCTGGAATGGGGAGGAAGGGTGCATGTGCAAGAAAAGTCTCCTGCAGTGCTATTTAGGCTGGTCACATTCTGAGCCACAAGTGGCTTTGACTGTGCTTTAGGAACCTAAGGGATTTATAGTCTAAATTTGATTGCTCAGCTGAGGGCTGGGGTCTTTCCTCTGAAATGTTAGGGTGATGTAGTGGCTGTTCAACATCCTCATGAAGCTAAGGATTAGGAGAATATTGTGTGAGAGCTACTGCCACAGCCAAAGATGCCTTTGGTGAGGACAGCACTTCATGCTGATGCGAAGGGAGGAAAACATTCCCTCCCTCGCTGCAGCAAGAGAAGAAAGCAACCAGATAGTCAATGTTTTTAGGTTAGTGGATGGTTTCTAACTTAGAGCTGGTGCATTGTACAGCCCTGTCAGTAAGCACGAGGTTATGTGGTGCAAACAGCTGTCTCCATGCAAATGGCTGTAGTTCTGTGTGGTTTTTTTTTATTAAACAAGCTGCTCCATGTCCTACTACCAGACAATGAGACACTTAGGCAAATCAGTCCTGTGTGAAACAAGACAAAGCAGCCAAGGATATACTCCATAAACAGTTACCAAAACATTGCTGTTCTTAATTATGTTGTCTTTCTACTTCTATTATCATTTACTCAGTAAAAACTCTTTCCTGCGGTTTTGTGTCCATGTTGGTGTGCCTGCGTGGTTAGGAGCATACCTGTGTCTGGTGGCTGAATGTGATGTTTGAATATTCTGATCATCTCAGCTATTCAGGCTCAAAACAGAGTTAGACATCTGCATTTGCTCGGGCTTCTAGCATTTGTGCTTATGTGGTTCTACAAGATACCCTTTGCATGTTTGACATGGGGCAATATGAAAATGTCTAGTCAATTCTTTGCCTGTTGCTTAATATCAGCTTCTCTCTGGTGGGCACGCAGCCTGCAGTCTCACAGTTTTAATACTGAATGAATAGTGAAGATAGAATCTAAACATTGTCTTGTGAGGCTTCTCTGCTTTAGATACAGCATTCCTGTGGATAGCTCACAGGGGTGAGAGCTTGAATGTTCTCTGTGTTTGAAAGTTTTGACTGGATCTGATTTTTGACCCTTGTGTCTGTCTGTCTAGAGCTTGCTTTTTTTTCCTTTCTCTCATGTGTATGTCCATATCTATATGTGCATGTATCTATAGCACACATATATATAAAAGAAAAGTAGGTGTGGCTGAATCTACTGAAGAAACTTTAGTTATTTGAGGGAATTCCTTCATAAAAGCATTGTTCCCATATTTGCAAGCTGTAACTGGTACTTTACGATTCATGCTTTTATTATAAAGAAAATGTTGCTGCTTTGGCAGCATTATCTGTATGTTTTTCTTAAGGCAAGTTATTTAAACGTACAAAGATGAGCTGCCTAGGCTTACTCATTTTAAGCTGAAAATAAATAAATTGGTGATGAAAATGGCCCAACAGCTTCTCAGCTATCTCAAAGCCAGTCCAAGATGTTTCCCTACCATTACCCTTGGCACATTTTATAGGGCTTTATCCAGCCTGAAGGAGCTACAGTGTTGGATATTCTGCTGTCTGGTTTATTTTCCATCTGAAGTACTAGCTTTCCCATGTGGATTTTATTGGAGGCCTGTTCAAAGATCATGGATCAAGTCTTTACTCCTGTTGCTTTCAACTTGCCATTGATGTGAGCGAGCCTACCATCAAGGCTAGGTTTGTGTACTTCACAGCACCAGTACCCCAAGGCTCAGAGTATCTCAGCATTACGGACATCTGCAGAGTGAAGCAATGTACTTTGCCCCTCAGCTGGATTCGTAATGAGGACGTTCAAATAAAATTGAATACCCCTCTTTTTGGCATCCCTGTGGACACTCTCACAATTGTGTCCATATGGCAGCAGCTGCTTCCGAACCATCCTAAATGGTTTGTTCTTTTCTAAGCAACTTTGTAGAGTTCTTGTTTTTTTTGCTGAGTCCCTGTATTTTCTCGTTGCTACATTTCTTTTGTGTGGGAACTTTGTAATTCCTTGCAAAGTGGGGTCATGCTTGTTGTGGCATCTTCCCTGTAAAATGCAGGATGCACAGCTTCAATTAATGAAGGTAGTTTGTCCTTTTCAAAAATATCCTAGCATGCAAAGTCATGGGAAGGGCATAGGAGAGCATCAGAACAATTTTTGTTTCTTACAGTGCACCATTACATCGTGTAAGGTGATGACCAAAACGTCTGTGTTGTGAGGTACAAGAGCAGAAAGCAGAGAGCTATTCTTCCATTCATCTTACAAATTTTCTTTGTGCCATTGCTTGAAGATAGGCCTGGAGGATTACTTTGGGGGCATTTGGAGATGAATGAAGGCAGAATGGGGAAATGAACTGTGATGGCCAACTTAGCCAGCCAAGGCCACTTGGAAACTAGGATCTACTGAAACAATTTAGTCCAGTTGACTGGCTGCTGTCATTCTTTTCTTGGGGGATTGGATAACCCTCCAGCAATCCTCAGTATTTCTGCAAGAGAAAGTGGGGAGGGGAAATCCATTGTGATCTCTTATTGGGGGATCCTGCAGTCTCATTTGTGAAGCTCTGACTTTTGGGGTTTACTTCCAAGTAAATCTTTGTTATTTCACTGTTCAGAGCTCCAAAGTGGTTTGGCTTTGGGGGGGATTTTTTTAGAGAGATAGTGAATCAAACTTATACAAGGGCTTACCCAAATGTGATGAGGCCTGTTGAAGATCAGGATTGATTATTCCAGTCCCAACAACTGAGATCTTACTTTACATATATTTTAAAATTGGACTCAGGTTTTGTTTCCCAAACTTTTTGGGCAGAGTTCCAGTGTATCTCTATGTAATCCTGTCATTGATAAAGTAATGTTTTTAAAAAAAATCATATGTCTCCCTTAAAACTTGTTTATTTTATTACCAATGATCTTGAGATTTTTCCTTCAAGGTATATGGTTCTTAGGATACTAACTGCTCCTGTAACTCTGTGTTTTTCAATATCCTGCCCTTTCTCTCCCCTGAGTAGAAGGAAGAAATAGCGAATGAAGTCCAAATGGGAGAAGCTTTCTATCGTTGCTTCCTTTGAGGATCCAAAAGGTGCTATGTGGCCTCACATTTTTAGCAAGGACCTTTATTCTTTCTCATACTCTACCCTCATGCTGGGGAGAATCCCCCCTACCAAAGCAAAAGCACTGCAAAGCCACCTTATCCTCCTCCATGTTTCTCCTTGCCATGTAGCATACCCCAAAATAAGCAGCAATTAGCCCACAATAGCCATGGTTCGTCTCACTTGTGCTTGTGTTTCACCGTCCCTTTGTTCTCCTTTGTTTCTACATGTCTACTTGTGTTTGTCAGAGTCTTGCTGGGACTGGAACTAGTCCTTTGTTCTGCATTTGCACATTGCATTGGGACACACATCCTGTTTTTAAGGGTAGACTCGCGCGAGGGTGACCAGCTGGTGCTACCCGAGATGCATGCAGCCAGGAGCAGCTTGAGGCTGTGGCCTGGCTCAGAGTCTGCTGAGCGTACCCAGCTCTATCCTATAATGAAGTTGTGGGACCTTTGCCTAATAACTGCTTGCTCCCATCCCTGCCCCACTCCAGAGCTGAGTCAGTCTCAGAGCTGCCTCTTGGCTCTTTCGGGTGTTAGGAGTTGTGGTTATCGCTCATGTGAAGACCATGGTGGGCAGCTCATAAGATGTCTTGAATGGCAGGCATAGCAGCAATAAGTGGTGCATGAGTAGTTGAATTAAATTGGCCTGTGGCATGTCTGAAGGTAAACCTGAGCTGCTATGCAGAACCAGGGTCTTAGAGCTAAGTTTGGCAAAGACTAGTCAAACTTGCTGAGCTTGCAAACTAAAAAGGTTAAACCCAGTTAGTTGAAGCAGACCATCTGGAACTGAGTTGCCCATATCCAAGCTCATAGTAACAGACTGTTTGGCTGCTGCCCTAAGCATGGAGACTTCTAAGCTCAGTAGTTTGGTGGGACCTTGAAGTTACACCAATTTCAGCTTATGTTCTTCTTCAGAATGGCCTTGTGTAGAATACTAAAGCACCTGGATCTTAAAGATCAAGAAACCATATCTTTGTCTGCCAGGGTCCTTTGAAGGGGCCTAATTATGGGTGAGGTTGGGCCCTTTGCTTTCCTGCCTTTTGTCTTTGTTAAATACAGTCTCCTATTTCCTCAGAGAAATTTCTAACCATTAGGCTAGAAATAGGTTTGGGTAACAAAACTCCCTTGGACAAGAGAAATCCCTCTCAATGAATCGGAGCTACTGTGCAGCCCAAGGTCATGGTGGAAAGAGACCAAGATGAGCCTGATTCTTACTTGGGGTCAGAGGGAGTAATCCAGGGTTTTGTTCCTAGAAGTTCCTGGGAGAAGAAACCAAACCTGTAAGGGAAGGTTTGTAAGTGCTTGAGATCTAGATCTCAAACTTATTTGTCTGGTTTAAGCAACGATCTAGTTACAACCATTTTCACTGTTTCGGTGTAACAGGACACTTTTGATGTCTTCACCCTGTAACTTCTTTACCTCATTCTTTAATGCTGATTGTTGTGTTCAAACCATGGACTCTGTAGTTTTACTCCAGCCATGTCAGTTCTTTGCAGCGTTCACTCTTCTTCACAGAAAAGAAGTGTTCTTAGAGAGCTGCTAGTGTTTTGGTGTGTTTTTGTTTTGGTTTCGTTTTTTAACAGAACATAGTGAGGTTAAAGTCCCTTAGAAGTCAAGAAATAAGTTTTAAAATAAAAATTATTTCATCTAAAGAGGTCAGCTAAACTGCCTAATCTAGTTTTACTGAAATGATGCAGATAGCTTACTGCCTTGGACAGCTCATTTGAGAGCCATATGTGTAATAGTTCAAGCAGCTTCACATCAGGTTTTCTCAGTTTCTGATGAGGCCTCGGAGGTCCAGACTGGATTGAATAGGGAAGCTGAATGATGTATGTAGGTAGAAAGCTATATGAGTTACCTGTAAGTGGGTGAACTTGGTTTGGAAGTGGTTTGTCCATGTTAGTTCTAGTAGTGATTTTGTAGGTAATGATTTTGATATCAACACTTGGTTGCTTGGACATAAATATCTCTGTCTCACTACACTGTGCTTTTTACAGAGGCAGTGCATATTCTGAAGCTTTAAAAAGCTTAAAAATCTCTTCAAATTTTCAGGCCCCTCCTGTCATTTTTACTTGTCTCAGTAAGTTAAACTTCATGTTACTCTTCATACGGTACTTTGAATATCAGACTTAGAGTTGCAGTCCACAGAGCAAAACTATGGAAAGCAGACAGATGTAGAATGGTAGCAGTGGCAGGTTCTTGCTGTTTAAAGAAACACTTGCGTGAACTACCTCAGTGTTCTGAAAATACGTATGGAGGTTGTGTGAATGGCATGGAAGGTGCTTCCGGAGATTGGAATCACTCTCTGTTTTGCATACATTGCACAAAATAAAGCACAACCCTTGCTATGAGAGTTTACTGTCTAAATGTGTGAGATGCCAGACAAGTGGTGGTATCACAGAAACACTGTAATTATCCTAGTTTTGCAGCACAGACACTAAACTGACTGTGCAGCATGTTCTTTGGCAGAGCCACACCTGAACTGGCTGGTTTTGAGTCCCCGTTGGTGCTATAATCTTCAGCCCTTCATCCTTCCTCTCTTCACCATGAGAACAAACCAGCTAGCCCAAAAGCCAGTGGATTCTAGTGGGAGCTATAGGCAGAGTTTGGAGTAGTGAACTTTGGCAATCAAGAGTCATCTATCCAGGTTTCCTGGTGGAGGAAAAGATCCATTCCATGTCAAGAAGAGGTCCAGTTGTCTGGATATTGACTGGTACTTTTGTTATCATGTGCAGCCAGGTCTTCTGCAGCGATTTGTGAATTCAGTTTTACCTGCATGCATGGACAACAGTACATAAATCTGCCTCAAGGCCACTGTGGTAGTGGCTGGAATTTTCAGCTCCTGCAGAACGGAATTAAACCATAAAATCTGAGAAACAACTACATATGGTAAATTATGCAGGCTAGCATGCTGCCACCTTGAACAGGTTTGAGGCTGAGAGAATGCGATGGAGATGTTTGTAGTTTTCTTATGGAAAAGATATCCAGTGAAATGACCTAAATGGGAAAAGAACAAAGATTAATTTTATGTGACACTGGAGACATTGCACAATTGAAACCCAGCGATGTCTGCTTCTCTTAATTTAATGCTGGGGGAATATACTTTTCTGTGATTCTCAGAGTGGTCTCTAAAATATAAGGGTATCAGTTTTCTTCAGGTTATTGTTCCAGTGTCACACAGCAAGCAGTACTTTATCATTTTCACTTAAAATGTGAGGTTAATGGCCCTGTGGTATTATAGGATATTCCTCCTCTGCAATTTGTGATTCTGTAATAGTTGTCTTTGGGCCTTTTTTCCTTGGACTCTTTTATTTTTTGTGAACTTTGGAACTTCCAGAGACCTCCACCAAAAGCAGTCATTCCCCTTCTGCCCTGCTGTGTAACAGTCCTCAAAGGGGAGGCTAAGTGGTTGTACTGGCTGTAGTGATGTCAGAGATGATGAGTGCCTCCAGCTCAATATTTTTACGACTCATACCTCTGAGGTAAGAGGAACTGGTGTGCAGCATCTTTAGAAATAGTCATTTACAATTAAGAGACCGTCACGGTCCAAATAGCTAGTCTTTACTGCTTTTCCTTGGAGAATCTTAACCAGTGCTCTTTCAGTGTTGGGATGGGGCTTGGTGTAGACCTGTCTACTTTCTTCTCAGCTTCAGTGTAAGGTGTGAATTTTAGAGAGGAGAAGACAGCAGGGGCAGTGGATTTTGCCACTCTGTCCTAAAGAACCACAGTTCAGCAGTTTTCTGTCATGTCCAAGCTATACCTTCTGAGTGGAGGTCCAGAAACAACAAGGATGGCTACAGGAAGAGAAAAAAAGCTCCATTCTCTCATATCACTTACAAAATAATTGCCTGGATCTCAATATGACTTGCTTTCAAATCCAAACTTAAAATAAAACCTGGGTTTGTCTTTTTCTGTTGCTATTTGTAGGAGGCACTTAAAGGCTTACATTAGTGTTCTCGTATTACATTTTTTTTGTCCCCTGTTGTGACAATTCCTCAAAATAATGACTTGTCTGTGATGTTCAGAGTGACTTCTTTGGTGAAGTTTGTACAAAATGCTTTATTGTTGTGGAAGGTGAGTTCAGCATCTGGAGTAATATGATCAGGGAATTTCTCTCTAGTTCAGAGACTGAATTAAATTTTAGCTAGCCTTAGGCTGTCTTCTTTCAGATCTGTCCTTTAAGGCTCAATTACCAATTAAATAATTCCCTTACTCCCGCTATCTGGACTGGGAGAGCAATCTGTGCCAGGTATTGCCATCTCTTCTGTGCAAAAAGAACGGGCAAAATCATTGGTCAGGTTGACAGGTGCTGTGAGGAGAACAGGGGAAAAAAAAAAAAAAAAAGCTGAACCCAAGCCTCTGTTGCTGCCAGAACATGAAGCACAATAGAAATTGGGCAGTGTTACAAGGTGTGCAATGTCTCTCTAGGCCCTAACTTGTTGGTTTGCTTGTTTTATTTTTGTGGGCTTTAAATCAACCCTGAAGAAATGTAGCCCCTTGCCTTTGATGACTACGTAAAGCTGAATCTTGGCTGTGTGCCTGGGGCCGGAGAAAAGCTAAAGGTGCTTGATGCTACACACTGCAACTCCAGACTTCGGTGATTCTGTAAGGATGCCAGATTAATAACTTTACCAGGGATGGTTTCTTAATCAGCACTTACTGATTTACTGAGAGATACTGAGGGCTGTTTCTTGGGCAGTTTCCTGGAGCTGCTTTTTCATCCAGCCTGCATTGTTGGGCTGGAGTCAGCTTGCAAAGCTTTTGATTTCTGTCTGCCTCCAGTGCCACTGTGGTAGCAACAAAGATGAGGGTGTAATAAAAGCAAGTCAGAAGGTTTGATCGCTTCTGGTTATTCATACCTTTCTACCTTGGGCGTCCTGTTGCTTTGGAGTTGCTTTGCAGAACTACTGAGAAATTTGTAAAAACACCAGCTTGTATTTTCACTTTTGGGCTACTCTTCCTTTCCATGGAGACATGCAAATCGCTGCCTTACGCTTTAAAGGAAAGAAAGATAGCAATGAAGCTAATCTAAGTGTTTTATGTATGTGATAAAGCAATTTTGTGGTGTCTGCACATTGTAATTTTAAGAAAAAGGAAAGTGCTTAGTATTTGTAACAACTGATGTTTAAATTGGTGGTAGCCTAATCTTTGTATCTGGCTTTAAATACATAGTGAACTTGGGCCAAATTCATTTCTACAACTTTATTAACCTCAGAGTAGTTACCAGGAGACATCCAGGCCTACTTTTCTTTTTGATGATCATATCTTAATTTTTAACTTGTCTGCGTTGTTGTTTGTAAAGGAAAAATATATTCAATTTGTGTTATTCTGTGGAAAAAGGAAGTTGTCAGGAACTCTGTAGCCTCTATCTCAGGAAACAGATATGTGGAAATCCTGGTTTCATTTTACATGGGACGGTTGGTTTCTTTCCCTTTGCAAACAGGGGCTCTTAGGCCACCACAGGTAGAGACTGGTTTAGTCAAAGGCAATTTAAGAGATGAGCATTTGAGCCAAGAACTTTGACAAGGAGCTGCCAACCCCAAGTGCATTCTCCAGATCTGCTCGAGAGGCAAAAAAGATCTGGCACCCAAAACAGAGACAAAAACCCTAGTGAGAATTAAGCATGAAATTAAATAAAACCAGCCCCAGATCAATACCATATACAAAGATGGGAGGCTTCATGTAAAAGTCAAGTGCCTTTGTGTTGGTGCACAACAGCAGAGATGCTGACCTGCCAGCTGCTGATGATCAGAAGGCTGCCTTCAGTCCCGAAGAGTCATTATGAAAGCTGTGCCTTTTCCATGTGCTTTGTGCTCAATTAATAAAAAAAAGCTGGTAGATGGGCTACATTATTTATATGGCTTCTCTGTATCCCTATGACTCTTCATAAGTAGACAGCATGAAGACAGTTCATTGCAGGGCATGTTTGTTCTGGCTCAGTATGGTGTTAACCATTGCTACCTGAATTGTAGTAACTTGGAGGGTAGGCCAAGGACTGTGACATGTAATGTGTCTTGTAAGATCCATTTAGCCTCAAGAAGAAGCAACCAGTAAGATCTTATAAAAAAAATAAGCTACTTCCCCAATCCCAAGTGAACGATTGGTAGCCATCCAGGAACTCGTAGGTGACTTTCCAGGGAGAGTCTGTTACCTTATTGAATTTCACCAAGGCAAAATTAGGAGATTTCCATATCTGACCTGGAGTCTACCAGTAGTAGGTCATACCAGTAGTAGGTCATTTTTCAGAGTATATTAATTATCTGTAACTCATAATAGCTTGTAACATATAAGGATCTGTCATGGCTTCAGTTAGACAGTTGTGAAATAGAGTTGATTCTCATGGGGAATATTGGGAGCTAGAATCCACCCTGTTTATTGGCACAGCAAGAGCAAGCAGGGGTGAGATGTGAAGTGGTAATGGTGTGATGGCATAATTAAAGCTATACATCAGTGGTGGTTGAGTACTAAGTGATCAGGAGAGATTTTGGAGTAAGTACGGGGAAACAAAACCATTTTTCATCATTGTCAGCTTATAGCACTTATGAGTAAATGACCTTTTCAAAATAAGATGAGTAAATGTCTTGAAAACACTTTGTGGTTTCTTTGATTCCAAATATAAAAATACTTAGAGGATAACAAGAATTTCCATGTTACATGACCAGATGATTTTTTTTCAAGGAGAATTGTTTTTTTGTCATACTCTATCACATTATCTTTTGAATATATGTTGGGTTTTGACAGGCTTTCTGTTATATCTTCAGAGGTTAGAGCGCTCATAATTCAGAGGGTAGAAATATTTCAAAAGATATGAAAGATGGCCTTAAAGCAAAGGCAGTGGCTTGATGCTTAAGTGACAGGGGATCTATTTCTGAGTGCTTGCAGAATGTCAGATTAGCATGGTGTGCAAAGGGACACTGTACTTCATTTACAACGTAAGGATAATTCATATTTCCATTTTCTGTCTTTGTCTTTTTAAATTAAGCATTTTTGAGCAGTTATTTTCTCTTTGCCTGTGTTTTTGTAACTGCTGCTACAATGGGGTCCTGATCCTATCTGTTGCTTTTGGTACTGCTACAGTATTCTGCTTTTGAATTAAGGAGCCCAAGTTTTTCACAGTCTGATTAAATCTCATGGGAAGCTTTTCCAATTTTCTCCAGACACTTTTCACTCTTAAACCTGGTTCATATATGGACACGTTTCTTAAAATACAACTACTGGTGGGAAAAAGGCAAAAGCTGCATAATGAAGAAGTTTGGATACTTTTTGCCAAAAGGACTCTCTTTGATCTCTGTATGCCAAATGAGTCTCTTAGAATTTCACTGCTTATAGCTATTAATAATAAATTAATGAGTAATTAAAACTGTTACTAGGAAAAAACCATGGAGTTTTAGCCTTTGGAAAATGTAGTGTCACATTTTGCTTTCTGCTAGAGTGGAATATGTATAACTGTGAAGGGTCTGATTCCCTATTTCATCACTGCTAACCCAATGTAATTGCTTTGGTTGCAAATCTATAGGTAGATGTAAAATTAGTGTGACAAAGTGGATAAAATAGCAAGCAATGTATTCATGTTGGTTTTGTAGGGCATTTAGTGCAGAAGAACGAATCGTAGCAACTGGCTGTGCGGTCTCTATTTTATTAAAACTTTCCATTGTAAGAATGTTTCAGAAACATTTTCTGAGACAGTGAAAGCATTTCTTTTCTGAAGGAGCTTTTTTAGTTTGGAAGGGAGAAGGCATTTGAGGTAATGAAGTGTGTTTTCTTTGCCATACATAAAATTCCACTAAGGTTTGCTTGAATGATAAAGTGTTAAAATTGTTTCTTCCCATATTTTTCATACTCATTGCCTTTCCTACGAACGTTTTGGCAAGTAAATGGCTTTGCACTCAGTCGTTACTCACCTGTACAGATGTTTTGCAGGACCCAGACTAATATTTATTCCTAGGCTGAGTGCATTTGAGAATTCTCAGTGGGATTCAGTCTTTTGCAACAGAGTTGTCAATCTCCGAGAATCAAAAAAATCCAAGAGTGAAAGGGAGGAGAATTACCTTAGGCCTAAGTAGATAAAAAAGAATCATCATCTAAATCTGTATCCCGCAAGAACATCTTCTTGGCTGTGTGTTATTCCAGTGTGGGTGTTAGCCTGTCTCTCCTGAAGAAAAAGTTCTTGGCTGGTCTTCTCACAGGTTTTGTTAATCTTATACAGAGTGTGTTCAGTTGAAGCTACGGGTGATGGTTAGATGAGAAATGCTATGTTGTCCTTTCTGCT
This sequence comes from Pelecanus crispus, assembly GCF_030463565.1. Taxonomy (NCBI): domain Eukaryota; kingdom Metazoa; phylum Chordata; class Aves; order Pelecaniformes; family Pelecanidae; genus Pelecanus; species Pelecanus crispus. The sequence goes on from NC_134644.1 coordinate 59,633,208, forward strand.
GTTTGCAAGACAGGAATTGGTTAGGGAAAGGGCGTTTCTAGGAATGACAAAAGTCGTAAGGCTTCCTGCCTGCCCCATTCAGCCTCTTCTGGATGTGCTCACATTCTTCATCTGCCTGGCTTTCAGATGCATCTATGCTGTGAGCTGTTAAGGGGGGCAGCCAAGGCAGCTCCACACGAGCTGGTGTGCGGTTCTGCATCGCGCCATGCAACGCACGAGCCAATGCAAAAATCTCTTCCTCTGCAAGCTCCTCGCATCTTGGTCTCTTTTCATAGAATCATAGAATGCTTTGGGTTGGAAGGGACTTTAGAGGTCATCTAGCCCAACCCCCCTGCAGTGAGCAGGGACAGCTTTAACTAGATCAGGTTGCTCAGAGCCCCGTCCAACCTGACCTTGAATGTTTCTAGGGATGGGGCCTCCACTACCTCTCTGGGCAACCTGTTCCAGTGCATGACCACCCTCATTGTAAAAAATTTCTTCCTTATATCCTTTTATCTCTAATTCTTTATTGCCCATCCCAAGTGCTTAAAAACATTAGTCAAGAACCAGAAGCCAAGAAATTATCATATGAAAAAACGAGGTTTGTGGGAAGGAAAACTTCTTTTAAATTTGTCTTGTGACTTTTAGGCTTTTAGGATTGACCTTTTCCAGATTCTCTGAAAAATTAAAGCTAGAAACTCACAATACAGAAAGGAAAGATTTTTACTTGTTCGTACAGCTCCAGGGTTAGGTTTTTGAAGAACGCCAAATATTGTAAAAACTGCAATTAAATCTTAGTTACTAACTATGCTATTTACCCACTCACCCCAAAACTCCTTGAACACTCAAAAATAGATAACAGCAGTTTTGGGCCAAATATTTACAATACTTTTGCTCACAACTCAGATCTTTTCCTTTTTTGCTTCTGAATAAGACCTAAAGAGCATATTTCCACTAGACTGACCCTCCAACTATGTTGTTTGGAGACACTGCCAGATGTAACATATCAATCAAGGCAAGGTGGAATGCTCAGAAGTGTTCTGTGATGGAAAAATGCATCCTTTCAATTCATTTAATGAACAGTGCCTTATTTTTTAAGTTACCATAAATACAGTCTCACTTTAATAAGCTATTCTCATGGTATGTGGTACTTTTTCATTTAAAAATAAAAAAACCAAACCTGTAGAGAGACATCATGTATAAGTTATGCTGACAAATAAGGATACATATATACATGCATATGTTTATGTGTGTGTACACGTGCTTTAATATATATAAAAAATAAATGAAGGGTCATGCAACATGGTAGTATAAATACCTGTTCAAATTGCAAAATTAATTACTGCTGGATTCTGTTTCCTTAAAAAGGCTGAAATGCAGAATGAATCTTCCAGCACGGATTTCCCCAAATCCCCACAAGTAACAAACTCTGACAGGTAATGTCGATCGTATTCTTAAATGCCAGCTGGATTACAAATGCATGTATAATTGCTTTGACTAGCTTTGATAGTTTTATTCATGTAGTTAAGAATATACCATAATTTGCTGAATTGAAATTGCATCTTTGGTTTTGGTAAAGGTAATTTCTACCTCTGCTAATTGAATATAAAGGGTGTCAGCACATTTCTAAGTGTCTTCTGGTCACAGTGAACAGTAATGAAGGACAGCGAAAGAGGCAGGGTAAATACCAGATTGCATTTTGCTGCTTGTATTCAGAATCAGTAGCTCTGGGAAACCTATTTCATGAGAGGTTATTTTTGAAAACATTTCCCATACATGTCTATTGTCACGTTACAAGGCCTGTTTCTACCTAAGTTATAGTCAAGAACAAATTTACTTGATTTCATAGAATTGTTTAGGTTGGAAAAGACCTTTAAGATCATCCAGTCTTCGGATTCTACTTTACAAATGAACATCTTGAATATGTGACTTAGAAAATTATTAACTTTCCAAGTACCTGTTAGGGAAGCAAATGCTCAGACTGGTATAAGTGAGTTATTAAAAAAACAAGCCTCACACCTTCCAAAGTATAGAATTCTCTTAAAAATCTCTTGTAACTTAAAAAATACCCCCTTTCCCTTTTAAATAAAGGTGACAAAAAGGGAAAATCAATGTGGCAACAGTGTATGGGAAAATCAGTCTGTCTTTGTTTCCATAGGTCCTGTTTCCAGGGTACTCCTGTGCTAATTGCTTTCTTGATGATGATTTTGCATAATTTCTGTATGATCTTGTTACAAAATGTAATATTCCAGGCAGCTGATCTGACATCTATTTAATCAATGTTTATTAGTTTATTTTGGAAAGGACACAAACAACTTTATAATGAGAATTATCTAGAGAGAAATAATTCTACTTTGCTTGTTCATAAGCACAATTTGCCTAACCTCCTTTTCTTGATTTCCTTCATACAAGTTAGTTTTCTTAGATTATGATTCATAGGTCACCTGTGGTTCACTGGGTTCACTTGTTTGGTACTTCACAACTGAGACACCAAGTATTTTTCCCTGAGAAGGGAAAACATTTGTTTTTGTGCATATAAGTATGAAACTCAGATCCACCTGATAGAAAACATGCTACTTAATCAGCAGGATGTGAATGCTGTTATTTTTAATGGATTACTATGCTTATATGCAACTATCTAGAATAGGTATTAGTAGAAATTAAATTGTATGGGGAAAATTAACTGGGGGATTTGGGGGAGGAAAAAACCCAGCAGTCAGCTGAAAATGATAGGTTTATAGTGAAGGTTGTTTTAGTTATAGAAACAGCAGTGAATTTCTTGGTTATTTCCTTTTTATGCGGCTAGAGAATATACTACTGTGATTTATGTTTTTTTTTAACAGCAGTCTTCATGTTCAATCTGATCACTGGAATTCTGCTAGGGAATTACTTTGGTATCTAAGTGTGTGTAAATTATGCATGCATGAGCGCAAGAAATAATTTTGTGTTCATAACAGCCAATTGTACACTCAGATGAATGTTTGCATGCATAGTCACCCATTTGGAATTGGGCCCAAACTAAATTAGAATTAATACCATGGGCTAGTTCCAGGATTTAGCTCTCAAGTCTATTTATAATGATGTAATATACATTAAAAATGTCCACCTCTGCAGGCTGCATTCTGCAGAGGGTGTTCCAGCTGCAAACCTGTGTAGCTGCAACAATCATGTGCCATCAGGTAAACATGCACATTGGAGATAAAGGGCTGGTACATCAGGTAGAACTGTCATCGACACAAATTTGGTGCATGTATAATGTGAAGAAACAGGCTAGGCTGTGTAAGAGACAACAGATAGGACTGCCCCGAGCACCTCTTCTTTTTCAAGCTCCTCCACTCCGTGCTACTTGAGCAATGGCTGTGCAAATGAGGAGATGGACTATTTCCAGGAGAGAGCCACTTCAGTTCAAACCCCCTGAGATGACAGCATGCACTTTAAGAGTAATAATAGCTGCTAGCCATTGCGGACCCAAGGGGATGGGATCTTGACGTGCTGCACAACATTCAATAAGCGTGCCTGATGTCTTGCGTCAAGTCAAATGGCCAGGCTTGAAGTGCAGTGCTGGAGGGAGAGGGGGCCAAAAAAAAGAGTCTCCTGATTTAAAATGGATATTGCATCACTTTCATACTTAGCATCTTCTGCAGCTTGGCACCCCAGACTGTCTGGTAGACAAGGATTTGGACAGTTTTTCATCTCCTGCCCCATCCCTCCATGGTCCTTCTCTGCATAGCGACTGCTACAGGAGCTAGGCTGGTAAGAGAGCCCAGTGTAGTGCCATCTGCCATCCCACTAATGTCATCCATCTGTTAAGGGATCCACATAGATTGGCTGTGCTCTTAGAAGATTACATACTATGTCCTCGTAAGTGGTGAGGCCAGGCTGAGACTAATACGGCACCCAGTGTGGTCTCCTGTCACAGACCACAGGAGCAATCTGCAGAATCCCCTGTCTGGCCCCACTGTTTGTGGTCAGACAACGATGTGGTCTCTAGAAATGGAGCTAGTCTCAGTTTTAACAAATCTGGTGATTAGACTCAGACTAGCTTACACAAGACAGGGGTGTAATTTCATTTTCTGTTACTGGAAGACAGTTTCAACCATGCCTTTGAATCCAACCATGTGCAATTTCAGAGTTTTTTGTAATGTCAGAACAGGAAAGAGCACTCTTACTGTACCAAATCATCTTTTTAGGACAGCTAAGGAATACGAAAAGAATAGAGGAACACACCAAAACAAGGAAATCATCATGTGCAATGAGTTGTATTAAGAAAGAGGGGATTAACTCCTTGTTTTGAATCAAAGGAATGAGAATTGTGAATCTGATTTTTATTTTTCTATCATGCACTAATTAATGTTCTTTAGGGTCAGATGACTCTGTGGTGTGAAATCTTGGCATCAGATAGAATACTGATCCTTTCATCTTAGCTGCCAGCGTAACCCAAAAATGAGTATACTGGAGGGTTTTTAATTAGATTGTTTAAATAAGATGATTGTTCATATATTGTCTTCAATTATGAATAAGCCAAACAAAGTACTGTATGCCTATGGCATACAGTAAAAATATTGTAATAGTAGTATGTTGTTCAAACTATAGACATAGTCAAATCTGAGACAAATATCAGATGATGACTTGTTTGTTGCCCACCATTGAATTTTTTTTTTTTTTTTGGTGGGGGGGTAGTGGAGGAATCTCATTTTCAAGGTAATAGAACAATACTATAAAGGAGCAGGACGTTTAACAGGGCTTTTAAATTTGTGTTGTTGAAATCGCATCCATGCAACTGAGGTGGAATGGTTAGAGGCATAGGCCAAGGCAAGTAGAGGGAGCAGGTGCTGCACCAGGAAAATAAGTCCTTGGAGCCTTTATAAGTATGAAGTGTAGAGAACAGGGACATGAGCAGGGAGAAGCTGTACATGTAAGTGCACATGCCTTTTAGGATCAAACTAGGCAGAGAATCAATGACAGAAGATTTCTTTAGGACAGCAACCACTGGACACTGGAAACAGGCATGAAAAATTACAAAATCTGGAGTGGTAGTTTCACCTGACAGCGGTGGTGTTTAGGAACTGGTAAGAATTTCTTCTCATTCTTACTGGTTATAGAATTCTCCTCTCTGAAAAGATGCATTTCATTTTTTCCTGCTTTGCATAAGTTTTTTTAGATTGCTCTGAAACTCTCATCCATGAAGAGACAGAAATGGATACTCTTGAAATTCTTGGCTCAGCTGCAGTTGGTTCAGGGATCTTGGTGAACTCTCAGAGAACCTCTAGTCCACAGGGGTCATATGAACTATAAGTTTATAAGAAAATCTTACTGGCTTCCTCATGGCGCTGCAGGTGTTTTATATGTAGAATTGATCTTAAGTAGGTCCAGGGAGAGAGGAAATCAATCAGTTCCTCTGCAAAAAAAAATTAATTTCATTACATATTTGCTTACCTTTTCGGGTAACACCGTCCTTTGTATTCTCAGGGATTACAGAAATGATGAAATGTAGTCAAGTAAATAACTGTTGTTTTGGAAAAGATTATACTCAGAAGTTATTTTGACTTTAGCCCTTTGTTCTTAGTCCAGTATGGAGAATAACAGTGTGGAAGGCAGAGATAGAAACGTTATCTTATTCATATCTTTGATATCTATTTTTCTGAGAGAGTTTTAGTCGCTTAATTTCAATTCTTAAAAGAAAAAAACCAAATCAACTACTGTCACACTTATAGAAGTAAGACCTTGCCTTGATTTTCTTTTTAACTTAATTTAATTTACTGCCTCTTTTTATAGGGTAAAATTAATGGGGAAGCAAGGTGTAATTAATGGGGCCAGTGTTTCACCCTAGAAGAAGCAAATTACAATCAACTTCAGCAGTACAGGAATTTCACTCTATTTCCTAGGTTTTACTGAAAATAAAAGGACATAATCAACTGCAAGTAACTGTTTTTCATCCAAGTCATGTAATGAAGACCATCTGAGATACTTCAAGAGAAGACGGAACATTGCTGGTCTGACCCTGTTTGGGTGGGAATTATTTAAGTGGCCCATTTTTAAAAACATGTTTCATTTTGCTCTTTCCATTTAGAAGATGGTGCATGGCAAGTAGTGGGAAGTTAGAGGTCTAGGACATACTGGGGTTTTGTGCCCATGGGCAGGTTTCTATGAAGATAAGCTGTTTTTTTTTTTTCTCTCATGAATGTGTCCTGCTCTTCTCAATGTGTCCTTCTCAAGTCTGTCTACCTGAGAAATAGCACTTGCCTTCTTCAGTGGCCTTTGTAAAGCCTAGTGTTGTCTTTTATCTGCCTGATTAATTATCCTATTTATCACTTTTACTGAGTATAAAAATCTCTTTTCCTTATAGCCAGCTTGAAATGCTGTAAAAGTGGACTGCTGGATAAATAATTAGTGATTACTAGTATGCAGTAATCATCGTGGCTTTACATTTTATCTGTGTAGAACATTTCAGCTTGTCTAGATATTTAGCTTGCTTGTAACTTCAGAGGTGGCACTGGTTTTCTACTTCTTGGGTTCCCAAGAACATGCCTGTTGGGACTTGGTGCAAGGTGCTCTTCAAGAGGTTTTATGCAGAGTGAGCTGGAGCCAACCAGTTAGCAGAAATAATGCTTCTGGTTTGGGAATTTTTTTTCCAAGGAGGAAAAAAGATTTTCTATCTTTTCCTTTTTATATCTTCCATTAACAACTTGGTCTGTGAATATTGCTTTGAAGAAGTGAATGGTGCAATCCTAAATATGACTCGCTGAGATGCTCTTGAGTTAACCTTTGCCTGTGTGTTTATGGGAAAGCAAATAGAAGTCTGGTGTATCACAGCCTGGCCCAGAGCTTGCAAAATCCTTTTATATAGTGGATCCACCTCTCAAACATCTCTTTACTATAACTTCCATGTTTAGTAAGCTATCCAAACCCAGAATGTAATATGGTAATAAATTCATGACTGTGGCATAGATAGTGCCAGTTTGTTGTTTTGTCTGTCATGTGGTTTTGTCTGTAGCAAAAAGAGGATGAAAGTGGGGAGTAGGGTAATTCCATTGAAATAATAAGGATGCTGAGCCTCGTCTGCTGCCTGCATAGCAGTTAGGAGGGTTAGTGTCATGGCAGGGTAGCCTTAGGATTTCTGGTGGTGATTTAGAAACAGGAGTAAAAGGGTCTGCCATTTATCATTTACAGTAGAAGCCTGTTATTGCTGGGTTTGCCACCTGCTTCTCTCCCCCCCACCCCCCCGCCTTTTTTTGCCAATTAAATGTAAGCTGTAGTTTGCAGGTGCTGATCATTGCACTGAGCAATTGGGGGAAAATGCTGCTGGTGCTGCTAATAGATGGTTGGATGTTTCTGTGTCACAATTCATCAGATAAGTTGAGGAGATTGCCAGCTCCAGAGAGGTCCAGCAGCAATTTGTTATACTTGAAGCATGCTGCTTTGCAGACACAGGCTTTAGTGGTTTGTTGCAGTCAGAGGGGAGTAATGGCATTTAGGCAATGCTACATAAAGTTTTCTGTCTTGTACCTTTTCCCACTGTAGGTCTAATAGCTTTAACATCCTGCTCGAATACAAAATACCATAATAGTTTACTGCGTCACTGTCATGTGTGCTGTTTGTTCGTCTGCTCTATTCCCTTGTCTCTTTCTGCTCTAGCAAAAGGATGCTTCTAGATAGACCCTGAAATTGCATTTGCGAGTACAGGGTTATAGAGAAAAGATAAGGGGTGCAAATGCTGACTCTTCACTCATGCCTAGTTCTTCGGGAGATGGGTCTGGTTTCCTTGTGCTTTATATTTACAGCTCATTCAGTGGTAAAATTCATTTGGTAAGCATTAACTCAGCTGCAGATGTTAGTATTCCACTGATCCTTGAGGACAAGCAGTTCAGATCCAACTTCATTTCACAAGTGGCTGATGGACTGTGTTAAAGTGTTTTTCTACTTAAGTCAGTGTACTGCCAAGTATCCCCATCACTAGGAAAATCACGATTGTCAGGGAGAGACTGAAGACTTGAAGCCAGTGCCTTCAACCAGTTGTTAATTATAATATATTGGAGCCAGTGGAGCGATGAGAAGTTACTCCATCTGAAGATGTGGTGGTGTACACAGTTCCATCTCGTCAAGCAAAATGTTTTCTACTCAGGCCAGTGCTGAGTCCCAGTGGCAGAGCTCTAGGAGGAGTTTGGCAGCTGCTGTTCCTGCAACTGTCCCACAACGTGTAGAAGTCTTTTGTGCCCAGTGGTTGAACTGCCGATGCCTGTCATCAGCATGAAATTTACTTCATAAAAAAAAGAAAAAAGTGGAACAAGTAATCAAAAATATCTATGGACTGCTTCTCCTGGAAAATGTCATTGCTAACCAAAATATTAGGTAGAAACAGACATATGCATCATTTCACCACTTAAGGGGATAACTAATGTTGATGATGAAGAAACATCAACCCTAACTGAGACCTTTCCTATTGGTGCAATAATACCAGCCTGCTTTAGTTTTTCATTGTGCACTGTCAGTAGCTGTAGTGTTATATATACAGCCAAGGAGTTTGATGAACAGTCTGCCAAAATCCAGAGGAGGAAGGAGAGATTGTTAAGAAGCCTAGTTTCCCAGAGGCTTGTCAAAGCAAGAATAATTTTGTGCTCTTTCAGAACTTGATCCCTCCGTTGAGGATAAGAAATGATGCTGGAAATAAATTGATTGGTTGAGATGGGTTCTGCAGGAGAGGAGGCTTTCTGGAGCTCTCCAGCTTGTTGTCTAGTGTTTCATTCCCTGGGGCCTCAGTTATTGCAATATCCTTTGTAGGAATGGATGTGCCTCACTTTGTATCTACCCACGTTAATGCTGGAAGCATCTTCTACCTACAGAGCATGTTTCTCTGACGGTGTTTTCTGTCTCTCTGCCCCTGCCCCCTTTGCTTTCTTGGCTCCTGTTTCTGTAGAATATATCAAACATCAGCTGTTCATCTTCAGAGGAATGAATGACCTATGGACACCCTTCCTACCACTGTTCTTTCCTTCCACAACCAAGAGTTCAGCACTGCTGTTGGTCAGTCTTTGTTGCCAACATCCCTGAACGCTTGTTCCCCCTTTTCAGTTAATCTTCACAGGCTCCTCCTTGCCGTCCTTCCTGCTTGTCCGGCAAAGGAAATACTGTATCATCCTGTTTCCAGTCTGTCTTTTTGAAACTCTTCCTTTCTGCAGTGCCTGTAGAAAATTTGAACAGTTGGGGTCTGTTTGTCCTGAGACCACAGCTTACTGCAGTAGTGAATACTGTCTTATTTTTTCTTCAGTCTCTGTTTATTTCAAGGTCTTAGTGGGCGTGTGTTTGAGATGTCACCTTGTTGGGGGCAGAAATCATGGGTTTTGTTCCATGCTCCTATGTCTTCTTGCTTCATGGAGGATCTTGGTTCAGAACCACAGTTCTGAACTTCATCTTAATGTATCAGCATTTAATCACCATAAAATGGTTTGGGTTGGAAGGGACCTTTAAAGGTCATCCAGTCCAGCCCCCAGATAATACAGTTTCTAATACAATAGCATTTATAATTATGTCAGCTATTTGTTGTTAATATTACTACCTGATGCCTTCCAAGACTGGGCTGCAAATTAAGAACGATGTGATAGATTTGCAGATTAGCAAATGGAAGATCTCACCTGAAAATGGCATGAAGATGTGGCTATCTTTTTAATTTGCTTTTAGTGTAAAACAATCAGAGGTTTCATTTTATATTAATATGTACAGATTTTGTGCCTTTACTTGAAAAAGCTGGGGTGATTTCCCCAGCAGATTTAACTCTGATTTTTGAGCCAGATTTCAAGGCAACTGAGGCTTGTCTCTGTGCAACTAAAATCCTCAATTAACATATTAATTCTTTTTCCTAATGACATTACATTCTTTTTCTTTTTGTCTACTGAAGAGGAAAAAAATCTAATTTGTATACTGTTTTGTGAGATATTTAGCTAATTTACACATGAGAATTTGTTAAGATTTGTCTTGCAGTCACAGGATGAGCATTTTTTCTAAGGGATTTTATGTATTTCCTACTGTAGCTAGGTATGTTAAAATAGTGGCTTTAGCTAGCAGGTGTGACTGGCAAAATTGAAAAATACAGGAGTTTTTTACATGTTTTTGTTTGTTGAGATAGAAGGAACAAACACTTCTAGCATAAATAACCATTACTACCTTTCTTTCTCTGATCTTTATAAAAACTGAAAAACCTTTCAAATATCAGTCTGCGGAGGTTAAAGCCATTCTGACCTCTTCAATCTTGTTCTCATGCCTTCGATGCAAAGGCAATGTTTAAACCGTGTGCAGGCAACTGTAATTAACAGCATATTGGGGCTGATGCTTGCAGGAGAGAAGGAGGAAGGGAGTGACGGAGAAACAGAAAAGCATATCTGCTTTTCTGTTATTGTTAATGAATTGGTTATTGTTGACAGAAAAGCATATCTTTTCTGTTAGCATGGCTGGGTGCGGTAGTCTGTATTAGTCTGAAGTGGTGGCTCAATATTTGGGCAGATGTCCATTCTCTGTGCTACAAGATCAGCCCCTGTGCAAGTGGCATCAAGCCTTCAGGGAGCTGAGCACAAGTATTCATTGGCGGCTCTAGAAACAAACTGTTGACCACTGACTCAAATAATTTTTCAGCCTTGGATGGGTTTTCTTGCAAAGGCTGGGTTGTTATTAACCAGTACTGCACATTATGACTGGAGATCTGTTTGGCTAATTACTATACAAACTACCCCAAGGCACTGAACAGTTCACGGGCTAAGAGCAAGCAATACAGAAAGCGTGGGCAGCAGCAGGAGGCGAGGATACCGTAGAAATGTAATCGTGTACAAGTAGATGTGTGCACATGTATGTAGACATATGAAACAGGTATTCATTTAAGCTGTTTGCATGCCAGCTTTACTGCTATCAGGGTTTTATCTTTTATTACCTAAACGCTTACTGCAAAAAGTGGTTTTGAGTAGGGATTTGAAGCAAGATGGCAGGTACCAGCAGGATATGAGTCTTAGGATTGCTTCAGGCAGGACATGGCTGCATAGAGATGATGTTAATATCCTTGTATTATAGGCAGAAAAATCCAGAAGGTACTCAGACACTACTTAAGAAGGGGGGGGGTGTCAAGCATCAGCTGCAGAGACTAGCAACAGCTTCTGTGTGGAGAGGGACAAACCAGAAGGAAATGAAAAGTGGAGGAGGAGAAGGGGAGATGGAATAATAGCACAAATGAAGGGGATAAGAAACCTGAAGGGAGAGGTGTTGAGGCACACCTGGGCTTGTCAGAGCTAGATAGCAAACAAGAAATCTTAAGGTTAAATGATGGGTGATGAAAGAGGAGGTTTTGGAAGAGGTGAGTGATAAAAACAGAAATCAGGAGAGAGAGTAAACATCAATTGAATCAACTTGAATTCCCCCATGTTTTCAGAAGGAGAAACAGGTTAGGAAAACTCCACTGCCGAGGGGACTCTCCTCCTTACTTTTCACTTTTCTCCTGAATCATGCTAATGTTGTACAGAGAGTTCAGAAGAAGCTACTCCTCTTCTGTGGATGCAGGGCTAATTTTCTTGAAAACCTCTGTTGTTCTCAGCCAGCAAATGAATGGGTACTTGGGCTGTGAGTATTCTTGATGCAAACAGCACAGCTTCTGTATTCTTTAGTCTGTTCCTCTCACTTTATCATACAGGCTCAAAACATGATACAACTGATTTTCCTGGCCCTCGAGATGATGTGTTTGTGTACGCATATTCTGCAAATAAGTGCTTTGTAGACTTTTATTGCAATAGCAACTGGCAGACCCAGTCATGCACTGAGAAAAGGAGGGCAAATGCAGTACGAGTGCCATATGAAAACTGAACAAAAGTGCCAGGAAATGTGCGATCTAAATATAAACACAGGAGTTCATAGGTGAGCAGAGACAGACAACAAGGGAGTTCAGAAAAGTGTGTTCATCAGAGCGATGATAGCCTATCTGATCACAGGCTCTCCAATTTACCTGAAGTGCACTTCAACCATAATTACATTTCTGAAGCACTTCATTTAACATAAATGTACCCCTGAGTAAATCTGTTCATATGTAAGATAGCACTTTTCCCATCTATTGCTATTAAAGTTTGAACACATACAGGCACATGTGCCACTTGTCCTGAAGCAGGGGTGTAAATACATTGCAGGTGGCCAGAGCCCTGGGCACAGCGTGGCACTGGAGCTCCCCTGCCCTGTGGGGCGTTCGTGGCCAGATGGGGTGATGGCAGCTGGGGCTTCTGTCAGGCTTGCTATAAACCCTGAACAATGTTGTTCTTTCTGGATTAAATGTGCAAAGGCATCACAACGCATCCTATCTCCATGCAAAAAACTTTCTGTGACTCAGTTTAGATTTTGCATGATGTGTGAGCTGGGCAGTTTACATTATCAATTTACTCTTGCTTCCCATTCACAAAGTGACTTGAGGTCTGTAATGCTGAGACGCTTTGAGGAACAAGGGGGAAAAAAATGAATTTAATGTAATACCTCAGGGTTGTATTGTCTGCTGCAGCCAAGCTTAGTGCAGCAGAAGGCAGCGGGGTGCATGTCCAGGAGCAATTCCTTGCTCCAGAGCTTTGCTTTGGTCATGCAGTATCCCTGGTCTGCGTAACCTGATGGTATGGTCTAAGCGGCTTTGAAAGTAGGAGTGGGGCTGTGGGTTTTTCACATTGCCTATGGAGGATGAAACTTTCCCTTTATTGAAAAGTGTCATTGTGGGTCAGGCTGTGAACATCCCAGCAGAGATCAGGAAAGCACCATACGTACCTTGCACTAGGTTGCCATGCTGTTGCTTCTGGTACTGAAGCATGAGCAGCCTCAGGTAACATCCTGGGTTTTTGTCTCCTCTTGTCAGGAAAACAAGACTCCTGTTCTATGTCAAGGAAAATGCTACCATATATTAATTCTTGCTGTGGGCAGAAGCTATTAGGTCTAAAACCAGCTTCTGTGTGTCTGAAGAAAATTCATGGGTGTCTGTGGTTGTGAGAGAAGTGGTTTTACAGTCCTGGTTATTTGGAGGTGTTTTTGTTGTGTGTGCTCTGAACGGACCGCTGAAAAAAGTGTGTCTGTGGATTAGCTTCTCTGAGATTTGTGTCCAAAGATTATGTGGCTCTTTGCCCAACTTGGGATCACCCTGCTTTATTTCCAATGTAAATATGCTTTCTAAATAAAAGGGCCACCAGACTGTAGCGAGTTGGTAGATTTGGGACTAAAATGGATTATGTCCATGAGATTTAGTGCCTTTGGAAAGGTAGAGGGAGACAACAAAGCAATGTGTACTTTTGTTTTGTCTAATGTCATGGCTATTATTTTTGAAATGTTTTGAAATGTTTTGAAAGCCTTTTAATCTTAGGGGAGTATGATCAAATGGCATTGTTTGGTTTTGTAAATCTTTTTTTAGCTGAACAATTCCAAACAGTAGAACTTCTTCCTAAATCTGCTACCTTGCCCTTCATTTTTGGTTCTCGTGTTCATTTTTTGTGCTCTTGTTGAATTGACAATTTTGGTAGTGGTTTCAATCATGTTGTTACAAGAATTTTGTTCTGTTGTCTCAGCTGTCGCTGAGTACACAGCAGAAACTGATGATGGGAAGGAATGTTAGGGTGCGATGGCAGTCTCCAGAGGTGTGTGATGTGAGGAGATGGTTGCTGAGGTGCTTCCCCTGCTAGTGCTGTGGAGAAGCTGTAAAGTGTTGGCGTGCCCTGATTACAAAAGAAGAGGTAGAATGAGCTGAAATACAGATGTGGATGTTGCTGTTGTGGCTGAATCGTGGATGTAAACTAATTTTTAATTTAAAGTTTTATTATTGCATGTTTGGAGAGCCTTCTGTCCTTGCTCATTAGTTCTCCCAGATTCAGACTGAAGTTTCTCTTTGTTTCATTGCTTCTCTCCATATAGTTTTGTAACGTGTGGGTTTTTGACATACTGGTTGAGGTTGATGAGGTTCATTCACTATATTTTGTGGTCTGATCTTGGACTGTTAGAATTATGTTGGCTCAAGTATGGTACCTTGAAATTAACTTCCTTTGCTTCTGGTCCCCGTGAGTATTCAAGGGTATCAATAAGTTGATGGGAAGTGGAAATGCTGATCGGCTGCTACACATCTAAGCTCACTTATTGTGAGGATTTTACAATGAAGCTGAAGATCCACTGATGGTGTCTCTTGTTATGTCCAGGCCTCTTGTTTTCTTTCCATTTCTAAGTTAAATGAATATGATGCTTAATCTTACACAGTCTGAAAAGTTTGTTGTAGTTAACACTGCTCTTATTTTTTTAAAAACATGTATTTCAGCATTGAAGTATATGACAACGTCCAGATCTACTGGAGCATAATGTAGTACACTGTTAACATGGGTAAGATATATATACTCAGTGCCGAACAGTGAAGCAACTCAATTAAATGTTAGCCAAGACAAACAGGGTTTTGTGGAAAAAACAATGTTTTAAAATGTCGCTTATGTTGGTTATGGGATACATGCTGAGTTAACCTCATTGAACTTTTCCCCAGGAATTGATGCGCTTACAATTGGCGGGTCATTATGCTGCTCCACCTGTGTAGTGTTAAGGTCAGTGTGTTTTTCTGATTATAAAAACCATCCATACCATTCCATTATAAATTCACTACCATTCATATAATGGAATGTGCCAAAGCTCGGAGCTCGTTGCAGCTGCCCCTGGTTCATGTTTAAGATCAATCAAAGTGGTTCAGGTAATTTGAGCACCTTTTCAGCAATGCGTCCAATCAAGCTTCATTCGAAGTGATCTTTTGTTGTTTCTGTTATGTTTTCTTTTTTTTGTAACCTGCTAAGCATCCATCTGATGTCAGTGTTGGTTTTGTTTTGTGTGGCCTGCCCAAGAATTCTTATTGAATCAAGACATGGTAATTATAAGATCATAGCAAGGAGGTCCTGGGAGCAGCAGGCAACTGTAACCTGGCAGTTGCATGCATCCATGCGTAGGCAAAGCACAGAATGCATCAACCACTCACCTTCACAAGGCATTTTCTGCAACCTGCAGCTTCTAACTGTGAATTAATTCTAAGTCATCACCACACACAAATCAGCCATCACGGTAGACACTAATGTGTGAGGTGCAGGAATGTATGACTGGCACTAACCACTTACTAGGGGGAACCTGTGAGATGATGTGCATGCATAACACACTGCTGCTGTATGCATCTTCCTGCACAGCTTAGTCTTTTGAATTGTCATGCGTTATCAGAGAGCCAGAATGTTCATTAAAGCTTATCTAGTGTTATTTCTGTCACCGAAATGTTGTTACGGTTGGGGCTTTTGTTTGTGTGTTTGCTTCTACATTTTTCTTTGTTACTAATCGTCCAAATAACTTTAATTCTGTGAAGAGTAAGAATTCGGTGAACATATATGTAATAGGTAATGTTCTTCCAGTTTCATGAGGATGTATCCTTTCTGTGTAAATTTTTGCGCTTTGTAGTAGCCAGCGAGAGCCTCAGGCGCTGGCAGTTTTGCTGGGGGTGTTCTGAGCCTCTGCAAATTAAGCAGTGCTGTAATTGCTGAGGAAATACATGCAGACTCTTGATGATGACAACTGAGAATTTGTGTGACTGTGTCCAACAGCCCACCTCCTTTCACCTTTCCATAGCTGCAAACTCAGTTATATTCTACACTAAATGCAGTGTGAAACTTTCCCAGATGTATGTGCTATATACAGTGCATACAGTCTCTCAAAATGTGGAGAAGAGTCATGGGAAGACTCTTTGATGAAAAGTAATCCTTGAATGTTCTAGCTTATGGAAACTGTTCACCACCTGACATTTCACATGACAATAATTTGAATTTTGCAGCTATTGCATCAGGTAAGTACATCTTCAGAGGTACTTGGCAGTTTCTTTTATTACTCTGGAAAAAAAAAAAATGTATTTCAATTAGGCCACAGTCCAAAAACTGAATAAAATATGCCCCCCAAAAGATGATGCAGGTCATTGTAGGATTGCATGTTTTTTCTCAAGTGAAGAGTCTCAAAAGGAAGGGCAGAAGAGATATCAAAAGGATTGAGAACCGGGTTTTTTTAGTAAAGCAGAGTGCATAATACATTTTGCAGCATTTTCAAGTTCATCTGTGGTGATGAATCTTCCCAAGTTTTAAACAAGTACATCTCTCACTACTACGTAAGTGTCTTAACAAATTTGGGCCCTTACATACAACACACAGGAGATCCTGGAGGTTGTATTAGCTTCCACCAAGGATCCTGCCAGAAATAGGTAGCTGACATGACAGCAGCAAGAAAGTAAATTAACTGCCTGCTGCAGTGTATTCAACTGGCTGTGATGCTTTGTCTCCTCAAGGGAGTCTTCTGTTTAAGATAAGTTTGGTCCTCGGTCTCTGTGGACAGCTGTATTCAGACGTACCAAAGGCATGCAAATCATAAGTACTTGTCACAAAGTGCTGTCTATTAGATATATCACCTGCTTTTTACTGACAAAATTCATTAACTGAAAATGCAGTTTTGGCTCTGTTTCTAGCACTCTGCTCTATGTATGCAGGAAAAAACCCAAAACACTTTTTAAACTGAAGAAAGTCATTCCTCAGTCCCCTGCCCCACCTCCACTCTCCTAATTCCCTATAGAAAACATGTTGAACCAAGTTTATTAACAGTATTTCCAGCTGTTATTAGACACTTCTTTTCTCCTTTATTGTCACTATTAGAAAAAAATAAAAATTGTTTCCCTCTCAGTCTCAGCATGGACTGCTTCAGGAAAAAGCAAACCAGATGCACCATTTAGTCTGTGGCCATGAACAGTATGTACCTGCAGGGCATTTACTTGATCTGGCAGATAAGCCTTTTGAGTTGCATGTAGGCTTTTGAGATAAGTGCCAGTGTTTTTTAGCAGTATGAAGAGTTGCTGGGCACAGGGAGTGCAGGACCCCTCCAAATCCGTGGGTAGGCCTCAGCACTATTCACAGCCCCATGTAAGTACCTAATTCAGTTTTTTAAATTAGTTTCCCTACATATACCCTGTATAGTCAACAGCGTAAAGTCATGCTCCTAGTGGTATTTCAGAGCACCCTTTTCTCTCCTGTAACTGTATAACCAATACAGAGAAGTTAGTCTCATTCAAGTGCCCAAATCTCAATGCAGGCTGTAAAACACTGGAATGAAAAGGTAGAAACAGAGCCAAAAAAAAGCTATGGTACAATCATTTTTTACCCAGTCTTCGCTGGGTAAAAAAACTGGTTGGGTGGCCAAGCCCAGAGAGTAGTGGTGAATGGAGTTAAGTCCAGTTGGCGGCCGGTCACGAGCGGTGTTCCCCAGGGCTCTGTTTTGGGGCCAGCCTTGTTTAATATCTTTATCAATGATCTGGATGAGGGGATTGAGTGCACCCTCAGTAAGTTTGCAGATGACACCAGGTTGGGTGGGAGTGTCGATCTGCTGGAGGGTAGGATGGCCCTGCAGAGGGACCTGGACAGGCTGGACCGATGGGCTGAGGCCAACTGGATGAGGTTTAACAAGGCCAAGTGCCGGGTCCTGCACTTGGGTCACAACAACCCCATGCAGCGCTACAGGCTTGGGGAAGAGTGGCTGGAAAGCTGCCTGGCGGAAAAGGACCTGGGGGTGTTGGTAGACAGCCGGCTGAACATGAGCCAGCAGTGTGCCCAGGTGGCCAAGAAGGCCAACAGCATCCTGGCTTGTATCAGGAATAGTGTGGCCATCAGGAGCAGGGAGGTGATTGTGCCCCTGTACTCAGCGCTGGTGAGGCCGCACCTGTGTCCAGTTTTGGGCCCCTCAATACAAGAAAGACATTGAGGTGCTGGAGCGTGTTCAGAGAAGGGCAACGAAGCTGGTGAAGGGTCTGGAGCACAGGCCTTATGAGGAGGGGCTGAGGGAACTGGGATTGTTTAGCCTAGAGAAGAGGAGGCTGAGGGGAGACCTTATCGCTCTCTACAGCTCCCTGAAAGGAGGTTGTAGTGAGGTGGGTGTTGGTCTCTTATCCAAGTAGCTAGCGATAGGACAAGAGGAAATGGGCTTAAGCTGCGCCAGGGGAGGTTTAGGTTGGATATTAGGAAAAATTTCTTCACAGAAAGGGTAGTGAAGCATTGGAACAGGCTGCCCAGAGAGGTGGTGGAGTCACCATCCCTGGAAGTGTTCAAAAAACGTGTTGATGTGGCACTTCGGCACATGGTTTAGTCTAGTCTACCCTTAATTGGTTCAGTGTGGACTTGGTAATGTTAGGTTAATGGTTGGACTGGATGATCTTAAAGGTCTTTTCCAACCTAAACGATTCTATGATCAAAATAAGGTCTCAGTTAGAAGGGAGTTAGTCCTGTAGTACGTGGTGGCTACTGCAAGTCATTTCTGGCTTTTAAAAGGTCTTCTCTAGATGATAACAAGGAACAGCATGTTAAACTTTCATTTTGGATTTAGTCCTTCATTACAGAAGAGGCCTTACATTGATCCATTGCTTATAAAAACCAGCTTCTGTGCGAGCTTTATGTTATATTTGGTCTCTGTGGCCACTATAGCACATGTGCTTTTTGTAGTATGTTGTGCATTTGCTTTAAGACACACAGCAATGTTTTATCAAAAAGAGTTTAGCATGTGCAGAGTTCCATCATTTTCATCACACAAGTTACTTATGGAAAAAAAGATTTATTGGTGTAACAATACAGAAACCTTTCAAACATTCTTTTGCAGTGTAGTTCTGCAGCAAAAATAAACAAAAATATCAGTTATAGGAATTATTTTTTTATGAAATGGCACTCACAGGCAGAACCTGTAGTGAAAGCTATTTCCCAGCCAAAAGCCTTCTCACATATCCAAAATAAAGCATTTAGCAACCCCTTTATTTTATACTCTACCTTATGCACTTGCATTGCCTTCTTGCTAATGATAACCAAAAAGATATAGTGTGTTTTGAACTTGGCAACTGTTCTCATGTGTTTGTCTGATAGACAGAAGAGCCAACAGAGCCACCAGAACCGATTCGGGTGCAAAAGGGATGGTGGCTAGCCAACCTGCAAGCATGAAAGAAAATCCCTACTTGTCCTGTAGACCCTCAGCTTAGGTGCTGGTGGTCCCAGCAAAGGCAGCAGATGGGATGCAGTGGGAGGAGGAGAGGTGGAGCTGCAACCTGGAGCCCTTGTTCTCCTAATGTCTTATTAATTAGAGTAATAGAAATATTGGCTGGGATGATAGTTAGATCTTAATAGAGAAATTAAGAAATACATTAATTTCTGGCACAATTCCCTCTTCCTGTTTACGTTGGTCCCTGTTTCCAGCACCAGCTTAATTGAAGGAACAATTCTCTGTATTTGCTTATTATCTGCCAGCCTTGTGAGGGAATAACTATGCATTTGGGAAAGCACAAAGGGGTTTGAGGGCACCAGCAGAAACAAAGACATGCATTAGAAAACAGCACAACCAAATAATGCTATCATTCAAGTTTTTAGGAAAAGAGCACTTACAAGGAAATTTTGTGATAAGTTTGCCATTCTTCCCATTATATCATGGAAGTGGAGGGCTGTGAAGATGATGCTTTCCATCTAACCTTGAGTATTTAGGAATTTAAAAGAACCCCAAATGACACAAATGGGACAGGATCTGCTTCAAAGTCTGAAGTCAACAGGAGTCTTTCCATTGCATCCAAGACACGTGAGGTCAGGCCTAGGATAAATTCACTGCAGAGGAACTGAAAAGTTTTGTGCAGATCCATACCTGTGCGTGCAAGCCATTGTTTGTACAGGAGAATGGTATGTCGATGACATTGGAAACAATGTCTGTACTGTGTGCCTTTGGAGTTTTGATGCTGCTTTAAAATCTCTTGTTGCTGTACTGGCTGTTGTCAGCTAGAAACCCATGGGCCTTTAAAAATTTGGAAATAAAAGGCTTTATAATTTCTTTGATAAATATGCTTTTAACTTTCAGGATTTCCATACTGGGCACCTACATTGATTCCATAGCATTTTGCAGCTTTGCCCTTGCATGACATGCGGAAATACTTTGGTTTTGACATGCATGAATATTTTGATTTTACTAAGAAATTTAACTGTTCTCAAAATGTGGCCCATCTCTTTAAAGCCAACAGAGACACTGGCTGAAAAAAAAATCCATTATTTTTTGAAATTCTATGTGATAAAAGACCAATTAAAATCAATGAATGTTTAATTTTATTAATATTAAACCATTTACAGAGCTAGTTGCATAATGAAAAAAAATTATTGTACAATACACTAGGAAAGCTCTGTCAAATACGTTATCTCTGACTCTTATGTGAATATATACTTTAATTGCATTAGGAATTTAAAAATGAAAAATATAAATGAGATTTTTTTTGTACTTTGCAATTTAAATTATTCCATTCTTCATGACACTAAGTTTTGACCTCTATGAATTTCTTTGCTTCTTGAAGAAAAATTATACACTTGATGCCTCCTTTAAGAAAAAATGCACACCAGATTTACTAGTAAGATGGAAATCTGTCACAAAATCCATACAAAAAATATAAACATATTTTTTCATTTGTAACTAAAATTTTCCACCAGGATGAGAACACACGGGACTCTGTATGACAAAATACTAATTAGTAAGAATGGAGCTGGAAAGGGAGTAGTGTTGTGTTATATTTTAGATCAGGTCCTGTTCCCACTGGAGTAGCTTTGATTAGATTTCTGATATGTTTTTGTAATAGCTTTTGAAATACCATAACACCTATTTCTGCAGATCTGTTCACATGAGGAAATTCCCTTGTGTGAGTAATCAATTAAATTGGTGAGGCTGTGTGTAATTTTTTTATAGCCTATCTTCCTGGTCTGATCAGACTGCTCCAATTGCACTTTCTGTCTGTCTGTCACTCCCTTACCTAATTACTTTTGAAGCTGTTGGCTAATATCAAGTGAAACAGGAGTAGTTGTCTTTGAGATAATTAAGTTTCTAGGTCTCAGGGGCTGGGGAGAGGAGGGAGACCCAGGTTGGGGCTGGGGGAAAGGCAGGTAGAACCCATCTGTCATCTCCAGCAGCCGGGACACTTGCTGGGATTGTCTGTACCTTTGATTCGGGTGCTTTTTTTGTAGAGGATGGGCAGGAAGAAGCTGGGACTTTAGTAGAGGTTTGGTGGTGATGAAGGATAGAGCTCTGCAGGAAAGGAAAATAGCTTCATTAGTTCCACTGCCAACAGGACTGTTTGTTTCCAGGAATGCTTTCTGAATCAGACCTGAATGTCTTTAATACAAACATTTGGCTTTTGGTTAAAGGTTAGAAAAATACAGCAATCAAGTTAATTTATCACTGGTATTGAGAGAAAAAGTATCAGAAACATTAGTATGTGGCCATTAAGCTAATGTGTTACAAGTGATAAATTTGTCAAATTAGTGTCTTTTCTGTTTGCAGGTCTTACACATAAATGAATTCTTGCGGTGCTTGAGAACTCCTAATGGAAATACCTGTTCAAAAGTCAAGTTTTAACCTCATTGACATTCCACTTTTACTGCCTAAGGTTAAGTTGAATAGCATTTTATCCAGCAAGTAATACCATCAATTTAAAAGTAGCATCCGTGGACCAAAGTGTGCTTCATTGATTTGTGCATGGAATTGGACAGTAGGTAGTGCTCATTGTCCTTAGGACAACAGAACCGAGTCCCATGCCAAGACAGCCAAGCAGGGTATGGCCACTCACATGGCCGCAGCCTCGCTGCGTGATTGTGTGTGTGTGTGTTGGTCTTTCTTCCAGAACTCAGGTTTAACGCCTGCAGAACGGAATAGTTTTTAAACTTGCTTACTGGTGCAGGCTTCTATAAATACTAATTAATTAAACTGTAGACTTTCGTTGCAATGCCCTAGAACCTAATCCTTGATGGATTTAGGACACTTCCTTGACAGAGGGGTTATTACGAGAAAAATAGGTTAAAAAAATTTCTCCTTTGGGCCTTAAGTGCAGTGTTAAAAACTGTAATTACTTCTCTTCTGTAAGGATTCAATGGCAGCAAAAAAGCACTGGGTTAAGTCTAACTAACGGTCCTCATTAAATTTAACTATGGCTTGAACCTTCATTCAGAACCATTCTTGTGCTTTTGTCTGTGGGTGAGTGAAATAGAACTTTTTTGGTCACCTCTGCAGATGTTCTTCCTCTGAAAACTCTCATGAGACCTTTTGAACACAAGACCACAAACCCTTTTGAACTGGAATAGAAGATAAAAAAGTAAATTAGAACCTCATGCAGTAATGTGAGCAGACGTACGTGCCTGTACATATGATTGTGATACAACATAGCAATATCTAATTATTGTGTTACAGGTGTGCTAGCAGCGAAGTAAGTATGGGTCAAGTTCAGAAATCATACTGTCACAACGGGACTTGGAGGTCCAGTTTCTCCTGGTGATGGTGGTCAGTGGGGCTTGTCCCTCTTCTATGTTTATATTTGGCTGGAGGAGCCTGCACCAGTTTGCTCTTCTTCATCTACTTGATCTAGTTCTCCTCCAGTTCTGGGTGGTTTCTGCATTGAAAATCTGCTTTATGCCCATACTTGTTTTCCAGGGGGAAACTACCAGGCTACCTTTCATGTAACCTTGGCTAGCAGTCCCCCAGAAAACCTTCAACATGTAGCTCAGAATTGTCTTACAGTGATCCAGAAGAAAACAGAGTCCCTGAAAGCAGCTTCTGTTCTCTCATGTAGCATTATTTTTGTGCCCTAGATAAAGCCACCATGTTCTCTTTGTAAAATCTGAATCTTGTTCCTCAACTAGGGACTGTAATACCAGAATTACTCATTTCCTCTTGGGATAGCTTGCCCAGTTTCTTTGCTTTCTCATGAATACAGTTATAGTAGCAATTAATTATGATTTGTACAATCAAAACATAAACAGCTTTTAATAAAGATGAAACAGTAAGTAGCAATCTGGTTTGGAGATGCGTATCTGAGGCTAGTTTTACCTGCCCAGGAACAGAGAAATCTCATCCTTTAAACTATGCCATGTGTACCTAAGCATAAATCAGTTTTCCTTTACTGTTCTTCAGTGCAAAATAAGAACTCTTGATCCTCAAAATCTTTGTTATAATAGAATTATCTTTAACAAAAGCCCAACCCATAATGAACTTTAGATATTTATATTTTAAAAAAATTAATTACAAAAAATATGGGGATGTTGTCATAATCTCCCCAAGAGTATACCGACATAAGAAGTCAGTCTGCTTAGAACAAGCATGCTTAAATGTGGCAGTCAAACTCTTAATACTTGCAAGCAGTTTTCATTCTGCCCTCCAGTGACATGAGACAAAAAACATGCGGTAATGATGAATATGCCTCAGTGTCTGATGTTCCAGTTTAAATCCATGAGGGGTTTCTTTTCTTTTGAAAATGTGTTGGATTCTATTATTATAATTGCATAGGAAAAACCATTCAGATATCATGGTCTAAAAATATGATTATATTTTACCTTAATCCTAACCCATCAAATGACAGACTAGTTTCTACGTTTTGAGATCTCATTCTAAGAGTAGTTGCTGTGATCTGTGCCCTGTAATGCAGCTTGCTGCTCTACAAGTTTGTCTAATGTGTTTTCCAACAGAATAGGTTGTAGCATGGATGAAAATGTTTGAACTGTTTTAGTTAAAATATGATCTCTTGATTTTCCAGCTCTGGATTAGCCCTTGTTAACTGCAGCTGTTGACATCTATATGGGTTTTTCCTTTGCTTTCCAAAGTCACTTTGTTCCACATTGAAGTCAGGGGGAGTTTTGCCTTTAATTTAATTGGAAACCGGATCAAGCACACTCAACTGGATGGCATTTCTGTATTTTTCTGGAGGTAATGTGATAATAACAGGAGCTCTGTAGCCAATTAATTTTAAAATGTCAGAGAATATTCTAGGCCTCGTTGAAAGGTAGAAGATGGAGCTGAGGGCATGCTCCGAAGCTGGTGTCTGGTTGAGAAACTGGTTTATTGCAATGGTTTGTTGTTGTTTGTAGATCAAAGGAGTGGTTGATGTAGGTGTTAATACTAGACAGCCTGCTAATAATACCTACCTGCCTCGCTGCCTGAGGAGGTTAAGGTACTGATACTTCAAATCACTTTTCTCTTAAAGAAATACAGAGGGTGGCAAGGAGCATGACAGAGTGTGGGGCAATGAATGAAATAGATTTTGAATGTTCTCTTTGCTGTGGAGTGGGGGTCAGCCACCGTGGGCAGCTGGAAGGAACCATTGGTGAAAAAAGCCTCCTTCCGTCCCTCCTGGGTTTTGTGTGTTTATTGTCCCCACACGTTAATCCAGTGTCTGTCCTACGGCTGGTACAGCAAGTGATGTCTTGTGCCCTATCCCTACCTACCTACGAGTAGGGGGAGGGTGGTAATATTGACAAGTGAGGAAGAGGAGATATGCCCTGAGAATAAAAAGGGATGGGGAGGAGAGGAGGGTGCATGGTCACCTGGGAATATGGCATGGGCTGTGATGTGAGGGATGTGGCACAGAGGAATAGGGACCTGGAATAGAGGGAGGCAGGAGGGAAACCGTACGCAGCTCTTGCAGGGAATGGCACTCATGGTGTCGATACAAACTTTACAGGTCATAGCAATGATGTGAATGTCTTGCAGTGTGTGTTTATGGATCCGTTTGTGCTGCACACAGGAGTGTCCAGGCAGCGAGGGAAGCATGGGTGGTGGGAATACTATATGGGTAGATCTGAGCTCTGCAGGATAAATCCTTTGGTACAGATGCACATGAACCTTTCATTTGCAAAGATTCATACTTGTGTCTGAAGGGAGGTTAATATTAAAAACTTCACTTTTGATATCTGTGCTTGGTGGCTTTCTGTTGCCTGTGTGTGTGTTTTGTACATAACAATCTATACCAGATACCTATGTAATACATTAGACAACTCTTTTTCTATCTGGTAGCAATATATGCTAGAGACATCACACAAGTTTTGTTTTTTAGCAAAACAGTTGTCATGGTGGAAGGTATAATACATTCTTAATGGTAGAGAATGGTGGGGTTTTTATAACTCTCACGTATCATAAGAAATTAAGCTTTTTCTGCAAACAATTTTCGGAGGACTCTGGGGAAGAGATACGGGAAATGTTGGACTGCTTCTGAGCAGAGAAATGACTGTACCTGACAGTTCTGGGAAACGTTGTATATTACTGGATATCCTTCTGCAACTCCTGTTTACACTGCATCATTTTGTTAGTAGTCTCTTAAATTTTGCAAGATGTCTTCACAGCTTTTCCTGTAAACTTCTGCTATGTTTACTGGTATTACACTTTTGAAAAGATCTGTACATAAAGTATATACAGTATACTGACTATTTTATTTTCTCTTCTTTAACTTTCTCTGGATGTGCGATCTGGTTTGCAATTTTATAGTTGCCTAGAAAATCAGACTATTCTTAAATAATCAGGTAGTAGTTTAGTATGGGTTTTTTAATATGCCTTATGTTTCTATTTCACATTCCTGAATGTGCTTACAATACACATTTTCTGCCACCCTCAGGAGTGCTTTGCCCATTTACCTTTATATAATATAAAATCTTATAGCTTGAGAGGTTCATACACAGGTCTGGCTCCTTCCTATCTAACCTAACATGCCTAACCTCGAATCCCAACAGTCATCGACTCCTTAAAAAGGTGATGGAGAGGTGGAGCTGAATCCTTTCTGGGAAAGCCTTACCTGGGTCTCAGTCTTTTTCAGGAGGAGCCTGTCTCTTCCCTCTGAGTACATGGGGAGTCTTGGGAACCTGCATTCCTAAATTAACTGATTCAAGTCCTCAAAGCTTGAGTTGGATGAATCTGGGCCCCTGTTAGTGCTATTAAAGACATTGACCTTTTGCATGGACAAAGTACTTGAAGAACTGAAACCACTGGTTACAAAAATCCGTCAGGTAAGAGATGTCTATTATTATATGATGTGCAGAACCTGAAACAGGGCTTCTCAGTAGGAGTAGCAGTTTATCACTTCACAGAAGAGCAGCAATGTTTTTAGCCTGCAGAGGAGAAGAGCATCCCTGTGCTTACCTCCTCCATCCTAAAACCCCTTTGGAGTAAGTAGTGCTCCTGGGACACCAGTAGAGTCCAGCTGTGCAGTAAACCTGATGAATGCAGTGATGACTCTTAAATAGACTGGTGTGGGGTACATGGGCTTTTTGGGACAACTCTCTGCTGAGAGTGATGCTTCACTACTTTATATAGCAGATTAAACCAATATCAGTGCCTGGTACAGAATGATTGCTTTTCTTCTTGCAAAGATTGTTGTTCATAAATACTGTCCTTGGGTTTAAAAAGATGAGGAATGGAGATTTTTAGTCTTCAGCACCACAGTCACTAGGACTGTGTATCTGCGAAGCTGGCATGGTCCACGCTGGGCTTTATGGACGTGAGGGTGCTTGTTCAGAGAGAGTGTGTTGTCCTACCAACAAATGCTTCATCTTGCACCCGTTGAGAGGTAGTCACTGTCCTGCCTATGTCTGGTACCACAGCAGCACTTCTCTGCCTGCTTCTGATGTTTAAAACCAATCAAGTCAAAAATATAAATTTCCTGTTATGTGCATCATAAAGCACCAGCAAAGACGAGCATTGTGGACTTCGGAGTGTTTGATAGTAGCATATGAGCAGATCCTAAGGTTATTTATTTAATCTTGTAGTGTGGAAAGAACAGAGTAGAGCTGTGCAGTGTTATCTTGGTTTAAGATGTTACCGTGTTGACCCTTTTATTATTTCCTTACAGTCGTCATCTTGAGATTTTTATATTCGGGCCATATTGCATGTTTACCTGTTCTTGTGTACCTGAATATGTCCTTTAAAAGTACTGGCAATGTTTTCAGATATTTTTTCTGTAACGGGTAAGTCTGGCTGTTTCTCATCCCTTGGTGTGCCAAACTGCTGAGACAAGACTGTTTTTCTGCTACTGATTTAAGACAAATTAAGAAATTAATTTTGTCCTTAGCTGCATGCTATTGCAGAAACTTCCCAGTGCTTTATGTAGTGAACTATAAGTGAATTATTACTGTGTCAATACAAATGTGTTGAATGTAAGATTGTTAATTGCTCTTACTTAGACATAAGTAGTGTACAGTGTAGAAGCTTGGAGTGATCTCATCTAAAACTGGTAAAATGTCATTTTTGTCAGGAACTTGTTTGGTTTATATACTTACAGGAGTACACATCTTAATTCTTGGAATCATTTAATTGGAAATGTGATGCGTGTATCTTACAGCATGCTCTTGGGTTCGTTAGACAGCACTCCTCTTTACTTCTTCCAGAAAGAGAAGAAAAAAAGCATTATTAATTTTTTCCTTTCTTTTTCTGAACGTCGAGAATTTCCCTCCAATCATTGCCCCATATTCTAGCTTCCATCTGCTTGGGCCCAGAAGATTGTTTAAGTGCTCTCAGAAAATGTGGAATGCTCTTAATCATACTTTTTCTTTGTAGATGCTAAGAGCACCCCTGGTTACTGTGCTGCCAGCTTTTGCTGCCTTATGACTAATAGGCCTGCATCGGGAATCAATCCCACCCACTGGCACCGAACCTTGCCGTGTTGACCTTGAGGCCAACTCTTTCATTTTGATTCTAATTTGTGCAACGATTTGCACATCACTGAAGCAAAGTTAAATGTAAGAGGATACATTAACATGGCAGTACAGCTAGACTGCAAGCATACAAAGGTCAGGAAATGGAAAAAATGAACTACCTAATAACATCCATTTGCCCTGTTGCTGATGTATAATGGCTTTGATTTCCAATTAGTGTTTATTATAGGCATAAATATATATATTGTGCCATAGCTGTGCAGTATTGAGACAAATGCACTTAAAGTTCTTTAGTGTTGTTATGGCACGCATCCCTCTGAAACATTTGCAGCCTTCATTTTAGTCTTCCCAAGAGCAGCTGTCTCATCTATATGCTCTGTAATATCTTGCAGGGAAAAGAGTGTCAGTAGACCATGGAAGCCTGCGACTCCCTTGTGCTATTAAATTATTCCTTTGGAGCTCTGAGAAACCATTCCTGTGCCTCTCAAATAAATGGACCAGTCCTACAAAGTTCTCCGTGCTCTCCAAATCCTTTGGCTTCATAGCATTCTCCAATCCCAAGCTTGTTGATTTTCACATTGGGTTTTATGTTTTCAGCAAGTCAGATGCTGAATGATTTGGAAAAGATTTTTGTATAGCTCCTTGCACTCTAAGGCCTTGTTTTACTGGATTTGGCTGTACTATAAGCTATGCTTTAAAAATGCTTTTTGTGCTAAGAGTTATACTGACAGTTCTTCCAAAATTCATATGTCCAAAGGGATTTTTCTCACATGATGATAAACAAATAAATAGCTGTGATAGGTGAGAGTAGGTTGATGGGGAGCAGTTATGATAGCTGAAACTGTAACCTTGATTATAGCTTACTTTTGAACAGTATTTCTTCTTACCTCTGCACTGCCTTGCATTTTGTATAGTCAATTGTACTGTGCCTGCATATGGAAAATGCAAATGTTCTCTTGGTGGACAATTTGCTGTGCAGGTACCACGTGCTGTGAAGAGGACTGTCCCTAGGCAAAAAAGAGGAAATCTGTGTACTTTATTTACCTTTTCCTGGCTCAGAGTTTGACAGAGGGAGGGTGTACCTTCCCTGAAAGCTGCTGTGTGGTGGCAGCTAAGGGACCCTCTGGGCTACGGATGGGGGGAGCAGATGGGGAAAAGATCGAGAGCAGCGGGCCTGCGGTGGGACCGGAGATGAGAAGGCTGCTGGCAAGAACAGGGAGCAGATCATGCAGCAAGTCTTTAGGGCTATGAAAACCAGGAGAGTTTGCTCTGAGGAAGGGCTTCACATTGCTGGGTTGAGAGCAAGGCTGGAGGGGAAAGTCCTGCTCTGTAAGGAGCAGCAGCAGCAAGATTCATTTTCTCTCACATATTTTTGCTTTCACCCAGCTTTTTTACTCTTCCACCCAACAGAGCTGAGTTTCCTGTCTTTCAGAACTTACCTGATTCTAATTTATGCTCTAGTAAAACAGTTTTACCATACCAAAAGCCCTTTCTATAGGCTCACCTTCAAGTTAAAGGTCTGCCTCAAAGTTCTGGCGTGCAGAGTCCCATCATGTCACCTTTTGATGACTGTAGGCACTGTTGCTTTCCTGTTTGTCTTTCTGGCCCAGCCTCAGGACTTTGCTCTGTGTGTTCACACCTGGGCTGTGACTAAGTTTTTAAAATCTTTTTGTGTTGTTTCTCACCTAGCTAATTAAACCTTTCATACAGACTGTTACTACCTTATATTTCTGTTAGTACAATATCCTTGTTGACACACATGATCTTACCTTCCTGAAAGCTGGTCAGAAGACTTTTGCTGTCATAACTTAGCACTTTCACCAGGCTACCCTAATTTATTTTTTTTTAATCTGTCTTGGCTCCTTCTTGTCTTTTACCAAACACATAAGCCTTGCAAATGAAGGCTAAGAGCTTATCAGGAGAACCTTCATCTCTGGTGGAGCAACCAAGAGACTGACTCCACATCTGATTTTCCTATGATATCAGACTTGACTACTGGCTTATTAAATTTTCAGATGGATAAATGTGCTGTGTCCCACGCTTCCGGTCATACAAAGCTATCTCACTGTCTTTCTTGGTACTTGCCCGTGAAATTCTGTTTGCAATGATGCCTGCAGACATCTGAATGACTACATGTCTGTCATTGAGCCCACTGTCACGATGGCTAATATTGTCACCTTGTTCCCTTTAATTTCTTCATCTGCCAATGCTCCAGTGATGGGTTGTATTTCAATCATATAGTATCTTTGGTATGGACAGTAAAAGTCTGTTGTACCACCATCCTGACCTGCACAAATACATCTTCTCTGACAAAGCAGCAAGAGGAGGTAACCAGTGTCAGTCCAAGTATCTAAAAGACAGCTCTTAATTGTCTGAACAGAGAATTGAGCTGGATCCTTGCAGATGCTTAGCTGAGATCTATCTCTGTATTGCTAAAGTATTGTGTAGCTTTCTGGCATGATTTAAAATAATCAAAAAAAAATCCCTAACATTAAGCCCTACAGCTCTCCAGGGGAAGTTGCTGCATGGGAGCTCTGAATCCTTTTGTGAAATTCAGCTAGCAATAATGGTGTGAAGCCTTCCAGCCAGAGGATTCTTCTTGTCTTGGAGAGGGAGGTGGTACGGTTTTCTCAGGTGGTGAGGGAAAAGGCAGTGGTGACAACATCTCTCTGCTGTCCCAGTGCCAAACAGCAGTTGGGCAAGGAGAGGTGTGAGTGTGAAAGGGAGAGAACATGGGAAGAAAATAGGTGAAGAACTTTTTCTTGGTATTTACTGATTACAAGTTTTCTATGTGTACATTTTTGGGATCAGTTTTCTTTACAATCAGACCTTGTCTGTCATTTCCTTTTGGCTGCTCTTTCCTACTTTCCCTTGTTAGGGATTGCAGTTGCATTTATATGGGGGGGGAAAAAAACCCCTAAATTTATTTTTCTGACATTTATTTTCATTAAATGGACTAAATTATATAAATAAGAGGCAAGTTCTGTCCTCAGATAATCCTCCAAAAATCTCATTTTGAGTAGGACTTTCATGTGACTGGTAGATCTTTAGAGACAAAGCTTTCCAGAACTTTGTGAAAATCAGAGAGAGTGCCAGTGAGAGGGGAAAAATGTCCCTTTAGCTAATTTTGCACAGCATGCTAATATTTTATAGCTAAATACTTGTTGCCATAGCTGTCTGTACATAAAAGGGCTGTTTCTGATAACCCCTCCCCAAAAAAATAATTACTAAATTTATTGGAGTAAATGCTTATTTATCCTAGAGCAGCTGATAGTAGTAGAAAACTTATGTGTTTTCCACCAGTAGCGATATTTGCATTTCTTCATAAGATGTTAATTTAAAAGTTTTCTACTATACAGTAAACTGAAAATTACTTATGTATGTTGTGTTACATATTAGGTCTGTCCAAATGAGGAATGTAAAGGAAAAGACCTTTACATCTGCTACTTCAGGTGTCAAAAAATAAAGTAACTGGACATCACTGTTATAACTGAAATGTTGTACATCCTTGTTACCTCATTCCTCCTGTCCTAGATAAGTTCAGGCATAGGAAACAGCCAAGCAGTGCATCAGTCACCAGTGCAGCATTGGCACCCTCAACTTAGGACAAGCTTGAGCTCACATGTTGAGCATATCATATGCATGATGCACTTAAGTGTGGCAAGACGGGCCCTTTTAGGACAAAAATCTGATAATCTGAGACAAGAATGTTAAAAGGTGTGAGGAGAAAACTACCTGCCCTCTTACATGCATAGATGCCCTGATCAGCAAAGGCTCTCCTCACCGCTAACCATCATACAAGCGGGGAGGGGAGTGGGTGGGAAAGTGAAGCCTGGGGGTCATTTGGTACAGAGTCCATGGGTGGAAACACGCCTGGGAAGACTGACTGTAGAAGCAGCTGTGGAGTGACTGTTTTGAGCCAGGAAAGAAGAGGGGTTTGTTTCTGTTGACAACCAAGCTTGATCTATTATGCTGTTGTGTCAATATTTGGCTGTTCATTGTTCTTGCTTTATAATTTACACTGTATATTAGAAATGAGAGAGAGTAGAGCTTACTATGTATAGCGTACACACCTCTGCAGAGGGATAGAGAGAATAAATATGAATCTCAAGCCCCTAAAAAAGTGTTTGGTTTTTTTTTTATACATATACTAGGTATCTATGATGGATCAGATTGCTTCCACAAGACAGCGAGAGGATGTCTTTGCAGTTTTTTTTAAGCTGTCTTACTATGGCTGGGACTCTGTCACCAGGACTTGGGGGCTATGTGCATGCTTTAGACAGTTGCATGGAAAACATGCAAAGCTGGTTACAAAATGTGGAGTAACTATTTTTCCTAACCTCTTTTCTACTTATTCATACAGCCATGCTGTATTTTGATGCCATTATTTAATCCAGATAATTGTGTGACTATTGTCCCATTTGTTTGGGATTTTTTTCAGTTTGGGGATTTTCTTTTTTGCAGATTAATTTATTTGTGTAGAATTGATGCTGGAAATATGAGACACTCAGATTTCTGGAGAATGTGGCCTTCTGGGTTGCTTTCAGATTATGCCACTTGTTCCACTGGCATCAACATACAGGAAAATGGGAACATAGTGATGAATTTACCATTTTCATTAAAACTGCTTAAAGTCATGCTGAAGCTGAAAAAATTAAACATTTAAGTCTAATTTAATTTGACAGTATGCAGTTAATTAATACCCTACATCTATTAACATTCAAAAATGAAAGTACCTGCAGAACCACTACTCCCTGGACAAATTTGTCACCAGAAATAAAATGTCTGCCTTTGAACTGAAGTAGCTTTTGGTAGTGCACTATGAGCGAAGGAACCCATGTTAATAATACAGACTAATCCAGAAGAGTGGGCTTGAAGTTCTTTGCATTGCTGTCTCACCATTATAAAGTGAATAGTAGTTGTCTCGGGTACTGTTGTGACAGCAGATGCCTTCTTCGCTAAGTGACAGAAACTCCCATCAATTTCAAATTACTGACTAGACCATGGTAGTTGTGCGTGTCCACAAGTGCTTCCCAGCTTAGAAAATGTTCACAGCATGTGAGACCCTGTTTTTTGATAAAAAAAGATGCATTTTCTGTTTGCAGGGAATATCAGTCTTTATACTATGATGTGAACTCTCTTTTCAAACAGTGAATAAATGTAACTGTTAGAAAAGAAGCAGCAAAAACATGATTAGATGCATAGCAACTGCAATAGCATGTCCTCCGTTCCTCCATGTGCCTCCTTCCTTCTTCTATTCCTGTATCTCTAGTGTAGCCTTTTGCATTATTAGCTTCAATCTTGCCAGCACTTACTATGAGGTGTGGCATTCCTACTGGAGCTATTTTTGCTTATAAACCCTGTTTAATGCAGTAAGAGGGGATTTGGTTCAACAGATTGTGTAGGGCAGTGTCTGCAAAGTGACAGCATATTCTAGGGGTACAAACATGCCAGTTGAATTTTTTGTTCTCTGTACAGTTTTTGTGCAACAGAATCCTAAGACACTGTAATAGGTCTCTTAATTATTCCACAAAAAATGGTATTAATAAAATATTTTATTTTTTCAGGACTTACTGTTCTTCTGTGCTACCATAGCCTTAATAAAGCCAGAGTTAAATAACTGCGTGGCTGGATGAAGGAGCTATGATTTTTCTTCTGCTTAATTTGTTTGAGTTCAAAAGGATGATTTGACTTCTGATCATGTGAAAAGCATTTCATAGCATACTGGAAAGCTGTCTGGTTTTATATGTAACGGACTTGACAGCATGGTTGGCAACAGATGGATAATGGAAGGCTAATGAATAATGAAAAGCTAAGTGATTGAAATAGCAGAGCTGCAGGGAGAGAAAAGGGAAAGCTGGGAAGGCAAATGGAGAAAAGAAACAGTACAGAAGTAAGGAATAACCAGGATTTTGATCAGTATTAGAGCATATCTTCACATCAAAATTTAACCCAGTCATAACTTAAGCATGCTCTGTCTGCCAACTCACAAGAGCCCTTAACTCATGCACTGTGACGCATTTTGTACAAGTCACTCAGCTTGCCTTGAGTAAGGAGGGTAGGCTGGAATTTAAATATTTTTTCAACTGCTAGAATAATGACTACTCTGCAGTAACCTTTGCAATTCCCATTAATTGTCCGATGCATTCCCAAATACCTACCAGAGCAGGTGTGGATGGTATCTCACAGTCTACTGCAAAAAACAGCATAGCAATAGCATCAGGAAGCTATCAGCTGTTCTGAGAGACACTGCAACACTCTAGTTTGTATTTACACTTCAGTGAAGACATCTTTATTTTGGTAACAGGGATAACTCCATTTTCATGGCTGTCACTCTTCAGATCTCCAGCAGGGAGGAAGAGCTCTTACTCATTGCTAACCAGTCTCTCCAGATGGGATATGGTCTCTGGGTCGACTTCGCTTAAGAAAGATTCCTCTGCAAATGTAACAAGAATTACTGGGAAGAAGACTTAACTCTGGGTGTCAAAAATGGGAAGACTATCTCCTGATGTTAAAAGCGAATGGCTCTCTAGCAGTTTGATAGTTGTGATTTTTGTGTCTGGATGCATGCATTAAAGTGGAGGAAGCCAGCTACTATTAATTTCCTCACACACTACCAGTTGTGGCTGAGCTTGGTGGTGCAAGGCTTGCTCTCACACTTGTTTTCACGGTAAGAATTAACGGAGTAGGAGTTGAGTTGGCACTATGTTTTCTGCTACACCTTTTCATGCCTCTTTTTTGCAATGCCAAATTGGAAAAGATCTGCTGCTTTCTCATTCTGATGTACTACTTTTCCTGAGCTTTGACATCACTGAAAAATTAATAATGCTGTAAATACTGTCTTTTTTTTTCTTCACAGAATCTGTACCAAAACAGGTTCCTAGGCCTGGCAGCCATGGCATCTCCATCTAGGAACTCACAAAATCGGCGCCGGTGCAAAGAGCCTCTCAGATACAGCTATAACCCTGACCAGTTCCATAACATGGACATCAGGAACAATTCCCATGAGACGGTCACCATTCCTAGGTCTACCAGTGACACGGACCTTGTCACTTCAGACAGCCGGTCTACCCTGATGGTCAGCAGCTCCTACTATTCCATTGGGCATTCGCAGGACCTAGTGATATACTGGGATATAAAGGAAGAAGTGGATGCAGGGGACTGGATCGGCATGTATCTCATAGGTAAGTCCCCCTTACACCTTCTCCTTTGGGTTTCTTGCTGCTTTTTTTTTTTAGCTGTAAGCATTAGGGTAGTATGGGCTAATGGTAATAATGAGCTGATACAGCTCCACTGAGTGTAGTCTTTAAGTGGGTTTATATATTACAATATTTTTTTCTGCTCGTGAATTTCTGGTTGCAGTCCTGGCACTCACTTTTTCTTCAGCAGAGATATGAGAAAGCCTTCCCTTGAAGGTTTCTTGAAATTTCAAGATCTTTTCATTTTAAAGCCATTTAGATTTTGGGAAAATTTTCAGGGTTTCCTCTTGCGAGTCCTTGAGTCATCTGTGACAGATGAGAGGTTTTACAAGTCAAGAATATGAGTCATTTAAAAACCTTGTGAAACAGAATGCCTTTTTCTGTATAGCCAAAGGATATTTTGATATGAACAATAATTATAGACTGAGGCAGTCTGGAGTTGTCCCAGAAGGTTTTTCCTTTTTTTTGGTGTATTGGAAGCTGTATTCAGCCATGTACATTAGCACGTTTTTGGCATCTCCATCTAGTAAATCCAGCCCCACGTAAGAGTAATAAGAAATGGTTTCAATCTACTTTTACCTGATTGTTTCACTTCAGTATAAAGTTAGCAATCTTTTTAACCTGGTTTGGTTCCTATGAAAATAGTCCTGCTGCCTAGACTGAAGTCTGTGTTAACTCTTTGCCCTCTGGTAAGTTTTGAACAATGTGGATCAGTTTCAGACACATTTCTCTATGGATTAGAGGTCTTAAAAATGTAAAGTTCTTAAATGTTTCCTGAAAACCACTGACTTGGTAAAGAAGACAGACTCAAATTGGTGCTCCTGCAAAGGGAAACGTTGGTATAACATGGCCCTTAATAAGTGTGCCTAGCACTAAGCAGGTATTTTAATTCCAGTAACACTGTTTCATCTTGCCCAGATAGCAAAACAAAAACAGGTAAAGCATGCGATGTTGTGAGTTGGGCTTTTGGAGGCAATCATAGAGAGCATCGCAGGGAGCTACGGTGTTACTTGAGTGCTTCAGTGGATAAAACCAGAAGGCTTGGCATTGTGTGTTGAAGGTGTTGGGAACAGAGATGTTGGCGACATGGGGGATGTGAGAAGGTATTGGATGGGAGGTCTGAGGATGTAGAGGAACCCTGGTGGCACAGTGTTAGGTACTGGAAAATGAGTTCAAGGTATTGGAGAGACTGGGAGAAGGGGAACATGAGGGTGGCTATTTAGGACATGGAGGAAAAGGAGTGGTGGGGTTACGATAAGCCAGCCTGCAGTACTTTTACCTGTGAGTAACCTCATAAAATACCCTGCTTTGAAAATAAAAGTAGGCTTCTGAAATTTAAAATCTTTTAGGAGAAAAACAGAGACTGGATTTAAAACAGATGCTCTGAAAGCAGTCTAGTTTGTTGGCCTTAACAGTATTACTTGTGTTTACAGTTAAGCTTGCAGTTGAGTGTTTTACTGGAACAGATGAGAAGACACAGCAGCCCCCAGTACTAGGCACTAAGAAATACCCTAAGCTTATTCTGCAGTAGCGCAGGCAACTCATGAAGGACTGTATTGCTTCAGTAAAAAGAGGCAAAGCGTACCTTCTGGTGGGCTGGAGTCAACAGAAAGTGCATAGAGCACTAATTCACATTGAATTAACTTTATCAGCCAGTTTTCATAGCTCAGGTATGGTATCAAGGGCTGTGAAGACACATTCTAACTTTTTTGATAGGTAACCTGAATACATAGAGGTTTAACTGGGCAAAAGAAAATTCCACCCTGCTAATCCTGTTTAATTTACCGTATCAAAGGATGTTGCTCCAGACACCCCAATACATTAGAAGTGCAAATTGTGAAGTGTATCTTTGCCCCTGCTGGCTAAATGCCTGGTGTTAATAGCAATAGTCAATGGCTTGTTCCAAGGAACACCGCTGCCAAATGAAAAATGAATAGTGTGTCCAGTCCCCAAGAAACCAATAGTTGATCCTTGGTGTCTTTGAAGGTGTTTTGTCTCCAGCCTCTTGTGTTCCCAGTCTAAATACCTGAGGAAATAGCAGGCAGCAGCACCCTTCATTCCTTTTTTCTCTTTCCTTCCCCTCTTCCCCTCCCAAAACCTAGTATAAGATGAGCTTCGGTGTTTTGATTCCCTTAAAGAAAGAACATGGGAGACTGTGAAGATCACTTGGTTTTTGATGTTAGTTTGACGTGGAGAACATTTGCAATCTAGGAAGGTAAATGGCACTATGGCTATACCCTCATTGACAAAATAGGGGGAACCAGTAGGAATGGGTCTGTAGAAGCTAACATCTGCTGAATGCATTTTGAGGGTTTGGCTTTAGAACAGTCTGTCTGGCAGACAGAATGCCCTTGAGTTGCTGTAGTGCATCTTTCAGTTTAGTTTCATCAGGACAGAATCGAGTTTGTGTGCCCAAAGATCACCACACAGTGTGGTGGTGACAAAGTGGGGACAATTGGAAGGGTCATTACAAAAGCATGCTTCTGACCTGAAATAAAATGCTGATGCATCCTGTATTCAGTGCTTGTGACCCATTCATAGGGGTGGGAGATCCAGACATCCCTAATGGCTTAGATTTGTGTGTGCATTTGCACAGATTTTATGAGCCTGCTCTCCTGTTTAGAGAAGGAAATGTTCCTGGCCTTGTGGGTATGACCTTCACAATGTAAACTGATATATGATTTTGTTTTGAATTAGCAGCCAGACTGGAACAAGAGAACCAAAGAAACTATGAGCTTTTCCCGGTCTGCTCAATAGAGGATTAGTGTTGAAGCCCATTATTACCACTTGCATGGCAACACTGTTAACTACTGCATTGCTGTTGGTCATTCTAGTGTTTGTCTCAAAGACAGCTTGTGGATACAACCCAATCCTTTTTGCAATTGTTTGGGTTGGTGAAATTTGAGCTGAAAGGTTTGAATGTAGCAATATTTAATATTGTGGTGAGTCATGAGAATAATGAGAAATTATTTGCATCCTTGGGGTATCAGGCAGTATTGTGGATTTTCTTTAAAACTCGCTGTGGGAGCAGTAGAGTTGCTATTTGTTATTTGTCTTATGGGAGCTCCTGGGTATCGTAGGAATGGACTGTACAAAAGCAGAAGTGACGGCAGTCCTCACCTTAGAGGAGTTTAATCATTGCCATTGTAGTATTCTCAGAAATATCTCCAAATAATTTTATACGAGTGTTGGTTTTGAAATGCATAAAACTTAGTCTGTTCTCACCAGCCCTGCCATCACTAAAATTTTGATGATACCCAATAAACTGTAGGCTTCAGAACAAAAGATGTTCCAAGTCTGGGGAAATACAGATGATATAAAAGGCTTCCAAAAGAAAAAGAGCAAAAATTGTGTAGATCATATGTTTTCATACCATAGGGCATTTTGGGATGCTATTCAAAGGTTAAAGTAGCCTGAAAGAAGAGTTGAGTCCTACCTGTATGGAAATTCTGGCTACTTGCTGCTCATGTGAAGGAGCCACAGCTCCTTTTATCACAAGCTCTCTGTTTTTCTCCTCTTCAACTCATATGCACATTCCTAAGGCTGGCCAACTTGCAGAAGCAGGTAAAAGTTGGATTTAGAGTTGGTTATTAGAGTTAACTTCTGCTCATGGTCTCAGCAAATGGACTGGGCACCCAGACAGTCTCTTGTAAAACAGTGTGAAAAATGGCGAATGTGTCTCTCATGGCAAAAAAAAGTAGTAAGCACATCCACCCTGTAGCTGCATGAAAACATCCATACACAGCTACATGATTTTGATGAAGGGCCATTGAAAAACTCCTTAGTTGAAGGGAGAACAGTAAATATTGACTCTGTTAAAATATAGACGTTATTACTTCAATGCATTTTAAGATTAGCCGTGGTAAGATGACAGAAAATATGTGAATTGGAAGAACAAGCCTTTCTGGGTGTTTAAGAGATATTGTGCCTTCAGGAGTAGGAATTGCATTTCATTCCTGCTGAGCTTGAACTCTAGAGATGTTCTAACTTCTCCTTG
The DNA here is from genome assembly GCF_030463565.1 of Pelecanus crispus. NCBI lineage: Eukaryota > Metazoa > Chordata > Aves > Pelecaniformes > Pelecanidae > Pelecanus > Pelecanus crispus. The sequence continues at coordinate 59,671,871 of NC_134644.1, forward strand.
TATACACTATATATCAGCTTTAAGCTATGCAGAGGAACTTCTAAATTCTGTAACAACTCACCTGAGATACGCATTTGCCTTCCCTCAAGAGAACTATGGTATTGTGAACATAAGCAGTCTTTCAGAAACATATCCACAATCAAAAATACATGTAAACACTCAAAAAGAGTTCTCTGAGAAATTCAAACGACACATTTGTTGTCATTGAAAAATCTCTGTAATTTGAGTTTTCTTTGCAGAAAAGCTATGTGTAAAGAAGATTGGGGGGGGGGGGGGGGGGAGGGGAAGTGAAACCAAAACAGAATTATGAATAATGAAGATAGCATGTTTGTATATTTTTTAAAAAAGAACTCTCATTTAGTGGCTACTGTGAGACAAATGGAATATTTGCAGTTATTTATCTCAAAGTTTTCTCTTTCTGTTATCTCATTTACTATTACTATTTGCTACAGTATGAAGCCTCTTAGATAAATTAATATGGACTGCTGGCAGCTGCCTGTAGATAAAGAGCTATCTTATAATTACTGCAGTAGCATTTTAGCTGCTACTGGATTTCACTTCTGTCACCATCTCCATATCTGATGTAGAGTAGCTAATGAGAAATGTTTAAACCAGACTTTTGAAAGAATCATGTGCTCCAGTGTCTGTGCACACTGATGTTGGGAATTTATCAGGGCTAACATTATACTCTTATTACCCATATCAGAATCATAGAATGCTTTGGGTTGGAAGGGACTTTAGAGGTCATCTAGCCCAACCCCCCTGCAGTGAGCAGGGACAGCTTTCAGTAGATCAGGTTGCTCAGAGCCCCGTCCAACCTGACCTTGAATGTTTCTAGGGATGGGGCCTCCACTACCTCTCTGGGCAACTTGTTCCAGTGCATGACCACCCTCATTGTAAAAAATTTCTTTCTAATGTCTAGTCTAAATCTATCCTCTTCCAGTTTAAATCCATTATTCCTTGTCCTGTCACAACAGGTCTTGCTAAAAAAATTGTCCTCATCTTTCCTATAGCAATAAAGTCTCCTTGCAGCCTTCTCTTCTCCAAGCTGAACAATCCCAACTCTCTCAGCCTGTCCTCGTAGGAGAGGTGCTCCAGCCCTTGGATCATTTTTGTGGCCCTCTTCTGGACCTGCTCCAACAGGTCCATGTCCTCCTTGTGCTGAGGGCTCCAGAGCTGGATGCAGTACTCCAGGTGAGGTCTCACCAGAGCAGAGTAGAGGGGCAGAATCACCTCCCTCGACCTGCTGGCCACGCTTCTTTTGATGCAGCCCAGGATTCGGTTGGCTTTCTGGGCTGCAAGTGCACATTGTTGGCTCATGTCCAGCTTTTCATCCACCAGTACCCCCAAGTCCTTCTCTGCAGTGCTGCTCTCAATCCCTTCATCCCCCAGCCTGTATTGATATCAGGAGTTGCCCCGTCCCAGGTGCAGGACCTTGCACTTGGCGTTGTTGAACCTCATGAGGTTCACAGAGGCCCACCTCTCCAGCTTGTCCAGGTCCCCTTGGATGTCATCTCGTCCTTCTGGCGTGTCAACTGCACCACTCAGCTTGGTGTCATCTGCAAACTTGCTGAGGGTGCACTCGATCCCACTGTCTGTGTCATTGATGAAGATGTTAAACAGCACCGGTCCCAGTAAAGACCCCTGAGGGACTCCACTTATCACCACTCTCCATGTGGACATCAAGCCATTGACCACGGCCCTCTGGATGCAACCATCCAGCCAATTCCTCATCCACCTAACAGTCCACCCATCAAACCCATATGTCCCCAATTTAGAGAGAAGGATGTTGTGGGGGACTGTGTCGAAGGCTTTACAGAAATCCAAGTAGATGACATCTATTGCTTTTCCCTTGTCCACTGATGCAGTCACTCCTTCATAGAAAGCCACTAGGTTGGGCGGGCAGGACTTGCCCTTGGTGAATCCATGCTGGCTGTCTTGAATCCCCTCCCTGTCCTCCATGTGCTTTAGCATAGCTTCTAGGAGGATGCATATGCAGTAAGCTTTTTTCTTCCAGCATTTCCTTACGGGAAAGCAAGACATCAATAAAGGCTATTTACTAAAAGTTTCTTCATACACAAATCTTGTAGGGTCCGATTTCCTGTCCGTATTTGGCTTTTGACAGAGTAGTTCCCCTCAAATTTATATAAGTAGGAATGTCTTGACCTAATTAGTGACTGAAGTTTAGCTTTAAACCAGCATGTTTTCCTCCTCTGTTTCAGCCTTTGATGTTATTTCTCTCCCAAAAAGGCAATTCACCATAATCTGACAAATCTAATTTTTAAAGCTAGACATTTATACATTTGTTTAAACACTTTGCAGGTTGATTATAGGCTTAGAGGGCCTTGTGTTGCTATATTGCCCACTTAGGCAAATGGGAAGATCTACATTTTTCCTGCCATCAGACTTGGACCAGAACTTGTTTGTACAGCTATTTTACCAAACATCCAATGCATATAAGCAGAAAGTCACATGTTGCCAGCAGAGATGCAAAATGTTAGAAACAGTAATGTGCATATAAGCCTAGGAGTTGCAAGGTCCCTCTGTTACAGTTCTAATCCCTGATTCAAGCGCTCTCTGTGCATTTGGATGGTTGCTCCACCTCTCTGCTTCAGATATAACCATCTTTAAAACAAAACTCTTCTCAGTGTGCCTGCTTAGAGTGAATTTTGTTGATGTTTGGATTTGTTGTGTCCTGGGGTTAGCCATCTTCCCAGTCCTTTTATGGCCTTTGGAAGAGAGCCTTGCTCTGGTCTTAGGTCTTCTCTTCAGCAGGTCATCTTGTAGTTGGGTCTCTTGCCAGGCTGGGAATGCTGGCCATGGCTGCCTGTGATCACCTCAGCAAGTTAAGTTTTGTTTGACACCTGCAATTCTGCTCTATCTGTAAAACATTAACAGTGGCCAGGCAGCTTTCACTAAGCACAGTACTGTTTATTTCAGGAACAAAAAGTGTCAGAGGAGCAAACCTGTCATTAAAAAAAACAATAGAAAGCCTGCACAAATGCTGAACAGAGAGGGCATTAGGTATTGTAGGCCTTGGCAGATACATTAGTGCAGTGATATCAGTTCTTTGTTCCAACCTGGCTTGCCTTCATCTGGCTGCTCATGGATTCAGTGTGAGTGACTTCTCTTTATCAGGCTGAGTCACTTTTTGCCTTTCCCAGTTCTGGATCTGGTGGACTACTTCAGCCAGACAAAACCAGGGTATGCCGTTTCCAGACCCATCAAGTGTGACACGAACACAGCTTTTGCCTCTGTTTCTCCCCTTTACAAGTAGATACAGTCAACACTTAAATGCAAGGGTCTTCGAATATTCCCAACATGTATGGCTTCTGACCCATTCATTCTTTCAGTGCTTCCAGGGCTCACCTCTGTCATTTGTGTGGTGCTAATATTGTTAGTAGCAATGCACCAAAAAGCTTCTGTAGAGGTGTTAGTGCAGTGTTGGTGTGCTTTGTGGTCTTTTAGGGAAGTCATGGTAAAGAAGCCTGTAGGTTGCCAGTTCTTTTCCTTAAATATCTTTAATATCTGGTAGAGGTGTTTACTGCGTGCCAAAAGATTCCCATTTTCATTTAGTATTTCTCCGTAAAATAACAGCTGTTGTATTATGAACCTCTTTCTAGGTGGACGTGTGGAAAAGAGTTTTCTATTTAAATTATCATCTTGAATATCAGGAGAGGGCAATAATGCAGAGAGGGAATACAGCAGCCTCGTGCCTTCTCAGTGATTTTCAGGGTCCTTATGCCTGTGAATAAAACTGTTTCTGTGCTTTGCAAGGAGGGCCCATATCGCTATATAGCCCAGACTGATAATGAAGCCAGTAATGATCACCCACTAAAGCATTTCTAAAGAAATCAGTCAGTGGGGGATATTGGTGTACCAAAAGCCAGGTTTTGGCCTCAATCCTGCAAAAGAAGCATAGTCCATGCAGCATGTTCAGCCTGTTGACTGGGTAGAATCAATCATGGCACAAATGGTGGACAGCACAAACATAAAATTCTTGGCAGGATAAGGCTTAAAGCAGAAAGATTTGTTCTGTAGAGGTTGTCAAGCTAGCCATGTGGATTTTGAAGGTTCAGCATATGTTTTTCTTCTCTTAGTTTTCTAAACCAAACTAAATCATTCCCACTCCTTAGTGTTTATAACACTTAAACACGCTGTTTATAACATTTGAATATTCCCATGCTGCCCTTCACAACTACTGTAATGACTGTGTATGCATTTAGCCTTTGTAATCTTTCTCATCCATTGATCTCTGCAGCCCTAAAATTTTTTTCTTCACTGAAGATCTTCCTCTTTGTAATAAGCTTATAATTGAATACCATTTTTCAGATAAAATCACTTTCGATTCTCAAGAGATTTTTTGCACCGTGGTGCTTCAGTGCACACATCTCAGTTGTCTTTGGGGTTCTTTTTTTTTTTTTTTTCCTGCTGTATCAGATCACAAATACCTGTCTAATTTAATGTCTGCTGTTATGTCTTTCAACATTGTTATAGGCCCATTTTTCAAATACTGCAAATTATTTCCCCCCTATTTAATGAACATTGTTAACCTGCACAAGTGTCATCCTTGTTCACATTTCAGATCTTCCTATGTCCCTTTATATCATGTCTGTATACTGCCTTGGGCTTGCAGCATCTCATATTTTAATATCTTCTAGCAAATTTCATGAGTGCACTGTTTTCTCCTAATCCTCATTTTCCAAATTGTGCTGTACTCAATGGGGAGGCTTCCACTGACTGCAAGAACTTTGGAACTGTTGTTATATTAAAAAGAAGCAAATAAAACTTCCATGTTGTACCTCACCACACATTGCATGTCTTCAGTTTTTCAGTATGCACTGAAGCAGTCACGATCATCTTTCTTTGGATTCCTCCCTCCCATTCTTAGTTCTGTGTGCAAGCTGGATGTCATTAATTGTGGAAAAGTTTGTGCAATGCATAGCTAAAGTATAGCTGTTGCTGTACTAAAACCCAGCTGTGGTCCATCTGCTGCAGTGGTGAGAATAAATCTGGAAGTGCACGAGCTTTAGAGAGAAGTCTGCAGCTGGGACAGGCATAGCTGAAGTAGCGATGAGAGCTCGGTGGGTACTATCATGCTTTTAAGTGCATGCAGAACCAAATGACACCAGTATTGCTAGACAGATGCCCATCCCACTGCAATCTAACATCTGCTGTGGGTTATTTAGCCCCCACAGACTGTTATTGCTGAGCCCCAGCTCAGCTCTTTGCTTTCCTCATTCTGTTGACCTTTTCAGCAGAAGATTTGTGGTTACTGGAGAGAAATAGATGAGCGATGGGTTGTGCTGCTGCACAGCCCCCAAACACCTCAAGGATACCATAGAAGAATAACGACCATTGCCATCAGCTCTGCTTTTAGCCAGAGGCTCCACTGTTGCAGGGAAGGAGAGGCAAGTCCCTCAAGTGACAGAGCTCAGACTCTGTGGTTAGCTCAAGTGCAAGGAGGGTGGGACAGTGAGAAAGGACTAGATCCACGGTTCATCCAGAGCCTTCTGAAAACCCATAGGCATATGAGCCCCAAGATTTAATAGGGTCTTTGTAATTGGCAGTCTTGTTTGCTTTTTTATTGGTATTGGTGTCATGAAAGATCAGAATGATATCTCCCAGCAGTAATTTGGAGGCTGCTGAAGTGGTAAAGGATAATGCCATATATGGCTCTGAAAGTAAGCTAGATGTTCAAAGGTAAAAGTGTTTTGCTGAAAGTTTTAACTCCTTGATTTTGGGAGTAGACGATAGGTGTCCTTTGGGTTGATGTGTAATTCTTTCTGCTTCAGATTGGGTGGCTCAGGTTTTAAACCTACCATGCCTGCCTTTCCGTGTGCCTGGAGCAGTTTTACTTGGGACAGTGTCTTCTGCCTTTGGTGAACAAGAATTGTTGCAACTTTGCCAACTCTATCCCTTTTTATTACAGTTTATGCTCTTTTTATCTCCCTACTTTGGTCTTTCTCTTGTCATGTCTTCCCCTCACTGCTGTTCTCCAATCATTGTTCATATTTTCTCCCTCCCTATTTACTTTTCTTTCTGGGTAGGGGGTTAATTTTTGTGGGATTAAAATGGAACCATTCATGTACTTGAAACAAAGCACATGCATAGCTCTTAGATCAAGGACTGAGCTTTCGGCACCGATGAAGGATTAGGACCTTGTTTTCCAGAACTCTCCTCCCTAAGAAGCTACAGAAGGAGGGATGCTAACTCTAAATTGCAGTATATTCATTGTCTGCAGCAGAAATTGGCAAATGAATTAACAGTGAAGCTTTGATCCATGTTAAAGCTGGATCTGTAGCTGTTGAAGTCAGTGGAAACTTTTCTATCGACTCCTATAATGATAGCCATTATTTGTGATTTTTTTTTTACTGTGGTACTTTGTAAATAAGAAATTGGTATTTGCATCTTCTGCATACATTTCTCATTAATAGCTCCTCTCCTGCAGAATGATGACCACTTGTATTGTACAACTCTTAGGGAAGCACGGTTTCCAAGGGCTAGGTTTTGCAATGCTAACGGGTTGCAAAAGGACACACTGGCGTGGCCTGATACAACTCGCTACGAGCTGCACTTGTGAATTGTAGAGGCTGTCGTCATCATTTTGTGTTCTTCAAGTGATAAATTGGGTAGTAAGAGAAGATACATCAGGAATAGGAAGCTTATCCATGGCTTATGTCTGTATTATCTTGCAAAATAACTTTATTGATATTCTTTACTTTACAGTGTCCCTTTTCTGCAATTTTCCATGCAAACTGCAAAACAGATCAACCAGAGCTTGGCCTTTTTGTACAGAAAATTATTTTTAAAAGCGTTTTGCTAACTATCTTCATATGTCACTATAGTACAGACATACATATTGGCCAAAAGCACTTATAAATTTCAAGCTAAAGCAAATTTGTTCAGCTAAAAGCTGTAAGTCCTTCTGTAATTTCAGGAGTACAGCATTTCTTATTCATAAGGGATCAAGACATGAAGTGTAGCTTCTATTTTTACGCCATAATTGCATTAAGTTTATAGAAGGCAAGTGTGGTAATATGTAGTGCTAAATCAAATTAGTGATGGATAAGAGACTGGAATAGCGTACCAAGTTTGAGAATGTGGAAAGATAGGCTGATCATATATATCAGCAAAATACTGTTTGAGAAAGAGGAGTAGGTTTTTCATTTCTGCCTCTTAAGTAAAACCAAACTGACCAGAAGGGTCACTCAGCTATTTGTAATTTAAACTCCATCAGTCCTTATGAGGAAGATGTATTGACTATCTGTGTGCTTCTCTGTGGGAATTTCAGGCAAGCTTTCAAACACCGAGGTCCTGTTTTGTGTAGGATGCTGACAGCACTTGATGTCCCCATTACGTTTTTTTACAGATCTTTTTGAGGGGTTGCCTTTGTCAACATTTTGCCTAATTTCTCTGAAGAACAGCCTGCTTTTTGTCAATTGGTTACTGTCTTTCATCTGAAAGATAGCTTTCTTTGGTGGCCGTGGTTCTTTATCTCTCTCTATATATAGTGCTTGTGAAGTATATTGGGATCGCTCAGCATGGAAGTGACAGCGCAGAATATTTTTAGCAGTAAAAGGCTGTGCTTGGAGGTATCTGGTTCGGTGAGGACAAACAGTCTGTCAGAATTGCTGCTGGTTCCCAAAGCACTTGCTAACGTTTGCCTTTAGTGTGCCTTGATCCTTCTGGCTGCTGCTCAGGCCCCGGCTGCCTGGCGCCTGGTTGTGCATCACCTTCTCTGTTTCCTCCAGGGACTGTGCGAGATGCAGGAGGTCTGACTGCTGCTGCTCCTGTCCCAGCACAGCTTTGCAGCTCTGCAGCCGCCTTCCCTCTCGCCAGCAAGAGGCAGCCAGCACCTCTGTGTGCCCCGGAGCAGGAGAGGCAGAGAGCAATGTCTGCTGGCTCCCTGTCTTAGATGCCCTCACTGTCCCCATCTCCAGCTCCGGGACCAGCTGATGATGTTCAAAGGGCAGCACATCCCGAATACTCCCTCATTTGACACTTTCCTTAATTCGTTAGCTGTTTACCATCCAGGGAAATGAAGCTGCAGATCTGAGCAATTGCAAAGTGTCTGCTTTTTGGCCAAGCGGGGCCAAACCCAGGCTATGCAGTGGAGTGCCAGCTAAGCAGAGAGCTAGTTTAAAGGTTAATCTCATTTCAAAAATAGAGGGAGGGAGATGCATTACAATGCTTCATTGGAAAAATGTCAAAAGCTATTAGCTGCTGTCTGAAATATATGAAAGGGAGCAGCATTAACTCTGCTCTTCATTTTGTGTGGAAGTGAAACGAAGCATTTCACCATTTACCTTTGGGAATTAAGATGCAACATGTTTTTAAGGTCAGTTCCTTTGTTATAGGGATTCTCAGTAGAAATATGAAATAAAATTTGTTTTTCTTTGCACATACTCTTTCTCTTTAATATGCCATATCTATTCACTTGCATATGGCATGAATGTTGATAAATATATGTACACACATATGCACATATATGTAGTGTGCTAAACAGCTGTGTATTTCACACTCACAATTTTCTTTGTCAATGTGCTACATACATAATGTCCGTGTTCAGGGAATAGCATGCCTGGAATAGTATCACCTGCCAAGTAAAACAGGTCAATTCAGGCATATTCATACATTCCAACCTCCTGACCAGTTTCAACTACTGCTATTTTTAACTTGGCAGGGAATGTTTCTTTCTTATCTTTCACCTTCCAAAAATTTTTTCACCTTCAAACTTTCAGTTTTCACCTTCAAAAACTGAAAGAGAAAGATTTCCCTTCTGGACCTGTATGTATTTTTCTAGAGCTAAAATTTGTCTGGCTTAAAAGTCCCAACTAATGTAAATTTCTACTGGACTAAAAATAAGTTGTATTTCTTTGGAAAGAGGGAAGTACCTAGCTTTTCAAAAGAGACAGGGCTTACATCAGGCTGTGAGAAGGATCTACATACTGGATTTCTAAATCATGACATTTGTAAATATAGTTTATTTACAAAAATGTTTTTATACATATAGGCCTCTGCTGCTCCTACTTGGGGTGACCTGCATATTGCAGAGCTTTATAAACTTGTACTAAAATATCCTTTCTACTGTCTGAGCGTGTTTTTTCTCAGTGGCCACTGTCCATAAACTGTGTGTGCATGACTAGCTCCATGTGTGTGTATCCCTTCCCTGATGTGCTTTGCAACTTGACCTTTTGCTCTGGACACTGTTCTTCCTCCACACCCCTGTCTCTCGCCTCTGTGACAGGAGGCAGCGTGCAGATGCTACTGGTGGGAGCAGCCTGTTCCAGCTTTCCTGTGGCCGCACCTGTCAGCTGTAGCCATAGACAAGCTTGCTTTTATCCTTTTGCTTTGGGGGTCTTCTACCTTGGACGTGCAGGTAGAGAGTGGTCCCTCTTTCTCAGCCTGGTTTTCCAGGCCTCGTGCCCGTTTCCGACAAAAAGGAGGAAAGGGCTTTCTGCAGTCATCCCTGCTGGCTCAGCTCACAATAGGGATGTGATTTGGTTTGGGTATGGGCATATGTAGACATCTCTGTCAAATTAGATTGCATGACACAGAGTTTACGCTGCCTTTGTGCCAGCTGTAGGAAGCAGACAACAGCCGATGCAGTGGAAGTGCCAGCTGGCCCCCACAGATACTACATATGAACATAGCATTTTAAATCTGATTCTGGGATGTCATGTGCCACTAAACTCTGGCCTAGAAATGCCTGCAATTTCGTAAGCAAGGCCATCCAGTCTAGCTCAGCTAAGCCTCCTTAAGCAAGCATGGTATTTTATAAACAATCTATCTTGAGGAACAGTAATTACCCATACATCTTAATAACATGGCAGGCATTGGAGCTTTGCCAGCAGCTTACAGAGACTAAATATGACAAGTAAACGTCACGAGTGATGAAGCCAGAGAGCAGCATGCCTGAACCGAGGGATGCTGTCTGTGTCCCATTAGGATGAGGGGCCAGGCAAGGTTCCCAGGCTCCAGCTCAGTGCAATGTTTCAGTATATGCTCACCTTTAAGCATGAAGTGTTTTCCTGCCAAAGCAGAAGGGACAGTTCATAGGTTTAAATCTTCTTGTGTGTATATAAGTGTTCCTACTTCTACAGAATGATTTGGGTAATCCTGGAGGTCCTTCACTGAAGGTAGTCATTAGTAAGCCAAAGCTCTGAGAGCAATGGTGTATACTTATCTGCCCCTTTTTTATACATAATTTGGCATTTAAAGGAAGACACAATCAACTAGAAAGTACAGAGGAAGAACAGAAATCATACCAGAAGATTTTACTGTTGAAGGGCTACCACAGCGATGTCCTATGTGAATGTGCTGAAAGATTTCCACTTCAATACAGAACATGAAACATGGCTAGTGAAATAATTACTGACAATTAGCAAGTCAGCAAAGGGAAGAGGTATTGTAGATAGCATTGCCATTTATAATTATCCATTGTAATCATTAATGACCTCTTTAAAAGATTTCTGTTGTAAATCCCTCAACAGTGGCACCAAAGAGCTCAGGGTTGGTAGCCCACTTACCTTCCTCCTTTGAGAGCACAACTATGTAAAACCAACAGGACAACATTGGCATCTGCTTGCTTGCTTTCACTTTCAGTGAAAGTGTAGTTTCCTTTGATTTAGAAGTCTACTTTGTTTAACTTTTGTATATATACATTTTAATATGTTAGTCTTTGAGTTGCTTGCCTTTGTCCATTGGGCTGCCTCTTCTGCTCTGCAATTGGTCACACCATCAATCTGTTCTTAGGCCACGGTGTCCCTCATTGTGTGGCATCATCTTTGTTTGCTCATTGACCTACGTGATAACGAAGCGAGCGCTTCACAGTGTTTACAATTGATGTATTTTAATCTGGGCTTGAGTGGTTCACATTTTTCCTCAGCTTTTAGGGCAACTAATAATTCATGTAATTGTCTCCAGAACAGAGTCTCAGCACCCACCCAGGATTGTTTCCATAGCAAGGCTGAGTTGGTTAAAGTGCATTTGTACAAATCTCTGTTAATATTAAAATTGTCTTCATTGCTGAGAGGAAAAATCCAGGAGGCGGCTGGCTGGTCGCCACAGGTAGAGATCGTGGCCTTTTGCTTTGGCAGGGCACAGATACAAAATTCATTTCATCCCCCTGAAGCTGTAGCAATAAGGCCACAGCCGGGCCCATCCTGGGTCACTGCTTCAGCCGCTTGAGTTCACGGCCATTCCGGGCTCCCACAGGCCACTGCCTGTGAACCCCGCTCCCCTCAGACAGGCTGTAAATGTCTCCATATATCTGTTTCATTTTTGCTTTGCTGTTTGTATTTAGTGATGATCAAAACCGTTAAGTGTTGGCCCGGTATGGTGGCAATATGTGCATTTGTGTTTGCTTGAAAGCCCGGTGTAAGCTAGTAAGTTGGCGAGCGTGGCCCTGAGGCTGCAGCACGGTCTCGCTGGCTGCTTTTTAAGCTGTTGGATAAGAGGGTCAAGAACCAGGCCCTTGCCTGGAGGCCAGGATGTGTTTGCTCACATCTGCGCTGCATAGGGCTTGCAGATTGGTCTGGAAGAGGGCTTGTTGAAGCAGTCTAAAATGAAACTTGGAAGCAGACTGAAAATTTATTTGTGTGGACAGCCAGGCAGCCACTTCTCAGCGGCCACTCCACTACCCACCCGCCTTTTATTTACATGCAGCCCTGTGTGTGCAAGGCAGTTGCTTCCTCAGCCTTGGTTTTCAGCAACTTTTTAGAGATTATTCATTTTTATAGATTAGTCCTTGACTTACCTGAAGACCAGCTTGGTAGTCTGACAGCTGCTAGGTGTCTCGAAACACTGCAAGGGGACAGCATTTTGTCGTCAGTCATTTAGTTTTGGAGGCTGAGAGCTGTGAAGGCACCCAGTGAGTGGGATTCTTCAAAAATAAATATCCTTTGTATGCTGCAAGAAATAACCACATCTGTTGTGATATGAGTGAGTGTAATACAGATGCCTACACATAACTATTTTCTGTGGGTTTTTTTTAAGGGAAGAGTTGAGGCAAAGGAGGGGATTCTTTTTTGCTACCATTCTCTCTTGCAGCTAGATAATTATGTTTAATTAGGTAGTTCATCCATGCTAAGCTAGATGTTTTCATTTTTGATAATTTTGTAGGGATGTGTTTTTTAAAATTACATTTCAGGAAAAGCTGTGATTTTTAAGAAGAGCTGCACTTTTTAAAAATATAAATGAGTGAAAAAGCTAATTTCTCAACATGTGGTGCCAGGCTGTCTAGCAGCTCTAGTATGTTCTGTCAAGCAAAAGGCGTATTTTTAGCCTGACTCTGCTATGCATGTTGTCGTAACAGGCGCTTGATGAGACTGTTTTCTTTGTTTATAGATGAGGTCTTGTCCGAAAACTTTTTGGACTACAAGAACCGTGGCGTCAATGGCTCTCACCGTGGTCAGATTATCTGGAAGATTGATGCCAGCTCTTACTTTGTGGAGCGTAAGTATTTTTCCAGTCCTGCTCTGGTATAATTCAGTCACTGCAGAAAGATAATTGAACTGTTTAAGTTGTTCTTCTGATGTTTTTATGCCTAATATGTCCTTTAGGAAAGGCCAAAAATATTACCAAAATCTTTGAATGTATTGAGAGGAACTGAAACATTTTATGGAGCAGAAAACCACAGTTTCTGCAAGCAAATAAATGTTGTGAACACTGACTTATTTACATATTTTTTATACAGTTATGAATAAGTGTTTTAATCCATTTGCTGCTATTTGGACTGTATCATTAATAATAAGCTGCATTAAATTTAATATGGTATTAAGGAATAACACCATATATACCAGTAAATTAATATATATTAAGGAAGAGAGGAACTCAGGAGCATAACCTCACTCCAGGAAGATTCACACTGACTTGGAAGACTTCATGGTGCATCCAGCTTCCACCAGATTCAGGTAGATTCAGAGGTAAAAGGGGTCGAGTTGTGATCATCATCTAGACTGATAAAAGTAGTTTATGCAGTTGCAGCAAGGTACACCGATTTCAAATTAATTGTTGCTCATTATTTTCATATGTTACCCAGAGCATCTGATGCAATGCAGTGTAACTCTTTTCCACCCCCTTAGCAATCAAAATACAGAAACAATGAATTTGCTTCTGCAAAGTACTATGTACTTTGTATAGCAAATTAACATTTCCAGGCTTGGCTGTCCCACATCCCTGACCAAAGTGAACCTGACCATTTGAGTCCCTCCTCTTTTCAGAGAGTTACCATGTGCTAGTGTGAATGGAATTCATGGTCGTCTTTGGACAACAGAACTAGGGTACTCAAATGACTGGGCTGAGATCTATAGCAAAATATCTGTGGGGAAAGAGCTATGTGTATCCTTAAAGAGGAGTTAAGTGTGAAGAAGCCTAGCATGCAACAATTTCAGTTTTTCATTGTACTGAATGTTTCCAATGATCTACCTTACCATGCTGGGCAAAATTCAGGAGTTTTATAAAAGCATATATAAAGCATATATAAATTGCATGACAGTCAGGTATGTCTGTTTAAGACTGTCTGCATTTGAGAGCAATCAAGGGAATGTTTGATATAACCTAAATTCTAAAGGATTTGGAAAGGATATGAGTTATACTTGATTAGATTAATCTATGACTTTGACCTTAAGTATCTGATATCAGCAAGGATGCTACATGCAGACATTTTACAGATACTCAGTCCTAGAAACAGGTTATCTCTTTGCAGTATGAAGCATTGCTGATGGTTTGTAACACCTAGTGCTAAGTTAAACTGAGAATGTTGTTCTAAATAATTAAGGGAGCTGCTGAAATGTCTACAGGACATACAGGATGTTTCTATCCTGTCCCATTTATGGGAAATTGTTTAATATAGAAGAACACTGTTTTTAGTTATCCTGGTTTTGGGGCAGAAATACATTACAGGATCTAACCGTTAAAGCAGACTCTAATTTGCAGCTGCTTCTTTGAGCTGTGGTTCCTGATCTGTGAGGCTGATCATGCTTTCTTTTAGCTGTTAAGGAAGCGTGGGGAGGAGATATAAAATCCCAGAACTGGATTTTGAAGAGGCCTTAGTACCTCAGTTTATTGAGGAAGGGTGGAAATGGGACTGGGCTGCCAGTAGCTCCCCTGCCTAATCCACAACAGAAAAGAAAGAGGCAATGTGAGAAATGCTTAGGAGAAAGGCTCTTCAGGAGGGCCACATTTCATTAAGGGCTCAACTGCACAATGAATTATGTCAGCTTAATAAGTTGCCCCCATTAGCTGAGACACAGTAGCTGTTGTTAATTGATTGCATGTACATTCTTCACTTGCCCTACTGTAAGAAAATGCAACTTAGCATAACCATCCTTCACTGATGCTTAAAACTAAGTCATACTACACCGTAGTTGGGCAGCCCACGCTTGATGAGTTGCTGCCTCTTGGTAATTTGTTATGCTGCCATCATTAGGTTGTGAATCTCAGCCCTGAGATTATGTACCAGTGCACTCATCAAGGACAAATCATTGCCCTGACCAGAATTAAAATAGGAGAAAATGAAGTAGGCAGTAGTAAATAACAGCACATGTGGATACTCTTAGAGCCACTTGACTATTGAAGTGGGAAGTTAAAGCAGTGAAAAATGTTCATGCATGTAAATTTTGTATATCTAAAAGCATATTTGAGGGTTCCTGCTCATTGTTGAGACTTACATATGAAAGTACACAGCTTTGCAGTTGATTAAGTGTTATGTTAAAAACTGCGGTGTCTGAAAACCTCATGTATTTTCTACCCAAAGAGGACAGTGTAACCCACCTTCCTTCAGACTTTTATTTTTTGGACAGAGTTCATGTCTTCCTTTTCTGTTGCATAGCACACAATATGGTGATGTTTGCAGGAATCTGAAAGATGCTGGTCATCAAAACCAAACTCGCCTAAGAAATCTATTTTCTTTTTCTTGCCATTCACTACAGAACTGAGAGAACCTGGAGGACAGGACAAGGGTATGTTCAGTGGTAACGTGGTGTAAGAATTGCCATGTTGGTCCAAAGTTAACCTGCCCGGTGTTCTGTCTCCAAAAATGGCCAATATTGTAGACTTAAGGAGGGCATAAAGGTAAGCAAGTGTTAGTGAGTCTTCTAGCTGGAGCATTCTTAGCTTCTGTTAATCTGTATCTCAGGTGCTCCCTGAGATAGGTAGTTTTTTATTCAGTGGTTGTCAAGGCATAAAGTAGGTAGCTAAGATGTGGTAATTTATTTTCAAGGTATCCGTATTGTTTTTCTATGCATTATGTTATACTTCCCTTAACTTGCTATTGAGTGGAGTCTTGCTGATTATAGCGTTAATTCTCTATAAAACAGAGTAGCTGACTTATGAAGGCAGCCCTTAGTTTCTGTTTTTGCTTTCCCTGTACCTTGGTATCTTTTCACCATGTGAGTCAATATTGGCAATTTATCAACCACACAGCACTTCAGAAAATGTTATGGTATACACTGCAGTGTCTAGGCCATCACAGCTGGCAGGAGCCATGATACAGGGGAAATCACAGGATGGCCAAATAAAGAATCAGCCTTACATAGAGAATTTAAAGTTCCCAAGAACTTGAGGCACCCCACACAAACTGGTTTGGTTCCTGTTCTTGAAATGTATAAAGGTTTAACATTTTTGGTGGTGCTGTTGTGTGAGGTAAAATAGGCTTATTATTGGGGGACCATGGGGATCATCCTGTCCAACCCCAGAAGTCAAAGTTTTGCTTTTGCCAGCAGCTAGACTTTAGGACTCCCCACGGGGTGTTTTTGTACCACATTTAAGGAAATTACCCTTATGCTGTGACCAGCCAGCCACTTGACAGAAAGAGCTTAAAAAGACATTTTTGAATTTTTTTTTTTTTTGAGAGCTATATGAGGGAACTTGAAAAATCAAAGGTATTAAAGATTGACTGATTTGCAATAGTGAAATTCCCATTAATATGAAAAAAGTGTTAGGAATGAGGTCAAGTAAATAGAGAGTTATTAGTCATTTTCTATATTTTGAATCTGGAGGCATGTATAATGTGTTTGGGAGTACTGTTTTGTATTTTGTTCAAAAGCCTTAATGTTCCCCGATTAGTTACCGCTTCTTTCCTGCATTTTTGAAAATTAACAAGTAAGTGAAATATGACACTAACTATGTAACCTGTAGTCATTATACATAAACCCACTACTTAGGTACTTAACAGAATACTGACATCTAATGACTGTAGATAGTAATTTGCATGCAATGGTCTAGGACCTGGCATAGGAGTGAATAAAGGCAAAAGTGGCTGGAAGTTATTTTCTTTGTGGTGGCAGATTATCACAACAGAAATCTTCTATTGGACTCAGTTGTAATAATAATTACTGGCAAAAATCATCAACCCGGAGGACCACACTAGACAGAAATTGTGCACATGCTGCTGCTATGGGCAGAGGAAACTAGCAGTATTGCGAGAGATTTGTAGAAGTGCATCAGGAGTGGAGAACACAAAGGAAAGCATGGCAAGAAATTGAAACTATTTTTTAACTGCACTTCTTGTAAAACTGAAATTCTGCAATTTCAGATGCTTCTGTTCAAGCTATACTTTCACAGTATTCTCTGTGGATTGCCCAGTCTGAGTCATTAAGGGTTACTTTTTCAGGTGTGTTTAAAATCTCACTAGGTTAAGAAAATGCTTTTTGTGTGGTAGGTCAATGACAATGCAAAATAGTTTTCTCTTTTTGGAACATGGTTTTACATTTTGGGGGTATTTGGAAAAAATACATGTTGCTTTTGCATTTGTTGATAGCCTGGTTTAAGACCATCTAGAAAGCCCTATCACTTTCCAAAACAAAAATAATTTCTTAACACCTACCCATACAGCATTTTCAGATACCATAGATGTTTCAAGTTTGTGTTTTAGTGATCTGCTTTTTCACCTTGAAAAGGATTCTCTTTCCCAGAGAAGCGTATGCCTTTCCACTTTGCATATCACAAACTTGCAACATAATGTTGCCAGACAGATATGTAATTGGTGTGAGCCAGAGAGGGAATTGCTTCCAAATTGCAGCATGAGTGCCGGCAGAACAGAACTCATCTCCTATTAATACCCAGCAAACAAAAAGCCTTAACAGCTGCAGAGGCAATGTTGCACGATGTCCAGTTTTGTATTCCTGCAGAAGTCTAGCAATTTGGGGTTTTATGACAGCCAGTGGTAAACAGTAACCATCCATAACCATGAAATGATTGGGGTTTGGGGAGAGGAAGGAGGAGGGAAGAGATGCTACGTGCCACTAGGGGTGTGTACTTTGTATTAAGGCTTGGAGGGCACTGCAGTGAAAGAAGCAGCTTATAATGGGTTTTCCAGGAAAGTAAACATGCTCTGCTTCACTGCAATTTCTGGCACACTTTTTTGGCTTATACAGCAATACAAAGAGAGAGTGTGCAAGAGACCGTTTCACTGAGGTGCGATGCAGCATTGTCCTGTAAGCACAATATCAAACTAGCATATCCTTAAAATGATGAGAAAAGTTTTGACACTACGCAGAATTGCACTGAAGATAGCCAAATACCTGGGACCCTGTTAATCTACTGGCCTTTCTGTAGATTGTTTTACTACCTGGCAACTAAGAAAACCATTTCCAAGTGTAACCAGTCATCTGCGTGGCACTTCTATGCGGAAGCTTATGCAGCAGTTGTTTGCTTAAATTTCTTGCTGCTGTTGTTGCTGCATTTTTATTAATAGCAAAGATGGATGATAGGCTTTGCAGAGAGCAGAAATTATAGTTATTTATTCCTATTGACTAGCAGGGAAATAATGGTAAAAAAAGCAAGCAACTGAAGTCAGAGGTCTGAGAGATTCTGGTACATCTGCAGGTAGAAAGCGTATGTTCTAGGTCATGGTTAATATGCCATATATTAATAAGTATTAATAATATATTATACAAAAAAAGGTGTAGACATGGCACTTTGGGAGATGGTTTAGTAGGCATGGTGGTGTTGGGTTGACTGTTGGACTGATGATCTGAGAGGCCTTTTCCAACCTTAATGATTCCTAGTTTTACTTTCATTAAAAAATAATCGAGCCATCAAGCCAGGAAACATGAAATTAATTATTACTCTACCCTTAATTGGTTTAGTGGTGGACTTTGTAGTGTTATGTTAATGGTTGGACTTGATGGTTTTAAAGGTCTTTTCCAACCTAAATGATTCTATGATTCTATGTGTGTACATTTATGGAATATGTACTGAAATGTGCCCCAAACTGGCAAACAATCAGCCCTTTCATCTGGGGCTCTCTCTAGAAAACACATCTTTTGCATCGCTTTAGGAAGCCGATATAAAGGCCACTTTCAAAGTACAAATAATTGAAGGGTGTTGTAGCCTCAAATGTTTCCAAATAAATGAGGCACAGTCATATCAACAAAAGCTTTAATGAAGCTGGAGTATTTGCAGAGTGTTCCTTTTTCTGGACAGGCTGTTGACAAGTCCAGTCCACTAAAATAATTTCCTGTCTCTGTTTTCATTACCCCAATGTCTCTGAAATCACATGCGCTTCACTTTATGAAAGAGTGCATGAGGGGAGAAAATAGAGATAAGGCTGTTGAAGTCCATCCTGCTATACCTTTGAGCAAATTAGAATATACTGCAGGACTTTAGCCTTCAGGGGTCCACAGATGGTAAAAACTGGAGCAATACAGAAGCACCTTCAACACTGTGAAGCCTGTTTAGCAGAATGGTTAAAGATGTCAAAGAAAAACCAGATATGAAGCAATTAGAGAGAGATTTGTGCACCAAAAGGTGCATCTAGTGCTTGTCTCTCTCCCAAGGAAGACATACCGTAGTTTTGAGGCTCTTTCTCTTCATCTCCTTGCACATGTAGTAGCCTTACTGATGCTTTTTGGTTATCTTTACCACCCTACACAATTTAAAAATTCCTCCTTCTTTTCCTCAGCCTGGTACCCTTATAGTAGTTTAATATTCATATCTGAGCTAGGCTTAGCTTTGGGAGGAGGAGCACAGTCTAAGCCTGGATGAAAACATTTCCCAATTCAGGGCTGTTGAGGTTCCTCAAGAACCCTTTGCTTTGAATCCTTTGATCAGCCCTTTAATCTTTGCCATTGGTGCATTTCCTGTTAGTTTTTCTCTGACAAAGTCTTTCTGTGCCAGGATAGGCAGCAACGTATCATAAATGAAAACAAAGGTCAATCCACACAAGACATTAGACAGCTATTTCTCAGCTTCCTGCATGGTTGCGTCGTGGTAGCTTAACTGAGAGACTTGTCTGCGAATCTGATTTTTCTCCATCTTTCTCTCCCTTTCCACAACTTGTTTTGACATGTGGACATATTTTGTTTGTATTGTGGAGATCAGGGCTGTTTGTTTATTTGTTCCCACACAGGGAAGATGCTTGTGTTGCAGCATGCATGCTTGGAGACACCATGCTGGGACAGCCTGGCTGGTCCCCACACTACCTGCTCTCTGCTTTTCATGGCAGTACTTAAAGAAATTAAAAATCTCTGTTTCCACAAAGCTGAGATTGAAGTGAGAGCTCTGGTAGGTTGGTAATAGGAGTTTCAGAAAGCGCTCTCAAGGTCAACTGGAAAGCTTTAAATGAGAAATAATGTCTGATCTTAGGCACGCTGAAGTCAGAGCAAGTCTTTCTTCACTAAGCTGTAGTTCCCAGTCACAGAGACCACAGCTTATGTGGTCTCTTATCTCAGCTACTTAACCCTAAACAAGCACAGATATTGTATCAATGCATTAGAGACTGGGCATCATCTAATTCCCAAGGCAATGGTCAAGAAGTTGTGGTAACATTTAACTGAAGTTTTAGTGCTAAATACACTGAGCCTTGGGGCATTTGGGACCTGGTTTGGACACACAGATCTATTCTTGTTTGGTAACTTTAAAATTTTTATTAGTTGCTTTTTTTATTACAGTACTGTTTAGTGTCTCCCATGAAGAGTAGATAATTTCTATGTACTAAGATAATTTCTGTCCTAAAGAGCTAAGGCCAGATTTTTGAAGGTATAAGTTCAATGCAAATGTTTGAGAGCTAGGCTTCAAAGCTGAGATAGGGAAGATAGATTAAAAGGTGAGAGGTGGAAACAAAGACACAGAGTGAAGAAGTGACTTGTCAGTGCATGGGTACAACTGCAGATAAGACTTCAGTTTCCATACTCCCTGCTTAATGTCTCATCCAGTAATTTTAAGCCACCTCTAGTCTGTTTGCAGTCTGAACTATTGGGAATTACTTAAAAGTTGTAGCCTGAAAATAAATGTGCCCCGCTGCATGTACGTTCCTCTTCCTTTTGTTTTTTAAGGAACAGAGTTTCTGAAGGCTCTTCTGCTGGGAAGAGGAGAGAGGTTTCTATAGGGCTGTTATGGCTTTATCAAAGTTGGAATGAACCTCAGAAAAGGTGGTAATGAAGGAACCAGGACTTTTCCCTTCTTTTCTGTTCCATTTTTTATTTTTAAGTGAGCTGTGGGCATGCAGGATCTCCCTGCTTTCTTTCCCAGATGATGCCAGGTCGAGGGACAGCAGTAACTTCCCTTGCAGTCCAACAGCGCGACTCTTGCCTGGCTGATCTTCTACCTAGGAAAGACAAAGATTTGTGGAGGCATGTCAATGGCTGAACATAAGACTGACACAACTGGTTCCAGCCTTGCTTTTTCCCTGCAGCCAGGCTTGTCTCACATATGGAGGCAGAAGGGCACTGTTGTGCCAGTGCTGCTGGGTGACCCCGTGTTCTGGACACACAGACCATAGGGTCAACCCCCAGCTTTGCCTGGTGTCTTGTGTCCCAGAGTGCCAGAAGAGTGCAGCCTGGTGGGGATGCCCAGCCCCCAGGTCAGGTGCAAACTAGTGCCAAGTGGTACCTGAGGCACCAGATGTGCTTTCTGTTGTGAGATGCAACACCATGGGATTTTGTATCTTGGGATGAAGATGCTTGACAACAAGGGGGGGGGGAAGAATCACAGCTCTTTTCTGTTCTCTTCTCCTTCATTTATCACATTGTTTTCTTCATCGCTATTACCATTTTTTCTTGCACACATCTGCTCAGTCCCTAGTTTGACTAAGTCCTAACTTGGGAGATTTGGGAGGACATAGAAAATCGTGACTCTCTTTTGGGGGACACTGGCCTTCTTTCAGGCTTGTTTCATCTTAAGGTAAGGGGAAGGTTGACAAAGAGTTCACTGTTTCCAAGCATGAGCTTGTTGCTTCACACCCTTTACAAGAAACTGGTAAGGACTGGGGAGCAGCCAGTAATGCTGCCATTGCCAGGAGATTGAATGAAAAGAGGTTTATGTGGTCCCTACAGCAGTTCCCACTTGAATCTGTCAGGAGCTGGGAATGCATGGCTTCCCATGCTCCAGCACTAAAATTTGTGGGCAGCTATAATTTCTGATCTGGTCTGCACTACTCCCTCTTCTCCAGATCCCACTGAAGATACTGGGTATGGCCTACATCCTTCAGCACTTCTGGAGTCACTTGTCGATCATACAGTTGTTCCCTGGGATAGAGTAATTTAAGTAGAAGCCATCAGACCACTCTGTACCTGACAGCATACCATGGGGAATGGTACATCTTCACTTTGGGTCTGGAGGAGTCTAACTGTAGGTGCCAAAGTTTGAAAATATGGGTTGACATACATGTTCATTTTGCTCTTCCAGCTATGTCAGTAATATCCTCAAACACATCATACTTGCTTTAGATTCAGAACTCCTGTGCACATAATGTGTTTTCTGCTTTAGCTTTGGTATCACTCATGCATATCATGCACTTGAGGAAATGAAGAGAGATTCCTGAAATCCAGTAGTGTGGCTAGTAGATGTATTGTTCTCAGCTAACCTAGCATTTGATAAATGCATGAACAAATACCTATTGTTTTGCTGCTTTGAATTTTGGATATTGGTATTCTGCACAACAGGTGCTGAAGTCATGCAATTTATTTTAATGGATCAGTATATATTAGATAATGTTGTTTTGTGATTGATAACCTTTCCACTATTGACAGTAAGAGATTGCAGCGTTATCTTTGGCTCAAATCACTTAGTCTTTGCTAGTGTTAAATGCTTCTGGGAAGTTTGTTTTGGATGGTGCTGTCTAGGGATTTGGAGGAATTGCCCTGGAAGACAGATCCCCTCTCTTTGCTCCATTGCACAGGGACCCCTATGCTCTCCCCTTGGATGCTTCCTTTGAGCATGTTTCTGAAGCTGCTGCAAGCCAAGTTAGTCCCCACTGAATTCAGTAAGAATTGCTTGCATGCAGCCACTGAGTGCTGTCATGCCCAGCACCTTTCGTGTACAACCATGTACAGAGAGCCCAGGTGCAGACTTTGGCCCAAGTGGTTTTATCTTTTGTAGAAAAACAGAAGACAAATGCAGTGGAAATGGGAAGCAGCTGTGATTGGCAGAGTATCAGCACATGCATCAAAGGTCATATTTACTCCAAAAGAGTAGTAAGGTACTGAGCCTTGTTTCAATTATTTTCTTATTAAATACAAAAGAAAAAAGTACTGTGTTCAGGTTTTGATAATTAAGGATGTAAGTTCAGTTCATGAATGCAAAATTATTCAGGAGACATGGAGGCTATCTTGTTGGTGTCAGATCTCAGTACCATCAAACTTGAACATTTCTGATGATGGAGGGGATAAGGTTCCCAAGGACAAGGGTCTCTGAGCAAAGGCTTAGCTGCATCAAGGGCTTGCCTGAGAGAGCAAACTCAGCAGGTGGTTTATTGACCAAGCCCATCACTAGTTTAAAGGTCCTAAAGAATAGATCAGTGTCAGTAATTTACCAGTTCTAATTTTGGAGAATGTTATGGATTTTTTTTTTAATTCTGTTAAAGCATACTGTGAAAGTAATTAATCAAAACAGAACTTGGAGTGTATGAGTTAAAGATAACATTTTTCTTAGTCTGTGGAGGCAGTGAGTTTGCTTCACGTCTAAAAGAAAAACTCTTTTATACCTCTCTGCAGTAGTGAAGCATATGAAGGGCTCTTCTTGGATGTCTAGCATGGCACAGGAAAATCTCAGTATAAAGGGGGATAAATCCCTTCACATAATAGAGAAATTTGGTTGTAACCCTGCTATGTCATTGTTTGCTTTCGGCCAGCCACTCTGTGTCTCATGCCTTGTAGTGGTTATGGCAACATTTATCCAACTCATACTGTGGTGTTTGGACAATTTTATTAGAAAACTTATTTGACCTTCCATGAAGAAGGTGGAATTATATCTGTGGTGCAGTGCTGTAGTAACTCATCCTGCTTCTGAAGAAGTGCACATGTGATGCAGGAAGTCTTTTGATTATTGGCTTTTCTTGCTAACTAGCTAGTAAATCTAGCCCTGTTGTCATCTTACTCCTGGTCCAGGGTTTCCTGCTGTAGGACTGCCAGATGTCAAGAACACCATTTATATCCAGAATAGACTTACTCAGAGAGTGGGAGGTCAGCAGGGATGAATTAGTGTCTCCCTGCAGGGTTCAAATACTTTTGCCCAGCAGAACCATCTTTCTGCGGGGTCTTTGATATTGGTAGTAGGATCTTGAGAGCCTCAGACAAATAGTGGTTTATACTTCCAAGCTATTCTCCAACCCTTTCAATACTTTAGATATTTACTTTACCCCATTAGTAGCAGGTATAATTTCCTCCCATATCTCAGTGTTAATAGCTTTTTATAAGTTAAAAAGAAAAAAAAAAAAAAACAACTTGGAAATAAATACTTTTGCTGTAATTGTTTCTTAATTAAATTTCCATAATGATGCTTCTTTCTGTCCTTCCCCTTTCATTAAATTATCTATGCTAATTTCATTATGTGTTCTCTCTTTAAAAGTTGTCCTGCCTGTGGATTTTTTTCCAAGTCTCCTTTACCAAAAGTAGCTGCTACAGTGAGCCCTCTAAGAGTAGACAACAGTGTTTATTCCAGACCCTTCCTTCTCCTTGGCAGCAGAGCCTGTGTGCCTGGCAGGTATTTGTTCACTTCTGAAGCAGTAGGAAGCAGAGATGTGGGGAGGTGATGTGTTTACTTACCTGGAGTGAGCTGTCACAGCTCACTTGTAGCTCTAGACTCATTCCTGAGAGTAAGAGCTACAGATCTGACTGCTTCTCACTCTGGGGCCATTTTAAGGCAGCTTTCCATGATTAGACTGCATATACTGATAATCTTGCTTCCTCTTAGTGGCCCTTTCACACTAGAAGATATAAATACGATTGTTCAATAATCTTGGGTTGTCTGGTCCAACTGCTGGCTCAAGGCAGGTCTGGTTAGAGTAGGTTGCTCTAGACCCTGTCTAATCAAGTTTTAACTACCTTCAAGGATGGAGTTTCTTTCTGGGCAACCTGTTCTGGTGTTTGACTACCCTCATTGTGATTTTTGTTTTCTTACACTTAATCAGAAAATAATAATAATGGTGTAACCTAAATGTAAATGTGCCTCAGGCCTCAGATATAAAAGTGGAACAAGTCTTACTTCATTTTCAAAGACAGTCTTTCTCTACGCCTCTCAGTTTTGTTTTTTTCTTGACCCATTTCTTTTGTATGGCTGGGATACCTTACAAGTTCAATAATGATTTCCATTCATTGGAAGATCCAAAAAGGAAATGTTAAAAATAACTTTTTTAAAAATATCAGGGGAAAAAATAATTATCTTATAAATAAAAAGCATGAAGATATCAGGAATGGATTTTTTTTTTTAAAGAAAATCATTTACACCATAACAAAATCGATTTTGATTATGAAGTGCATTGCTGCTATGTTGCAAGCAAGAGGTGTAACTGGGGTTAGAAATAAGATGGGCAATGCATGTGTATGAAAATTTAAGCTGTGATTGTTGTAACTTGCCAGCACTGTTCCCCCAGACAGAGACTTCTGAGTGGCAGAAGTACAAAACCAGCAAAGTAGAGAGTGGGGGGAAAGCACTCGGAATAAATGTGTAATCTTTTTGCAGTAGAGGAGCACCAGGGAGCTTTCGCAGGCAGCTCATGGATAAGGAGGGCTCTTGGCTTCTGAGGCTCCTGCTGAGCTCAGCAGGCAGATCCTGGGAAGGGAGGCAGCTTTTGATGCAGCCTGTGTCTTGTGGACACCTCTCTCTCCTGCCTCTGGCTTCATGTTCTGGTGCAGAGGGAATTTTCATGTGGGTTCATGCTGCTTTTCCATTTGAATTTCTCTCTGACTTTTGAGGGAAAGAAAATGAAACAGCCAGGAGAAATCTCAGCTGCAGCTATGTTGATTTCCCTGACTGAAGAGGAGGTGGCAATCGAGCAGATCAACCTAGTGTCCTGTGATTTCTGCCTTACAAAGGCAGACGATTCATAAGCAGAGTTGATTCAAACTAAAAGCTTAGTTTAAAGCCTTATCCTGGAAACTCATGCCAGCTTTCAACCTTGTTGTGCAAGATGGTCCTTTTTCAAAAAGATTGACAAAAGTCTCAGTACTGTTTGCAAAGTCCCCCTTGTACTCAGTCTAGTAGAGCAGAGCTCTTACAACTCCAGTGGCCTGCACTGTGCATATTATACTGTCAGTGGTGGTTGTGTCTGGTGAAGGTATGGAGATTAAGGCAGTGTTGATTTGTGTGAAGTGTGTCTTTCGAGAGCTGTGAGCAGCTGTCTGGAGGGGGCTTGTAGTTGTTCTCTAGAACATCTCTTTCAAAAGATCCCATCTCTAGTTGTATCGGAAACACTTAGCAATGCTCAAAACAGGGAGATGTGTGACAGTGCACGAGTGTAACAATCTACACCAATGTCTTTCAGTGGGGTTTTGCATTATGTTGCAACTGGAACAGGCTTAAGAAGGCTATAAATTAAATGGGAGAAGGCACTTGCTCTTGCAGGGCAGCTCTGTGGATAGCAGGATCTGAACTTCTCCAGAACTCAGAGATTGAAATCCCTGCTGCAGTCGAGAGAACTAGTTGTTAATTTAAATAGGATAATGATTTCACCCAAGAGTGCCAGAATCTGCTGTTTTAAAATTATTAACTCTCTCCCTGGTATATATTCATAGAAAAGCATGAAAATTTGATAGAATTCCCTTTTTCTCTTTGCACTTTTACAAGAAGAAAAAGTAACTAAATAAATTGCTTCTGGGATGAAATTTTCTATGGTGGTTTAAGGCCAGTACATGGGTGTTTTGTGACTGAGCTGTGAAACCATGAAAACTGGGTTAATAATGAATCCCCTGATACAGCCTTAACAGTAGCACTGCTAGCAGGCACCTCTGTAATTACTGCTTCTCTACAAAGTGTGCTGAGCTTCTACGATGGATTAAAAATCTCATATTGTGCTTTCTTCTGTTAGAAAATGACTCAGTGGAAACCTTTTAAACCTATATAATATGTGCAAAGATAAAGTTTCTGCCTCTGAACTAGCCCATTTAGCTTTTGTGCTGTTTGGAAAATAGAATCTGGTTTTGCTTTAGCAGATCTATTTCTTTTTCTAAATTTCATAAAATTGTTGTATTTGAGATGCAGTGAAATGCTAAGTAATACCTCTGTGACGTGCGTGAATGATTTAGCTGACCTATGCATGTAATGTGCCGTGGAATATAAATCCAGTTGTTAGTGCGTTTAGGAGATTTTTTTCCTTTACCTGGCTATTTTCAAACAGAAGGATTGCAGGAGCTTTAGAAATGTTTTGGAGAAGGGCAGCAGGACTGAGTGATGTGTGGATGTGAAAGGAACAGATTACAGCTGAGGAGACTATTTCTTTTGGAAGGAAAATAAGAAGAGGTAGGTGTGGTCTCCGTCCACTGAAATCTGGGTGTTTTCTGTTGGCTTTAACAAGATGAATCAGACTTTGACAGCTAGTGTGGAAGAGGCATATAGTCTAGATGTTGGAAAATATTTAAAAGGATAAATTAAACACAAAATTTGTATGCAGTTTTTGTTGTGCCGTGGACTGAAAGTTACTTAGTCCTTCAAAACGCTTTCATTTCAGAAGCCATGGCTTGTCAAGGCTGACATAAAGATTTCTGCACGCTAGCAGCTGGCTCAAAGTAGTATCTGCCAGCCCTCTGTGAGGTCATGACAGTCACTTTATGGTAAATATATTCTCCAAGCCAGCAAGGAGGTAGAAAAATGAACCATCAAAACTATAAAACAATACTGGAAATACATTTACCTATTTTGGAGTCTTAGTGTGGCACTCAGCAGTTGGATGTCCATGACAGCATTATACAGGTGTACTATGTATGCACACATATGCTTTCTTTGACAGACCAAATTGACATGCTAAAAATGCACATCTTATGCTGGCCTTTTGCTAGGAGGTAAATTCGTGTATCCTCAGAGCCTATTTGAGACTTCAGATCTGGAATATATGTGTGCTAGTAAAGGATGTCTGTTTGAAAAACAAGAGGCTGGGTATTTTGTGTGCATGAACTAGGATGGATCCATTAGTTTATGCAAGGTGCTGTCAGTTCACAGCAGGTGAGAGTTCAAGTATTTGGTTTTCAGACTAGAAATTCCCAGAGGTAGCAGAGGAAGAAAAAAACCGTACAAACCAGTCTATTGCAAACCCATCCTGCAATCATTATGTCTCCTCTTAGAATTGAAAAACTCAAAGCAGTAGGACAGCTTGTTGCTCTCCTGTGGTCTCAAAACTTCATTCATGGCTCTGTCTGATACCCTTTCATTTTCAGCTCTCAATGCTGCCAAAAAAGACATGTTTACTAGTGATAGCTAATAAGAAGGATACTTGCAAAAAAACCCCACATTTACAGTCCTTTCTTTACAGATTCTTTTATGACCTGGTGGGTGAACTAAAACATGTTACCTGCAAATACTTTTGTATGACCTTCTCAGCATTACGAGTTGTGTGTTAAAACGTATAAGCTACAGAATTGTAAAGATTGGATGGTGGGTGGCCTGGATATGGTTTTGAGCATCTCAGCAAAGGAGATTGGTTTCAAGAGGCTATTACAAGCTTCTGTAAGAAGTGGACAATTCCCCTGGTGTTGGTGAAGGAAAGGAACTGTTTGGTTAATGCATCTGCAGTACATTATGTAGAAAGGGCAGACAGAGTTTGTGTAGCAGTGCAGCTGTAGCAGTGCACCTGCGTTAGTTGTATATGACCGCATCCCAAAAAGAGCTCTACTTCCATAGTAGATGGCCCTTTCCCTCCATGTGTTGGCACCTACAGCCAGCCAGTTAGGCCAGTAATTTTCAGTCTTGCTTTCCATTCCTTCCTTATTCCTTTGTAATTGCTGGGCAAGGTGCCGAATACAGTGCTTGTCTGAATGCTGTGCCCTCTCAGTGGGATTTATAATACCAGGAGAGACAGGGTTACAGCCCAGGAGTTTTTTAAAGTACAAACCTGTCTGTGATGTAAGGAAAAATAGGTGTAGGGTAGATCTGAACAAACAAATACTTTAAAAGAAATTTGGAATGTACTTTTCAATTTTAGTGTGACCTGACTGATTGCAGCTTAAGTAATAAGTAGAGCTAAATCCGTGATGACCTGCTCAATCCAATCCCTTCAGGTCAGTAGAGAAACATGCATATAGTACCTTCGCTCTGCAGAGGCAGATTGACCAGCTGTACCATGTACCTGCTGGGAATTTAACTGTTACTGAGCTGCTGTGCTCCCAGATGCTGATACACTTTGTTAGGGCCCCTAGTGAATGTTGTCATGAGCATTGCTTTGCAGAAGAGAATACTTTTCTCCTGTGACTGAAAACCAGCCCTGTTATTATGAAAACTGGCTTATGGAAGGACCAGAAAACACTCATATTCCTCTCTCCTTTGGGTTGGGCTGCTGGAAGTAAAATTTTATTCATCTTCTAGAGAAGGAAATTAAGTCAGGAAAGAGTGAAACTACTCTGGTAAGTCAGTGGCAGAGGTTTGAACAGAACCCAGGTTTCCTGGTATCGAAGCATTTCATCTGAACGCTCAGCGTGTTTCTGCCAGAGATAGTAAAGCGGTGGCCCAGGTTCTGCAGGACATTTGAAGTCTTCAGCCTTACCCCAGGTGCAGGAAGCTGACTTCTGTCTTCCAGGCTGCAAGGAAGAGAAACAGCATTTTCCTCTTACAATGTTGCCACATATAGGGTAGTTAGTAAAAGGTTGAGAATCTCTTGCTTGGGGCTATAGGAGGCATGAATGTGAGTGCCAAGATTAGGATTAAGTGTCTTATTTTTATTTATATAACTGGCAAATTAGGGGAAAAGACATATATAATATACACTTAAGTATAAATTAGCAACAGTACATGTTACAGATGTGTAAGTGATTCAAAGGGAATTTACTCTTGAATCATCTTTTCTCCACTCCTAGTTTCTTTTTTCAGGTGCCCTTTGCTTCTGCTTTTGGTTTTTGTCTAGGTTCTCTGCACACTTATTTCTGAAAACAGTGTTTTAAAAATAGTCTAGGTTATCTGCAGTCTGGACTGTATAGTCATTCAACTGTGTGTTGTCACATAACTGTTAGATCTTGCTCTTGCATTAGGGCTTCCATTTCACAGTGCAGCAAATCCTGTGGGAGTTAAGTGTGCTCTGGTTGGAGACCTTAGCCTTTACTATTTTTAAAAAAAAAAAAAGTTTTCTGTCTGTCACCTATGTGTGTGACTGCAGCAATTTCAGCTTGGATGGGCTTGAGCAAGCCGTGAGTTACTGCTGTTGGGACAGCAACCCTGAAGGCTTGCAAATGTCAGCCCCAGTCAATGAAGCGAACACCTGCATCTTGCACCATGGGTCCTAACAGTGAAGTTCAAAGCCAGAGAGAATGCACGAGCCACCTGGCAGACACCTTCAGGTGACAGACATACTGGCATCTGTATACAGTTTTATAATCAATAGGATCTAACAATGGTTTGGTGACCATTTTTTACAGTCTCCCAATGTACATCTTGATATATTTTGTGAGAGAATAAACCTTCTTCTCCCTTCAGTATCTTGTCCAGGCAGTCTATGATTCTTTGTCCTCTTGCTTGTTTAAATGTAGTATTTCTGTTCCTTGTTATTCCAGTATATGTTACAAGATAGTCATTTTTAACCTGCACAAATGGAGATTCATAGTAATTTTTTCCCCACAGTTACGTATTTTTATTGCACTTGAAAACACACTCACTCATCTAATGTTCTCATCATCAGATTTGCTGGTCTTTTTATAGTCAGGATGTTTTATCTTGCCTTTCAACTTAATGTAACCCATTTGTAGCCCCTTCTTTTTACCAGTATCAAGAAAGATACTTTTGGAATTTCTGGGTTTTAAAAAGTCATGTTTCATTTTGTGATTAGAGCAGTTTTCTTCCGTAATTATTAGACTTCAAATAAATGGTGAACAGAAATTGGTATTTTAGAAAAGGAAAAAAAAAGGTTGTTGCAATAGGAGATTGCAGAGGGAACTCTAAGAGGAGAAGTAATAACAGGTATAATACCTCTTTCTTAGCAGCTTTTTGATCTTTTCCTTCTTGATAGCTTGTGCTTTGTCTGATAAATTCCCAGGGAAATTAACAGCAGGCACCATAGCAGTGGTACCAAATCAAAATGCCCTTGTGAATACGAGTTTTCTGAATGGGTGAGCAGCCACATATGGGCCATCTCAAGCCAAAATGTAAGAAATCCTTCACTGCAGAGTGGCTCAACCAAATGCAGCAAAGTTACCTGCTTTCTACTTCTACAGTCAAAATTGTTAAGTGAATCCCAAAAGTCTCATAGTATGGTTCCCATAGAAGATGACTTTGTGGGCAAACTTCAGAAGAGCAGCAGTGTTTGATGGGTCTGTCCTCATCTTTGTAAAAGAGAGCAGAGAGGCTCAGTGCTGTGTTCCAACATCCCATACGGTTGTGAACCCAACTACAGTCAGAACCAGAAGTCCAGTTCATGGTTCATGCTAAAAATGTAATTTTTCTAAGTAGGTTTTTCCTTCTTACCGATTTGCAGAAAGCATCGTACAGAGTTGTAGATCTAAATCTGATAAACTCAAGCCTTAATTCTCATTTTGATGTAAATATTTTTCAGTTGATTCTGATCCAAAGTCCTCCAGAGCCTTCCTCACAAGACGTGGGCAGCTTCTTTCTCTCCCTTTAAGACCTTGGACACAACTTGACATCATCTCCCTAGGCAGAACTGCCTGTGAAATGCTTTCCTGAAAAGGAGTTTCACATTCTAAGTCTCATAGGACCAAGCTCGTGGCTTATACATAGCCTGTTACTATGCATAGTCCATATACTACCAGCAGCAACAGACAGGTGTTGATGTTAATGGCATGCAAATACATGAAAACATTCCTAAAGCACAGTCATAGTTCCTAAAAAAGGAGTTGGATGCGCTGCTTTCCCTTCACTGTCAAACAGAGAACTGAGCAGCTCTGAGGAAGGAAGAGTCCATGCCATGTGTGAAAGGAGGTGCAGAGGCACTGCTGAGGGCATCTCTCTCCCTGGAGCTGGCTGCAGTTCCTCCTCCCTTTTTTTGTCCCTCAAAGCGGAGGTGGTGGCAAATACGCATAGCACCATGTAAAGCAGCGGTGCTTTTGAAACTTGCAGCACATGGGCCACAGTCAGTATGTGGGCTGGTAGTGGAATAGAAACCATGATGATGAGGCTGATCAGAATGCGTGAAGTTGGGATGCCCAAGGGCTTTTCTCTTTGCGATGTATTGTATGTTGGTGATCAGCATCCAAGATCTCTAATCTGCAGAGATTGCATAGTCGCAGAGAAAGAGTAGTCTTAAAAAGGAGCTGTCTGTCCCTGTGTGTCCCAGCTAACCTATACTTTGAATTTATTTTTCTTTTACCAGTCCTCACTGGAAAAAGTAAACATGCTCCCATCCCTGTTGAGCTTAGCAGCGGTACATGGGAGATGAACTCTGGCAGCATTGTTTTAAAAGAATAAGGCCAAGTTTTTGTCTATTATGCAGCACTGTGTTTGCAAAGACATCGCACTGACGGGGTTTTGCCAACCAGCAGCATGGCTCCCAAGTCTCTGCGAGAACCAAAGGACGTGAGCCTGTGGTTTCTCAGCGAATGGAAGGAAGATAGGCCCTGCTGTTGCAAAGCAAAGCATTTGTAAGACTAAAAAGAGAGGAGAGAGAAAAAAAAACATTTTGGGAGCGTAGCTGGCATTCAGCTTTTATTCAAGGCTCATGGTTCTGAGTGGGCGAACCCAATTAGTTATAAGTGCTTTGGGTGTATAAATAAGAGAACAGCTTTGTGTTGTGAAGACACAGAAGTCTCTTTTCCTCTGTTTAATGCTCACAAGACCTTCTCAGGTAAGTCTTTGGTGTATGAAGACAAGACCTCAAAGAACGCTGTTTTTCAGAACAACTGAACTTTGGGGAATTTGGGTCATTGGGTAATTACAGTGCAGGGCTGTTCATCTCACACTTGTATTTAATAATTTAACAAGTATTTAGTGCTAGAATTACATATTGTTTGCCACTATGCGTTTCCTTTCCGCAAAGAAGGAAAAAAGTAACGTGGAAAGGAATAAAATGTTTGCAAGATGGTAATGTGAATCCAGGAACCAGTGTTCCAAAGATCTCAATCTCTGTTACACTGTTATCATGCTGTGACTGTCTTTTGCTTTCAGTAGAGTTACAGTGCCAAAACACAGATGCGACTGTCCTCATTTTCTTCTCACATGGTGTAGACCTGTTAGGTGCCTTGCAAATAAGACCAAATAATCCTGGAGTGAAGGGAGATGTGCATGCCTTTCTTTGGGTTGCTCCCTTTTACGTTTTCCTTGCCTTTAATGCCACTGCCTGGAATACTGGCCTTCATTTTGGTCTTTCACATTTTGCAAATGATTCTCTTCCAAAATTGTCTGCAAATAGTTCTGCTCTGTGGTAGAGTCAGGAAAGCCAAGAGTTTGAATTTTCATACTTTCCATTGCATTCTTGATACTTGTAACCTATTACCACTTGCCTGAGAGTACCACAACATCATTTCTTGCTCTTCTCTGTGAGCTCTTACTTCAATCCAAAGTAGCCTTTTGCTGTCGTCTTTTAGTTGTATTAGGGTGTTCACACCATGACAGCAATGAACAGTTTTTGTTGTATGATAACATGATGCATAATTCTCTTAATCACTCAAAATTAGGTTTTTAATTTGATGATTAGAGATAGCAGCAACAAACAATAATGTGCTTAGTGTAGTGGGTAACTGAAACAATTTGAGCACTAGGAAGCTGCTTCTGCAAGCATTTTGAATTTTCATTCAGCCATCTTCTCAAATTGACCATTTCTTGCTTTGTTGTCATGGAAATATTAGGCTAAAAATATCTTTAGATATGCAGTAGAGACAAGGAATGTGTGCATACTGATTCTGAAGTGTGATAAATGTATTAAAAAAGAAAAGCAGCCCTTCTTATGGTATTGTGAGTAATAGTGCTAAGCTCTTGGCTTCTCTTTTATATCCCAGTGCAAAGGATTTCTTCTTGGTAATATTCACATCTTGTTGCCCAAGGACTTAATTGCAAGACTCTCTTTGTATACTGCATGGCACATGCTTGACTGACTGTAATAGCTCCCAATCAGAGGGAACACTGAGTTTTAATATTGCATGGTCTGGCTGCTAAACACAAAGAAACGGTTGTTGTAAAGCGTTCCTATAGTGACTGAGGAGAGCTTAGCACTTGAAAATGTGCATAGATAGGGCTTCTGACTGGGAGAGTTTGCAGAGTAACGAGAAAGGGTGTAATGTGTAAGAGGAGCTGCGGGGAATGGTGAGGTCTGTGATGGCTGGTTTTGGCACTAATGTTTTCAAAGGTAACTTTCTTGGATCAAAAATGAAAGACTGACTCAAGGGAATGTTCTGTTTCTAACGTGAAATTCAGTTATGCTTATCAGACATGTGATTAAAGACCAACTCAAGAAGTGCTGTAGCGGGTGTCTTGAATTAAACTGCTACTAATGTAAATGAAAACATGAATTGTCCCTCATTTCAGTACTTGGCTGGGTTTGGAGTTACAAGGTGTCCCTTTTCATGCTGTCCTTTCCCTTCACAAAGCAGGCACCAGGTAAAGTCAATGGCTTACACCTTCCTAAATACTAATCATTGATCATAAGGCTGATGTCATTTTCTGCTTCTATAAATCCAAAGCAATGTCTGGTCCACCCATGTTTTGAGATCAAGGGGAATAAAAACACATTGTGATGTAAAGGGCTGTGTTTGAGGCACTTGGCTTCTGAACTTCACGTGTTATCTCTTGCTCAAGGCTGTGCCTGAAGGCATAATCCAATCATATGTGTTTAATTAAGACATTAAACTACTGTTGCCCTTAAACTACTGTTGCCCTGATAAAAGCAAAGAGCTGATGGTTCACAGGCATCTGCTCTAGGAGACAATTAACTTGAGGCAGACATAATACCTGGAAGCCTGAAGGATATATTGTGACAGGGGCAGTTGAGAAGAGCTTGCTTCTTGTGGGACAACGCAGTGCCTGTACACCACAGTAAAGAAAGGAGAGGGGTCCCCAGCTCTGCCTGTCCCTCCTCTCTTGTGGAACTGTGAGCTGTTGTATAGTTTTGAGTTTATACTTTTCTCTGTCATCTGAGTCACCTTCACAATGCCTCTGCTGACCCTCGGAACACAGTTCAGGGATGTCAGTGTTTCTGTATATTTATTTTCTATCCGTTTACGTTGTGTTTTAATATATGCCTGTGTAACTGAGAACACAGGTAGACACTATACCTCCAGTTCAAATTCTTTTCCTGAGTATTGTCAGTGATTCTAATGTAGCTAAGGAGACACTAATACAGTGAAACAGATGGCTTTCTGCATGTGAAGCAAGGTTCATTTCCAGTGTACTGGAAGCGTAGAGATTTTTTTCTCTATTGTCAAAATTGAATAAAGAACTGTCAGGTCCATTGTAACCAAGATGATGAGTAGTTTTAAAACAAAAGTGTTATTTAAAAACAGTCTGATGTAATTGTTCTATTTCGGAAGTTATTTTAGATCATCTCCCTCATAAATAGATGAACTATGTGTTTGATTTTGCCTGCAATGTTGTTTTTCATGCAGTGTGCATGAGTGCTTAGGATCAGAGAGCAAACTTTAGGCATGGTTTCCAGTTATTATGGACTCAGCTGTCACACAGTTAAAAATGCTTTGATGATTGCAAGTTTTTCCTCAGATAAATTGCTCACTTGCTAATGCTGATGGTGAAAAACTCATCGTTAAGCTGATTTACATAAAAACATTATATGCCTGTAGGCTTCAGAATTTCATTAAAGTCTCAATCTTTGTGCAGCCCTTATAATTTGCTGTTTGCAGTGACTAAAATGTCTCCCTCAAACAGCTTTTCCTTCTCCTGATGAAAGACAGGTATGTTGTTACAACACCCCCCCACACCCCCACCCCCAATTCCCAACTCTCATTCACTCAGATTGGTGCCTATCAGTCCTTTCTTTACAACAGTCCGTAAAGGCAGAGCAGACAGGTAGCACTGTTAGGTTTGACTGTAAGCAAATAGATAAAATTCTTACCTGTTCTGGGCTGGATCCTGCTGTCTTTGTGAATATGGAGCAAATAGTTCTGTTGGTCTCAATGGATGAGAGATGACTCAGTGCCAGGAATGGAAAGGCTGAATCCCCCCCTTTTTTTTTTCTTTTTTTTTTTTCCTCATCTCACATTTCTGAAGGTAGTTTTAGGAGGAAATGATAATTTTCAAGGATGTGAGCTAAGCAAACCAAATTTCAATTCCATTACTCATATTATAAAAAATATAAATTTATATTAAAATAAAACTTAAGAAGTAGGTAATAGTTGGAGAATATGCCCCAGTGCAAACTGCAGTTCTGTTCCTAGCTGCATAAGGGCTAAACCACCTTTTTATTAAAGATATTTAGCATCTTTAGCTACTGGCTGGGCAGTGGCATCTTTCCACTGCCCTCTCCTGTGGTGGGTGTCTGCAGAAGCTTTGCCTTTCTCTACTATGCCTAGACTCTAGTTGTCAAACTGAACGCCAGACTTACTGGGCACTTTGATGGTACAGACCTTTGTCCATGATGAACTGAACTTTCACAAGGGCTACTGGGTGGCTGTCGATTTTAATATGTTCCAACCCTGCCTGTGTGGACAGAATTTGAGCCAGTAGACTGACCACAAATCCCATTGCCATCTCCCTGTGGTTGCCTAATAGGGAGCTTGAATACAAGTCCCCCGGTACATGCATTGTGTTCCCACCATGAAGGCAGCTGGTAGTGCTCATCTGTCCTAGCAAGACTGAAACAGTGCTTTGCTACCTGCTTTCCCAAAATTCTTCTATACTCAAGCCTATGACCACCACAAATCACAGGGTTTTTTCTTCACCATCTTACCTGGTTTTGTCCTGGCTTCTGTTTCCCCACCCCATGCTCCTAATCCCCCCAGCTGCCTTATGTCTTCCTTCAACAGGGGCAAATTGGCAGTGGATTCATATTCTCTTCTTCCATGCTACTTGACACAGCAGGGAGATATCCAGGGATACAGTCCTCCTGCTCCTAGGAGAGGCACCCAGACATGGCACAGCCAGGAACAGCTTAGATCTGTATTGCAGAAAAAGTCTGTCTCAGCGCCAGTCTGGAACATGCTCAGCACAGATAGGATTTCCTGGGCATTTAGGTGGTAAAATCAAAGATGTCTCAAATGAGCATATCAAACTGAATTTTTTGGAGAGGCTTATAAGTTAGCTGAATTTTAATGTACTTTTACAGGAACAGCAAAAGATATACGCTTTGTATAGTGACTTCTGCTCTGTATTAACATGGGGGGTAAAAGGAAATGTCTTCAGAAATCTTTAAAGAGTAAAACCCCATGGTTTTCCTTTACCCTCACAACTACAAATTTCTAGATGAAATTTTCTTGCTGTGCATCTCTGTAGGTCTGAGGCAGACATCCAGCATGCAAAATTTTATTCCAAATCTGTGTATCTTTGAAAATGTATAAGCAACTGAAAACAAGGCTTATAATGAAAAATGTCAAGCAACTTTAGTAATCAGCAGTGCTAGATGTCCTGCCTGTATGGAGAAATATGTACAAGTGCTGGAAACGAACGTATAAGCACACAAGCACACATCCATTCCAACTGCTAGCATTCTTTAGTAATGAGTCTTGCCAATAGGACAGTTTTTATGAGGGTAACACATGAGCAACAGTCTATTGAAATTAGATCTATATATTCTTCCTGAGTAGCTGTTTATAGAGCTGCTTTGTTTTATCTCTCCTGTAATAGAAAATCCTAGATGCCTTTATTTTCATAAGGCAAAACCGGTGTGATTTTGTTTGTCTTATGCTCAGGAGTCTACACCTGAAAAATTTGAGTAATGATAATTAATCACAGCATGGTCATGGATAAGCAGATGCATGACACTTCATATGAACAGCATGGTAGTAGAGGTGGATTATATAAAGCTAGACCCAAAATCAATGTAGTATGAAGCATGCAACACTGAGGGCTCAAACAAGCATGCTAGGACAGAGGAGACTGGCCCACTGACTATGAGGATTTGTTACTACCCATTAGTTATTAGTGTACTAATTTACTGTATTAATCTTGTGGTGGTTGGAGGCAGGTAGCTGCTGAATCAAATTATCAAGCAAGGGAAATAAAAGTGATAGTCAATAGTAGAGAGTATCTGCAGATCACAAATAACAATAGAACAAGGAATCAATGCTGTAA
Organism: Pelecanus crispus; assembly: GCF_030463565.1. NCBI lineage: Eukaryota > Metazoa > Chordata > Aves > Pelecaniformes > Pelecanidae > Pelecanus > Pelecanus crispus. The sequence goes on from NC_134644.1 coordinate 59,709,419, forward strand.
TAAATGGTAATAATCAGCTCTCCTGTTACAAAGGAGGTGACTCCAGTCCTGAATGTGCAACCCTTGTGAAGCAATAGCAGTCTGTGACAACACCATCTGAAGATGAAATAAAATTACTAAGATCAGATGATCTGTTCTTCAAATATCAGTTACAACTACAAATACTGAAATACATTATTTATTGTTGTGGAGTTAAGGTTATTTGAATGTTCTAACTCTGCATTTCTGCATTGTGACAAGTTTAGATTTTTGGCTTTAATCTTGATTAGAAGTTTTCTGGGTGTTGTACTGCTTGGTTTTGAGCTATTACAGTTTTCTTACACAAGTTTGTACTTGAAATTGTTGATATGTACTGGTCAGCCTTAATTCTGTCTACAGATACTTTTTTCTTTCTTGCCTGGAAGCATTACAATAATCTGAAATGTGAGATTTTAAAATCTTGTATCTCGCAGTTTCTCAAAACAAGTCCTTTAACAGTCTGTTCACATGTGTTTGTGCATGTTTTAGAGCAGGGCAGGGAAAAAGTAATCAGAAAATTGGAAGAAATTCTGCAGCTGGGATTAAAGAAACTCATCTGTTTAGGTGTTGTTTGGTTTTAAACTGTTAGTTGTCTAAAAACTGAGGTGCCTTACAGAAAACCGTAGGTGGTTGTGATATTAAACAAATACTGTGAGCAGATGCAGTTTACAGCTTAAGGAAATACACAGTCCATAGGTGGCTGAGTAGCAGACCAGCTTGACAGCTGTAGTGTCACTGTTGCATATCGGACAGGCAATTCCTGGAACAGGTAGTTTTTCTGATACAGCACAAGAAATAAGAGGTGTTGTTTGCATGGAGCAGCAGGCATACGTGATAGAAATGAAAAGTACCATGTATCAGTGCTGTAAGTACAAATTAGATCTGCTAGTAATAACCTTACTTTTTATCTTCATTATGTGTCTTAATTCTTTGCTGACAGGGCAAGTATAGTATCGGGAGAAACTACCTAAATTTATCTAAAATCTGATGATGCTTAGGGAGAGGCTCACGTTGATGCAGGAGCACTGGGTTTTGACTCTTTGGGTTGCACAGTTTACCTACTCTATGCTATTCAAAAGTAGGCGATGGGCACTGGAGGCAGCAGTGGGTAGAGAAGGGTGGTCAGGCATGAGAGGTGGACAGGACATGCGCTTGCGCATGGTGTTTCACAGGTAGCTGCTGATACAGCTCATACATTGTGCTCCATGCTTCGTGACACTCTTGGTGACAGCGTGCTTTTTTTCCTTTTCTTCTTCAGGTATGACTTTCTTACTCTCTTCCTCTCTGCCTTTCCTTGCCTTGTTTCTTTTTCCTGGCTTTCTTCTAATTCAGTTTCATTTAGACAGTCCTAGTCTTTCTCCTCTGTCCCACTCTCTCTGAGCAGTGATTCTCTTCTAATCGCAGTCCTCTCCTTCCCTCAACTTTGACATAAGTGCTGTTGCTTACTCAATTCTGGAACTGCAACGCCTCATATAAACTGCCTTTAATCTCTCTCTGTTTTGGCTTCCTATTGTAATTCCTTGTCCTTTTTTTTCTTAATATACCTCTGCCCGTTTCCCCATTGTATTCAATCAGTTCCTCCCTTCATTGACTCCCTGTCTCCACTTTGACACCTTCTGTCTCCACTTCCAGAGGTCACAGTGGCTACTTTAATTCAAGATGGTCCCATAGTGATCTGATTATAGCGCGGTATCATATGTTTGTTTATTCCACTTCTGGGTCCTCTCTAGGGAAAACTTTGACTCAAACTTAATTGCTTTGCACTCTGATTTGGTTCATTTGGTTCCCACCCACTTACCAAAGACAGCTACCTTTTCATTTCTGTTTTTTGACACCTCTCATTTTCTGTGCACAATGTTTGCCCAAAAGAGCAATAACAGCTCTTTTAGTAATAGATCAAATTGATCACAAATTACTCAGTTTTTAAGACTGGCATTACTTCCCTGAGAGGTCACTGCTGAGAAATGCTTAGCTAATGGCTAGTCACCGCAGCTATTTAATTGAAACAAAAAGTATCATGGGAGTAAATCACAACCAGATTGTGGAAATGCCTCAGGTGCATCACATACTCCTATCAAACACCAACTAATGCTTTCTGCCTCCCCCAAAGAATATAATTTTGTTGTTCCTTGAAGTACCCATTAGGATGGTTGGGTGTTGTGGTTTTTTGGTTTGGTTTTGGGGGGGGGGGGGGGGGTGGTTTTTTTTTTTTTTTTTAGTTTAACAAGGGAAACTGCTTAATCCTGGCAGTGCTGCTTTTTATATTTGAGAGAATAAATCCACCTTTTAGTGAAAGCTAAGCCTCTGAGACCGGACTAGTCTTAATAAGTGAGGAGCAGAGGATTATAAGAGCAAGTGAACTTCTGAGAAGAGATTTAGGGAAATTTTGACAGCTCTGAAGGAATGAGGAAGATGAGTAGGAATGGAAGTATTTTAAAGGGATATGGTATCAAATAAACCAACAGGAGCAATAACACTGGCAGGAAAGAAGAATGGATGGATGATGGAAACTAGGACACCTCTGAGGCTTTCAACCTTCAATACCTCCAGCTGCGATTCATCAGTAGACCCCCCTAGATTTTATCTCCTCTCACTTCAGTGTAGTAAGGAGGTAGGGTGCTTTCAAGGGCTGGGTGATTGCGGAGGTAGTATAGAATATTGCCAAGAAGAGTAATGTTCAGCTGGTAAATTAATTTTCCAGTTAATTTGCAAAACTGATGTGGTAGCTGAGATAACTCAGGGCTTTGATAGAGAAATAATTTTCTGCGGACTGGATTTTTTTTTTTCTTGTGAGAGGGATGAAGCTCCATGGCAGAGTAGTTCTCTGGCAAAACTCAAACTTCTTAAGAGTTTTCCTCTGCATGAGGAGTGGTCTCTGTGGTGTCCAGGGATGGGCTACACGCCGGCTCCTCTCCCTTCCCTGTGAGCATCCCTCCTACGTGGCCCACAGAGGTGCTTCTGGGCTGTGGTGCAAGGAGCAAAACAGAATCACCTCGCCTGTTGCCTGGCTCTGATTACCCTGCCCTGGGGGCCTTGCTTTTGGGCAGCCGTATTTTCTGCACCTGTGATCGTTACAACTATGGGTCTAAGCTTACAACTGGGAACTGTCTCATTTATCTCAATGCAAGGGAAGGCTGTAACACAGCCATGGTATAGTGGAGATACCAAGCCTGGTGTAAAGGGAATACAATGCTGTTTTGTTCTTGATCCGTGAAAATTGCTGAGTAGTTTGGTAATTGTCATGGGCACAAGTATTTCTGAGCATCTTTAGATATCTCATCTCTTGGAAGATTTACCAGTCTAACTGACATTTATGCTAATTGAAAGGAGAATTTAACCTCATTACTTCCTGACTTTAACATCATAACTTCATTACCTGATCCAGTGAGCTGTTGCTCATAATTACTGAGATGAAAATAACAATGGTGTGTATTTACTTATAACTGGGGATTAACTGGACAACCCCTGCTCCTGACCTATGCACTGTGCCATGTAGCTAGGGCAGCAGGACAGAGTTAAATGGTCTCCTTTATTCCACAACAAGCTAATCTACAAGACTACAATGCAAACAGCCCTTATAACTACATATTACATATGAATGCCAGCTGGATAATATTCAGGTTAATTTATATCACTGCCTTGCCTATACTTACAGTGCTTTCTGTTCATCTGCAGAAGCAGTGGTGCCAAGGCAGTGAATGTCTGCATCTGTTTTGGAAATGTCTCAGAGGTGATTCAGGAATACAAGAATAATCTCCAGACAGATTAAAATGTTAAGACTCTGAAGTGAAAAACATGGCACCAACAATCTTATTTGGAAAGAATGGCTCCCAGCATATGTGCATTTTTGCACATAAAGATACCGTATGTAATTTTGCAAGTTTTATACTTGTTAAAGTTTTGTCTGTCCATTGACGATAGCCATTTTCCTAATATTTTCAATCTGAAAAAGATATTTGAAAAAGGGGGGAATCAAGAAAAAAGAAAATGTTGTTCCCCTGATGTTTTTAGAGCAATTTCGCAAGCTGTGAAGGGCCCCCATAAGACTTTTTGCTATCACATCTGCTCTCTGAATGAAACCTTTGACATTCATTAATCAGCACCTCAAATCTGCCTCATCAATGGCTCCACCTCTGCCACTGTTTTGAACTGGGTGACAACTGCATCTCTGAGTTGCCTTCTTGCTAGTTTGCATCTGTATGTGGGCAGTTTGATTGAAAATTAAATTAGAAATAGTAGTTGTGTGAAACTGAGAAGAATCTTCAATACCCACATGGTTCTTTCCAAATACATATTCAATCATCTTAGTGATCCTTTTCCTTGAAAGCAATACTAATATCCAGAACACCTACATAAGGATATATTCTTTCTCCTCCTGTTCTCTCTGTCTAATACATTTAGTTTAATTAAACAGATTCTTTTAAACCATGGTTTCCCAATGTACATGGTAACTGATTTCCTACTTGTCAACCTATGGCAAGATTTCCTGCTGTGAGGCCTGAACGTTGTCATACAGGCTAGTACCTGAAGTTATATTTTATTAACTACATGAGTTAATAAAAATTAAAAAAAAAAGCTTCTCATTATTCTAGCTCTCAATGTTCCATGCAAACTGTAGCTAAAAATCTCCAGGGGAGAGCAAAATTAAGATTTGAATAATTGGTGAGAACTGCATCTTTTAGCTATTGTGATATCCTCAGCTTTTGCTGTCTTCTCAGTGAGTAAATCAGTTAGCTGCTGAGCTGTTAAAAGTCCTGTAGAGAAAATTACAATGTGAAAATTCAATCTGGACTTGCAGTTTTTCAGTCCCACAGACTCATCCAGCTTTTTTGCTGCCAAAAGAAAACAACTGCTGCTCCCAGGTGCAACAACGGGGTCGCTTGCTCAGTTGCACTGACACCTGAAGTAATTCCCTTGAATTTGCAGAAGTTCATTTGGGGCACAGTTGCAAATTAAACCCCAGGATGGGCACCAAAGCCCCTCATGGAGATGCTGAAGGACTCTGTAGCCTGTTCCAAGTCTTGTGGAGTGCTGTGAAGTAAAAGGGACATATGTACATGTCTGTGCATATAGTGGGAGAGGCATGCATTTCCACTGTGTGAGCAGAAATGTGCACCTGGTTGCCTGAGGAAGAACGAGCTGTGGAGGTGGAAATTCTGGTGGCATATTAACTGTGCTGGCACTGTGCTTCTCGTTGATGGACTGCGTGTCCCTGGTGCCTCCTCAGGGAGGCTGAGAGGCCACCTGGAAATGAGAAGCGCTCAAACTACTTGGGAACATAAGCTCTTTGGTTTTCATTTCCCAAGTCACATTTGAAAGTTGGGAAGGGTTTACACTCCTAAAACTATTTTTGTCTTTCAAAAAACAAATCAGGTTTTATTTTTCCTCCTGTGTTTCTGTGTGTCTGTATAGGCATCAGGGTAAGCAATTCAGGCCTGCGTTTTTGAGCGGCTCCACTGCTTTTCATGTCCCCATGTTTTGCTTCCACCTGGGGCACTGCATGGTTATTTTTTGGATCTACTAAATGGCAGATCGCAGCACCATAAGCTGTGGCCAAGGTCCCAGCTCTTAATGTTGTGTAATCTTTTGTCACAGCTGCACTGATTTCACTTATTTTGTTACTGGTGTTAGAACAGCAATGCAATTTGTATGTTAAAACATTGGCATTCCTTTATTATTTTCTTACCTAGGCACTGTAGTTACAGTGAGCGGTGTTGTGGCTCTGCAGGCAAAGGCTGGTGTTTTCCCTCGGCCTCTGCAACAGCTGCAAAGCAAGGTGTTAAGGAAAAACTTGATTATGGGAAGCACTTCCAAGTATATTGTGAAGCAGCTGAAAATTTCCATGGCATCATTCAGTTAAAACTGCAGATGTGAATGCTGCTTTTATTTAAATGTGCATTTTTCAGATCCCACAAACACACCTGTTACATACATACAGTGCATACCTGCTGTGTCCTGGCTGCATGTAGGCACATATCAACCTAGTTCACATCCTAGTTTACTATGGAAGAAAACTCCTGCCTGCAGGATGCTCTCCAGCAAGTCACCAGGTCCAGGCAAGTGAGCAAGTGGGATTATGATGCATATTAGCAATTTGTATCTATTTTTATAGTTACAGACCAACAGAGAAGCTGGCTGAAAGTATCTTTCCTTCTTTCAGCAGACAAGATGGTGGGTCGTAAGAGAATGATTGAACAAGAAGCTGATTTCACTTCTTCTAAGCCTTGATACAATTATTGAAATGGGTTTCTCTCACTTAATGTATTTATCTGAATATCAATGCATGTGGCAAAAAGCAGTGCTGCAAATCCAAAATCATGGTCAAACGTGTGCCCCTCACCTAATCCAAATCTTTGGAAGTCAGTGGAAATACACTAAGATGGGGTCTTGTGGTACTATGCTGTTTCTGAAAAATGTTTTAATGTAGTAACTGTCAGAGCAGTTAATCTGCATAGATCTACGTCCTTGCCCTGACCAAGACCAGAATAAATTGGTTCAGTGAAACCTGTCAGTGGGAAACTATGCAATCTTGTTGTCCTAAGGAAGTTCCTCACTTTCTCTGCACACTAGTGTTTGGTATGTCTGAACAGGGAGGATTTCTCTGTCCCTACTTTTCTTCTTCCTAATGTAACTAAAGGATGCTGATTAGGTACTCTAAGGTCTGTCTGTCATAACTGCTACTTAGAAGAGGTTGGAATTTTAACTGTTTTAAGTCACAGGAACTGAACTCTAAATTTCACTCTGGCAAAGGGGAAGATGGGAGGCAGGAGGTATCCTGTTGTGCCAACCAACCTGGGACAAACCACTCGCAATTTAACTGCTTGCCAGCCTTCTGCCTGTGAGCTGCAACCAATAGTTGCAGCTTCTCTCTGGCAGTTCTTCTAATCTAAAATAATTCTCTCTCTTTTTTTTTTTTTTTTAGCTGAAACAAAGATCTGCTTCAAATACTACCATGGTGTGAGCGGGGCGCTACGAGCCACAACTCCAAGTGTCACAGTGAAAAACAATGCGGCTCCCGTAAGTTATGCTGGTCTTTATTTTTCACGTTTGTTCACTGCTGTCACTGTGCTATGCCTTGCTTTCCATGCTGGGATTATATACTTTTATATGAAAACTGAACATAATATTTGGTCTTCAGTGCACTGTGGTACAGAGAAATGGGTAGTCTTTCAGTTAAGATGTGGGTTTGTACACCAAGGGAATGTAGATTCAGCTGTCAATCTGTCACAAATAACTTCTCTGATCTGGGGAAGTCCCATGTCCTAGCTGTATCCCATTCTGTAAAGTTATCTTCTCTCTGCTGGGTGTTGTGAGACTTGGGTGATACCTCTAGAGGATTTGGGATTCTTGGGCTGTAAATACAATAAATGTCCAGAAAAGGAGTAAGATTTTCCTATTTTAAGGTGCGTTTTTCAAAATCGAGGCATGAGCATTTTTATGGCAGTCGCTGTGAGTTCCAGGAACAGCTATGCTGTGACACGCTCCCATCAGTGGTAAGAAGTGGGTATTCAGGTCCCAAATCCATCAAGGTACTGAGGATCATTTTTGACAGATTGAGGCTTCATTGATAGCAATTTTGATTTGCTAGAGCTTAGCAAGCTCTGTGGCTCACATGACTCTAAAAAGGTATATATCTTACATGGTTTTGGAAAATTCGGTCACCCTGAGTGTGAAATATTTTTTAGAAGCCTGCAGAAAGACTTGCTGACCTCCAGAGTTTGTCTGGCCTTGCTGAAAGAGTTTCATTGCCTGCCAGGGTCATCTTGGCAGAGGTCTGCATGAGCTTTAGTCCAACCAGCATTAGAAAAAGTCTAGCTCAGATGTTGTTCAATCTGGAAGATGGGTTCAGGAAAGGTCTCTCTTACCTGTGGGTGTATGTAAGTTTCAGTAGACATCACTGAAGCTTAAATTTTGAAAATTTGGAGTTTGGGATTTTTTGGGGGTTTTGCTTTTGTTTTAAACAGTCCCAAGCTGATACTTCTAAAAACACTGAAAGGTCTCACATGCTGTGTATTGATTGTGTCTGGTTGCACCAGGGCCAGGAAGGATTTTTTTTTCTTTTTTTTTTTTTTTTTCTTTTTTCCACCCTTAATGCATATAGAGACTTTTGATAGTTTTTCTTTGCCTTGTTTTGATGCACATAATAGCTGCAAACTGGATGCTGGGTAGGGGCTGATGGTGTGTCCTTTAGGAGTAAAAGGGATTCATGTCTTGCTAGGCCTTTCTCACATTCTCACAGCCAAGCCATTTGCCAGTTTGGAAGCCTGGAGAGTTTCCTTCGGCTGTCTTCAGAGGTACATTAAGATGTGGCCTTGGATATCTTCATTTTGTGGGATGCTGAAAAGTTCTTTTTGGTCTGTAGTGTGTGGTGTCTTGTTGACTCAGGACTTGCTGTTTCATTGCCTGGTTATCATCACTTTGGGGGGACAATCTATGTCATTGATTTAGTCCCGGTCTTCTCTGAAAGGTAAGCCAGCTAAGCAAGGCAATAGATACCAGTAGGCTGAGAGATTAGAATAATTTTTTTTCATGATTCACATCCATGTCTTAGACCTGAGTTTGAACCAATTAAGCAAATTTTTCAGGTCCAGTGTGGAAGGGTTACACTATCATTATTAAATATCAGCAGTATGTTTTACGTTAATAGAAGAATGTATGAGGACCTGTGGCTTTGTAATATGCAAATACGTAATCTCTCCAAGTTCTTCAGTTGAGGCCTTTATGTATATATATGAGGAAATAAAGTGCCTTAAGCAGCCATTCACTTTCAGCTGAGCAGCAGTCATGTTTAAAAGGAAGTCCTCTTTGTGCAGTACTTACAGTCTTTGTAGAGATCAGATGAGGAAAAGAAACACTATTATGACCTTCAGCTGAGTATACTGTACACGGCTGAAAAATAAAAGATGATAAAAAGTGGTATCAGATAACAGTTTTCAGTTTGAGGGCCAAACCAGTGTCCTTGGAAATAGCATTCTCTTCACATCATCTAATTTTTCCTGCCTTTCTGGGTTACACAATAGTCTGTGTGGTTTTGCCGGTTTCTTTTGCAGACCAGAGAGGCCAGCAAGTGTTGTAGGTGCAGCATTGGTTTCTCTGTTGTCTTGTCTTCATTGTTTTCTGCATGACATAAATATTTGTTGCATTGTAAGGCAAATACTAAGTAGTGAAGACAACAAAAGCAAAGAAATAGCAACAAAAGTTATGCAGTATGACTCTGGATGGACCCCCTGTATTGAGTGCAAGAGGAAAAAGATGGTAAATATTTGAAAACTCCTTTAGACTTGAGAAGAATAATGGGCTGGTTCTTGCCTATCTGAAAGCTTTCAGCTAAGTATCATCCTCTAAACTCCAGTCCCAGATGAAACCATCAGATGGCTTTCATCATCTGCCTCTCTGCAGTACATGTCCAACCTTTACTATTAAAGTTGTCGAATGGTTCACAGCATCCTGTGCCATTGGAAAGTGGTGTTACCCTCACTGCACAGATGGGGAAGGTGATAAGAAGGGATTTTCTCAGCCTTAGCCTTTTCCTGCGTTCTTGTGTGCCTCTGTGCTGGCTGCTGCTGGGGCATGGGCAGTGCCATGCAAAGTGCAGACATCCTTAGAACTGCAAACACACATATGCACTCACCTTTTGACTGTTTATTTCAGTAATTTCACTAATGGTGAATTCCAGACTTGGGTTTGGTTTGGTTTTGGTTGTGGGGTTTTGTTTTTTGTTTTTTTTAACGTGGAAAGAGAGAGGGGAGAATGTGTTAAAGAAATCTTAAAATAAACTGCTATATCTATTTTAAAACATATTTTTTTCTAAATAAGGGCTTGGAACAATGATCAGAAAATTCTTGTCCAAAAGAAGCAGCAGATACTCTGGATTGCACTTTGCTATGCTCACCCATCATCAGCCAGAGAGTAAATGCACAGCTTTCCTCATCCATGTTGCCAGGTTCCTCTCCATCCCTTTGCAGCAGCTCCGCAGTGATGTATACTGAGTGGGCAGCCCCATCTCTTTTTCCCGTGTCTTGAATCATAATCTAAGCATGGCTGAGCAGGGAAGCAATAGATGGTTTTATTTTCCCCTATTCCTCTGTGTGATCTGTTAAGGGCTGTGACAGTCTAGCCCCATGCCAGAGAGCCCTGAGACTTCTTACCCTAGTGAGACATGACGCATGGGGCCCTCCGTGATCAAATGGGATGCATCGAACTCTTCAGTTGTTTTCATTGCTCCAGTGATTCAGAGCACTGCCCCAGGGTCCCAGGCATGCCATTTCTCACAATACCAGCGAAAGCCACGGTCCTCCGACCACTGTGGCCTGGATGCAGAGAGGGGCTCTGTTCAGAGGGAGCCTTCTTCGGATCTTGAGGCAGGTTCTTGCATGTCCTTTCTGCTGGAAGAGGGAATCCTGTGGTCTGTGCTTGGAAATTTACCCTCTTTTGCAGCCAGTAGGAGTTTCAGCAGTGGCTGTGGGATCTTAGCGTGTTAGAAATAATAGCTTTGCGGGGAGAAAATCTCAATAGGGATTCTGCTGTGGGTATGGGGGCTGAAGTCTTTTGACAAGCTGGTTGCCTTGATCAAAGGGAGCTTTGCCATTGTAGCAACAGCATCACAAATTCACCCTGAAGCTTAGGCTGTCAATAGGGGGACAGAGGGAATGAGGCTTTGTGTATTTGACACAAGCAATCCTTTTCGTTTGGCACAGCTTGGGAAAAAGATCAGGAGCAGGTGTCCTTTGGGGACAGGTGACCTTCTGGGACAGTGTTTTCACTGCTAGCACAGACTCATCTGCAGCTGATGCCAGAGCCACCCAAGCGGATTCTGTCCAAGCCTCTGGGTGTGTGGCACCTCCCGTGGCAGGGGCAGCAGCTGGCATATTGGCTGCTCGGTGTGTGTCCTGTCCTGTCTGTCAACGAGACCTGCAAACACCGATAACCAGCAGTATCCTAACACCACAATCTAAAAAAACAACAACAAAACCCCCTTCATTGTCTGTCTGACTGCAGTTCACTGCAATTGAAAAGGGAAAAGAAGCTGGAAGTAGTCATGCTGGGGGCTGTAAGCGGTTGCCATTCTTGTTCACGCGCTGCTATGACCATCTTTAACTGACAGTTAAAAGGAATCCTGCTTCCAAAGGGGAAAAAAAGTTGCTGTGTTAGTTCAATGTCTTTGTAGAGCACCAATGGTGCTTTAGGCTGAGTAGCATCTCGTGTTTCTTGTATTATGAATGTTCTGCTCCATTTGAGTTTATCTCCTTACGCTGTAACCCAGTTATTAGAGCTGCCTCGCCTGCTGATTAGGATGCCCTGCAGTTCATTTGTTGGTGAAAAGTCCTGTCACATTTTATCGCTGGTGAATCATCAAGCTTGAATATCTGGGAACGAAGGGCTGTGCACTTTGGCCAATCCATACATGGCAGGAGCATAAATGTGAATTTGGGGCACTGGATAGGCCTGGGCTTAGTGGCAATAAAACGGAACACCTGCAATTCTGGAAAAAAGGAACATCCTGGCTGGCTGCTTCTTTTTCCTGGACTAGTAGCATTCTGAAAGCTGTGTTGCTTATGCACAGTAGTTTATACTACTAAAGCGTAAGTGTTACCATGGTATGGATGAGCAAACATTTTTCTCAGTAGAAAAGAACATTTTTACAACATCTGGAATGTTCCTGTATTTGTTACTCTTCGTTTATTCATAATGTTGTCATCACTAATTCATCTTTACATCAGACATTGTTGTAGAAAAACAATACAAGTTACAGCAATTAATTCTAGCAATAGGAAAGTGTTATCTTGCTAGTGTGAAAATGATTTAACCTGAACATGACTCTTTTGTGGTAAAATAAAGCTGGCATGAGAACAGCACACAGAATGAAAAAGATGAACCTTTTCCCCTAAGAGTTTATAGCCTAAAAAGATAAATTGGATACATCACAATTAAAAGACAGTAAGTGGAGAATCAATGTTTTAGCCTCAGGACAAATGTCTTCACTAAATTGGGAGCATTCACTTGCTGTGTATTAGATGCAAAGATGCACAGCTGATCGAACCTCTGGAGCTTTCATGCCACAGTTCCTGTCTCATAGATCATGATGGCACTTGTCAAATACACTTAGCATTGTGGGGAAAGCTATGCAAATTGGAGCTAATTATTGAAAGAGACTTTCTCTGTGTTGTGTTTGTGTGGAAATGCTGCCTCAGCTGGGTTTCCCACAGCAGGAATTACCGCTTGATAAGCTGCTGCCATTTGGTGGTGACTGATCATTCCTGAGGACTTCCTGCTATAAATATTTGCATTACGTGCTGTCACGTCAGAGCGTGGGCTGCTGCGGAGTGTTTGATAATGAAGCATTCTGCCTCATTTCCATGTATGTGCTGCAAGCCGGGGTTTTATGAGAGTGTGCACGTACAAGCAGCCATATCTCTCGTTCTTTCAAAAGGCTGGATTTAAAAATCTCTGCTGTGTATTCTTTTTCACTTCATGTCTTATTCTGTGATAAGTGAGTTTTAAAACTGTCTGTGCTTCTGGGGCATCGCTATGTAATAAATCTAACAGTCTGATTTTGAGAGTGTAAGAATAATTATGCTTCAAGAAGCAGGATGAAGAGGGAGCAGAAACTTCTAGTGGCTTCTGCACTGTTCAGCAATTAAAGTTAAAAAAAAAAAGTTTATGGAAAACATAACGTCAGGCTGCTGCAATTAATCATGGCAAAGAATGCAAGCCAGGTACATCTTTAACAAGTGTAAGTGGTGTACCTTGAAAGGCTCAGCATTTTGAGAGAGGGAAGCAGCACTTCTCTGGAAGCGGTGGGTGTGCTTAGGTGACTGGGTATTTGTCAGGAGTGAGCAAGAGAATCCCCTTTCCTTATCTTAGGACGAGAAGTAGCCAGAGCTCCCCCAACTTGCAGCTGCCTTCGAATGCAAGGTAAAGAGTGGCATTGTTAGTACCACCTATGTTCTACCCATCCCTGTATATGTCTCCTCTTATCACCTGCAAAGGAGATGGAGTCATTCAGGAATGAAAACGTCGAGGCAAAATGAGCAGGGGAAATGACTGGAAATACTCACTCAGCTGGAAGGAAGCGTAGACTCCAGCAGTCAAATACAAAGTGCTCTCTGCCAGGGTACAGTCCCTTTCCAATGTAAAAGGGCATCTGACAGAAAATATATATATATATATGCTAAGAAACAATTGCTGAAAGAGGGTGGATTCCACTGATTAATGATTTGAAGTTAATAATTCTGAGAAGTAGCTGATCCATAAACTGTGGGAGGAAAGTGATCTGTGTAGGCTTCTCATCTATCGGAAATACCTGCCCATTTTTAGTTTTCTCCTGATGTGGTATTTCTTTCACAGTAGCAGCAATGCTGTCCACGTCCTGTCTGCCTTATGTGCTCATACGTTGCCACCGATGTAGGCTAACATCATGAAGTGGTACAGCATGAGAACATAAGCCTTTGAATTTAAAGAAACTCTTACATTGACTGGGGAGTTGCTTCAGCTTTTAAACAAAGTTCTGTACATCACTGGTTTTCTGTAAGCATGCAAGGAGCAATTTGGTCGCTTGTGTACAAAAGAACATTATGCTGTCTGGAGTTAAGGTGTAATGGCTCACAGTAAGCTCAAGCTCATCAGAGCTAGAAGAAAGAAGTGTGGTAGTACCTTGTAGTAGGGAATTGGCACAGATTTACTATGTGCATAGGAAATGTTAGCACTTCCAAGTTACGAAGTCCTGTGTGCATTCATTATACGTTTGTTTTGAAGTGTTCTAGAGAGGTGAAGTTAAGAAAGAGAGTAAGGAAAGGATTAGGAGTAATACAGAAAGCTTTTCATTGATACTCTATTGTTTTCAACACTTTATACTGTAGTATTACCTAAAGCCATAACCTAAGATTGGGCTCCAGGGCAGTGTGCGCTGAATGGATACACTAGCCGTTACACGAGCTACAGCTAATATGCATTTGGAGGGAAGGGTGGGTTTCCTGGCAGAATTTGACCCCCATAGCTACAAAATACAAGGGAAAGATTTTTAGTGTGAGGACAACCTTCAGCACATTTGTTACAGCTGAAAAATACCATGAATTCATTTTTTCACTTCCATTTTGCTTCATTATAAAACCATGGTAGTGTTTTACAACCTGATTTGGCGATGCTCAGTTATACTCAAGCATACTTACTCACATGAGCAGCCTCTTAACGGTTGCACAGTTGAGCCCTTAGTTCAGTGTAATTACATTTTTGGTTATGCTTTTCTAGATCCTAATTAGCACAGATTCAAAGAATTTGAAGGTTAATGACATGTCCAAATTATTTCTTATTGCCACCTCAGTAACACGGGTGCTTTTCAGCATCCAGATACATAAAGACTGTTGTATTTACACTGCAATTACCCTGTCATGTAGCAAGCACTCCATTTATATGAATTAGTGGAGTCGGAAAGCGTAACCAGGGTGTAATTGGTCTCTGACTGTAGCATAACTATAGTCACTGTGTTATAAATAATAACCTTTTCCTTCCTTTTATTTCCTCTACGCACATTTTATATTGGGATGGTTGGCAAGAGGTTTTCTTTAAATATTAAGAAAACTCATTTGCACTGAAGGCCTCTTCCGAGTACAGTCCAATAATACTGGCTTTTACAGTCCTGATTCAGTAAAGGTGCGGAGCATGTACTGAAACCCCACTGACTTTACTGGAAACGTTTAATGATTTTCTTCCAAATTGGCAGAGTCTTTCAAAATGGAATAGAACTAGCAAGTAGAGTCACTTCAAGCAGCATTTTCATTAGGACAGATTTCAGATATGTCAATAGCTAAAGTGACAAACGATCCAGTTCTGTGCGCCTGGTGGCTTTTTTTCCCTATCTTGATATCGACTTATTCAGCTCAGCATGGTTCAAACTCCTATCACCACCCATTCATAGATTTACACTACTTACAGGAGGTAAGTGCTCAGAATTTATTATCTAACAAGCACAAATGGAGCAGGGGAGGTACAAACAATTTTCTTTGTGAACATCAGCATTGATTTCCTGAGCAGCAGCCTGTAACTCTCAACATACAGGTATGTTCTTTTTTATTGTTCCAACCCAGGAGGAATGTCTCTGCTTTCCAGCACACAGCTGTTTGCATATTTAAATGTTACTTAATTTTGCAGTCTTCATAATTTCCTGATCTGTCTATATGAAAGACGGAGGTGCAGTGTATTTGATCATCATAATGGAATTTCAAATACAAGCACCTAAAATTAGGTAAAAAATCAAAAGGGACTGGAAAAGACTTTATGCAAGAAATTAACCCAAAATACTCTTCAGTGCTTTTTTCTGCACTAAATTGCCTGCATATTTCACATGCATCTTTGAGGACTGCACATCTAGGAGAGAAGGGAAAAGAGCCACCTGTGTGGTGTGAGGGCGATGCAGGGCAGCGGGTCAGCAGGGCTCAGCACAGCACTTCTCTCAAATGTGGTATTTGTCATGGAGGAGAACATTCAGCACGCTGGCCGTGCCGCTTTGAAACGATTGACACGGAGTGCTGTGTCAAGCAGTGACTCTGCACATATTGCTGATGCATTGAATGCCAGTGCCCTTTTGCATCCTGTGGTGAATCCAGGTAATATACTAGAGCATGAAAGAATTAGTCCTATATATCAAATGTATCCCTGGCAGAGTACCAGACGCTTGAAGCAGAGAAAGGCTGCGTGCCTATACAGGCAGGGTGGCTGGGGCGCGTGTCCTGTTCAGTGCACTGAAGAGTGGAACGTGAGTGATCTGAGGTGGAATTTGTGGAGGTCCTGACATTGTCATCTTTAGTCCTCTTTCACCAGTGCAGGCATGCTTAAGCACCTGGTAGCTTCACACATAATGCACTGCTGTAGGCCTAGCTGCAATGGATTTAAACAGGGAAGAGATGACTTACAAAGAAGCTGGCATCTGTTAAATTATTAAGCAAAATAATTCTTCTAAGCGTCCACCCATCAGACTTTTTCCTACTGTGCTAGCCTGAATGTGCAGTTGTGCAGTCAGAAAAGCAGAGTAGGGACAGAACAAAAAGCAGGGTTAAGGCCACCATTTGCACGTCCCATTAAAATGTCAACTTCTTGCCCTCTCACAGACTCTAATTAAGCAGCACTAATTCTGGAGCTGCTGAGCCATCCCTAGGTATCACTGGCTACAGCCTGCTCTTCACTTTGCAGATCAGTTGCACCAATTTTGGGCTTCTCCCTGTTGCCTTAGTTTCTTTGCACACGTTATTTCAAAGAAAATACTTGGGTCAAATTTAAACTTACTGGGCATCTGATCCTGTATGAGCTTTTGAATGTAGATTTAGAGTGGTTTAATTAGCTGACTTGCAGTGCAGCACAGAGTTGAAGTGAAGAAACAAAAAGCATGACAGATGGGAACTGGAGTGATTTTTATTTCAGCAACACCAAGATCACCATTACACAAGCCATTTATTTGTTAATGGGTTCAATACATATCTGGTATTTCCCAGCCACTTGCTTTCTGAATGTCTCTTGTTATGGTCACATAATAGCCATACTAATAGTCTGCACATCATATTACTCCCTTCTGTAGTTTAGTAAATTATGGAAAGATCAGTGACTGGTCAGCACACTGCGCTAGTATAATCGTCTATGCTTTGGCCTTTTACATTCTTACATACTCCCTCCTGCATCTGGTCAAATTAATGAAAAACAGTACAGTTCCTGAAATTATACAGTGGGTCTGAGGGCAGATATTTTAGTTTTCTTGAAGGAGGAAGGAAGGATTTAGACCTGTGTAGTACACTTCAGAGGTGAAGGTGATAGACTTGTGAATTAAGCACCTCCTGCTTCCTCCCTTTTAGGAGTTACCTGCTGCAATAGGGCATGAATCTTATTGTGGGTGAACACCAGATAAATTACTAGAGGTAGTTTAGGCTACATGACATGCCTTTCCAGCATGTATCAGTTCAGAAGTTGCAAAAAGATATGCTTTGATGTTGCTTTACAAAATAGATTATTTCTGCCCTTTCCCCCTGCATTTAACAGTTTGATTTGTTATTGCCAACTTTGTACGCATTGACCTAAGTCTCACTGGGTGCTCTAGAGGCCCGCTAATGGATTTAAAAAGAGAACGTTGTGTTTGAGCCATTTTTTGTGTGTGTTCTGACTATTATTTAGTGAAAGCACTGTTTATACTTGGCACAATCTTGATTTTAAAAAATACACTTTTCAACTGGGGGAAAAAAAAAAAGAACAGGAATGCTGCCAGGGTGAATCCTCTCCAGTATCCAGCAAGTCTAACTCCCAGGACCTACAAGAATCCTGCAGTGCATGGGCATGAACTCCTCTAGGTCAAACTGGGTATGTCTGCAGTACAGCCTGATGAGGCATAAAGAGGAAAGGGCCAGGGTTTGGTTTTCTGTGCTCTGTTATGTTTCCAGGACTGCTTATCCACATCGTGACTTTACTAGCCATAACATTTTCACCAGCTGCCCTTTCTCGGTGTGCACTGGGCAGGCATAGGGGGCTAGCTGTTGGAAAAACTCATGTCCCTGTTGCAAGTGGGGTGCTTGGTGACTGCGAGTCATTGCAGCAGGGAAATAATGTTGGGGTTGTCAACTGTATGCTTTCTGTGTCCCCACAGTAACAAATTTTTCCCTTTAATTAGGCCTTGCAAGAAAAAAAGCCTTGCTATCCTCAGTTTTGAATTTACTGTTGTTCAGTTTTGTTGTCTTTCCCTATGCTCCAGCATTAGCAAAGATGGAGATAAGAAGCTCTTGATCTCCAATTTGTATACCAGTTAGCACTCCTTACAGCTTCACCATGTTTCCTTTTACTCAAGTTCTTCTAAGGTGCTTTAAAAGCATGTGTATCAGGTAATGCATGATTCTGATCTGCATCTTCTCTGGCACAATTTTTAATACAAAATTAGATTCTTCTTGAAGGGATAAGCAAGCATCTTCAGGACCTCTGATATCCTCCAGTACTCATGAGTTGAGGAAGTTCTTTGTGTATTTATATACCAATATAGGAAGAGAGAGGAAATTCTGAGTGTGGATGACAACCATATAGTTTTGTGTAGAATTGCAACTGAGGTAGAAGACTTTTGAAGCAGGCATGGTGTTAATTAGCTAAGAAATCTGAATCAGTTGGGATGAGATGTACCAATTGCTGTATCTGTTGGACTCCATGACCCAGGAAGTAATTTCCAGTCCAGGGTTTCTGGGAGGTCACTGTGTTTTCATCAAGATAAGAAGCCTCCTGTGTTCTGGTGGTCACTAAAATCATAGTGATACTTTTTCAAGACTAGCTGAGTTAATGCATGAATTCTAATTGTTCAGATTCTAATTTGGGTAATTATGATCCATCTTTAGTACCTGCAATTTCATATTAGTTTAGCTTTTTTCACGTCTTGTTTGGCTTTGTTAAGTAGCACTGCTATTGGACATCTTTGTTTCATCTCAGATGTGGGTGGCAATGTGTTACCTCTCAGGTATATGCTAAGAATTAATGTTTTCTGAAAGGGTTAGAAATTCCAAATGAAAGTTGTTGTCATAGTCTTTAATCTGCTATTAATTCCTATGAGCTGATAAGACAAAGCAGAGGACTTATGAGCAAGTATTAGCCATGCTGAAGAGTGCAGTGACCAGGTTTGACTGACCTGTTTATCCAGGAAAATTAGCATACTAAGCCATGGTCATTAGATTAGAATACAGAAGAAATTACTCATGTTGAGAAAGGAATGCAAATATTAGCATTTTTTGTGCTATCAGCACATATATCAGCAACTGTTTGTGTGGATAAGTCTTCCAAAGAAGTTGAATAAATTTTAAAAGGTGTACTGGGAAAAACATTAACTCATTGCTTGTTCAAAGCAGTGAATAAAATCTCAAATGACTCTTTAAGAGCTTACAATGAACAAAGCAAAATAAGCAGATGGAGCTTGGGCAGTGAAGGAACTTGTTTTGTAAAACTTGTGATAGCTCTGTGATATGAAAATAGGACATCAGGAAAACTTGGTAAATACAGTGGAATTATCAGCTTATGGGTTTATTTTTAAAATATCTGTGATGTTTGTAAGAGATCAGTGATTTCTAAAACAATGTTAGGATGTCAGAGGCTCATCTTATTTCTTGAAGACCGTGTTTTGTTTAACAGTATTTGGTCCTCGGCCTCAAACATGCTGCCAAGTGAAAATGGAGAAGGAAGCTTAATCTGTAGGGAGAGATGCTTAAAAAGGTGTGGCTATGGTTTTTCAGTCTATTGATGTAGATCATGGTAATCTCAAAGCCAGATCCACTGAAGTAATAGAGATCTTCCTGCCTATTCAGTGGGTCTTTCTCTCAAAGCCTAGATGAACTATTGCACAAATATAGGCTAGATATAATTTGCTTGTTATTTACGTTGCGTTTCTTTGCCTGGCCATTTTAAATTACTTATTTTTCTATAAGGCATGGCGCTTTGGACTGCTGCTTTGGAGTATAATGCAAATAACTTGTAAGAGTTGAGTAAGATGTGGGGGGTTTGGCAGAAAAGGGAGTGGAGACTTGTCGGGGGACTCCTGATGCACTGACTAAGCTGCCTTGTGCGCTGTGTTGCAGTCAAGAGCTGTAGCCCGCAGATTTACAGATGTGAGGGAAATGTTTAGGATACACAGATGAGAAAGGAACTGAATATATCAGTGGTGAATTTGCTCTGCAAATGCAAAATACAATTTTACAAAGCTTTGATGCATAGTTGAGAACACTGAGAAATTCTTGGGTAGATGTACAGATTGTAAAGTGTCTGAACCACGCACAAATGAAACACAAGTTTTATTGGAATCACATATTCCTAAGCTAGCGTTCCTTGTGGCCAGCTGGAAAGCTGACACAGTGGGAGGAAAACAGGGAAATAGGTACAAGTCCTCTTCTCGTGTCCGCACATCTTGTGTTGCTTGTATGTGAACACAAGCTGAGGTATGAACGTAAACTGAGGTAGGCAATTGCATGTCCAGTCTCTCACTCAGCATCTTTCAGCAAATTTCAGCAACTAGCGTTACCTAATGTGGCTGTTTCAAGCACTGGGAGGAATTCTTTACCTCGGAGCACCAGCCAGGCACACAGAGGGGAAGAAAGAGGTCGTAAAACTTGCCAAAGGCAGATCTGGAGTCTGCAGTGAACCTCTATGTGTGCAATCCTGCAATGAAGTTTCTTCTCTACTGGAACTGATAGATGCCATCAACTTTAGTCTTGATTGGATTGTCAGTAACCAAGGCTTTTCCAGCAGCCAGTGTAAAGGAGAAAAATAACTTACTTTTCTTGAAATAGCTTCCTTTTGTTTCCTTGTCTGCTTTCCTTAGTCCTGGGAAGAAGGGGGGATGGTAGGAAGATTTGGGGAGAGAACATTATTGTAATTTCACAATGCATGACCTTTTATAAAAGTGGCCAGTACTTAAAATCTGTCCTGAAATAACCCATACCCTCAGATAACCTATATAAAATCAGCAGACATGACTGCAGAGATGACTGAGGTGAACTTGCACGCATTTGTAACTTGTGGATCTGTAGGTCATTTTGAATGTTGTGGCGTAACTCACAGGTTATTTCAATGGAAATACCCTAAGTAGGTGAAAGAGCAGGTGGTGACTGAAAGCTAAAAAGTTTTTCAACTACCTAGCACACATCAGTGCCTGCAGATACCTGCCCTTCGAGTGTAGTGTGCATGTGTGTGCTTGTGTGTGAATGTCTGTTTGTACACACATGCAAGCCCTATCATGATCATGTCATCCTTTCCACCTAGCTGCTTTTTTTTGCTTCACGTTTCCTACTATTACCTTTCAGTTGTGTATTTCCCATTTTTCTCTGCCCATGATTCAGCTTTTAGGTTTATGTTTTATCTGAATCTTGAGTATAGCTTGGATTGCCTGTACTTAACTTCTCACAAAATCCAGGTGATCCAAAAATAGATCCATAATGTTATATTGGGAAAAGGTTATGATCAGAGACAGCTAAAAAAAGAAAGTAGTATTACAATTTATATTCATCAAGAGGCAGACTTAATGCTTCACAGTTATCTTTTAGGTTTACATTTCCTGGTTTCTAAATAGCTCGACAGGATAATCATGCTCCCTTAACATAGTTTTGCTGATGGAATACGGTTATATAATCTTGCATACTTTTCTAAATCATTTTTGCTATAATTATTATGTGTATGAAAGATTAAGAATGAAAGATGTTCAAGTGGGGAAAGTGATGTAGGTCAGTATGTTATATATCAGCAGATGTGCGTAAGAATATTTTTTTAATAGAATTTTGAACCCTTTGTTCATTTTAATCCTTGACTCTCTTCAGAAACATCTTCCACTTCCATTAAATATCTGGGGTTTTTTCCCAGCTAGCTAGCTGAGTTCTCAGGCAAGCACGTTTCTATCCGTACTGAAAGCATGCAGCCCCTCCCCACTCAGTATCTCCAGTTTAAAAGCAGGCTTAAATTCTTACCTCTGTAAAGTCTGATGAAAAGCAACTAAACTGTTCCTACACAGCTCCCTTTTTAACTCAAAGGGTCTGATTTTTGTTTACACGGAGGCCCATTTTGCCCTTATGGCAATGCAGTGGGACTTTATGGTGAGCATAAGTATGGACAATATTAATTAGACCATATGTTGATATTTTTAGCAAAGGACCACCAGCATCACTCATGCTACCTAACTAACTCTGGGTAATTGTTAAAATAGAGTTCACAAAATGTATAACAGACTATATTATTTCAGGTACCAACACATTTATGACCAGGGTAGCAGACTAGGTCTGTGATTCCAGAGGTGAAGTATCTGAGGGCAACCAATATCTGTTACCATAAAGCTAATTCAGCTATATGGGAATAGTTAAGCCTAATATCAGAAAAGTCTGGAGGTACCACTAGTTATCAGGAAACCCTGGTTTTAACAGCAACCTATTATATTTCTCTTGTTGTTCCCAAAAGGATCTAACTTAGCCTCAACAGCAGGCAAGTATGAACGTTGCTGTCATCAGGTTTGAGTTCTAACAAAGCTGTACCGATCATTTTTGAGGTTTTTGTTGGGTTTTTGGTTTGGTTTTTTTGAGATGTATCTGAAAGTGAGGAAGGGAATTTTTTAGGATGTGAAAGATCTGGCGTTCTAGAAATTAATTGCTTGCTTTCCTCATAGCATCCTCCGCTACCCTTTTCTTTGTTTTCTACTCCTCTTCTATAGAGCCTTGCCTATTCTCTTTTCCCCTTTTCTTTTTACGCTTTTCCTTTCCTTTTCTAGTTCATTCCTTTCACATTTTTGTTGGCTGCTTCCTGTCACGATTTTGAAGAGCTGCTTGCTGAGGAGGTCCAAGCTGCCTGGAAAGCATGCTGGGCTCTGGCGCCGACCAGCTTTTAGGACCACTTGGCCGCCACAGCTAGCCGATGGCAGTCACCGTGTGACCCTCAAAGTGGGGTGCGCGAAGCTGCCAGGCGCGCCCAGGCATGCGAGACCTCGCGCTTTGCTGCGAGGGCGAGCCGTGGCTGCGCCTGAGGCTCAGCTTGCAGGCCCGCCGGTTTTGCAGCTGCCTCCCCACGCTGCGCAGCAGCGCCCTGTGAGTCTTCATGCTCTTTGGAGCTGCTGCCGCTGAGAGGATGCTCAGGGTTGGCATGTTTATTTTTCAGTTGTGCCTTTGAGGGTGAGGAACGGAGGGGGAAACTGCCAAGTCTGTCTCATGATGTCCTCGCTTCCTACTGTGAGTGATGCATCATTGACAGGGGTCAGCACAGGCTGCTTCAGTGTCCTGCAGTTCAGGGATATTATAATGCTGCTGCAGCAGAAGAGGATAAAATATTAATGCCGTGAAGTCAGTGGCCAAACTCTTACCACTTTCAGAGGGGCCAAAATTGACTTCCAGATTCAGCGGTCATCCTTCGTGTCTCACTGTAGATTGACAGCACAGCCTGCCCCAAGATGGGAGGGGAAAAGTTGTGTGTCTTGTTCTTTTTCCAGCTGGTTAAGGGGACATGGTCCAAGGAGGTGGCTTGGATCAGACCTGCTTCTATGTAGCCCAAAATTTTGGACACTGACCAAAAAAGTTTTGTTGCTGCTACTACAGGAAAGAGAAGATGATCAGAGCTCTGCTGCTGGAAGGGCAGCCTCATGGCAGAGCACCAGCCTCTGCTCACCATGGCTTCCAGCTCCAGCAATGGCAGCAGCAACGGCCCAGCTCCCTCTCCCTCTCCCTCTCCCTCTCCCTCTCCCTCTCCCTCTCCCTCTCCCTCTCCCTCTCCTCTCCCATCACTGCTCATACAGCTACAGACAAGTGAGCGTGGGGGCTGCCTGCGCAGGGAAGGAAGGAAGGGATGTGCTGTTTGGCTGGCAGAGGGCAGAAATGTTCCTGGTGGGGATGAGGGGGAGACATTTTGTGCGGAAGACACCTGCTTTCACACAAGCATGCTTGGCAAGGGGAGGGGTCTGGGGGGGCAGGGGACACAGTGTTTGTGTAAGGATGGGAGCCACTTCTCTTCCATATGAGTACTGGATGAGGACGATGTGGGTGGTGTGTGTAACGTGGGGCATGAACCTCAGTGTTGCCTTGCTGTGTTCCACAGAATGGTTTCCCAGGGTTGACTGAAGTGTTTTGAGATGAATTCTGCACTGATTTCCATCAAAACTGACACAGGCAACAAAACACACCTTTCTTGCTGATAAGATGTGATTTATTTATTAAGATCTACAAGAATTATATCATTATACACACTGTAGTTAATGATTTCTCTGCAGTGACAGCACTCCTGTATTTAGTTGACATCTCTTTCCCCTCCTGTCATATTTAATGACTTTACGTTCAGAAGTCTTTTGCATCCAATATGCAGCAGGCCAAATCCTTCATGAGGCTTTCTATGATGACCAGATTGCTGTAGTGAATTCAGCTGTTATTGGAGATCGGATTTTGTAAATTCTGCTTCCCCAGAAGTCTTTGCCATACCTCAGGTTTGCTGTAACACCCTACCACGGTAATTTTCAGGATGATTCTGGCCCGTTTTCTTCATCCTTCAGATTGGTCATTGACATTACGTATGAGGAGTAGCAGAGAGAGAGATGGATTTATTTGGTCTTAAGAGGAGTCTTAGGTGGGATGTTACTGATGCCTTTACCTAATGGGAGGTTGTAGGGAAGAAGGAGGCAGACTCTTCTCACAGCGCATGGTGAAATGACAGCAGGCCGTAGACACAATTTGCAACAAGGCACATTCTGATTAGACATCAGGAATCTTTTTTTTTCTCAAGACAGTAGTCAAATATTAGAACAGGTTGCCCAGAGAGCTTGTGGGATTTCCATCCCTCTAGATACTCAAAGCTCAACTGGACAGGGCCCTGAGTAGCCTGCTCTATGGTGGTCCTGCTTTGACTGAAGGGTCAGATGACTTCAGGAGATCTCTTCCAGCCTTGGTTATTCTATGGCAGTTTGATTACAATGAGTATTTCCACAACCCCTCTTCACTGGAGGACGCTGTTGACTTTTTGTGGTGGTTGGATGCCAAGTGGCCACCAAAGCTGCTCTATCACTCCCCTTCTCAACTGGACAGGGGAGAGAAAATACAACAAAAAAGCTCGTGGGTTGAGATAAGGACAGGGAGATCACTCAGCAATTACCATCACAGGCAAAACAGACTCGACTTGGGGAAAATCAGCTTAATTTATTACCAATCAAAACTGAGTAGGAGAGAGGAGTGAGAACATGTGTACGGTAGTGAGAAATAAAACTAAATCTTAAAACACCTTCCCTCCACCCCTCCCTTCTTCCTGGGCTCAACTTCACTCCTGATTTTTTTTCTACCTCCTCCCCCCAAGCGGCGCAGGGTGATGGGGGATGAGGGTTGCGGTCAGTCCATCACGCGCTGTCTCTGCTGCTCCTTCCTCCTCAGGGGGAGGACTCCTCACACTCTTCCCCTGCTCCAGCGTGGGGTCCCTCCCACAGGAGACAGTCCTCCACAAACTTCTCCAACATGGGTCCTTCCCACAGGCTGCAGTTCTTCATGAACTGCTCCAGCGTGGGTCCCTTCCATGGGGTGCAGTCCATCAGGAGCAGACTGCTCCAGCGTGGGTCCCCCACGGGGTCACAAGTCCTGCCAGCAAACCTGCTCCAGCGTGGGCTCCTCTCGCTCCATGGGGCCACAGGTCCTGCCAGGAGCCTGCTCCAGTGTGGGCTTCCCACAGGGTCACAGACTGCTTTGGGCATCCACCTGCTCTGGCGTGGGGTCCTTCGTGGGCTGCAGGTGGATATCTGCTCCAGTGTGGACCTCCATGGGCTGCAGGGGCACAGCCTGCCTCACCATGGTCTTCACTGTGGGCTGCAGGGGAATCTCCTCTCTGGCAGCTGGAGCACCTCCTCCCCTCCTTCTTCACTGACCTTGGTGTCTGCACAGTTGTTCCTTTCACATATTCTCACTCCAGCTGCAGTTTGTGTCCTGGTGTTCCCCTGCCCCTTCTTAAATATGTTATCCCAGATGTGCTACCACTGTTGCTGATGGGCTTGGCCTTGGCCAGTGGTGGGTCGGTCTTGGAGCCGGCTGGCATTGGGCCTATCGGACATAGGGGAAGCTTCTAGCAGCTTCTCACAGAAGCCACCCCCTGTAGTCCCCCTGTTAGCAAAACCTTGCCACACAAACCCAATACAATTTTTAAAGCCTGCTGCTCTAGAAAGCAGCAAACTAAGGAAAAAAAAAAAAAAAGTGAATGCTGTAGGCAGCAGTAGCCAAATAGGAAGATGAAGGCAATTCTAAAAAAGAAAAATGAAAAAAACCCAACCACACAAGCAAACAAAAAAAAACCCCATGGGTTTACTGAGATAAGATAAGCAGTTTCTACTGGGACTGATGGATCTCCTGAATGATTCACTGGAAAAACACTGAGTATGAATGAGGCTGCATTAACTAAGTGACTGTAGATACTGTAAAAGGAAGTTTTTGGTTGTTTTTTTTTCCTCAACTTGACCCTTTCTGTGCCATCATAACTAGAAGAATGCTCTGTGGAGTGCAAATGTTTTATTAGTAATTCAGCAAGAGTGAGGGACATTTGAAGTAGCAGAGACATTTTTCTATTTTTTAAATCAGTCTATAAATCTCTCCAGTTGCCTCATTTCTGCCTAAAGTAGGATCCAAGGTTGAAAGTAAAGGGTCTGTAACTCACTTCTGGAAATAATGGTATTCATAGTGAATTGATATTTGGGGCATTCTTTTAGAAGAATGGGCATTGTTCACTGCCTTGCTGCTGCTTTTATGGCGTAAAGGGTCATTGACTCAATTCCCTTGTCCAGACTCTCTGACAGCAAGACTAATGCATTGAGCTGTTCTTCAAATACAGCTTAGCTGAAGGATATGGTTGTCTCTCGCACGTGTCAGCATTACTCATCTATGTACTTGTCCTAACCAAACTGCATTAGAAGAGTGAGGAGTTGCTGAAGCGCTAATGAAGGCTGCCTGGAAGCAGAAACTGCTGTCTAATGCAGTTTCCTGCCTTCCAAAGACATCATGGATGTGTCAGAGTTTAGAGTATTTGCACTATATATGCCCTACATTTTGATCACTCTCATCATTTTGTAGCACAAAGAGAAAAGGTGTTAGCAGCAATTTTTTAGTTCTCCATACAGACAAAATGTGTTTTTGAAAAGTTTTAATTTGGAGCCTACAGGGGTAAACTTTGTACAGAATTACAGGATCCAAACAGTGCCCAATGGGCCTATCTCACCTATCAACGGTGAACCTCCCAGTCATTTCAGTGGGTTGTAGGGTCTTGCTTAGCTGTTCCTGAGAGAATAATATTTATAAGCAGTTCTTGCTGTCAGAGTGCTTAAACACATTAATACTCTGTGTACAGACCTGTCAGGTTTACAGGGCTGATCCCGTCCTGCATTAGGCAGCTGCCTGATGTAAATCTGATCATAAACCCAAATTTTCTTACAGGCTTTTTTCTGGATGATGGTAGCTCTGGGAAGCATAAAGCTGTTTAGCAACTGCAAGGAGCCTTCTTCCCTGCTAACTCAACCAGAGCTTTTTTTGCACATTGGGGTTGTAAACTACTGGTATGTTTGGATCACTTTAAACTTGCTGAGAGACTTGTTAGCACTCAGAGGCTCACTGGCATCAAATAGCATGCAGCTTCAGAGCCAGCGTGTGAGCAGTTGGTGAGAGGCACTGCAGAAAGCAATCCTCCCAGAAGTTTGCTACATATACAGAAAAACAGCTGCTGCTTAGATGCAGTCCAGCCACTGACCCAGAAAGCACAACCCAAAGTCTATCCACATGCATGCGTGATTGACTTTGAGTATCTGAAAATCTGAGAGTTTATTTAAATGAAGTTTCAAAGGGTGAAGGAAGATCAGAATCTCTAATCAAAGCTTCTTTGCTGCTGCCAAAGGATAGCTGAAGTTTATTAGGCAGAACTGTTGAAACAATGAAAAAGCTGAATCTAATAAAATTTTGGAAGAAAAAGATACTGGACTGTGGGAGATACTGATTTGTTGCTTCAATCCTTGATTTCATTTTAATTGAAAATGATTGCTCTTAACATCTGTATTCTAGCTGCTGGTTATGCTGAAACAGCATTCTACCCACATAGGGTAGATTGGGGCATGTGAAATATCTTCATGCCAATGTGGAGACCTCATACACTTGGTACGTGCTGTCATTGAAGGTCCGCTTGTCATAAGACTGTTGATAGTTGCCTTCCAGAGGACTTTACTGGTGATACTAAACAGCAATTTTTTCTGGTAATTTAGTTTGGCTTCCAGGGTTCGTTATCTAGAATCTGCTGAAAGAATTTGTAACATTTTCAATGGCAAAAAAAATGTTTTCTTGCTTCCTTGCTACCTTTTTTAAGGGTTTCTAAGAGAGGAGTTTTTGGAATGAAAAAATTCTGTCACCTGGGAATAAATGAAGCAATCGATAAACACTGCTGCAAAATGAGGCAAAAGGAGATTTCTGCAGGCAGAGGCCAATTGCCATATGCCCGCAAAAGGCAAATTCTCCCCTTAGTTAGAGAATGGCGTTGAGAAGTTGGTGTATTACAAGGCTAGAACGGCACTGACTGTGACACACAGGGGGGACTCTGCGTGTGTGTGGTCGCAGTCCTTCAGGGATGTGAGCTGGCTGCAGAGAGCCCAGCAGGGAGGTAGGCTGCTGCTGGAGAAACTGGCTGCTCTTTGGAAGAACCTGATAGAAAAATACTGTGGTGCCAGCACAGTGGCTTAACTAGCTAACAGGATAAGTGGAATATGTTGCATTCAAGAGCTGGATAATTCTGTTAACAGAGTGAGGGTTGTAGCTGAAGCACTGCTGCTAATTAGGGGTACATTTTCAAAGCGGTGGCTGGGATTATAGCCATAATTCTGTCAGTGACAGCTATGGAGCTCAGGTCTCCATTTGCTCCTTTCACAATTTGCCCATTATGTCCCAGTGCACCCTGTGTTCCCAAAATGTGTAAAAGTCAAGTGATGGGGAGAAAGGAAGCACTTATTCAGTCTGTGTTTATGTAGTCAATTTTTTTCCAAAACTATTTCTTTTTAAAGTCAGCACTTGGGAGGAAATGGGAGTATTCACCCATTTGCAGCTCTCCTGAGGACTAATTCTTCTCTAAAGAGGGTGGTAGAATATGAAGCATGAACTTGGGACGTTGTCTTGTATTCTTTTACTGTGGAAAGACCCTTCACTGCTGAGCTTTGGAAAATGTAAACCATTTTCCACTTGCTTAGAGAGTTGTCCTAATATTAAGGGTTCAGTGAAATCAAGAGGGCAACTGTAAAATCCGACAGAACTAGGTTAGGGGAGAATGTTTTGAGGAACTCTTCTTGACACCTGTGCCATGTACACACAGGTCTGTTAAAACACTAGCTCTAAGCTGATTTAAACTGACATCAGCAAAGCTGTGCAGAGTGGAAACTGGTACTGTGCTCCTGCGTCGGGCTGGGGAGTTTTGGACCTGTCTTACATCTCAGATGAACTAAGGTAAGGGATACAGATGGATGGAAGGGGACAAGGGACAAAGCATCAGTTGCTGCTTTTGCTCCTGACTGTTGAATTCAGGCTATTAACCTTATTTATTTTGCTTTAAATCTTCAGGCAAGTTTAATGCTCTTGAAAAGCAGAGAACTGGAGCTTGAAGCAAGCATAGTGCAGGCAGTTACTGGACAGCCTGTCTTTTTCCCCAGCTCTGCAACACCATGTCTTTAGCTCTGACACATCTAGCAATACTTTTTTCTGTTTGCTGATGCACAGTTTGGGACTCAGTTGAGGCTATTTTTCACTTGTGATTTGAACCAAGCACAGGTTACAGCCTTCCCTTTTTGCAATGCTCTTGTCTACTGCTTTTTATCTGCAGAGCCAGTGTATGCAAACAGCAAATGCTTTGCTACTTTACTTTTTGTAGTTTCTAGTTTTCTTTCATTGTAGACTTCCATCTTCCATAAAGGTTTAGTACTGCTTGGAAGCGTGAGCCCCTCTGAATACTTTGATAAGTTCTTGGATCTGCTTTTTTGAAAAGAAACTCTTGTGAATAGATAGTATGGTCCAGGCTAGAGTTTTGCCAGTTTACACTACCTGACTGTTTAATCTGTGTTAAATGTTACTGTAGTTGCAATCTGTGCTGTCACTGTAAAATATTCTAGGTTTTGATTAGCACCTTTTAAAACTGGAACTTGATCGGATTGAGTATTAGGTCATGTCCATAATGTTCACTATATAAAAAGTCAACAAATACAAACAGCTAGTGCAGCATTGTTTCTCATGTCACTGCAGTTTCTTCTGTTTTAAATGGAAGTAGTACTGGCCTGTGTGAGATAAATTATATCAGTTGTGATCATTAAACTTTATCACTCTTTTGCAGCAGAAGCTACTGGTACAGAAGTGCTTTGGCTGTCAGTGAAGAGTAAGGTTTCTTAAACCAGATGTTGTTCTACTATGGAAAAAGAAAATTTGCTTAGCTTTGTCAAATCTCTTCATGTAGTCGCAGGGGCCAAAAATGCCCTTCTGGAGAGGGAAGTGTATTACAGAATAAGTCTAAGGCATAAGAGTGTTTTTCTGTACTGTGTGTGGGGAAGAGGAGTATGTGTTTGTCAGCTGGGCACATCTAGCTGTGGTAAAAGGATATAATAAAATCGTATTAATCCTGTTTCATATCAGCAGGACTTTTAAAATCTTTTAGCTGGGATGCACAACATACAAACACGCTAAAAGTGACTTAGTGATGCAAAGCATGCTTGTGGTGGCTTGACCCTGGCTGGATGCCAGGTGCCCACCAAGCTGCTCCATCACTCCCCTCCTCAGCTGGACAGGGGAGAGAAAATATAACTAAAGGTTCATGGGTCGAGATAAGGACAGGGGGAGATCACTCGCCGATTACTGTCACGGGCAAAACAGACTCGACTTGGGGAAATTAGTTTAATTTATTGCCAATCAAAATCAGAGTAGGGTAATGAGAAATAAAACCAAATCTTAAAACACCTCCCCCCCCGCCCCCCCGCCCTTCTTCCCAGGCTTAACTTCATGGCCGATTTTCTCTGCCTCCTCTCCCCTGGCAGCACAAGGGGATGGGGAATGGAGGTAGCGGTCAGCCCATCACACATTTTCTCTGCTGCTCCTTCCTCCTCAGGGGGAGGACTCCTCACACTCTTCCCCTGCTCCAGCGTGGGGTCCCTCCCATGGAAGACAGTCCTCCATGAACTTCTCTAATGTGGGTCCTTCCCACTGGCTACAGGTCATGACAAACTGCTCCAGCGTGGGTCATTTCCGTGGGGTGCAGTCCATCAGGAGCACACTGTTCCAGCGTGGGTCCCCCACGGGGTCACAAGTCCTGCCAGCAAACCTGCTCCAGCGTGGGCTCCTCTCTCTCCATGGGGCCACAGGTCCTGCCAGGAGCCTGCTCCAGTGTGGGCTTCCCACAGGGTCACAGACTGCTTTGGGCATCCACCTGCTCTGGCGTGGGGTCCTTCGTGGGCTGCAGGTGGATATCTGCTCCAGCGTGGACCTCCATGGGCTGCAGGGGCACAGCCTGCCTCACCATGGTCTTCACTGTGGGCTGCAGGGGAATCTCCTCTCTGGCAGCTGGAGCACCTCCTCCCCTCCTTCTTCACTGACCTTGGTGTCTGCACAGTTGTTCCTTTCACATATTCTCACTCCTCTCTCCAGCTGCAGTTGCGCAGGTTTTTTTTTTCCCCCTTCTTAAATATGTTATCCCAGATGTGCTACCACCGTTGCTGATGGGCTTGGCCTTGGCCAGTGGTGGGTCAATCTTGGAGCCGGCTGGCATTGGGCCTATCGGACATAGGGGAAGTTTCTAGCAGCTTCTCACAGAAGCCACCCCTGTAGCTCCCCTGCTACGAAAACCTTGCCATGCGGACCCAATACAATGCTTTACCAGCACGCTCCACCATTACTAGTCACTGTGGTGCCAAAAACCAGATTTTCTATTGCAGCACCAGGCAAATATCGTAGAATCATAGAATCGTTTAGGTTGGAAAAGACCTTTAAGATCATCCAGTCCAACCATTAACCTACACTACCAAGTCCACACTAAACCAATCAAGGGTAGACTAGACTAAACCATGTCCCGAAGTGCCACATCAACCCGTTTTTTGAACACTTCCAGGGATGGTGACTCCACCACCTCTCTGGGCAGCCTGTTCCAATGCTTGACCACCCTTTCTGTAAAGAAATTTTTTGTAATATCCAACCTAAACCTCCCCTGGCACAGCTTAAGCCCATTTCCTCTCGTCCTATCGCTAACTACATGGGAGAAGAGACCAACACCCACCTCACTACACCCTCCTTTCAGGTAGTTGTAGAGAGCGATAAGGTCTCCCCTCAGCCTCCTCTTCTCTAGGCTAAACAATCCCAGTTCCCTCAGCCCCTCCTCATAAGGCCTGTTCTCTAGACCCTTCACCAGCTTCGTTGCCCTTCTCTGAACATGCTCCAGCACCTCAATGTCTTTCTTGCAGTGAGGGGCCCAAAACTGGACACAGTATTCCAGGTGCGGCCTCACCAGCGCCGAGTACAGGGGGACAATCACCTCCCTGCTCCTGCTGGCCACACTATTCCTGATACAAGCCAGGATGCTGTTGGCCTTCTTGGCCACCTGGGCACACTGCTGGCTCATGTTCAGCTGGCTGTCTACCAGCACCCCCAGGTCCTTTTCCGCCAGGCAGCTTTCCAGCCACTCTTCCCCAAGCCTGTAGCGTTGCATGGGGTTGTTGTGACCGAAGTGCAGGACCCCACACTTGGCCTTGTTGAACCTCATACAGTTGGCCTCAGCCCATTGATCCAGCCTGTCCAGGTCCCTTTGCAGGGCCATCCTGCCCTTGAGCAGATCGACACTCCCACCCAGTTTGGTGTCATCGTTACAGCTTCTTCCAGACCTGCATTCACACTGTATGTGTGTCCAAAAGTATTTGCCTCATCATAGCCTAGAGGTACAAGGAGGCTGAATAGGGGCACCCAAGCTGTGCCCTGTAGGCCACTTTCAGGAGCAAGAGTGTTGTCCTTGTTACTCTTCCACATATCTAGGTAGACTGGAGAAGGGTAAGGTATTGTAGGAGATATTTTTAATTAGCTGTAAAAGTCTCTGTTTTTTAGCTTCTGCTTAGACAAATTTTTAGTGATGCATGTGAGATTTTGCATCAGCAAGAGCTGATGGACTGTAGTACTCTGGGTTTTCTCAAGATTTCCACCCCCCCACCCCCAACACATACTATGGCTAAAGAGGGAGGGAGTCTCAAGGGCTCCATTTGCTAGTGTGAAGTCTGCCTCCTTTCTCATTCAGGGTCACGTAATTTCCCTCTAGCATTTGCAGGAACTACTCACAAGGAAAAGTGATACTAGGACAAGACTTATTTTTAGCTTTCAGTCATCTCCTGTCTTCTTTTTTCTCTCTACTGAAAAAATGAAAAGCACTACCAAACGTGGACCTTTTCTTGAGCTCAGCAAGTCCTGAGGGGTTTGGATCTGGCCTTAAGTACCTCCCCATGTTTTGCAGATAGCCACCACAGGCCCTGTCAGTTGTCTTTTGCCATGCTTCAGAGGTTGGGAAACTCTGTAGCAGACCAGAAGAAGATTTTACAGTGTGCGTTTACTGGAGAATATTTTGAAGGAAGTACCAAGACTTCTCTAACTGCTTGCATGCATGCATTCCCATCAATGGCAATGACACCAGCTCTGATTACAAGCAAGGAAAGTGAAAGGAGGTTTGAATCTGGTTCAGGAAGCCTTTGGTTTTCTGAGATACTCAGCTAGGCTTGAAGTTGCAGCTCACATCCCATCTCTTCATGTCAAGATATGACAGAAGCATGCAATAAAAGCATATCCATCCTGTTTCAAAGAATCATAGAATCGTTTAGGTTGGAAAAGACCTTTAAGATCATCCAGTCCAACCATTAACCTGACATTACCAAGTCCACCACTAAACCAATTAAGGGTAGAGTAGCAATTTCATGTTTCCTGGCTTGGTGGCTGGATTATTTTTAATGAAAGTAAAAACTAGGAATCCTTAAGATTGGAAAGGACCTCTAAGAATCATCATTCCAATCATCAACCCAACACCACCATGCCCACTAAACCATGTCCCCAAGTGCCATGTCTACCCGTTTTTTTCACGGTTCCAGGGATGGTGACTCCACCACCTCTCTGGGCAGCCTGTTCCAATGCTTGACTACCCTTAATATCGTATCAGCAGGACTTGTAAAATAATTAGGCTGGGCTGCACAATGTGCAAACATGACATTATAAACTAAAAATATTAAACTAATTTAGACTGAGCTCTCACTTCAAGGGCATAAAAGAGCACCAAAGTTATTGAGGGAAAATCGCATTTGTTCCTTTTCATGCCAAGGACTTGAAGTCCATAGGATGTCAGTGATGAGATGAATGTTGTCTTTCTGCCAACTAACTATGTTTTAAGTGGCAGCTGAGAAGATAGAGGGTTTTTTTACCTCCCGATGACTAAATTTAAGGTTTACTTACAGTGACAAAACTCCAAATGTAATTGTATTGTAGCCACTAAAATCAGTCTGGATTTCTTTCATGATAAATGGCAAGCAGGAAGAGTATGACCTGTGCACTCCACCATCCCAGGCTTCAAGACACAATGAACTCCAGTCGGCACGGTGGCTGGCGAGCGTTGGTGACCATGTGCCCTCCTTTGTCCTGCTCTGCACCAAACGCTCTTAGCCTTGTCCTCACTACTGGGGACAGTCTGGTATTGCATTAGAAAATGGTGAATCCAAACTAGAGCAAATAGTTGGGTTTTTTTTCTTTTTTTTTTTTCCTTTTCAGAAAATCAGACTTAATGTCAGGAGACTTTTCTCATTGTTTTTGAGTCCCTGTGATGTTCCGTTTGGTCCCGAAAACTTCCCTTTAGCTGGACAGCAGGGCAAACATAATGGCCTTGGCTGGTCAGGGCGCTGAGGGGAGAAGCCTCGTGTGCTCCGCTTGCTTGGCACAGCAAGGTAAATCACACCGTGCTCCTGGTGTAGCTTCCCTTCCTCTCCTGCTGTTCCTTCTGACTCCTTGAAACACCAATATTAAAGTAAAATCACTTTCCTGGCCTTCCTAATATTCTTCTCTGGGTACATCCATGCATAATCACTCCTTTTGAGAGAGGACGTCCACCTGCTCATGACCCCCTCTGGCACCTGTCCTGCCACACCTGAGGACCTGTATTGCAGGTGAGGTGCAGCGTACGTGTGGGGAGAGCGGCAGGCCAGTGCTGCTAGACCGCTGGCGGATGAGGAGCACAGGTTTGGGATGAGAGCTATACAGGAGGCATTTGGCTTGGTTGTATGAAGTCTTTAATGGTGCGTCCCAGGTCTCAGCCCAACAATAAGCACCTCTCAGCCTTTCTGCTGTGCATTCCCTTTCTTCGCTGCCTGGATAGGAAGCAAATTGGAAAAGCTTAAAAAAAGTGTTGCGGTATGTTTCAGATTACTAAGGTTAAGTGCTAGGCACTATCAAAATGCCTAATATTTTGATGTAGCGTTGTTTCTCAGAGTTACGCTGGGATAAACTAGGGAGTATATAATTTGTTTACGTAGCAGGCCTTGTTTTTAGGCCTTACTTTTGTATCACAACTTCAGACCGTGCCGATGCAGCAAGCGCCTGCTTCTGCAAGCAGCTGCCTGCCTGGTGCAACCCACTGGTGTCCACGGGGGTAATTTGGGTGCAAAACTCCTTTCACCAGGAGGTGCTCGTAAGGCTTGGTTTGCCTTTATGACGCTGTCTGACTTTTTGGCCTCTAAAAAAAATCCTTAGGGGTTTTGCAAGTCAATCTCTTCGTTTTGTGAAAACAGGAGCTAGATGAGAGGAGAGGCCGGGGCTGCCCCGTGCCGGACACAGCCAGTCCCAGCCAGCTCCAGCGGCCTTTTGGTCTTCACGGGGGCAATCGCTGTAGGGGAAGCTGTGGGTGCATCCTCCTCAAACCTCTGACTGAACTGGGATCAGGAAATCCGGGATTAGGAAAATTATGTCCACATTTCCAAAGCACTAAGTCACCTGCGAGCTGTTTTCCATTGAAAGCTAGGGGGAACATTTATTAACAATCAGGTCATTTAAAAACCTGACCCTGAGGTAACACACAAATGCTGTGCCTATGGAGTAAAAAAAGCAGGAGCACTTCCCAGCTTCCAGGTGCAGATGTGCACCCCAGCCTCCTCTCAGCTTATTGCTGGGCTGAGATCTGGGATGTACCCTGCTTTTTCACCCCACTCCAGCCTCCCTCTGCCTTGATTTCCATGGGAAAGCATGAGGCAAGTAGCAATTGGGGGGAGCACCACCAGCGGCCCTGTGACTGAGGGGTGAGCACTTGACAGTAGGGTGTGGGGTACACCCGCTTCACAAAATAGATGGATCCTGCAGTAGCAAATAATTTTTGGTTGTTGTTGTTTCACTTATGGGGCTGGATGTGTTATTACTTTCTTTGTATAATGCTGAATTTGCCAGTGCGGGTTTGGCCATGCTGGCAATGCTTTGCCAGCGTAATATTCTAGTATAACTGTCTCAATACAGTTTCACTAACGTAGATATGGCCCAAAAAGAGTCATTTAATAGCAACATATTTTTAAGTTTTGAAGCAGATGGTATTTGCAGGACCCCATCAGATCCACCCCAGTCTTTTCAAAGCACAGACTGTTAAACTATTCATACTGATTCGTGGCAGACCTAAAAACCCCAGAGAAATGTTTAACTACTGGAAAAAAGCACGTGTTTTGCAAATGTGCGCATATCTAGGTCAGTTGGCTCAGTTACTGTCCTGGACAAAATCACGAACAAGACCATAAGTAGTGAGCATTAAAGGATAATGTGTAATAAATGCCAAGAAGTGAAGTATTATGAAAGATACATCTTGACAAGGAAATGTTTTTGTTTCTTGGTGGGATCACAACTTCGGCTGGTAAAGGTTACTGAGTTCTTGTCATAAAATTCTCATAGTCACATATAGTATTCTGATTTAAACGTGTGTGTCTCCAGAAATCAGTGGTGGCTTTAATAAATAGATTGAAACCTGCTTAGTTGAGAAGTCCAAAAGTGCAATTGTAACTGCTTCGCTGTGAT
This sequence comes from Pelecanus crispus, assembly GCF_030463565.1. Taxonomy (NCBI): domain Eukaryota; kingdom Metazoa; phylum Chordata; class Aves; order Pelecaniformes; family Pelecanidae; genus Pelecanus; species Pelecanus crispus. The sequence goes on from NC_134644.1 coordinate 59,745,979, forward strand.
CCAACAGGGATATTTCTTCTGGAATTTGCTCACAGTCCAGCTCTACTCAGTATACTTTTTCCCATTTAAGTAGTCTGTAAGAAACAAAATGATTATGACAAAAAGTCAAGTCCAACAGAGCCCATTTTTTTTTAAATGGTGTCTAAAATCAACCTGTATATTTATGATCCAGGCCTCATCTGTGTCTTGACCTGACAGCTGTGCTTGGTGTTTAATCCCTGCTAGCTGGGCTGCAGTGCACCCTTGCCCAGGTTTTGAACTCTCTGGGGGCAGAGAGCAGCTTGTTTTCTAAGTTAAGCTTGAATACACAATATTTAATATACTGAGCAATGAATCACAGCTGAGTGGGACTTCAGTTACTGTTTCCTGGCAGAAATTGGAACTTCACTGCATAGATGCTCTTTTTCTTTTTCGCCTGAAAGCTGAATGGCAAGAGCGGTGAGTAGCTGTGGCTTCCTGGGAGCAGAGCACCACTTGGTTTGACTCCAAAGTTGGTGGGAGGCAGTAATAGTAGCACCACCCCCCTGCTGAACTTGGAGCCTGACTCCCAATGGTATCTCCTCTGCTCTGTTCAGGGAAACAGCAATGAAAACTGCTGATGGTGGGCTCCTGCTGATGCCCCAGACACTGGCTCAAAGGCGTTCTTGCTTCCCAGTTCTGATCGCAGCCAGAAGGTAGCCTGGGTCTTAATTTGCACAACAGCAGCCTACCAATAAACGTGCAGAACCAAAGACTGACATTAAAACCTAACTGTGGAGTACAAAGGGTCATCTGTTGAATGGTTTTGTTTTTTTTTTTTTTTTTTAATTTCTTTTCCAGATCACCATCAGTGCTTGTTGTTATCATAATTCACAGTTGTTTTTTGCACAGGGTGTTAGTAAGCACTCAGAAGTCTTTCTCACGTGTATGCAATAAACTTTGTGGAGCAAGAGTTTCTACGCTAGTAATACGATGTTATAAAGACAGAGTTGTTCTTAGAGGTGACACCACATCCCTATCCTTATGTGCTACTTTTATCTGCTGTTTAATAAGCAGTTCCTTTGTATCATTCTGTTTTCTCAAGGAAAAGCCTCCAGGAGGGGATGACTTAGGCCACTAGTGATTAAATTATTATCTGGATAAAAACACTGTTTGATTAATGGTCATCTAATTCATTCTTAGTTGTAAAGCTAAGAATCTGTAAAAAAGATAGTTACGAAGCAATTTGTCTGTGCATGAGTTATTGGAGACTATTCTCTCTCACCATTATTTTTCTTCCAGCAGATTTTTAAAAGCATCACCAATGAAGATTCAATCCAGGGACAAGGAAGTCGGAGACTGATAAGTTTTTCATTGTCAGGTAAGTCACTGCTGATGTGAAAGGTTTAAGCCCAGAGAGTGGGAAACTGAAGTTACCAAAACTTTTCATGGTACGTGTGTATGTATGCGTATTTATGCATGGTTTTTTGCCTGTTGCTCTAGAAGTGACACTGAGACAGAGAGTTAATATCTATGATTATTGCGATACTTTCTTCCTTCAGTGAGAGTTATGTGCTGAAGTGTTTGTTCAAGTAGAGTTTTGGGGCCACATTAGGTTTTCCTGTTGCGATTAAATGAGGCACTATATATGTAGGTCAGGGAAAGCAAGATCAAAGGCATGCGCTTTACTTCCAGAGCTAAATGTGATTTGTGGTAGTCCTCTGTTTCTTGGAGAGCATGTTCCACAGTCTTGGTCTGGACCCGAGGCAGATCCATGCGCCATGGTGCACAAGCTTGTCTGTATTGCTCAACAGTGAGGCTTCCTGAGCCAGAAGACTGCTCTCACTCCTAAATTTTTTGAAGAATGTTCAGCCTCATTACTTGGCATGTCACTGCAGGTTTTAAAGGCTTCACATGGTTCCATGAAGCAGCTACAGGCCATTTGATCTGGCTTTGGTAAAAACAATCTGTAAATTGCTTCTGTAGAAAAAATCAGTTTGTCAAATGAGAGTAGTTGTGAGCAAGGTTCTCATTTTGGAGTCTTATGCTTGTTACTTGGTTTCCATGTTTTTTAGCTCGTGAAAGACAAAGAGAAAGATGCTGCACTTGACCTGGAAATTCTTTGAGGAAGTAGTACAGAGAAAAAAGAGTTACCCTAGTTCAAAACTTTTACAAGCATAGGCCTTTCTGTATAAAGTCCTACACTCGGACAAGCATCGCATTACATGATTGGTTTGGCTGTATGATTTATTTCAAGATTCCCTCTAAATTGTGTTAAAGTCAACTATGACTTCCATATCTCTCTAATATTAAGCGTCCAAGTCAGTGCTTTTCCAAATTAGGCGGCCAGTGTAGTTCTTGAGGGGTTATGTATGCTATATGGCAGGTTAGACTGACATTAGATGGGGCTCTTTTAACACATCACTTATTTTTGCATGGTTGGACACTGGGCACCCACCCAGTCACATTAATTTGATAAAACCACAGGTTTAGCTCGACAGAAATAAAGAGGTAGAGTTAATATTTTTCAATGTTCTTAATAATCTTACACAGAAAATCTTGCCCAGAATTAGTAACATTTTTTTATTCTCTCAGATTCTTTGGCCTAGTAGACCAAGAGATGTCAAGAGTAATAATTTGTGAGACTGCTAAATAACGTTGTCTCAGTGGGCCCTTTTGTAAACTAAACTATCTAATTTACAGCTTGATTCAAAGTATACAAAGACCAAACCATGTAATACACTTGGGATATCTTATTCTAGTGGTTCACAAGCAATTAATTTACATTTATATCACATCCATATTAACAGCATCATCACAGCCAGGTATTTGAAAGGCTTTGAGATCACAGTTGTTTTATCAAAAATCTCTGGTATCAAAATAGCTCAATATCAGTCTTTCTGAAATTAACAGATTAACACATCACAAGGATTTATTTATTACCTTCTTATTTAGTCAACAACAACAAAATATTGTTGTGTTTCTCAAAGTAAAATTACTGCTCTTATATATATCTGTTATGCTAGCTAACAAAATGCAAATCAAGCCAGGCCTTCAAGAGGCATCAGAAGGAACTGGGATTCCTTTCCATCTGCACTACTATCGCAGCAATAACCTCTCTGTTGTCACGAGCCCTCGCAGCTCATACTCTCCTTTTCAGTATCTATATTTGGTATACTGTCACCTTCCGCATCATTACTTAAAAGTTAGGTTTCCAAATTATGGTTGATTTAGTTGCAAAAAAAAAAAAAAAATTTAAGACCACGAGTCTGACTGGGAACCATTGCATTAGATGCTGCACCAACACAGAGCCATTGTTCCCTAAGCAGTTTATCATCTAAAGAATGCAAGAAGAGCTATGCCTTCTACTGTATCAATTTTTAAAAAATAAAAAAATATTACAATGGAAGAGAAAAATCTCGAAGTAGGCCAAATCCCTAGAAATGCTGAACAACATCAGTCCATTTTAGCTGACTTGTATTGCTTGCTCTACTGCCTAGATGCTCCAGTGAGACCCTATGTTAAAATTAACTGTGCAGAAACAGTTTCTTTCTAAAACTTGGTGACAGAGTGCTTTGTTTCTGTAGTTTTATTGAGTATTTGCTTGGACAAAATCCAACTGGTTTCACTGGAAGTTTTGCCTGAGAAAAGATTTCTGGATTGAATAAAAATGTCAAACAAAGAAAAAAGTATAAACTGATGCTTGAGGGCAAAAGGAGATCGCTAGCTTCTTGAGAACAGAAATAGCTGAGAGTTTGCATTACGTCAGTAGAAGGTTTGCTTTCTTCATTTTTGCTGCTTTGGAGACTGGAAGTTGGTCCTGTGAAAGGTGAGCTCAGATTAATAGGTTCATTAGCAACACTGATCTCAAAGAAGATAATTTCCCATGATTAAGCTTCTTAATCATTTATATGATGACTGTATTATTATAGCTTTCATTATTTAAAATACCAAGAGAAATATCATAAGCCTAATTTAGCTAGATTAAATGAAGTCTTTAAGGAAAGCTATGCAACCACTTTGCATTTACTTTCCGACATGACTTTTCTGCTGTTACCAGTGAATGTCACACTTCTGATAAGGCAGCTGAAAGTGTCAGAGCTCTCGCGTGAAGTACAGAAAGAAGAAATGTGCTAAGCCTCCCAAGATGTACCAGCCACTTCACTGAAGGTTCATGGTTTAGCAGTAGTATAACGCATTCGCTGAAAGCTCTTGAAACCATTCTGTTGGCTGGCATATTTAGAAAGTGTTATCGTGAGGTTTGCATGATATGCCTTCTAGCTATATGTTGCATCAGATAACTTTTCTCAAGCTTTAATATTTCACATATCTCATGTGTTTGCACACTCTTTATTTACAAGCGTTCTTGTGGAACAAATGACCAGAAGATCTAAGTATTTCCCAAACATTCAGGCATTTATCCTCATCACACCTTTCTGAGAAATGTTGTTAGTTATTTTCATGTGGCTTTCAGACCAGACATTCAGGTAACATCAGTTGTCAGTTTATGGAAGTCAGAGGATAAATCACAACTGAAAATAGTATTGGGTCCGCTAAGGGTCATTTTGATAATAGTAGTTGCCATTAAATGCTTGATCAGAACGCAGATATATGTCCTTTGTATAGAACAAAGACAAATGCACTTTGTCTTCCAACCATTTTTTGAAATCCTAGTGACTGACTTTGTAACAGGAGTTCTAGCAACTAAATTTTCTTTGTTTCATATTGCTCTAAACTTGCCTCTTCTTCTGCCTTCCCCAACTCAAGCTAACTTGCCCACATGTATTCTTTATAAACCTGAGTTACTAATCACTCAAACTTTTCCTACCTGTCAGAGCTTGTGCGAAGGTGAGGTGACTTTCTACTACCTCCAGTACACCTGTGCCTGCAAAGTACTGCAGTGCTCTAGACTAACAGATTTAAAGGCCTCAAAAGGCTTTGATTCTACTACTCCATTATCCTACATAACACAGGCCTCTTTGCTCCATGGTGTGGAGCTTTGTGTGAGTTTGGGTCAGACGTATCTTACAGACAGGGGTGTAGTCTGGATCTGAGGATACCAAGAGATGGTACTTTGCTCCAGTGTTGCAGTGATAAAAACTCCCCCTCACTGTGTCAAGCTGTTCACACTAGCTGTTCAGACTTTTCCTGTGTTTTCCTTCTTGATGAAGACAATTAAAAAAATAGTGTGTCTTTCAGCCATTTTTGAATAATTAATGTCTCCACTCCTTTTCATTTATTAATAGACCTATTTTCTTCCTGATACCTCTGCTGCCTCTTCCTTACACAAATAAGAATCCCTTTCATTTTCCCTTGTAGCATTTCCAGCTAGAAGAGTCTTTTCTCCTCTTTTCCACTGGCTTTAATATTTTGCCTGTGGGCCTCGTGACAGAAATGTTTTGGCTTATCTGTTCCACTTAAGTCCTTTTTTTAAAAACCTCAGATCTTTAAAGACCTCCTTGTACAACTACACCAGCCAATTCTTTCTTTCTTACATTCTTTTTTAAAAGGAAAATGGAGTCTGTCAATAGATCTGTAGATTTCTGAGAGCAGAAAGAACCACTTTAATTATCTGTTTTAACCTCTTGTGTATCACTAGTTGCAGAACCTCATTTGGTAGCTGATCAAGTCAGTAATCTATTGTACATTATGGAGTATCTTTCTCAATTCCCCTGCGTTATTTTGCTGTGTTGGATTTTAAGACTTCCTATCACTGCACATTACTGTTTGATTTCTAAAATTCCTTAATATTTGCTTCTTGAAATCTAACACCAGATGCAATACTTCTGTGAATCTGTGCTTGCTTTCCTTATGATAAATTTTGGTATCATGTACCACTACGTGAATCAAATTGGCATTTCCAAGCCAATGCAATATTGCTATGCTCTTACTGTTGAAAGATAGCTAAAGTAATTTCCATTACTTTAAAAGCACATAGCTGAGAGGCAGTACCTGTGTGCCTCCTGTTGAATCTTGAGCAAGCAGAGTTTTGTTATTCCTTGCTTTGAAGCCACCACTATCTCTTAGGTAGCTCAGCTCAGTATATGAACTGCTGCCCTCTCAGATAGGTCCTACTTGTTGTGGTCAAACTCTGCGAAGTGCACTCTACAAAAGAAATACTGATGTAGTAGCACCCTGGTAGTTACCTTACTTTATTTGTAGTCTACCCAGATACCAGTCCTGTTAAAGTACATTTGTTTAGTGTCAGAACCTGAGTTGGCAGCTCTTTGGGAATTACAAAGGAAAACTGAAGGGGAACGTTGGAGCTGTCCATTGACATCCTAATTAGCAACTCTCTTGTGATGGGTCATGAAAATGGTTTATTGTGCCTTGATACATGAACTATCAAGACCTCAGTAAGATGACAGTATTTTTACCTTCTGCCATTAATGAGCAAATCATAGAGAGAAAACATTCCATTTTGGTATTCATCAAGCTAAATCACAATCTAAATTGACTGTGGTCTTTCCAGTGACCCTTTGGTCTTTTCCATGTCCTGGTAACTTTGCAGTAGAATCACAGACCCACAGAATGGTTTGGGTTGGAAGGGGCCTTAAAGATCATCTAGTTCCAATGCCCCTGCCATGGGCAGGGACACCTTCCACTAGACCAGGTTGCTCAAAGCCTCATCCAACCTGGTCTTGAACATGTTGAGGGAGGGGGCATGCACAGCTTCTCTGGGCAACCTATCCCAGTGTCTCACTATCCTCACAGTAAAGAATTTTTTCCTAGTATCTAATCTACATCTACCCTCTTTCAGTTTAAAACTGTTACCCCTCATTAGTTATGCTTTTAGATATGTTCTGGGCAATTTTGGCCAAACTCAAGATGTCTTCATCTTCTCAGAGGGTCAGATGACGCATGAGGAATATAATTTCCTGGTTCTGAAAACACATGGCTAGTATGTTAAATAGGAAAAATGTGAAATCAGTGAGTTGATCATAGAATTGCTGGGACTTAATGATCTCTCCCACTAGTGTGAATGTAGCTACCTGCAAGTCATCTGTTGAAATCAGTTGGATGGTGCTTGGAAACATGACGGACATTAAGTACTTGTTCTTTGTTGGAAGGAATTTGCCAACTGTATTAGAATATCAATATCAGTTTTTCAAAACTAATAGCTCCTCTACTCATTGGTCTTTGACCCTTCTGCTGGTTTGTAGACTCTGTCTCCTTCAGTGAAGTAAACTACGTGCCATCAAGCAACTAGGTGGACTCAGTCTTCTTGGGACACATTTATAAACTGCCCAGAATATGCTTCTGTGTTATTTCTAGGAAAGTTCTTCTAAAGCTGTTGGCAAAAGCTTCTCATCCCTTGGGGAGAACAGCTTCTAAATTCTTTAACTTAGAACTGATAGGTAGATGACCAGACTAAAAGTAATTAATTTAGAAACCAGACTGCTCCAGACTCTGGTTCTTGCTCTGATTCTCCATCCTTTTCTGTTGTGCTTCTACAAGCATGGGTCTGGACCAGTACCTTGCTATGTCTGCAGGGAACTGAAATACTATCTTCACAATAGTTTTGCTGATCATTACCATCAGAGAATCTCCTTGCTGAGCATGACAAAATGTGACCCACAAACCCAAATCATAACTCTCCCCTGACCTTTTGAAAGCTTGGTTACTTGTATCAAGGCAAAATCAAACATGGTAAAACACAGATGTGTTTGAGCGGTGTCTGTTGGAATTGGTATCCCCACCTGGTTCCATGTCTTGCCAATAAATTACACACAAGTTTCCAGATTGCCACAAAAATAGAGTCTCCGTCACTATCCAGTCATCAGTGCCCCAAAGTTTGTGATGCTGCATGGAAAATGGATTTGTAGAATGATCCTTTACAAGGCAGACAGGGAAGACTATGGCCCACCTTAGGGACAGAGGCTACATGTATCCAAATGACCTAGAGCAAAGCTTCCTTATGCCTCATCCAGACACGCAGAGATCAGCATACATGGAAGGGAAACCCTGAAGTTGGAACAAATTCATAATTCACTTGGGGACGGCAGCAGGCAGCAGTTAGTATAAGCCATTTTTGTACAATGAAGGGAGTCTAGCTGGATTAGGATGCATGTACTTAACAATTACTGAAAGTCTGCAGCAGTGAAAGGGTCTGTGGTTGCTGTGTTTCCACCTGGATTCGTTCCTTCTATCGTCTTGCATGAGAGATGGCCTGACATTATTAAACTGATAGATATATATAACCTCTTTCATGCAGAAGTGTGATTTGTGAGTAAATGGGAAACTGACATATGGTGTATTAATAACTTTTTAAAGAAACTGGATGAAAATACACCTTTGCAAAGCATAGTTGAGTTACCTTGGTAGCATTTCCTCCTATGCCTCCAAGAAATACACTACAGTGTAAATAAATGTACAGCAGGACACATCCAAGCCTTCTGGAATTCATTGGTTTCACCAAAGATATAAATTCAGTTAACCTTAAACCATCACTTAAATATTTAATATCTTCAGAGCCTTTTCTGAAGACAATACAGGTAAGAGAGAAATACTTTCATTTGGGGAAGCAGAATAGCTGGGATTCTTCTGTTGGGGTGTTACACAGCAATGCTGAGAAAGTACCTGAGCCTTTGGTTACAACAAGTTATAGCATCGGTTCCACTTCAAATTAAATGGACTTCTTCTGGATATCTGCAGGTGCCCATGTAGCTTTATTCAGAGTTTTTGTATTTTCGATGCTCTGTTTTTCACAGTGCTGAGAATTTGTGCTGAGGTATGTAAGTATAACTGGGATATCTGTTCTTGAGAAATCTATTTCTGCTATCCATACGTGTGCTTTGGACATCAAAAATGGAAGTTTCTAATGGAGAGTTTTACAAAATTTGTTGTATTATGCAATTTAAGCAAAAAAATTACACAAAATTTCCTGTTGTGTGCTTAGCTAAATTATTTTTTCTCATCCAAATGCAAAAATTAGACTACTAACTAAGGTTAAGAGTACCTTCACCTTCATGACTGTGCTTAATTCCCATAACTGGAAAGAGGCTGGTAGGTCATCATAATACGTATGTTCTTTATGATACATAATATATAAGTATATGTAATTGAGCGCTAGTTAGTTTCTTTTCTGTCTATCAGTAGACCATTTCTTTGCACAGTGGTACCCAAAGATAGTGCGGTCCCTCTTTGAAGGAAAAAAAAATCAGAAGCGTATACAGCAATAAATATTTCAGTCTCAGAATCTTTTGAGGAAACATCAGAGAGAAAGAAAATAAGATCCCAGATGTCGGTCTTTCCTCTCATATGTTAGCAGCCTGACACTATTATACTGCTGGGCCTTGTTATTCATAGTGCTTTTGCAATCTTGGTTTCTATTTCTGGAATATATTTATAACAGTTCAACTTCCAAAGCAAAAGAGTTTGCCATGCAGGATTTCAGCAGGGCTGATAGATGAGGTACATGCTGGTTACATAGAGATTGTACATTGTGGGGGGGAGGGCGGAAATCAGTGTTACCAGTCTGAACCAGATCATTTTCTTTGTGTAATAATGTTGCTAGGACCATGGCAGTGCATACTGTCAGCAAAATACTTTCCAATAGGCTATTAGTAATGATATCCTCTATTTTTGTTAATCATTAGAGAAAGTCACAAGAATGAGATTCTTAAAATGCAGTCTGTTTCAGGACCATCTGTCCAACAGCTTTTGAATATCTGCAACGTGAATTGTGTGCTGGAATAGATGATTAAAACCGACTTGAACAAAACAGGTCCTTTTTAACTTGCACATTTTATTGTGTTGGCTATTACCATATGTTGAGGAAGCAAAATACAACTGGGTAAATCTTATCCCTGTTCTTGATATACCTGTTTTCTTGAAAAAAAATGCTGACATTGCTGTGGATTGTGTATGATTTTCAGATTCATCCAAAAAATCTGCCTGGAGGGTTTTACGTGGTCTCCCACAGCCTGCCAGAATAGTTGGGTTTTTAATCAGAAGAGAATTAAAAGGGTGCAAAAATTAATGTTTTCAAAACCTGCCTAAAATTAAAAATATGTGTTTATATTGAATGTTTAGGTATACATCTAAGCAGTTTTGGATACTATCTTGACTAATGCTTTGTATCTGTTCAATACAGCAAGACAAAGTAGCCAGAATGCAGTTTGGTGCTTATAGCCCTATGTGAAATAAAGCTTTAAACAGAGGAGGAGAATCTCCATGCAAAGAGTGGTGGAAAATAAATTTGCTACTGAACTCACTAATAAGAATAAGTGCTTATATTTTCCAAAGAAAGCTTAGAAATGCATCTGGAAAAAGAGAAGGCCAGAGGCTTTAGTCTGTAGCTATTGAGCCAAAATTGATGCTATACCTGTATGTTGGTTTGCATTTCATTGACTTCATGGGGACAAATTGTAATGGACTTTGTATCTGTCTTCAGAATATTATGAGTAAATTTTGGAGTAAGTGCCTGGGGATTTTTTTGTTTGCATGACTCATATTATGCTCCCTGGGAGTTCTGCAGCTAGAACAGAAAGCCCTGCTTAAAATGTGGACATTATATACAAGAGTTTTCCTAAGTTACTACAGGTAAAGTTAACCCATGCAGGGAAGGAAATGCTTTAAAGTGGAAAAAATGTAAAATGCCTTCATGTGTAGAAGGAAGTGGTCTAAAAGCTAAGATTCGTAGAAAGATAAAATTGATACCTAGGAGAAGTGACATATGTTGGGTACCAAATGCCATGTCTATGTGATTAAATGAAATGATCTCTTTTTCAGAGAAGTCCTGCCACTGGAGTCAGGCTGAGCAAGTGCTTAGCTCCTTAGAAAAAATCAGCAGATCACTTAAATTAAGTTGCATAAATAATGAGTTAGAAGCCAGATCACTCTGCATTATCAGGTTGTAAAATTTGCAATTTCATTATATAATCATTTGTAAATCCTAAATCACAAGATAATTATGGTTTGGCTTTACATTACCTCACAAGAAACATAGTGAATTTTTTATATTCCTGCCGTATTATTTGAATTCCCTACCTACCAGTTTCCTGTATGCTTCTCCTAACATCCCAGAGAGTTACCTGGAATGTGAAAAATGATCAGGTTATTTATCTTCTGTCAGATTTCCAGGCTTTTGGTCTGAAGAAAGGAATGTTCTTCAATCCAGATCCTTATCTGAAGATTTCCATCCAGCCTGGAAAACATAGCATCTTCCCAGCGCTTCCTCATCATGGACAGGAGAAGAGATCTAAGATCATGTGCAATACTGTTAACCCAGTCTGGCAAGGAGAGGTAAGCAGTTTGAGTGTTGAGCTGAGACTTTTCTTATAATATGGAAATGACTCTGGCAATATCCCTCTTTTTTTTTTTTTTCGTTCTTCCCCCCCACTTTCTTGGCTAAATAGTTGTTGACCTAACTGTGCTTGATGTATTTCATGAGTTCTTGTCTTAATACAAAAGGCCTAATTAGCTACGAAGATGAATGATACATTAAAATTTTCAGTATGGCTTGTACTTTGTGGATGTAATTTATGAAGTTGTTAATTATTGAAGGCAGGCATAACCCAGAATTGAAAAATAAACTTGGATAGCATGAAAGGCTGCTGTTAGATTGTCATACTGTTCGTACACAGAGAGGAGACATTATGTAAAGCAGAGCAAGTGTAGCATGCAAATAAAAAGAGTCTATGTGATTGAAAAGTGTCAGTGGCAATATAAATGAAAGGCAACATTTGGCACATTTGCCCATCACCTTGAAGAAATACTCTCTAGTCTGCTGCTTCTTGTTGGAAGGTCTTAGTAGGTATTAATGAGATCTGAGACTTCAATTGCTGCCTGCTGTTTTTAAAGTACACCCAAAATGGCAACAGACAGCAAAGAATAAGGAATATCTTTGGAATTAAAGGAGCCTGAGACAATGTGTGTGATTTACTGGTGTTCCCTGTCAGACCAATATCTCCACTATAGGAAAGAGTAAAAGTAAATAAATAAATAAACTAGATTTTTTCAAATTAAAATGCAAATTGTAAAGTAGTTTAGGGATAATTAGGTCAAACTGTATAGACATAAAAGTGTATGTGGGGGGGAGGAAGACAGCAGAAATGTCACTGAATACTCCTACCTGGAGGAGGATAGTCAAGAAACTAGGTACCACATCAGGTGATGCGACAGGTGAGCCTGCGTGGGGCAGCTTGTATGGCGGGGCAGCTTGTATGGCGGGGCAGAGGGGATGACCTTGAAACTAGTCTGAGAAAAACGTGTTCTACTAGGACTTAATTAAGGCCCTGTCATGAAGCATCCACCAAGCCGTAACTTTTCTGTGGCTCCAAGCATCAGACGTATCTGGCTGAGGGGTCCCAGGTCAAGCTGAGGAGCTGGAACTGACATGGAGAATCAGGGAGTTGGCAGAGATCTTTCAGTAAAGCACATAAGACACAGGCCTAGAGGCGGGCACACATGAAGGGGAAACTTGGTCTGTGTGCATCACAGTACGTGTGATTGTGGGAGCTGGCAGCAAGTGTGGATTCCAGGAGTTGACGCTCAAAGGAGGACACTGGATAAGAATGCGCTGCCATCGTTCCGTACCAGCCAGTTAACTGCTGAGGTGGCACACAGGCTGTCCTTATCCAAAAAGGGATGTAGCAGCTGTGCTGATGGAAGCTGAAAATAGGCTTTTTAGAAGCAGTCAATACTGGTCAGAAGTCTTCTCTTGACAAAGGCAACCTCCAGCCAATGCAATTTGTTCTCACTTGAAGGCCCTTTTGCACTGCTAGAGGATAAAATAACCAAAGAGTAAGAATGTGGCCCTGATAAAATGTCAAGGGTGTCTTCTCCTCAGGCTGTGCAGGATGGCTGAGTTTGTGGGTTGATATTTCTTTTCCAGTGGAGTTTGGCAGCGAGAAAAGTCGAAACAATGAAATGGCCTAATTATGGACATCGGAAAGCAAAAGAGCACAGCTGGCTTCCAGCTTCTCTGTTCAGCCCCCTGGTTTTCTTGATTGCATGCATGCACACTGCTTCTCCCTTTCTGTTGTTAGCCTATTAGTGGCTAAGGAGTCTTAAACAGTAGAGCTGTCATTCAACATGTTCTCCTTCTGCATTCTCTTCAGATGATATTGAGATGTTTAACTGCATGCCTTTGTGTTGCAGTTTATGCACATCAGCTGGTCTGAAGTCTTTGTTTTGGTACTAAAAACCCACATGGATTTCTATTGCACAGAAGACCCTAGGCCTGATTTTCTTCAACTTTGTCCCTTTATGAGACAAGAGGAGAAGGAAGACTGCAAACTGTTGCTGAATCATAGGCATTCTTCTGTCCACCCTTTTCACTGATGAATGTGAGGAATCACAGCCATTTGATTAAATGGATCAGTCACTAGTTGTTTTCCCAAAAAACATTTTAGGCAACATGTTATTTCAGAAGGGTGATTCTTTCCTAAGGTTCTCTGTCACTACGTGTAAATAGAAGCCAGATGTTCTTTTTTTTTTCAGTTGAATGACATGTCTAATTTGTTTTGGCTGCTAAACTTGAAAAAATCTGGAATAGGGAAAGAAAACTATAGAAATAGCTGCAGACTGGGATCTTTATATATGTCCTTGATTACTCTTGAGCAAATTCAGAAGTGAAAGAGTCAATGCAGTTTTGTAGGGCCTCCACACCAACATAAAAATCCTACAGACTGAGAGATGATTCATTTCCTTACATTAATTCATTCTGGTATGCCTCCTCATACGACCAGGTTGTTTTGTTTGCATAGTAACCACTTGCATTATAAGAACACTCTGGGAGCACCATGATACCTCAGGCAATTTTTCATCTGTGTCGTGTGTTGATGATCATCTTCGTTTCACAGACCGTTTGAATACTGTTCAGCACGAGTTATCCTGACTTAAAGCTATTCTTCCATTGCTCTGTTTTGCAGTACTTTGTACAAGAAGACATAAGGAAATGGAAATTTCTTACTAAGATAGAAGAACAGCATGTGACATTTTGACACTTGCAGTAGGGCTCTGCATGAGGTGAAAGAGCCCTCACACTGAGAATTGTTCACTGAGACAGGTTAAAGCCCAGGTGGTATCTTCTGCTGGTAGAGAGGGGTTGTTTTGTGATGTTTCTATATGTTTTCACGTTCTCACAGAAGCGTAAGATCAGATGCTGCTAAGCCAAAGTGCTGAATATTGCTGTGTGTAATAATGACAAATGATAAGTACTTTGGGGGAGATCCAGATGAGTTACTGATGATGCCTAGGCCTCTATAGGGTCAATGAGGAGAAGTAGGCAGCTGCAGAAAATAAAAACAATAAGAAGTGTCTTAAGACAGGGAACTTGTTACTGAATCAGTGTTAATGGTCCTGCTTATTTTCTTACTCCTGGCTCTACTTTCAAACTGGTACCTTCTTCAGCAACATCTGTACTGTTAAATGAAATGAGTGAGTTCCTGGAAGCCACATGCCACTGGACAGCTTGACTCTAAACTCCTAGGTTAAGCAGACATTGTGCTGGCAGTCCACACAGTTGCAAGAGCATAGTGGGTGAGTTGTCCTACCATGCTGATTTGAGGTAAAATGCAAAGGAAATCTCAGAAGGAAGTGCCCTCTTCCCAAATCTTCTGTACATCTAGTAGAATTAAGTAGGGTGAATGTATCTCTTCTAATAGTCATATTAGAAAAATAATGATACTATTCCCATATTGTTCATATTGAGACAATGTATCTGCTGTCACATTGTTTGGAAAAAAGCTCCTTTAAGAAGATTTAATTTGTCAGCAAGCAGTGAAGTGCTAGACGGTTCAGACAAGCAATAGAGATGATTTGGGATCATAAACAACAAAGCAAAGTGGTGTAAAAAGTAATTCACATACCTCCAGCTGTTTAGCAAATTCTCTCAATGGTTTTGCAGATAAAGTACTTCAGGCCTCTGGACTTTGCCTTAGACATATTTATGGCATTTCTTTCTTAACTGTGGCAGTTTGAGCTAACTGCTGCTTCCGTTTTTGTTCATTTAACTAGGGAGTGGATGGAAAGCCTCAAGGAATGGGCAGTGAGACAACTATAAAAATTGGCTGTTGCAACTGTCCAGCATATTTAAAGTACCAGGAAGTGTCATCTGTTAAATGACGCATTGAATTTCAACTCTGATAACTCCAGCTCTGGAAGAATAGATTGCCTTGAAGTGGGAGCCCAGTACTAGGATAAAAACTATGTCAACTCCCTGCAGCTTTGCTGTTTGTTTCTTTGCCTCAGCCTTTACAAATATTGTTAAATTATAGCTGAGGCACAAAATAATGTTTTGGGTGGCTGCTTTATCACTCTGAAGATTTCACTGGTGAATCAATTGACGTGTATAAGCAGAGGTGTTCAGTAGTCTGCTGCAAGAGCACTTAACAAATAGTAGTTAATATGTCAGATCTGATAGAGAATTACAGTATTTTCACGTGTGTAACTTGTACTCTCTGCACCTCAGATAACCCACAACCTTTAAAAAATATACTGCACTTGAATAAATTCTCACATAACCTGCCTCTTCAGATTACTAACACAAAATCAGAAGAAGGAAACAGTCAGGTGCTCGAACGCCAGAGGGAGGTGGTTTGGGGAGGGAGGGCTTCTGTAGTGCAGACCATCATCAGTGATAGAACCATTGCGTTTGGATGCTGCCCGCAAGAATGCCAAGATGACACAAATGCAATCTGACTGTCCGAGTGCTGATTTGTTACTGCTTTTCTTATGATGCAGATCTGTAACTCGGGCACTGATCCTGTGATGATACATGCTGGACTGGTGTATGATGGACCACCCAGCAGTACTGGGACTGAAAGACGCCTTGTCAAAGTAGCCAGATCATTGAATATGGGGTTTATGTTAGCTCTCTCTTTCTCTTGAGGCTTTATGTTGGCTGATATGATGGATGCTACCTGATGTAGCACAAACCTAGAGTGATGCAAGGCAGGGGATACTTGATCAAAGGTGAATCTTTCCAGAACAAAGTTAAACCATTAAAAATGCTTTAATATATTTGAATCAACAGTATGAATTTAAACTAAAGCAGGTTATATTTGATCTGATTTAGATCTAATATTCAGATCACTAGATGCTGACAATCCTACCATGGCCTCACAAGAACTATTGCAGGATTTCACTAGAAGTCCGAAACGAAAAAAGCAACAGGAACATCACACCAATTGAACTACTTATTGTTTAACTTGGATAACCTTTTTCTCCCTTCTACTGGCAAACACAAAAGAATCTGCTGCAGAAACTTGGAGGCCTTTACACCTAAGCGTATATCCAATATAAGTGCAGTGAAATCCAGATCCTGAATTCAGTATGAGTTTTGCCAAAGGTGTCATTGGGACTAAGTAAAGCATTGTGGGTGGTAGCTTCACTGTATAACATTTCTGCACACATGGCCAGGTAAAGTGTAAAACATAGTTTGACTACACAGAAAAGCTGTGATTTTACAGCTGCAGTTTTTTTACTATCTGGTGTTGACTGAAATGTGAAAGCCCAAGACAATCTGGGTATCTTCAGGAATGGGTTACAGCGTGAAAAAAATCATCTAGATTTTTAAAAATATGTTGTCATTCTAGAAATGCATTTTAATTGCAACTTCTGCCTCTAGAAGACTATCAGTCTTGCTCATCTTGTATATCAGTGCTCATAAGAGTCCTCAAGTATCTTCAGTCTATGCTGTGATAATACATTTGTAGACGATGTGTGAGGGATGAAGAAAAATCTGGACTCTTTAAGCAGTGTTTGCACTTGATTTATCCAGAAGTTCTTTTAAATTTCTAATGTCTTAGGGCTGAAATTTGCCATTAATAAAGTGAGAGGCATCTTGCAAAACTATTCATGATGAGTCTATTAACTAGTAACTCTGAATGTTGTGGAATACATGAAAAGATGCGAAGGACTTTTTTTATTCCTTGTTTCCGATACAGAGAGGTAGTGAATTTGAGAGAGAAATCTAGGAAGCCAATTTGCTGAACGCCCTATCCAACTTTGACAGAGTTCAGCAGAAAGGATTGAATCAGACCTCAGAACAGCAATACATATTTATGTGCACCACTTCTACTGTAGGGAAAAAACCCAACATTGTGCCATGCCAGAATAAGGTACCGCATTAGATCTGGCACCTTGCGGTCATTGCTGAATTCCAGGACTCTGTTGGAGTATGTGTAGTCATATCCCAGCCTTTGGCAGTAGTGGAGCTCTGTGCTTGACTCTGCAATATTTTATATTGTCATTGAGGAGTACTGTAGTAAGTTTAAGACACTGGAATTCCCCACGAGCTTATCCAGTTGTTGGTATGAGTAGTTTTGTATGTGACAGTAGTGATATGTAGAGGAAGTTTTTGAATGGGGAGCAGAATAATACAGATGGAGAGTGGCAAGTACATTAAGAGTGTAATTGTTTCACTGGAGTGTTTGAAATGAAAAACCCACTAATGAAATATTCAGCCAAAAGACTAAATCTGTCTGCACCCATCAAATGTAATTTACAGCCTTTTAAGATTTACTTCTGCTTTTATTGTCCCTGTGGCGTGATGGATATCGCAAATAAATTTTCTTTTTAATTGTATTTCTTATTCAACTCCAAATCAAGAGCCTAATTCTTCCTGTCACCAATGTATGAATTTACCTACCTTTCACCAGTTCTTATACTGACTGTTTTTAAAGAACTTGACTTGCACTTAACTTCTGTAATTGGTGCTAATGGATATATTCTATTCATTTCAACAACTTCCTTAATAGTGTTATTGAGAGCTGATCACTGTGATATATCCATATTCAGGAATGCAAATAATACTGGTAAAAATAAAACATGGGAATTAATCATCATTAGTTGGCTTTCTATGAACACTATTCTTAAGCTCTGAAAATGGTTCTGTTATCTTATAAATGGATACAGATATATTCTGCCAGGTCAGCATTAGCATGTGCCTTCATTCTTTACCATGTATGTCATGCATTAAACCACTGCAAGATCTGTTCACATTAAGAAATTTAATCATCTGTGTATGTAAACCCACTGTTGGATCTGGAAACAAATAGGCACTAAAAAGCAGATCACTGTCTGAAACTCCTTCAATGGTGTTCACTACAGTGTTTTCACATCTTCCTTGAAGATGGCAGCTATAATGTAAAATCAGATTTATATTTAGCTCATTGAGGTGGTGTGAGTATGACTCTGTCAGTTGATCCTACATAGCTTTGATTCTGATTTGTGTCTCTGTGAGAGTGAATCTGCAGGAGGGAGCTGTGTAAAATCTGTGTAAATGAGAGGAGATTCCTAATGACTTACCACTGATCAGAGCCAAAACTGATGATACCCTGCTTAGCCCAAGAAGACATAATATGTTGATGTGGTTCTCTCCATCATGTCACTTTTGCTCTTCCCTCTTCCTCCCTTCTCTGTATGTCTATGGAAATAATTAATTATGGCTTGCTGGTTTTTGGTGCCTGAGAAAATATCAACTAAAGCTTTTCTTTTGGCTGGGGAATTTTAAGGCTGTGCCTGGTACAGATTCTCTAGTGTCTAATATGATGTGCTGTAATGCTGCAGCTTTTCTCTTAGTGAGGAATTAATAGGGTGTCCCTCTCCTATCCTACTGCCTCTTTTCATTAAACATGTAGGAACAAAGCAATCATTGGATCTCCTGCTGCTCAACAAGTGGAACATGCATTGGCAAATGGCTAAAGAAGTGGGGAAAGTAGGGACACGCAATTGCTTTGCTTCTAGAGAAGGTCTGTTTCCTCCTAGCCATTGTAATTCCAGAGGAATGCAAGAACATTCTAAAAAGGAAATAATTGAAGAAGGCACTGAGAAAATAATAAAAATACTAACTTGTTCTATAGATCATGGTTCTTAACGATTCAATGGGTCTATCTACAATAGTATTTTCATTCCGTTCAAGAGAGCAGTTTCAAAACAAATCTCCTGATCTCCCCCCTAAAGACAGCACTTGGCAGTCTTAAACTGCATGAACAAAATTACTCTCAGCAGAAAGTAAGCCAAGAGTTGTGCTTCAGGAGTGCACCTAACACTTTTCAGATGATAATGGGAGTTCAATCCAGGGCACCAGCCTGGAGTTACTTCATGGTAAAACTGTTGCAACATGTCTGCATGTGGTCATCAGGTGCACAGCACCAGCTACTTTGCTCTCCAGGTCCACTCCTATTGTACCACACGTCTTCCTAATGCAGACATAGTCAATGTATTCCAGGGATCAGGAAACATCAGTCTCCACAAGGCATCCTTACCACTGCTCAAGACATACGCTATTTTTCCCCAGTATGCCAGGGATCTTCAATCATTCCTTGTGTTCAGACTTTCTGCGCATAGCTTCCTTTTAGGAATACACCTGACAGATAACCATTTCTTGTAACAGTCCTAATACATTTCTAGAGGAAAATAAAAAGGTCTTCTCCTCCTCTGGGACTCAGCACTCAGAGCTTTCCTGCACTCTCTTCCAAAGCCCCTAACTCTGGGGGTTTTCCAGTCTGGGATTCTTCCAGACCAGACACAGGGGGAGCTGGATGACCACCTCAACCTTCCAGTGGTGCTCCTCTCTGTGATCTCCACTCATCTAACATCTAACCTATAAACATGGAACCTTCTCACCCCTAGCTGGTAAGGATCAGACAAGGGGACAGCTGATACACTACATCAACAAGATAGGGTCTGAGACCATTTCTAGGGCCTGTGAGAAACAGGTTGTTCCTAATGGTAATTTCTTGGCAGTTTTATTGAGGCAATCTGCCATACCCTCTGTGGAGTGTGCTGTGTCATGCATCATCTCAAGTTCTAAGAGTCATTTTGTACAAAGTAGTAGTTGATGTGATATGCAGGGTAATGCACTGTGACTAATGCAACATTATAGGTAATTACTGGTTTGGGCTAATCAGAGAATAGAGATTTAACTTCTTGTTTGTTATCCATTTGTCCACTGACTGTTGTAGATCAACTATAAATTTGGGGTCCAGTCGATACCTTGTAAGAGTTTTTTTCCCCACATTTTATATAATGCGTTTTACTTGAATTTTGGTTAGGGATCAAGTAAAACATCAAGTTCCAGCCATCACTTAAAACTTTTGTTGATTGTTCTTCCCAGGTGTCCCGTTTTCTGCTGTTACCCAAATAAATACATAATCAGTCATTAGACAAAGTCTTTTCCTTTGGTGGGGCTTTAGCCTTGAAACTATAGCTGTTTTGATAGATGAGTTTGCATCTGTGTTGAAATCCATTACTTCCTTTGAGAGTTTTTGTATTAAAGTACAAAGAAAGCCTCAGACAAAGTCACAAACCACATCTGTGCAGCCATTGTCAAGTTTGGTGGACCTCTGGACAGCTGGAGCCTAAACCTTTTGAAAAAGTTAAGTCAGGACATCAGAATTTAAAAACTGCTAAAAATTATGTTTCCACTTTGTTCTTTGACTGTGAAAAAAGCCCACTTACGTAAACTTCAGTACACCCTTCTACGGTTAGTCTTAGTGTAAACTTTAGTTTAGTGTCTGTGGATTCCAGCAGGTTCCATGAAGTTCTTGACCAGTCTTGCGGAGTTTGCACTAATGGTTGTGATTCAAGGAACTTAAATTTTTGTGGAAAAAACCCCAACCAATGAACAAGCCCGCGAAATGAGCTGTGGCCCCAACAAAAATATACAGCTCAAAGACTGCCGTCTTAGGTTATAAAAGAAAATGCATGGTAGCCAATGCCAGCTGCAAAACATACAAGAATCTGGCTTCAAGGAGTGACTGTCAGAAAAATCAGAAGTCTTTTTAAAATAATATATTTGGGCTTATTGTACTAAAGTTTTTTTATTCTTGTTTTTCTCTGCAACCATGATGTTATACTTCTTTTTAATGTGAAAGCTTAATTTCTGAGTTAATTCTGTAATACTAAGAGTTGCGATAACAAGAAAAGTTCCAAATAACAGAACAGTTGCAGTAAAAATTGTGATGAAAAAGATTCCCCCCCCCCCCCCCCCCCCCGACTTAGATATGAAGCTTACGCTGTCAAATATTATTCAAGGAAAGGTTGTAATTTATTACAGCAGTAATATAATACAAATGTGTTATGTTAGTTATATTGGAGAATACCATGAAATGCAGGGTCCTTTCTCTTCCTGATAGAGAGGATAGTAAAGACCAAGGCTTGAACAGTGTAAATGCAGCCAATGTTTTGTGGCTAAGGTGCAGGGGCTGGCACTCGTCAGAAAAGGTGAAGGAAGAGAGAGAAATTAGGATTTGATGGTAATTTGCTTCTGCATCCAAAGAAGACAGTCTCATCTTTAAAAATCACAAGAACCTGCATGTTTTCAAAAGTGGTTGGTGACTTTTGAAAATGAGTTTATAAGTATTTGAGTTCTCAAACCTAGGTGGTTTTTTAGCTGGGATCCGTTTTTCAAAGGGCCAGTGTGTTCTGAAAACAAGGATTCCTTCGGTCTTTTCAGTGTGGATGGCCTGAGGCAAACACAGTTGGGGATTGCCTTAGAAAAATCTTGTCCATTAAGGATTAAACTAGATGAGAGCAACAGCAGGAGCAGTACTTACATAATGAAAAACCAAATTATGTAAAATTAGCACTATTTTACAAGCTGTCTCCAAACCTATTTCACTGAGTTCGTTTTTGATCTCAAACTGCAGTTGTTTCCAAATGGCAAGATCTTTGAGCTTTGTCACAGGACACTTCTGGACTTAAAGGCTTAATTGTCTTCCAATATGGCGCTTTTTTTTATGCATCAGAACATTCTCCTAGAAGAAGCATTTGGGAACTGTGATCATGGACCAGGGGCTTGGTCCCAGGGCAGTCTCGTGTATCCCCAAGTGCAACGTAGTGGGCAGGTGATGGAATCAGAACACAATTTGATTTTACAAATTGTATGGAATACCCCAGTGTTTGTACATCTGAGAGGCGCAGCTGTTCAAGGAAAAAAGGACATTTCCTTTGGTTGATTCCAGCACACCTTGCTCCATGCATCCATGCTCTCTGCTCAGGCGCTGATAATTACTCTGGAAAATATAAATGTGTTTCTTGTGCAAGAAAGAAACTGTCAGGCTTGGTTTCATCTGGACCATATCGTACGGAAACAAATGTCCATGCAGATTCTGATTTGCTTCAGAGTTGTACCACAAGACAAAATATTAATAACATAGGAAGGTGCCATCATTAATCTACGTTTTACTTTCCACTTATGAACAGTTCAGTCTTTACCTCTGTGTGTGCATGCTCTACCCCATAGAGACTTTTTTACAATATAGGTGTCAACAGCATAATAATGGAGAAGTCATTAAATGGCAAATTGCGGTACATTACAATAACCTCATTCAGTTAAAAGTTAATTCCCTTCTTCTGGTTTCCTTGTAAGTGTCATGAAGTGGCAGTTACCCAAGGTTTTTAGCAGGTGAAACACAAATGGTAATACAACTTATTTTTATGAGGCAACTTTCAATATACATGGGGAATTAATGCTCTCCCTTTTAGGTCTATCTTCTTTGGTAACCTGTTGCACAGATGCAGAAGAAAATGAGAAGAAAGTAACACTTTAGCTGTTATTTGAATTTTATTTCTCCGATTATTTGCATTTTTGCAGGGTCTGATTAACAGAATATCCCACTCACATTGGTTTCACTTGAAGCTGTTTGAACTAAGCATTTCTGAAAATTAGATCATGATTCAGTAGAGCAAGCAATTTATGGCTTAACTCCAGGCCTCGATAACCCAGAGCATGATTCTGTTGTGAAGATTGGTTTTGGCAGCAGGAAAGCTGGGAAATCCTTTCATCCATCTCAATATTCACTTACTACAGAAGTTGTCTTCCAGTTCAATACTGACCTTGCAGTTAGGTGAACAGCAGTCTTACAGTTTTCCTGCTATTGCACACCACAGCAGAGATGTGCTTTTTTTGATTGATAATATTCTAGTGGTAGCAGATCTGTTCGGAAAAATGATTCAGTGACCTGTGTCACCAGCTCCAAGTCTGTCCTGAATTTAGGCAGTCTAGCAGCAAGCAAGGACAAGTTATCTAATATATTTGCTTTTCATTATTATTCCTAGATTCCTATTATTCCTAAATAGAGCTTTGCTTTCCCTGTGGGGAGATCCTGATGTCTCCAGGTGCCCTAATGCTCCCATGCTTGGAAGCTATACATGCGGACTTCCTTGCTCCTGCAACCTAAAATATCATCCTCCTTGTTCCTACCCCAGCACGCACACAGTCTCCAAAAGCTTATTGAAACATTACTTACAAATAAAAATAGATGTTTTTAAAACCAGGCCGGCTGAGGCGGTGGTCACATATTTCAAAGTACTTGGTGACAACAAGTTTTAGATGGTGCCGTTCCTGTCTTCCCCAGTATCATTTGTTCTGGTAGCCTATGCCATGGCTTACCTTCTGGTTTAGCTCTCTGTGGGATCGTGCTGTGAAACAGGTTAAGAAATTGGTCCAAATAAATAGTCTGTTCAGACTTTTTCCTTTTTAAGGTGGGGCAGGGATAAGCAAGAGATGGAGAGACTTCAAGGCATATCTGAAAACTCTGATTATGTATTCTTCACCTCACTAGATCCTTACTTAATAGCTGAGGTGTGCCTCACAGCTGGAGTACCACAAATAGTCAAATGCAAAGAGGACTAATTTCACTTGGAGGGAAATGCTGACTAAACATCTTTCCAGGCTGCCAGTTCAGTTGTACTTATATGCAGCAAAGTGAAGTTTTTAGGACTTGTGTGGGGGAAAGAAGAGGGAAAAACCATAAGCTGTGCAATTACATTTAGATCAATTATCATTGCTAGGGCAGAGTTCATTAGATTTCTGCAGGTGTGTTGTCCTTTCCATCAACAAGCCTTGTTTAGAGTGTTTGGATGCTACTATGACATGAATAAATTAAATTTCTGCATTCCCTAAGCCTGATTCTGCAGCATTACACAGTACCTGTAGGGTGCTTTCACGTGCCTGCTTTGAGGCCAAGCTCTTTTTATTTTGCAGGCCCATGCCTTGGAGTCCAAGGACTGTTTCTATCCTGTGAAAAAGCCAGACTCTTGCAGAGGTCGATAAGCCACTAGCAGCTGTGTGTTGTTGTGGCCTGGCCACAAGCTTCATGTTCTGTGCTCTTCCTGTGTTGCAGCAGTTCAGCTTTGTCTCCCTGCCCACGGATGTCCTGGAAATAGAAGTTAAAGACAAATTTGCAAAGAGCCGACCAATCATCAAGCGTTTCCTGGGAAAACTCTCTATGCCGGTTCAACGCCTCTTGGAAAGACATGCCATAGGGTAAATTTGCTGCTTATGCTATTTTCCATTGTTTAACAAGTGTGTTGCTGTTTCAAAGTCCCTGGTGATACATCATTATAGTTGATATAATGATGTTGGGGGGGGGTTATTAAACTGACAGTTATCTGATGAATGATGTTGGTCTTAATTAGAATCTATAGGACTACAGGCCCGACAAAGAGTTCCCTCTATAACCCTATCCATTGTATTTTGAAAAGTGAGAGCTGGCATTTAGCAAAAAAAATTATTTTGTGTGTCTATCATGGCTGTGAATCTGGAGAGTGCAATATTTTCAATTTGGATATTATTTTAATGTTATCAGCAGGCTGTTTTCATGTTTCAGGGAATTACCTATGGGCTAAAATCATGCCAGATCTGTTCCTCCTCCCTTTAATTCCTGGACAGTGGAAATAGTATAAAAAAAATCATGTGGCATGTTGTAACTAAATCTTTCTGACCCTACCCTGCTGCGAAGGAATAACCTGTTCACTTGAGCTCACCAACCCTGTCCTGCTTGCCCTTTGCTTGAAAGTTCTGGGAAGGTGTATGCTGCCAAAGTAACACAAACGAATTTTAGGAAGATGGATAGTATGCAGACAAAGTTAAAAAGTTGGCTCTCAACTTTAAGGTTCAGACCTTGAGGAGCAGGGAGAGAAAGAGTCATCTGCTGAGGAGAGCATAGGCAATGTGGTTCCCAAGAAGGCATTTTTGCAAATTGGATCTCAATTCAGCAGAACAGCAGGAAGCTGAGCTTGTTGGAAGTGTTTTTGAACAGCTGGTTCAGAAACTGGCTGTGATATTGACAGCTGAATCTACCAGAAGGGACTAAGCTACCTCCCTGTTTCTCAAGTAGGGAAGATAGAGTAGCTTTTTAGAAACCAGATGGAAAAGAACAGCTTGGGCAAGGTGGAGCCCTGTAACTGATATCACTGGCTTCCCTCTGTATGAGACGATTTCTCATCATCTTCTGATTATATCTTCCTATTTTACTTCCTTATTGTAAACACTGTCTATCTAAGGATATACTTTGCCAAGAGCAGTGCCTCCAACCTGCACCTAGATCTGGCTTAGTTTTAATACCATAGTGGCTTTTAAATCTCAGGTAAGCTTAATAAGAAGTATACACGCAAGTTCAGAAAGACCATACAGAAATCTTGAGATTATCTCATTTATATGAGTTTCTGATGCATGTGAAACTATCCTAGCAAATATATTGTGCCCAACTGGAAGTGGACTATGTTTCTTCAAAAGATGTATAAATATAACTATTTAGTGAACCCTTTACATTCAAAAAATGCTTTGCAAACATTGATTCAGCCTCATTTTGGGCAGCTGGGAAGTTAATCTCTTCTGTAGTTTCATTCTGTTCTGAGGGGTGGATGAAGTGTGGCAAAGGGAGGGACCTGCACAAGGACAGAATGGAGTCATTGATCAACCTTGTCAGGAAGGTGTTCTCCTGATATTTCAGCTTCATAGAGGTAAGAGGGGTGGAAATAGATGAAGAGCAGTCACTCAGCCAGTTTGAAAAGAGAAGGTGGTAAGCGGGGACTGGCTTGTACAGGATTTTGAAAGAAAGGACAGGAAAGCTGAATTTTATGCAGATGGTGAAGGGAAGGACATACAGAAGTGCGAGGTTCTACAGAAGGGTAGATATGGTCAGATCAGCAGGGAAGTGAAGTCTTGTTACAATAGCTGAAGTGGGAGTTGTTTTGCTTCCCATGTCAATATTTTCATATCCATAATGCAGAAGTTCCATTCCCACCGTTCTCTCTCTCTCTATACATACGTGCTTGTGTATCCCAGAAGCCTGTCTTATTCACTGACTCAGCTGTTCCATTGTAATTGAAGACATTGTCCTCTCCTTCTCTGCCATTCGTTCTCTTGTACGCAAGTCAACATGCCCTCATGGCTGGGTTGAATAGCCTTTGAAAACCATTATGTATTTTTGTAGGACACAGCAGCTTTATCTATGCACAGTAGACATTGGGTAGGTTATAGTCTGTTGTGACGATATTTGTTTTTTTTCAGGGACAGGGTTGTAAGCTACACTCTGGGTCGCAGGCTTCCTACAGATCATGTCAGTGGCCAGCTGCAGTTCCGATTTGAGATAACTTCTTCCATCCATCCAGGTAATTCTCAGTCTTAACCCATCATTTATCTAGATCTTGGGTTTTTTGCTTTGCATTCTTTCTCCTCAGAAATCTGAACTCGTTCTTGGCTGCTCTGGGACTTTAGGTACAGTCATGAGCAAAGGAAAGTGCATGAAGTCCCCCATCACAGGATGCATCGTGCGTCACAACTTCTTCCCCATTTCTTCTTAGCTCAGAGCTACCGGTGTCTTGTATCCCCCCATTCTTGGCTGCTTCAAATACTCTGCCACATCACTGGGAGAGAAGAGGTTGGAAAGCTAAAGTCTCATCTGCTTCTCTATCACCTGTCCTGGGGAAGCACTAGATAGGCTGTTATTTGTAGAGTCATCTGCATTTGAGCACTTTATAAGTAAAAATGGGGACTGTAATTGTAGAGATGATTAGAAACTTTCTCATTTTGATTATTTTTAATGGAAAAGGTAAATATAAAATGGAAAAAATAATTCAGTGTTCCCCTCTTTCCCTCCCTTTTGGTTTGGTTTTGGTTCACGTTCTGTTGTAGTTATTAGGAAGCCACTGTCACGATGGTGTAAGTTTGAACCTTGGTTTTCATGTCAAAGTCTCAATAGCATTGCTCAGGGACTTTTTGCCTGCCTATGGTAGTGTCCTCTCAGGTACGCTTTGACAAACCAGCGGCAGCTGCATTAGTGGTTGGAAATCGTGACTTGCCCCTTGCTGGAAAACCCTGACTTCTGTCTTTTTTGACTATTTGGATGGCATGAAAAAGCCCAGGTCGTCTGGCATCTGGGGCGTGGTGGTACACATGAGGATCACATCAAAGGATGTTTTGGGGAAAGTTTCCACCTTTCAGGTGTGTGAAAAACAGGTTTTTAAGTTCTCTGTTGTGCGAGTCCTGTCAGCTTCAGCATGACAAGAAAAATGTCATTAAAACCTCAGGCAAGACTTCCTTGTCATTCCCATGATACTCCTCCAATGCCAGTTTGGCTTGACGAGGAGTTTCAAGAAGGTGTTACCTTCAGGTTATGTTGCAAGGAGGCAGGGTGCTGCATACGGATTACCACCATAAGCCCCATGATTGTTAAATCCACTGTACAAAGACTGCCTAGCAAACAAAGCAGCATTTCTTGATAGTTGCTCAGTTGCCCGCTCATTTCACACTGTAATTTATGCTTTTAATTTTCTCAGATTGCTGTGGATGCCTGTGCCCCCACAGCCAAGCTTCTGGTTCAGTCAACACTTCTTGTTAAAGAAGTAATTTCTTTTCCTGTCTCACACAGATGATGAAGAGGTCTCCATTAGTGCAGATCCTGAGCCAGCTGACCTCCAGGAAAGCCCTGTGAACAACCCCACAGAGGAAAGCCTCGGTGAGCCTCCATGCATCAACACAGTGACCTCAGAAAGTACAGCTCCAGAACAGCTAAATGGATACAGTGTGAACAGTGTCGATAGCCCAGGGGCTGTCAAACCACCTGGGGAAGTCAACCAGAACAGCCTAAATGAAGAGCTAGCAGGAGATGGGGAGGTTGATGCAGTGCCAGTTCCTGAGCCCTTGAAATCCATCCCAGGAGAAGTGCTGCCTTCTTCGAGTGCTACGGACCTCACAGAGCAGCTGGCTCTGCTGGCTTGCGTGTCTCCTCCTGAGACTGAAGTTAGGGAAAATAACAAAGTCAATTCTGGTACTCAGGGAGATGGCGGAGTCTTGACCAGCACAGAAACATTAGATATTGATGAGGTGAGTGCAGATGTGCATGCTGGCAAGGACCTAGAGAAGAGTCAGGAAGAAGAAGGGGCTTCAGCCCAGGAGGAGGAAGACAGCAAGCTACAACTGAGGACCACAGCAAAGAGGAAAAACAGGCCGTGCTCCCTGCCTGTGTCTGAACTTGAGACAGTCATAGCTTCAGCTTGTGGTGAGCCAGAGACCCCTCGCACGCACTACATACGGATCCATAACCTGCTCCACAGCCTGCCCTCGGCACAGATGAGCAGCGATGGGGAAGAAGAGCAAGAAGGTAGCAACGGTGGGGAGAACGATGAGGAGTCTACAGTCAAGGAGGCGTTGGAGAAGGAGATGGTCAGTGAGAGTGAGACAGTAGCAGCAGAGCCGCCCCTGGAAAATGAGGCTGAAGAGAACTTCAGCCAGAGCACAGTGCCTCCTGGGACCTTGGATGAGCAACTCTCTGACTTAAATAGTGGGCTGTTGGATGGGGAACACCCCAGGACAGGAAGCGAGAGCGAGTCAAGCTCCAGGCCCAATGGTGACAACGAATGCGAGGCGTGCGACACCTCTTGCTACAGCCCCTCTTGCTACAGCACTTCCTGCTACAGTACCTCCTGCTACAGCACTTCTTGCTACAGCACCTCCTGTTACGACAGTAACAATCGCTTCTCCAGCCATACCCGTTTCTCCTCCGTCGACAGTGCAAAGATTTCTGAGAGCACGGTCTTTTCCTCACAGGATGATGAGGAGGAGGAGAACAGTGCTTTTGAGTCAGTGCCAGATTCAGTACAGAGCCCTGAGCTGGACAGGGAGCAAGTGGATGGCTCCTCCCAGTGGCCAGATGAACTAGTAGCTCACGGTGGGAATCCACAAAGAGCCACAGAGAGTCTAGACACCCCAATAGCAGGTCCAAGCAGCAGAAGAGAAGGTTAGATCCTGAGAAGCGATGCGCTGAGCAACCCTGATTATCTGGATGTCACAAAAGGCATCAGATAATCGAGGTTTCAGATAGCTCACGGTTTATTTCATACAAATTTGGGGGCTGTGAGCTGGGCCAGATATCAGGGAGGGTTGGATAATTGAACCTGTCCTTAAAAATTCCAGCAAAACCAAATAAATCAGAAGGGGATCTGTATATATGGATTCCTGTAGATATACATGCATCTTTATAAAATCAAGATTAGCTACTGTAGTTATATGGCAGATCAGCATTATCATATCCACCAACTCATTCCTTATTTCCTGGGGTTGTTCCATTTCACATATCTGATGTGCTGCCATGTCTCTGCTAGTCAGTGAGAGGACCAGCTTGTGCTTTTCAAGGGGCATATATGCTGATTTACACCAGCTAAAGATCTGGGCCGGTGTCTGTATATGATTGGTAGCCATGCACAGTTATAAGCATGGAGAAGTGCAAATATTTGTCTCTTCTTACAATCCCAGTTTTCTGGGTTTTGTTCCAGGGTTTGTTCCAATTCCCCAAGTATCAAACAAATCTACCTCAGATTTCACAGACCATAGGGCAACTTAACAGAGATTTTTTTTTTCTCTTAGATGCTTTGAAAATTGAACTATATTGAACAAAATTCTCATCTCCTTATCCTTCTCTAGAGATAAAACATACTTAAGAAAGTAAATTTTTGTCTTTGAAATTTACGTACTGTTTTTCCTAATCCCTCCAAACCATTACATTAAATTCTTCCCTTTGGTAACTCATTTTATGTCATATGGAGTTACATGAAGGGTGGGTTTGATCACTCATCTTTTCTTCAGCTAGTGTATAATTTTTCCCCAGCTAAAGAAGTAAAGGCCTCAGCAGCAGCTAAGGAGTATGCGGCAAGGTCAAGAGGTAGTCTTTGTGTTTCTAAATCCTGAGTCATCTGTCTCCCACTATAAGTGACACCAAATTAAAATGGCACCAAAAGGGTAACATATTTGGGGATCACTGGGAAATCCCAACCAAAGCATCCTTCTACCTTTTCCTTCTCTATTCCCAATTTATTTACCCCCACCTTCCCACTGCCACAGACTGCCCCAGCAGAAAGAAAGATATAAGGATGGCCTTACGGCCTGGACTGTATAAAGACTTTCTAGACAGCTGAGCCTAGGCAATTATTTGCTCTGCAGAGCAGAATCTAGCCCGAAGAATTAAATTCTCAGAAGTACACAGAGGTACAGAAACCCACAGTTTCCTTCCTTGCAGGCGAGGATCTTTGCATGTGGACAGCATTTATGTGCAAGTATACCTAAGGGGGCACGAGTGCGTGTGTGAGACCATGCTTACAGATTTGATGGTTATTTTGGACTGTGTGTACTTTTGAGAGGGGATGTGGGGGGAGAGGGTGTCTTCTGCATATGGATTCAGCACAGCTCCAAGATTGTGCTCCTTGAGCCTGTATAAAGGGCACTGCAGTGTTCACGGTGGCTTTGCTTTGGTTAGCTGACAGAGAGTATGTCTGAAGGGCGGTCCGGCTCTTAGCACTCTTTTGATATCACCGGGGGTGCTTCAGTAAATGTGCACGTTGCTTCATGACTTGGCAGCTGTTACAAATACAGTAGATGTGGTCACCTCCATCCACTCCAGGTGACTGATACTACCATGCTTCTGCTGGCTTGGCGTAACTATCTTGACTAGGGGAGAGTCAATTATGGTGAGGTAAGTAAAGAAAAAAAGATGGATGATCTGGTAGTTGGTGCTACAACACCTGTAGTAACAGCATGGTTTTAAGGCTATGAGAGATGGAGTTTTAGCACTGAGTAATAACTTACATAACTCTGCTGTCTGTTCAAAACATGCAGCAGATGCAACTGTGAGATACGCCTATACACAAGTGGCTTAATGAAGACATTTAACAGGCCATACAGTATCATCAGAGCACCTAGAAGAGGGAGTATTTTTGTCTAAGCGATTTTTCTCACTTCTGGGTGGTGTGAAATTTTTTTACAGTTTCATACAAAATTGGCTTCTGCCTTCTAGCTGTTGGTTGTTTAAAGAAAAAACATACTTTTTGGTAATTTTTTTTTTTTTACGTTTGATAGTTATATGTTTGGTCTTTTTACAAGATGTTCATTCTTAGGCTATTAAGATTCTGACATTAAAGACAGCTAAACCAGCCAGCACACAGCGAGTTGGGCTTAGCTGAATGGCCTGGTTTTAATTTTGGAGTATCTTTGTGTAATTTTCTGATGATGTTGGAAACGCTAAATATATTTTTTCCCTAAGTCGCATCTTTCTGATGCATGTAAATGTTATATTTATGCAATTCAGATTATATCTGTATTAACAGGCTCAACTGGAGCTGGAAGTTACGGTGAAAAACTGTTAGCACACAATATGAAAATGTGTCCATTAGTAGGATAAATAGTCCTGGTTTCTAAGGTTTTAAGGACAGACCAAGAAGGCATCTTAATTCTGGAACCTGTGAAGTTTTAACGTGCAGGTTCCTTGTTATCACAGTTAAGGAATGCTTTTTCATCCCTACTATAACTTCTTAGTTTCTTAAAGGATTCTATAAACATTGACTGCATCTTAAGTTACTTGTTCCTTTCAACAGAACATGAGTTTGGACATTTGCTTAGGTTTCATTTGTTTCATATTTGGATATATAGACATATATACAATGTTAGTGTTTAAAGACTTCCTCCGCACTGTCTACTCTGTGTCTCTTCTTCTTCTTTGCCTCTTCTGTATCTCAGGTCTTCCTTCTTTATCTCAGATTCTGACTATGTCTCACTATCTTTTTGTCCTCCTCTTCTACCACCTGTCTCCTGTTTCTGGTCCTTCTCTCATTCTCCCTCCTTCCACTCAAGATGGACTCTTTGAATTTTGAAAAATACCTATAGAAGGGGATGATCTTCTGCTTTGCGGGGACTGCAAAATCCTGCCATTCTGGTCTACTTAAACAGCCATTGATCTTTTGGAAAAGCAAAGATCCAAGGCAGCTTTTAGCCTTGTATTCCACTGATGGGATGAATTAAAAGTTGGAACCAGGATTTTGTATGTTCCTGCCAATTTCTGCAGAAGCTTGAGTTTGGTTGTACATGCACAGTATTTCTCAGAGATCAAGCCTGATTCTTCTCTCGCTTACACTTGTGTGTCTATGAGTCCAGAATCTGGCCCATATCGTTTAACATTGACTCAAACCTGAGATCGGAGCCTTGACTGCATTATTTTAATAATTCTTTGGCATATGAGTTGTTATTAAAATAGTGCCTGAAAATAGGAATAACCAGAGCTGCTAGTACACCAGGCTAACCTGTTAAAAAATAATCACTTGTTTTACAGTAGCACATTTTTGAACCACATTGTGAAAACAGTGAATGACTGTCAATGTCTTGAATATCTTGTCCATAGGTGATTGTCCTTTACTCCATAATTCTCAGCCAGTCAGCCAGCTTCCTTCTCTGAGGCCTGACCATCATCACTACCCAACTATCGATGAGCCTCTTCCACCAAGTAAGCTTTAGTTTTTTAATTTATTGCATTTTTCAGCTTTTCCTGTTAACTCAAACAGTGTAGAGGTCAGTATGTCTTTCTAAATAACCCCATCTGTTCTGTATATACGTCCTCCAGAACCCAAGCAATATGCCCTTTTGTTTCCCTTATTTGATCCTGACTTCAAGTGTTGTCATGTTATTTTGGACAAACTCCATAACCTCCCTCTGCCTTGATCCGTCTTCTTCTTTAGCTACCATGAAATGATAATAATAATATTTCCCTGTTTCCAGTCAGTGTGTTTAGACTGGAATGAGTGGGTATCTGCCAGGTGTACCAGAAGCCTTACTATAAAGCTTTCTGGGTGGTGTATCAGCAAAGTACTCTGATTTTTTCTAGAACGTTTGTCTCCAGGTTTTCCATAACCAGCTTCAAAGATGGTTTGGGATGGCAGGCCCTGTGGTCTGTCAGCTCTGCTTGCAGGTCCAGCAGGAACTCTTTCACAGTCAGGATGCTCCTGGGACAGACAGGTCCAAATCTGAGCAAAACCAGCAGAAGCTGGGGAAAGGCAGCTTACATAGAGTGGTCTTGTTGTACTGTCTTTGGATTTGATAATCAGTGAATTTTATGTTCATTATGGACTGTAATGGTGTCTTCAGTTGCGTTGGATAAAAATGAGAGGATCGATAAGCAGGCTGATAATACAGGATTTTTACCACCGAATCAACTGCTGGAAATGTTTTCACTTGTCTCTGTAGCCTTTCCCTTGTGTATTCCTGGAGGCTTACTCCACTTTTTGCATTGGCGTTAAGTGCCCAGCAGAGAGCACTCTATGCCCTGCAACGTGCTGCTGATCACCTTTCAGCTTCAGCACATGATTTAACCTCAAATGTGCCGTGCCTCAGAAAAACAACCAGGCGTATAAACAAAGCCCTCCATTTTTTTCAAAGCCCAAGTAGGGAACACACTTGTTTGGCCCATGTTGCCCTTGACAAATAATTCATCATTTACCAACCATGCTGTCAGTATTCCCTAAGCCGAAAATAGCCCTGATGCTGGCGTCAGCTGCACAGTAGCATGAATGATTCAAATGCCTTTAGCCCAATGAAGTCTTATTAGAGCCCCACTGCGGCTTGCCAGTGAATGATGAAATGGGAACGGTTACCTCTGTAACAGGCAAATATTTCTCTTCCTCCCACTCTTACCTCAACACTTTGTGAATAGAGCACATTCCCCATTAGATGACTTAATGATAGGACATTGACACCAGCTCAACTAAACAAAACATACTGTGAATCTGTTCCATCATCAATTTAATACATTTTTCCTCTTTCTTATAATTATTCTCAAAAGGGAAGGATTTCTACCACTGGTTTTCACAAGTGCTTTCACAACAGAGTTTAAGGACATGAAATGCAATGTGTGATGATACAGTACAGAAGTGATATCTGTAGGATTTTATTTTAGCATTTGCATATAACATTGTTTTTACAATAAAGGCTGACACTGTGGGCTTAAATATATTGATCTTAATATAATAGATTGTACTAAGTTAATTTTGGGGGGAAAAAAGTAGAATTGGATAATATCATGTAGGAAGTCTGTTTCCAAAAACTCTCCATGAAATTTTAAGGTAATTTCAAAATGAAAACCATGGCCTTAATCTAGAAATGTTTCTTCTTCTAGCATTCAGTATCACTATCTCAGTGCCTTTAATGCCTCTTAATTCTAGATAAATAGTTCTGCAATCATGTGAAAGGAAGAAACTTGATATTTTAAATGTGAGTTATATGATCAAACCTGGCTTACTTCTTACATGCAGCATTAGCTTCCGTCCATAAGTAGAGTTGAAGAAAATTTGCTAGTGCTGCAAGTTCAGCGTTGACTGGTTTTACTTCTGTTGTGGAGAATCTTCTGGACGGTCTTCTTTCTCTTTTGAATAGTTTTCTGAATAACTTAGTTTCATTGTAACCCCACAACAGTTGGTCTCAGGAAGGAAATTTGATTTCAGACAGTTTTATTTAGGAAAGTAAGGTAGAACAGATTCATTATTTATGTAGGAATGTCATAATGACCAGTCTTAATGTTAAGGCCTATATGAGATTGACAGAAGATTTGCAGAGTTTGTATGGCCTCATGACGGCATTAATAGTCACCCCTTATTATGCGTGTGTTTGCTAGTACTGCTGGAAACCCTACAGAACTGAAGCCAAGAAAAATACATGTGCCCAGTTCAGAGCTGCTCTTTGCTGAAGGCATGGCTGAGCTTGGAAAGGAAAGGACAGCCTATTTACTTTGCCCTGCCAGGATTATGGTCCTGCCAGAAAAAGTTGCATCTTCTGGTATAAATCGGAGCAGTTTCAGAGGCTGCTGTGAAATATGACTTGGCTGATGGAGGGGGATTGCTGGAGAACAGAACCAGTACTGTCCTGTCCCCAGCCTGTGCTCCAGCATCCTCTTATTGTGAAGGTTAGAGGGAGGTTAGTCTCTATTGTAGTCACAGTCTTATTTTGCCTGAAAAACTAACAAAAGACCCTGAGGACATTTGGCTGGTTCCTAGATCACCTGTGCCCCTGAAGTAGCATGAAGGGACTTGAGCACAGGTCAGAAGCAGAGTTCTGTCTGTCAGTTCATCTGTCAGCCTGTTCATCTCTCTGTGCAGGTATCCATCCATCTGTCCACAAATCTGGCATCATATGCAGCTTTAGTGACTTGTGTGACTTACAGGTTGTCTTGTGGGAAGGTAGAACGTGCACCTGCCACCTGTGTACAACAAAAGTATCAGCACCTGCCACCCTCTGACAGCCTTCCTGGGTGACCAAAAGAAGAGTTATTCAGCTGATTAGAAATGCTGTTGCAAGGAGCAATACTGCTACAGGTTTCTCAAAAGCCATGGGACACACAGTTCCAAATATTTTAGCACGCCAATACAAGTGTCAGCCCATGGTTTCAGGTGCATATACCCATAAAGCAGCATGCACAGATAGGTGTACTTCATGTCTGTACATACTGCTGCTGGATGTCTGATGCATCCAACAGATAGCCTTCCTGAAGTTGTAATCCAGTCTGCATAATCCTGACCTGATGTTTTCATCATGACCTCCAAGCTCTGGACAAGTTTCGTTGCTCCTAAATTTCTAAGTATTATGCTTAGGAACTCTGAGTTTCATTTAATTAGAGAGACACTGCAACATAGCCTCTAGGGCCGGTAGTGCGCGGGGCTAGATTATGAGAAGCCCTTGTTTGACTGGGTAATTGGGTAGTATTATTCTTACTAAGTGTCCATCCGCAAGCTTCAGACCAATATGACCAGTTGGTGTCTTCTGTAGGCTGTCTAGAGTGTGGATCTACAGCATTGCCTACAAGCTTCTAATTATCCATTGACGTTTATTATTCTCAACTTTTTACATGTATACTAAAATAGTGTGGGGTGAGGGCTAGGATTTGTCCTTTGCCAGGCAACAGCAAGGAAAACAAAGATCTTCGTGATGTTAATGTACATCATGTCACCTTTGATCTGGCCAAGGTTATTTGCTTGAGGGTATTGCAGATAATGCATAGCTCCAGAAGGACCAGTCCCCACCCACGGTGGTACACCTGCCACCAGCAACAGCGTGCTCAGCAAGGCTCTGGCCTTTGGCCTGCCTTATGTGTCAGTCTGATTTCCTTCAATGTGCATCTGTTGTACTTGATGCGCTGTTTTCACTGTCTTATGTTTTAGGCATTGTTTTCACAAAGCTGTGATCTTGTTCTTGAAACAGCTACAACATCCTTGGGAAACTTTACCTGGTGGGAGGAAGAGAGAGTCCTCTCCTTAAAATTATACAGTGATGTTCACAGTGAGAGACACTGTGTGTGTACCTGTGGTGTGACTATAGGTTTTGCATCTATAAGGACTGAGGTACTTAGAGTCACCTTTGAAAGAAATAATGCACGTGCATATGGCTCTTGTTGTTTTGGAGTCTTAACAGAAAATTCATCCAAGGACTCCCAGTGCCTGTCTTCTAAGGTTTGTGGGATTAATGCATCAGGGGTAGCCAGCCATAGACTTAAGACAGCCTACACTTGGCTGGGACCAGCCCAGGTATGGGAACAGAGTTTAGCCAGGGCTAGCATTCAGGGGATGGGAATTGGTCATGAAGTTTCCAGACACAGCACGAAGAGGAACAACTTCAGTCCTGCTCTTAGAGAGTAGAAGATAAAATACATAAAATATGAAATCCAGCTGATCCTGAATTTGATCATAGAAAACCATAGAAGAAGGAATGGACTCATCAGGGAGGAGAGTATCATAGTAAGAGTATGGGAATAAGAGGAAGTGTTTGCCCTTGAAGGTAATCACCATATGTGGATTTGTGTGTGAATGTGAATGAGGTTTGTATATAAACACGTGTAGAAAGTATGTGCATATATTTACATAGATATGTCATCAGCTGATGGATCATGTAGAAATATAAAGCTAGCAAGTCTAATTTATATCACTACTCCATACATTCCAACCAATCTGGTAAGTGGCTTTGCTAGCTAACTCACTTCTGAATTCTTCCCGTTCCAAACACTTTTTTTTATCAACATTACCATTTTCCACAAGCTGTCATATACCAAATAACTTTTAGTTTTCAATCATGGGATAACTTAAACATTAGTAGGAAACAGTAGTGATGGAAAGCTCAGTATTATGCTGCAAACTTTCAATCTAGTTGGCATTCATCAGAGCAATAGATTTATGATACTCATCTGTTTACAGAGATTTCTAAGGATATGTCCAACCAGGCTGTGATCAGTTTTCAGGGGAGCCTTTAATTGCTGTATGGTATCCTTCGAAGCCACTTTATAAAAAAGAGAGAAACGAAACACGTTTGTTCTGAAACATAACCAAAAACAAAATGTGGGATTTGCCATATTATTTCAGATGTAATCCTTTTCTACTAAGGGTCGGTTCTATGCGGCTACCCCGACCTGCAATGAATCCAGCCAATTAGTATTACTCATTGTAAAATTATCCAGCCCTTTAAAAAATGTAGCCACTGTGCCACTTGTTTTTCATAGTCTATGGCAGTGAATTCCATAGGCTACCTATGTGCTGTATGTGAAATGTTTACATATATGCATATTCTGCATATACGTATATATAGACGAGCACATAGTATATATATACATTTGAATATGTAAGTTGAATATATACACATAATATATATTGCATGCATGTAGACTATATATATATAGTATCTCTTGTGTGTCTATACCCTGTCTGTGTATATGTATGTGTGTGTATATCTATCTCCCGCATTTAGGTTTTCTGGAAGGCATCACACTGACAGCATCACCCCTTCCTTTTTTTCCTACCCTAGATTGGGAAGCTCGGATAGACAGCCATGGGAGGGTATTCTACGTTGATCATGTCAACCGAACCACCACGTGGCAGCGCCCCACAGCCGCAGCAACGCCAGATGGGATCCACAGGTCTGGCTCCATCCAGCAAATGGAGCAGCTGAACCGGCGGTGAGCACTTGCACCTATATTCCCTTGAGATCTGCACTCCCTTTTTTCCACACTGCCCCAGTGGCTTCCTTCCTTCCTCAGTGCATCGCATTGGCTCCGTAAGGATTTATCTTTCCTCTTTCTCCAAGTCCAATGTACATGTTCCTGTCCCTGCTGCTGATGTCTTTCTGCTTGCTGGTGTGCCTGCTGTGGGTGTCTGGTGTCCAAACTTGCCCACATGAGAAGCACTGTTGAGTGAAAGATGTTGGAAAACGTTTCAAACAGCAAGAGGAGGCTTTTGCAAAACTTCTTTGAAATTACTCCCAGAAGAAAAGGGAGTGTTCTTCCAAAAGATGGAGTCACTTTTACTATTTAACTATAAGAGTGGTATGGATGGGTTGGTGTCTAGTGCTACGCTGCACAGGTTTCTGAGCTGACTGTTTTTGAAATAGTGTTACCATATCAGTGTGGCATTTCTACTCAAGCTAATTAGGCCTGTTGAAAGGTCTGTCTCCTTTTCAGGGCACAGCACTGCTCTAATAGGACTGTACACATTTCTAGACATAGACAGATCTGCTTAGTGTTGCACTGGGCCCTGTAAATCTGTCAGTTCATTCTGAGCTGGCTGAGATATCTGTTAACATGGTGCACATTTTCCTTTTGTTTGGCTAGTCCATACATAGATTTGTGTATCATTTCCTTCTCATGCTTGCTTTTCGGACTGAATCTAAGAGGAAAGATTAAAAATAAACAGTTGTCAAAAATCCTCCCTTTTTACTTCAGAAAAGGTTGGGTTTTTTTTATTCCCTACTTACTGTAATGGTGTAGTTTCTAGAAAAAGACAAGCAAAACTGAAATTATATTCTAATCATAGCATGCAAAATGCCACAAAAGTTTTTTGGTCTTTTTTTCTGCACTAAGAGAAGGATCTGCAGCTGAGAGAAGGATGCAGAGTTTCAAAGTACTCTTTTCAGAGTGCCGAATAGTTTGGGAGTTACTGTGTGTAAAGAGAACAGGGCCCTGAATGACGACGACTACAAAGTGAATGTAACTCTTCGAGACCAAACAGCCATCTTAAAGTGGTTGTTTTGCAATGTAAGTTGATGCCATCAACACACTTGGAGAATTTCTCCTTTTTTTCACAAAAATTCATTATTTTGGATGGCATTTCATAACATGTGTTATGTCTTGCAGAGGTGAAAGAACCTGCTCAGTATTTGTTTTCATTATAGCTTTCCTCAGAAAGTATCAAGCTACCATGTTAATATTAAAAAAAAAAAAATAAAGGAAGTGAATGTTTAATGTAGATTTTTTCAAGGTATTTACATGACCTCTCTGCCATTTAGCATTTGTTTTTAAGAGGGATTTGGGCCATGTCAGAGCTCAGACGATTTGGCTGCCACTTAAGCAAGTTATCTGCCACAAAAAGCAGAAAGCTCTGTTATGGAATTTTTTTTTTTTTTTTTTTTTTTGAGGTTGAACTCATGTAAGTGCAGCACAACCAGGAAAGGAGTAAGTGCTTGTGAGGGTCTGCACAGGAATTTACCATTCTGTTAGTTAACACAGGTTAATCATTAAAACAGCTATCTCAGCACAAACTGAAGGGTAGGCATTGTCTTCGTGACCTCCTTGCTTCAAACTTTACTATTGCATGTTTTCATGTAGGCTGCCTGGTTTTGTTGGTTATGACTTGATTATCACTGGTTTGGTTTGGGAATTGACAGTTAATAGGACTGACATTCTCTGAATCTCTCTATTTTTAGTATTCATGTATCCAATTACAAAGTGAGAAGTATAGAGGGGTTTCAGCAGTGGCATATCTCTCTCCTTACCCAAGTCCCATTGGAGACTAAGCACTTTGCAACTTATTAAACATGAACTGTCATGGCTTCTTGGGACAGAGGAGAAAAGCTGATGATTCTCTACTCTCTGCCAAAGATATCTATTGATTTGAGAAATGGAATATGGAGGTCTCTTACTGTTCCCAAGTTTGGGAATATTTCCTAAGATTCTAGTAAAAAGAGATTCATGATGAATCTCTGAGCGTTTGTCCAGCAGCAAGTCATTTCTGTATTTTTAACCTGGCTGTTACAATTTTTAAAATTATTGTTGTCCTAAAGTTAATTTCAAATATTTCACGTCTCCAGATTTCAGGACTGGGAGGAAAACCACTTTTCATAAATGGTTATCATCAGCAGGGTGGAGGATTGGGCTTTGTTTTAAGCACTGATTTTAGAAATACTCTTTTGTTGTATTTCAAACTTCATTATTTGAAATGTTCATCAGCAAACACACCTGAGAATCATTTTAGGTGACACAACAGCAAACATAGACCTTGCTGATAGAATTAGCAGTAGCTTGAACTTTTGCTCTAACCTCAAACAAAATTTTTACTCAAAATCACTTAGCAGTTTGAAAAAACTTGGCAACTTTTCTTTTTAAACCAATCTACTCACTTTTTGGCTTCCTGGTTTCATTTGTGGAAGGGAATGGAAAGACCAAAATACTACAAGGAAGCTTGGTATTTTCAGCCCAGCCAAAACCACAAAGCTTTGGAAATTCAGCTTGAAAAAAAGCCCATAGCTGTGATTGAGCCTAGTCCTGCTTTCCTTCTGTGCTCCTTCTGTGCTTGTGCTCGAAGCTTCCCATTAGCTGTACTAGCCACTTGAGGATACAGGGCATGCAAAACTGGAATCCAGGTGTTGGGCAAACTCCAAAGAGACATCCATGCTTCTTATTTTAAAGACTTTTGCTCATTTTCTACAGCACTGCCTGACTTGCTTGCTTGTTAGCAAAGCAGATAACAGCCCTTGTTGTTCCAGCTCTGTTGGAAAGATGCTTTGCAGCATATGTATATCTAGACTTGTCTTTGCACTAATTTAAAATGTAGTAAGTAACATAAGAAATAATAACCGTAATACTTAGGACAGCCACAGTGTGGTATTTCTAAACCTCCATTTCTTTGACAAATGACTTTGAAAGGAGACTGAAATTTCCAGAGGCATTCCCATAACTTTTGCACTTTCAATGTTTTCTCCAATCACTTTGGTATTGATATAAGATGATTTTATAGTATTGAGACCCAAAAGAAAAGTGTAGCCTTTTGTTGGCATACAGCTAGTGTTACTCTTTAAGGTTTGCCAGTAGGGATTTTCTACCATCTAATTAAATTGAAGCTACGAGGTTTTTTTATATGTGTGCTTATATCCCTTGATTATATGAACACACACACCCCCCCCGCCGCCCCCCTTTCTGTTGCATGTGGGTGTTGTAAAACTCCTTCAGTACTGGAATGGAAAGTTCATTCAATTGCCTGCAGTCAAGTGAATAAAAATGTAAAATCTGGGTCTCAAAAAGAGGGTTTAAAGCTGCAGTAGATTCATGCTGTTGTGAAACCTGCTATCAGAATTTACTTGTAAAGATGGATGTTTACTTAAATACAGAATCCCCAATTTTTAAAAAAAACTTCTAAAGATGCTGTTTATTGAGCTGTCAAAATATACACTACATGTAGCTTGAAATGACTTTGAGTACTGGGGGACACACATAGTAACATGAAAGTTTAGCATAAATCTACTAAAACTTTAATTATTTTTCTTAATTATCTCCAGCCTTTCTGCCCAAGATTGGGTTGTAGTGAGCTACTGAGGATGATGTCTGTTGAGAGATGTAAAAGCCAAATCCTAACTCCTTGTCTTTAATGATACTGTGTCACTTTG
The DNA here is from genome assembly GCF_030463565.1 of Pelecanus crispus. Lineage (NCBI taxonomy): Eukaryota > Metazoa > Chordata > Aves > Pelecaniformes > Pelecanidae > Pelecanus > Pelecanus crispus. The sequence goes on from NC_134644.1 coordinate 59,787,623, forward strand.
AGGAACTAACTCCTGACTAACTTCTAATTTGGAATAAAGCGTGTGTTAACAAATAGAGAGAGAGAAAGTAAGTTAAATTTGTAAGTCAGAACTTGAGCTGAGGAAAGAAAAAAGAGTGTAAGTCAGGAAAATGAGAGACAAACAATGCTGGATCAAATTAAATGCAGGCAGTAAAGCCATCCTGGTTTATACACATATGGAAATGCAATCCAGAAATCAGGATTAAAAATATTGGGGTGGAGTAAAAGCTAATTAAAATAATTAAGAGAGCCTGTTTTCTTTCTTCCCTTTTCTTTCTCTTTCTGCTTTTCTTTCGCTTTCTCCCTATGCTTTATTTTTCTTTTCTCTCTCTGTATACAACATTTTCTTATTCAATATATGACATATTCATAGCTTGCCAGTAGAACCAAAGACATTTTGATCTCTCATTCATCTATGTGAGTGAACAAGTTAACTAGAATTTGTTTTGTGTAGTGCGAATTCAAAACACACCAGGTTATTCCCACAGCCAGGTATATACTTTGTCCCTGATCTCGTAAAGTATTTAGGATTGGGCTCATCCCTAAACCCATGATCAGTGCCTTTGACATCAACTAATGTGGCAATTAGTTCCATGATTAGTATGGAAATGACATCATAGGTTTTTTTAAGGCATTCACCGTTTTTATTCAGAATTTTCTTCTGTCGTCCTCCTCACTGTTGTTTGGTTATATCTATATTGTTTCCTCTTCCTCATTCTACAACCACCCAGGCTAAATGCCCAATCCCACTGATTTCTAAAAATGGACATAACGCTTGCATCCTCACTCTGCTCACTCAGCTCATGTGTTACATCCTATTCTACTTTTCTGTGGCTGTCATATCAATTAGATTGTTGCTCTTTGAGGCCACACTACCTACTAGTTTACATTCCATATTGCCTACCAAAATTCAAGTGTTCCCAACTACTGGCCATGCGGTATCATGAACACTCTTAACAGCCTTTACCTTTTTAGGGTTGAGCATGTGCATCCAATATTGTAATAAGAAGGACTGACGGGTACTCAGTGCATCACAGGATTGATTCTTACTTCATTGGTTATGCTACCATAAGACTAAATGAGAGGGGGAACCATGATCCACCACTAGTTTTAGGTTCCAGACATCCAGATGTTTCAAAGGGAAGCCTAGTAGCAACCTGTAGCCTAAATACCAGTCTAAATTTGACCTTTGAGTCTTCCTTGCTTTGCAGCCTCTCTAGCTGTTTGTTAGTCAGTGCAAAATGCCATATATGCAGAGTAATGGTTGGCCTAAGTGTGAGTAGCTGCATCAGTTGAAGGAGAAGAGTCGGGGGTGCTCTTACTCTGTTGTATGCTAAAGATAGAAGTATTGGAATCATTCAAAACCAGTGCTGATTGTTAAGGCAGGAAGTGCTAGAAAGCTCTTCTGTTAACTAAAGTATGTTGTTTCTTTCTCTGAATGTATGTAGGTACCAAAATATCCAGCGAACTATTGCAACAGAGCGGACTGAAGACGATGCTGTAGTAAACAACAGGGTGGAGAGAGTTCCCACTGGAGGAGGAAGTGACTCTGAGGCAGAGCCTTCCCAGCCAAGCTCAGGTATGGTGGAGGAAGCTCCTGAGTGGCGTGTTCAGTGCCACTCACTGATGGCATTCAGTTCTGGGGAAATCTGTATTTCCACAGGGGACTGGAACTTGATTATACTTGGGGTGCAAAAGCTAATTAAACGAAAAGAGGTTTAGACTTGAAGCTACAGGTTTTAGACCTGAAGCTACAGGTACAAAGCTAGGTATAAAGGACCTCAGTCCTTTTTTAACAGCTACTAAGGCAGACAAAGTTTTTTTTTTACTTTAGTAAAGGGCTATTGGAAATTAAAATTGAAAAGGCATCTGGTTTTTATTCAGCTTAGTATTTGCAAAAACGATGCTGACTTATTTTTGCTGCAGTGTGAGTTTGATCTTGGGACATTGCAGTTTATTCTCTCTGGGCATGGCTTCTGTGCTGTCACATTGGCCTGTGTGGTCACACCTGCAGTGGCCCTGGCATGGAGTGTGAAATACTTGTGTTTTTAAAGCTGCAATTTTGTGATAGCTATGACCTGGTCTAAGTGGGGGCTGCTTCTGAAGGAGGCACAGCTGGTTTTTTGCTCGTCGCTAACTCATGTGACAGCACCCCATGCCAGAGCAGACAACTGATCTGTCTGAAAAATAACCTTGTTCCTTGTACTTAATGTTGTTTACAGCCAGATTGGTTCTTTCATCTGGCTCGTTAGATAACCAGACAGGAATCAGTGTCACTACAAAAGGAGAAGAGGAGAATGTGTAACCAGGGCAGATGGGATGGGCAGGGAGCTGTTCTGTGCTTTTTGGTGGTAGTCATACTCGTATTTTCTTAAAACATTTGTGAAAACATAGCCTAAGTGTTTGTTTCGGGTAAGAAACACCAGCAATCAGACTAGTGCCCACTACGCAACTTGTGGACATGGAAAAATAACTATCTGCTTTGTTTGAGAACTTGCACCACCAAAATAAATGGCCAGTTCTCTTCCTTTGGATCATTCTCACCCTCACCTAAGGTTGTGTTCTGTGTTGTCTGCTGGAGGTAAATGTGACTTCCTGCATCTTTTTGCCATCCCTCTGTAAACAGCATTGGCAAAGGGGAAGAACCAACACAATGTCTGCTTGAATTTTCTTAATGTTCCATGTTGAATAGGAAGAATTACACAGAGAAGTAGTGTACTTAGTTTTGGGTTTTTTTTAAGTTTAGAAAAATACTCAATTTTGCTTGTTTGTTCTCCTGATCTATTAGGTGTTTTTAGCTTGGAAATCAATTTTGACCAAGAATGTTTAATGTTTGATATTCAAAGCTTCTTTGCAGTCCTTTGTATTGCAATTTATGGGAGCCTTTTACCTACACTGGATGTTACAGGGAGAACCCAGTCCTCTCTGTTAGCAGCTGAAATGGCAATGAGGTACACATTGTATTATTAGTATTTAAATTATAAGTAATGTAGTCATTACTTGTAATATGTATAATTATTTACTATCATAGCTTACGTAATAAAATAGTAATTTAATAGGAATTACTACCAGTAAGTATTTAGGTCAGTTTATTATGTAACATTCACTTTTTTGTTTTAACCCCAAAGAGCTAATGAGTATAATATATGTCATCTTAAGTGATTAGGAAATGGTTTCTGCTATAGATAATCGCTTTGCTTTCAGGAGAAAAAGTCAATGTTGTATAAAATGCCAAGAATTAAAAGATCGAAGGTGATGTAAACCACATTAGAATAAGAGAAAGCTGCAGTATGATACATTTGCTATTTGCCTTTTAATTTAAATGAAAAATATCAGGAGGGGTATAAATTTAGGCACATTAATCCAGATTCTAAGCCAGTATAAATCAATTTAGCTCCAGCAATGGATCCAGTCTGCAGTTTTAAGTGGATAGAATAATATGATGTGTCTAGCAGGAAGAAAAAAAAAGTGATAGTTGATAAGAAAAAAATGGGAATCTATGCTCTGGAATCATGGCTGTGGATGTCATTTACCTGGACTTTAGCAAAGCTTTTGACACCGTCTCCCATAATAGTCTCCTTGGGAAGCTGGCAGCTCATGGCTTGGACAGGCGTAGTCTTCGCTGGGTAAAAAACTGGTTGGGTGGCCGAGCCCAGAGAGTAGTGGTGAATGGAGTTAAGTCCAGTTGGCAGCCGGTCACGAGCGGTGTTCCCCAGGGCTCTGTTTTGGGGCCAGTCTTGTTTAATATCTTTATCGATGATCTGGATGAGGGGATTGAGTGCACCCTCAGTAAGTTTGCAGATGACACCAGGTTGGGTGGGAGTGTCGATCTGCTGGAGGGCAGGATGGCCCTGCAGAGGGACCTGGACAGGCTGGACCGATGGGCCGAGGCCAACTGTATGAGGTTCAACAAGGCCAAGTGCCGGGTCCTGCACTTGGGTCACAACAACCCCATGCAACGCTACAGGCTTGGGGAAGAGTGGCTGGAAAGCTGCCTGGCAGAAAAGGACCTGGGGGTGTTGTTTGACAGCCGGCTGAACATGAGCCAGCAGTGTGCCCAGGTGGCCAAGAAGGCCAACAGCATCCTGGCTTGTATCAGGAATAGTGTGGCCAGCAGGAGCAGGGAGGTGATTGTCCCCTGTACTCGGCGCTGGTGAGGCCGCACCTGGAATACTGTGTCCAGTTTTGGGCCCCTCAATACAAGAAGGACATTGAGGTGCTGGAGCATGTCCAGAGAAGGGCAACGAAGCTGGTGAAGGGTCTAGAGAGCAAGTCTTATGAGGAGGGGCTGAGGGAACTGGGATTGTTTAGCCTAGAGAAGAGGAGGCTGAGGGGAGACCCTATTGCTCTCTACAACTACCTGAAAGGAGGTTGTAGTGAGGTGGGTGTTGGTCTCTTCTCCCATGTGGTTAGCGATAGGACGAGAGGAAATGGGCTCAAGCTGCGCCAGGGGAGGTTTAGGTTGGATATTAGGAAAAATTTCTTCACGGAAAGGGTGGTCAAGCATTGGAACAGGCTGCCCAGAGAGGTGGTGGAGTCACCATCCCTGGAAGTGTTCAAAAAACAGGTAGATGTGGCACTTCGGGACATGGTTTAGTCTAGTCTACCCTTGATTGGTTTAGTGTGGACTTGGTAGTGTAGGTTAATGGTTGGACTGGATGATCTTAAAGGTCTTTTCCAACCTAAACGATTCTATGATTCTATGATGCTGTATATTTATTCTGTTGATGACGTCTGCATCCAATTTCTTTGGACTGCAAATAAAAGTTAGCTTGTATTTGAAAATGCCAGAACTGCATTCAAATTGTAACTGCATGGCAGGAAGCACTGTTCTGGTGGCTGTAGAAGGCCAAGGAGTTCCCACCTCTACGGAGTTCACATTATCAAATGCTTGGTTCTGCTCCTGTGCTTCAAGAATTGATACAGATTAAAAATAATCCCTTTGTGTCTGTTTGTTTGTTTGTTTTCTTTACCATACAAGTCCCCAAAACCATGGACTTGCCAAAAATAATGCAATTACAAGTAAAGGGCAATGCTTTGCAGCACCGACGTGGATGTGAGTGGCTAAGCAGGGGGCTTCCTTAACCCAGTCTTGCTACCAAATGCTTTCTGCTGGTGAACCCCTCAGGCTGGATTGGAGAATCAGATCTCTCTAAAATCAGCAGTAGGGGAACCAGTCAGGACCTGGGTGACAGTATTGAACCAAACCATCAGCTGGTAAAAACTGTTGTGGTCACATTGATATTTAGAGACAGCAGTAGATGTGACACAGAGTTTTATAACATACAGTACAGAAAAGCATCCAGCTCCTGCCCTGCTACTGTAAGCACTGCACCACTAACCATAAGGAGAACATCTACCAGTTTGCCAGCAGGCTTGTCTTGGAAGTGCAAAGAAGGTAGGTGCATTGGGCAGGATAGTGACTTTTTTTTATACCGTCACTTTTGCAGCCATTCATTAAAGGTTAAATAATAGACTGCACTTGCCACTACATTAATAAGATTTTGCTGCTTTTTTTTTTTTTTGTCCAGAGATTAGGAGGGAAGGTTCCCTTTCTCCTGTGAATTCTCAAAAAATCACCTTGTTGCTGCAGTCTCCAGCTGTGAAGTTCATCACCAATCCTGAGTTCTTCACTGTGCTGCATGCAAACTATGTGAGTAATTATGATTTGTTCTCTCACACTACTGATTTCTGAATCCAAACGCTGCACCCCAGGCCTTCTGGGAGAATGCATAGTGAATTTGAATTGCGTGACCTGGGGCTCAGTTGTCCTTTCTGAGCACCAGACCAGGTTGGGGACAGTACAGGAAGGTTGCTCCAAGGAAACTCTTGCTGGGATTCTGCCTCACGCAAAGAATTCCCTGGTACGGAGAAGCTCATTAATGTTACCCTTCCAGAATAAGCAGGAACCCTTGGTTTCAGCTTAGTTGATTCTGCTGTCTGTTGCTGCAGTGAGTACCTCGCTTGCCTTTTGAGCCATGTGCCTGAGAAATCTTACTCGGATACTGTCAAGTCTCAGGGAAATAGAGGGAAAAAAATTATTAATTCATGCATTTTGCACTCCCAAGAAGCAGCCGGGCATAATGCAGTGAAAGAAATACTGACTTGAGTCAGTGTAGCTATTTTGGAAAAAACAAGAGTGAAAATTAATTTTCAAAATTTAAGTAACTTTTTTTTTTCCATTAATGCAATAAATCTGCATGTTTTCTTGCAAACCTGATGTGGAGTGGAAAAAATGTAATGATAGGTAAACCAGGAGGAAGCAGATAGGGAAATCTCACAAGGAGATGCAGTCCTAGTTTTCCATATCTTGAATGTAGTTCAGCTAGGGATCTACAGATGACTTCTGAACATTCGGAAAGTCATCCATTTCTGGTTAGGGATGACCTTTCTTTTTGAAAGGAAAAGAAATTAAAACATTTCAGGAGTTGCCTCAGCACAAGTCTTTAGCTAACTATAGATACCAAGTTTTGGCTGTGGTGCTTTGCAGGTTGAAGCCAGCTGTCCATCTCCAAGAATCTGCCAGTTATTGCCCATGAAATCCTGCAGAGGAAGGGATATATTAACCCATCTGACATTACCTGAACTAGGTTATGGAGTGCATATAATTTCTTCCATTGACAGGGTGATACATGATGATTTATAGCTGGGAGCAATATCATTTTCATTCAGCATAGCTGTTTGCAAAATGAGCAACTGATTGCATAGTGGTGTAAGGAACAGCTCACAAGAGACTGAATCTCAATTTTATTTCTCACTGAAATAAAAAAGCCAAGAGAGGCCTTCAGTTTGAGCTTATAAAGTTGTCTCTAATATGAGAGCCAGAATAATCTATTGAAACATCTGTCAAATGGTCATACAGATTCCACTAGTACAGAAATAATGGCCCACATAACTTTTGGCTTAACACGGTTGTAATACTTTAACCACAAGCCCCTATTAAAATTTCAAGCTATTAATTATGCCAATGAAGTTGGGATTGGAAAATATTATCCAGCAGTTAGAATTAAAAGGGAAAGGCTCTCATTTTTCAGATATTTTATTTCCATGGAGGGATAAAACTTCATTACATTTTTTGTTTCCCTAGTGCAGCTAAGAGATATTCAGACAGTCCTTGATCACACATTAGATCAAAATACAACTTCTGTCATGGAGTAGGCTGGGATCTTAGCAATTTGTGACCATGAAGCTTTCCTGGGTTATAACCAGGTCATATCTTCAGGGCAGAGATCATATCTCTGTGATTTCATAACATTTACCAACCCTTGCCATAATTAGGGACCCTATGCTGCAGGGAGTATTCTCTTCTCAGTGCTACCGCCACGATAAATCCTTACATAATAAAGATAATACTTGTAAATGTTTTATTGCATTATGGTGGTTAAAATGCGTTAAAAGTACACAGAAACTGAGAATTTAAAGCTGTTGGGTCAGATTCTCTGGACAGATTACAGGTGCACACACTGGGGCTCACTTCACTGGAGACGCGAGTCCTCCAGTCATTCTTTATTACTCTAGTGACTAATGAAATCCTTTGGGCTGACCAGCAAAACCAACTCATTTTCTCTCTAGGGAAATGCTCAGAAGGGTTGCAAATTTTTGTAAAGTTTCCTACCCTGTCTTTAGGAGCCTTTTCCCTGAAGTAAGAGATCCCAAGAGTAGCCTGCGGATGAGAAAAGGTGTTGTCACCACAAGTGTATTTTGTGGTGCTCTATCATTGAATACACTGTGGCAACAGATGTAGTTCACTTTGGCCCCTATTCTGCAACCAGATCAGCACTCACTCACTCAGAACTGCACTAGGGCACATTCCTCTGAGAGGTGTATTTAATGCCCATTGTGAGGTACAACTAGCTGCCTGAGGGGCAGTGTTCATCTGACTCATGAAAACGTCTCCATCTGACATGCTTTGTAGTCGCTGCAGAAACAAATGTTCCAGGAAACGATTCATATCTTCCAAAAACAGACAATTGGAGGTGTCTGTTTCTGTCCTGTGGCTACAAAGTGACCATAAGTAAGGTAGCAAGCTTAGATGTAGACATCTGCACTGCAGTCCTCTTAAGTTCATGAATCCTATCGCATGCATCTTGGTTTGAGTTATAGCATAAATACATGTTCACAGCTGTCTTTGCATCTCCTGGCATCATCCAGTCACACAAGCAGTGTTTCTGTTGACCAATGAAAGCAATGAAATAGGCTACTACATGCATCTGGAGTGTGTGGCATTTTAGTTGACCATCTTTTTAGAGTGCATTAGAAAGGCAGTTTATGTACAAGGTAACTGTGCATAATGTATGAGACATTTCACTTTCCAGATTGTATTTCTTAATTCTAGGTGTTCCTGCATAGTAGTCATTCAAATCAAAACAATGAAATGGAAATGATTGTTGACTCTAACAGGATTTGTTTCAGTTCTTTGGGCATATGTCCCATGAAATAAACAAATATGTTGTTTTGACATCAGAACTGGCTTTCCTCACTTCTGTTTTCCATCTCATAGAGTGCCTATCGAGTCTTCACTAACAGTACCTGCTTGAAGCATATGATTCTGAAGATCCGTAGAGATGCTCGAAATTTTGAGCGCTATCAGCACAACAGAGACCTGGTAAATTTTATCAACATGTTTGCTGATACCCGACTGGAGCTTCCTCGTGGCTGGGAGATAAAAACTGACCAGCAGGGCAAGGTAAGAGTGCCAACAAAACTAACCACTTGTTTAACACAGTACATCAGGCTACATGATTACTAAAGGTTCCTTCCTTCTTGACTCGAAATTGGTGAAGGTTTGGTTTAAACAACACAAGCAGCAAGCAGAGTTATTTTAGAAGCAGAAAAAAGCTTCAAGAACAAATGTTTCAAAGCATAGAGGTGACCCTCTAGCTTTCTGTGGAATATCACACCGTAGCCAAGGCAGCATTGGACTAACAAAAAGGTTTAAGCCACAGTTTAGATCCGTCATGACTGCAAAATTTGGCTTAGTGTCTCTGCCTCCAATGAAGCTTTGCTGAGTGACTTCTGGAACCACCAAATAGGCTATGGCAGTGTTCCCCAGTAATTTTATTCTCTTCTGTCATGTTTACGTCATGGCCATTACACATGATTCTGACCTGCATAGCTTCAGGTATTTTCCAAGAGCTATTCTAGCTTCGACTAAGAAAGTCCTGTCATTTGCAGATATCTTCCATGGACTGCACCTAAACAGGGTATTTCTGACACACAATTGCCAGTGCTTTTCACTTTATGATCCCACAATACCACCACAGCGTTGGAAGTCTTCTTACAAAAAAACATTGTTCCTGTGTGTTTCAGTCTTTCTTCGTTGACCACAATAGCCGTGCTACCACTTTCATAGATCCCAGGATCCCGCTGCAGAATGGTCGTCTCCCTAATCACCTGACTCACAGGCAACATCTTCAGCGACTTCGTAGCTACAGTGCTGGAGAGGTAACTGTGCTAGTATCGATACAGTTACTTTTGACAGCAATCTTCTGTAGAATTAGAAGCACTTCTTATCTTTGAAATGCATTTATAAGCAGACTGTCTTGTGGATTTTTATCTTCCAGAGGAAATAAGGGACTTCTTTCTTCCTGAAGGGTTTATGTCAGAGCTGGCTGGTAATGAAGGTTTATATTTTGACCATTTTCAGAATAAAATAATAAAGTAAAACTAAATAACCAAAGTGAAATGATGACAAAATACATTTTAAAAGAAGAATCCATATTTGACATTCTAGTCTTGCGTTAGTAAAATCAAGTCATTCATTATTTTTATAGCCTGATACTTCAGCAGCCTCATATGTTTCTTCATTCCCTACTGTCACACTGTGCTCTGAAAAGATATACTCCCTAGCAGTAGTGTGGTAATGTATGTTGAGGTTTGCTTCCCTAGCTTTTAATCACATTAAACGTCTTTCCTGTGTTTCATGGGGACGATTTTTATCACTGGGGGCCATGGGCAGGATGGATAGAAGCATAAATCCTGGGTTTATATTCTGGATTTAAGGAGGAAAAAGTACCAGCAATCAGACTCTTCATATAGCAAATCCACACAGTTGAAGATTTGTAAAGATTGAAGCTGAATAGGAATAGAGATGAATTATGGCCAAAGGATCTTCCTCTTCCAGAAAAACATTCAGAGAAATGCATGCAAAATTAACATGAAAATTTATTGCAGCAGGACCAGTCTGAACACCTCCCACTGCCAAATGGGGTTGGGATCAGGAGCTAACTAGGGTGTGAGGTCAGTACTTCAGGACCAAAGGCAGACCAGGCATGAGTAACTTGGGTAGGTTTTCTCCATCTTGGGTGAATACGGCAGCACATTTTCTGAAGATAGAAGTGTATCAAGAAATCTGTTTCAGTCATATCTTCCCACCAACTTAGCAACTTCCCTCTGCCAACAGCCTGCAGTTTAGTGTTGCTGTTGTGACTGAATTATTGACATGAATGTGAGAGTCACCTACATGATGATTCATATTTGGGCCCATGCTTGCCTGGGGCTTGCTTACGAATTCACCATGTCAGGGACAGAAACACCACTGAGCAACTCAGTTTTGCAAAAGCTGGCAAGGAACAATTGACAATAAACCCAAAATACCAAGTACAGGGAAGGGAGCGAAAAGCATTGAATACTTTTGACTAGTGATTCTCTGGGGAAATTGTAAACTGTTCATTGAGGCCACTGATTTGGCGTGATCAGCCAATGAAACGGGGCTTTCTGTCTTGGGAGCCATCAGTGCTGGCACCTTCGTCTCACAGTCTCAGTGGCCTGGGTCCCACAGTGTTTCTTCACCCTTGTCGTAGTCAGTAGCTTCCCTTTGGAAGTATCTGCTGCTCCACTGGAAGGACTCCCACTGATTTCCAAGGACTTTGGATCGGTGCCTAAAAGCCCACCGCTTACAATGAAAAGATTCAACCCTTTGCAATTCAGCCCATTTATTAAAAGCTGCATGTTCCATGCCATTTCTTCCAAGTATATTTGGATGTGCTTTTGTCCTATAAATCATGTCTGTAGGGACACACTTGGGGCTTTGTCCTGGCCATGTGTCAGCTGTCTGCAGTCCAGCTGGTTTCTTTGCTGAGCAGGTGGTGTGGCCTCTGGAATCTGTCACCAGGACAGTATAAAGGACCAAGAAAGACAACCACCAGTTTTGAACATTATGTACAGATGTCAAACAGCCTGAAAGAGAGCAGAACAGTGCAGCTTCAGTCACGATTGCTTGTGGGTGCCAAAACTCTACCCCCTGCCTTGGCATGCACACCTGACATCCTGCCCAAGTGCCAAAATGAGTTGCCAGAGTGTCGTGTGGACTACACAGGGACTCTGTGACACTGAGTGATCAGTGGAGGAAAGAGCAGCAAAAATCATAGGCAGATGAGCCCAAAGTGGGGAGAAAAGAAATGCCCCAGCTTCACATACTCAGTGATGGCTCTTAGCTGAGTCACCGTAAAGAAATTATTATGGTTCTAAGAAATTGTGATCTTGATACTCAACAGCAGACAAAAAACCAAATGTAATGTTTGGAATTCTTGGAAAATTAATAGAAAGATCTGTTTAATCTAGGAGAGGACAGGCTTTACAAGAACCAAGTTTTGGTAGTAAAAGCCAAATCAATTCAATCAAAATAAGGCAGGGTTGAAATTCACTGAGAATAGTTAACCATAGGAACAAATGGTTACGTGGGCTTTGGGTCTCCATTTCTTCATACTTCCAGGCCAAAACATAGTGCAAAAGCCAGTTTTGTCTTAGTCACCAACAGGTTTCCCAGCTCCCTGGTCAGGGGCCATGCAGTGAATAGGCTGTGGTGTTGAAGTAAAAACGGTCATCTCCTGCCCTCCCTTCCATGACATCCATGAATCTTCTAAATCCTTTTGGCTCATCAAAATGTGGCCCTGATTCCTGCCTAATTATCTATGGTGTTGAACAGAATACCTTGCAGTACTAATAAAGAATTGATTTTTAGTATTTCAAATGTACTTTTAAAACTCCCTCATGAAATTGGAACATAAAAATATGCTTTTTCAAATATGGCAGTTTTCTTTGGTTTATGACGTTTAAAATTCATTCTCAGCAGAGACTAGAAATAGCAATTGCATAGCTTCTATAGAAGGCTGGCTGTTGCTTCCAAGTACTTTTATTCAAGGCCTACCCCAACTATTAACAGGCCAAGCAGAGATTAAAACTGCCATTTTCCTGTTAATCTCTATATGGTGGGCTGTGTTTTTAAAAAAAATTATCTGTGCATATAATAGTACTCCATTTCCCTCTTCCAAGAAAGAAAGCATCCATTTCATAAATTAATCTGTCATATTTATGCTTTTCTTCATGTTGAGGTGTTCTCCTAAATGAAGGTCCTCTGTGAAAACTTCTGATGTCCACCTGAGTAGATTCATGATATTAAGTGGCATTATATATAAATATGACAAAAATGCTACAGATTCTTTAGTAAGCACTTCTTCAAGGGTATCAATCTTTTACAGGAAAAAGGTGGTTGGTGCTACTTTTGGTTGCCTGATTTTTGAAAGAAAAGTTCAGGTAGCTGTACTGGCCGTCAGTAACTAAAAGAACATAGGTTGCTAAGTGCTTCATTTCCTTCTGCCACTGCTATAAACAGAACAGGTCAGAAGCACTTTCCATTCCCTCTAAGGGATTTTCCATCTGCAATGGAAATCAACACGTGTGATTACAGGGTAGAGATTTTACAGAGAAAAAGAAGAAAGAAGCAGGCATCCATAACAGAGAGGCAAGAGTTTCTGGTTAGCAAGAAAAGCAGAGGAGGTACTGGAATATAGCAGTATATAAATCTCCTTACTGACCCAAACCACAACAAGCAAGTAGCAGGATTCAAACAGGCAGGAGCCTCTCAAATCCAGCAGTGATATAAAACCCAGGAAAGGGTATTATATCATTGAAAGGCTCCTGTGATAGTTTGGACTTTCCACTCTGGTTGCAGCATCCCAAGATCAATTGCAAAGCTGTTAAACCCTGCCATAAATCTGTCAGATTACCCTGCACTAGATGAACCAGGTCACTAAATCATTAGACTATCACTGATTTTTTCTTTAATTAGAGAATAATGTGCTAATCTAAATTAAATGATTCAATTCGAAAGTCAAAAGTAGACAAGGCGATTGTGATTAAACACTGAATTGGAGCAATCAATTGTACTATATTAGCTAAAAGATTGGAAAGAGGAGTGTTAGCAAAATGGGAGTTAATTAGACGGCTGGGAATTTTCCTGTTGTGTTACCAGACAAAAATTGTTTAGAGGTGTAAATGTGTCAAGACCATGATCCAAATACAGCATTAGCGATGCCTACTGATGGTGAGGAAGTACAGCACCACAGAGTGTGCAATTTGTTATGTTAAGGTGCATACAGAATTGGATTCTTACAATCTAGATGACTTTAGCTGTTAAACCAGAATTGAAAAGAAGGGAAGGGGGGCATGAAGGTTTCTCTTCACGGGCTCTAGACGCATTTCCTTTCAGAATTCTTGCTTCAGGAGAAATATGTTCAGGCACAGAACTCAGCAGCACTGGAAAGCTAGCCAAAAGAGAAGGAAGAAAAAAAAAAACCCCACCCAAAACAGGTGACATGAGCAAGGGGAGGATCCAGCCCTCGGCTGGGCAGAAATACCATGCAGTTCCCAAGTGACGAGCAAATACCAACTGGTGCTAATTTTTGTGGGAGATGGGTGCTTAACTCATCTGTTACTCCTCCCTTTCCCCCTTCCTATCTTCTGGTTAGTAAATCTGTGTAGCAACAAGGGCATAGGATTTGTCTTTGTCAAGGATGAGCCAGAGACCACCCTTAAACCAGGCTTACCCACCATCCGCACTCCCGTGCAAGTCCATTCAACAAGGAGCTGGGGAAGAGGCATCCTCACCTGATCTCCAGAGCTCCCTGGAAGTGGAGAAGCTGAGCACAACACAGTGCCTTAGCACCGTCACACACGTCCTCACTACTACAACCAATCACAGGCCAGTGCATGATCTCGTCTATGCTGCCTACAGCCCAAGGAACGGCCCTTCCCAGAAGGCCTTCATGCCCACTGTGGCAATGGATTATACAGCACTTCTTGCACCTAAGCTTGTTCCTTCTTCCATAGCACAGAGTGAACGCCATAAAGGCTACATGGTACCTGTCAGGGTGGATGCCTGGGTCACAGGGCAAAAGCTGCCTAAGCCTGAGCTAAACTTGCAGTGTCCGCTGGCCCGTGGGTGTGTGAGGAGGAGACAAAGGCAGAAGATTTAGCACAGCACAGAGGGACTTAGGGAATTGTGTATCACCTGCTTGAAAGTTCTTCCTGTTTTTAAAGGTGAGAAGAGAAGGGTTGGACCAAGGTTAGCAGATCAGTCCATTAAATACTGCGAGCTCAACTGTTCTCTCTGACACTGGGATAACTCTTGTAGTCAGCAGATGCATACCAATATAAAATGGGTGCAAGTGAAATCATAATTGAATGACGGAGTGAAACATTCACCATGCGGTTTCACAGCAGTTTTGTGTTTTCAATTACAGTATGTTTAATTAGAATAATTAAGATTTTTCATTGTTTAACCTGTGTATTGACACCTATCAAGTGTATTGACTGGTATCTTGTTACATATAAACATTTTATGCTTTATGTGCTCCAAAGGCAACTTGCCAGTCAGATTTAGCTTCCCGGTTTTCATTAATATCCAGTTGGAAGACCTGGTATTTGGCTGTACCACTGAAAATGGGTTGGCACCATTTGCTTGGATGCAGAACTAACCATTTAAAATATTGGAGTAGGGGCAATTTCTTCCTGAAGTGGTTGCCAAGTACTACAATTTTTGCAGTGAGAAAGGAGCCACTGTTAGCCCAGTAGAATGGCAGTTGGAATTCCTAACACATCTTGTCCTGATACAGGGTGTCCTCACACTGATTTTGTAGCAGTGCTCCTCTGTTGGCTTCACTGTGGCCATATTCTGGAGGAACACGTCTGAGAGAGAGAGGTGGGTTCCCCTCAGCTTGCACAAGTCCCCGAAGAGTTACCCATCAAGTAATGACTTACTGAAGATAGATTGCCACACCTCATTGTATGGCTTTTAATATTCTCATACCTAAGTGTTTTCCCACCTTTTAATGTATCTGCCTTCCTGACATGATTCCCTTCGCTAGATACTGTGTTTAGGACAATGGCATTCTTTAAGTGCCTCAGTTAAGTAGTAGTGATAAATTTCCTTCTTACTACTCTTTTTATCGGCTGTTCACATTATGTTCCTTTTTTTCAACTTCTATTTCTGGTTATGCAAGTTAGGTAACCCCCTTCTGCGACAATATATCCCTTTTTTGTCCTGTGATCTACATAGATATATAGCTTCCTCATGTTATTTCCAAAGTTGAATTTCCCCGCAACAATGCTGAGTGAACAAGTTACAGTGTTGTGGGTTTTTTTCTTTCTTCAAATTAACATTGCTGTAAAAACCTCGAAGTAAATGCAGTTATGCTAGAAGACGAGACTGTATGATATTACAGAGATTTTATTTTCATTGAGCCAGAGAACTCCATCACTGCAATACCTTTATTAACTTGTATTTGCTTCTGGATTCTGGTGCCTTCACTGCAGCATCAAAGAGGGGTGATAGCTGTGGATAATAGTGTCCCTCCATTTGGAAGCACAGAATTGCCTGCCTTTTTTAAGTTGGCTGAAGTATGAAGCTGCAATTTTCATGCAGGCTTTCTGTCCTTCAGTCAGTCAGCATTATGGACTGTTCTGAAGGTCACAGAAGTAAAGATGAGAAACCTTTTTACTGACTGATGTGCTACTGATGGTGAACTTTGATCTTTGAACTTTCCCTTTCCTCTGATGTTGTAGGCCTCCGAAGTCTCTCGAAACAGAGGAGTTACTCTGTTGGCCAGACCAGGCAATAGTCTCGTAACAGCTATTCGAAACCAGCACCATCATGAGACATTACCTCTGGGTAAGCCAAGTTTCTCTCTTCTTTTCAAAGCAGTGCTCACAAAGATGCTTTTTAGAACTTCTCATCAACCACATGCACTGCATCATGTTGCCCTGTGCCTCGCTAGCAGTGTAGTCAGTGTGCCCCTGCACAGTCACAGTGGCGTGACCAGGCCCCCTCAATGGTAAATAAAGCCTCTGTATTTTTTTATTCCTTTTCCAGCTTACAATGACAAGATTGTTGCATTTCTACGCCAACCCAACATTTTTGAGATGCTGCAGGAGCGTCAGCCCAGCTTGGCCAGAAACCATGCACTCAGGTACCACTTTTTTCCAGACCGCTGAAATCAAGTTCCAGGAAGGACTTCCTGTAGCAGGGAAAAACAAATTCTAGTACCTGTAGTACAAATTATGAACTTGGGCCCCATATGGAACTGTCGTCATTAAAGAGTAGGTGTGCACCACCAGAAAATATGTAGTTACTATAGCTGTTTTCCACAGACACCCAAGAAGTAAGAACCAAGATAACTGTGGGCAAATAGTGATGTATCTAATTTCCATTCTAAGTCTTACTGAATAGCAGAAACTCTGTCTTCACCTACAATTATCACTTTGCTTTTCAGAAGATAGGGTTAAAATTGTGTTTTGATGGAATTCAGCAGCAAAACCCCAGTAACTTCAGCAGAACCAGGATTTTACCTCATGGTTGGATTTACACCCATGCCATGGACATAGTCACCCTAGGTTTTATAAAGAAATAGGAACATTATTAAGTAGATTGTACTCCTGTCTTTAATGTTTCTCACTTATGACTTAATGGTAGTCCTTTCCAAAGTAATTAAACTGTATCTTTCTTTTTTCTTATGCCCATTCCCTTCCTATTAGGTTTAAAAAAAAAAAAACAAAAGAAAAAAACAGATCCAAAAGCCAGTACAATTTAAACTCATTGTCATTCCAAAGGTTAAATTAATTGTTTTGGCCAAGAACCTACGCTGGCATTAGTCAGTCTCAGCAATGCCAGTGTGCACCAGCTAAGACTTTGACCAAGAATTTAGTTTGCACTATGCAGTAAAAGGTGTGGCTGCGGGACTGGCAAAGGAGGGAAGGAAGAGCAAGGGAAGGACCTTCAAGTTCCTGCAGTGCAGTTTCTGCTGATAGCCTTACTGACTCGTAGTTTACCTGTGAGGACCAGACAAAGAGTTCTTTGGGTGTAAGGATTAGACCTCCTTCCTGGACGAATTAATACATTCAAATAAAATGAGGGAGACAGAATGAAAAATGCTCGCAGTATTCAAGATGTACATTTCTGTAACTGAGAATTTTTTATCTTCACCATCAAATTATTCCAGACTATTTTTTTTTTCTCAGCTGTAATTTGAATTCTCATTTCTCGGAGAACAGATGATGCTTTCATCTCCTTTTGAGCGGAGAACAAAATTGACTAGTGATAGGGACTAGACAGCTTAGCCAGTGCGTAATGAGATTTGTAACAGGATATGAAGCCCTTTGCCTCCAGGTCATTGCTTTGTTTGTACCTTAGGTCAGGAGTGATCCCAAGCTACTGTCTAATGCTTGTACAACAGGTATTAAGCAAACACCTAGGAGACAAATGTCTCTCTTCTACAGGGCTTGATTCTGCAATACATTGCAACCCCACCCAGCAAGGTACTAAAGCCCATCCTTGACCTGAGGTAGAATCCTTTGACTTGATACTAGAATAAATATTCTTGGACACTGCAATGCTTTAGAAACACACTGACAGATTGAGGAGTAGATCTGTATCTTCCACGGTCCTAATCTACTGTTAAGATCCTATCCTATGTTTCCCACTCCTTATTAGCGTTCATTTAAACAACAAAATGTACGATTTTACACATGTACTGTATAACCTCTGTGTGATCAATTAATATCAATTCTATGTTAGAGTGTTATGTGCCAGATAGAACTGACAGAGGTAAAGGAAGTGGTATTATATGAAATTCTGTTAACAAAAGGTGGTGTATTAGTTGTAGTCTTAAAAAAAAAAAAAAAAGTCAGCTACACATGAGCTTGGAGGACTAAGAATCATTCTGTTTTCTAAAATATGGTATAAAGCCTCTTCCTTTTGGATCAGGAAACTGAGTGATATAAATAGATTCTTTTTTGCAAGTTTGTTAGTGAGATTAGAAATTGAATCAGGCAGTTAAGATGTTTGCCATTTTTGTAAGGAAAGGAACAGGAACTGGCAAAATACCAAGGAATAACAACTCCATGTGTAGTTCATGACTTGATAATGGCATGTTTTCTTCTTTTTTTTCTTTCTTCTCTTCTCAATAATACCATTTATGTTTCAGGGAGAAGATACATTACATTCGGACAGAGGGTACACATGGGCTTGAAAAGTTGTCCTGTGATGCAGATTTAGTAATTCTGCTGAGGTAATCAATTTGATCAAAAGCATAATGTCATTACTTAATGGTACCAGAGAAGCTGACTGGCTCTTTCTCAGCATAATTGAAAAGATTTTGTTAAATCTTCAAGGTTATTTGTAATTAGAATAGGATTCATTGTTACTGATAGTCACCTGAAATACTTTAGCCAGAGTATATCTGTCAACTCTTACTTCCTGGATGGCAGCCTCCATCAGTGCAGTAAACTCCATCCCTAGCCAGCTCAATCAATATAGCTGTTACCACCAAGTAGCAGATAAAAAAGAATCAGGTCAAAATGTTTCCTTTTAATGGAAAAATTATTTTTTCCTTTTTTTTTTTTTAAAAAAAAAAGAGGAGAAAACTTGTCTTTCTCAGTGGAAATAAATAATGTAACTGCTCACTAAATTGCTAGTTTTACTGCAGCAGTTGCTCCCCATACATACAGGCCCACATCACACTAATGAAACCTCGATGTATGGTGCAGTGAGTGTTGTTTGGGTAGTGTAGATAAAGCTTTAATTTTTACTGGGACCAGGGGGTCTTGGTGGTTAAGTCCTAGCTATTTTTGTTTAGCACAGATGAGGACTTATTTTATTGTTTTGGTCTTACATGGAAAACGTTGCATTACCCAGGTGGTTTTGGTATGCTCTATAGCACTGCCTAATGCAAGAAGTTTACAACTTCTTCCCATCAATTTAACCCAAATGGTCAAAGAGCTGAGCTATATGAAAACCTATGACCTGAGAAAAACAACGTGGGAGACAGATGTGCGTATCTTTGCTTCTCACTTCTAACGTGTTGAAGTTGTCCCTGTTTAGTACATAGCCTCAGATCTTTACTCTCTATCAGTAGATTGAGGCACTGTGTTACCATGAAATGTTTAATAAAATTGATTTTGTTGTTCTTCATTACTGATGACCGTGCCTGATTTGGGAAACTTGTGGATTTTGTGAATCCATGAGTTCAGAGATGTACCCAAACTTATGACCACAGCAGACTTGCACCATATGGCATATTTACATTCCTTCATGTGATAAATGTGAACCAAACCTCTCCCTATCACTTTTTCCATGCAGCCTTTTTGAAGAGGATATTATGTCCTACATACCGCTGCAGGCTGCCTTCCATCCTGGTTACAGTTTCTCTCCTCGCTGCTCACCCTGTTCATCACCCCAAAATTCTCCAGGTAAGGGGATGGGGAAAATACAAAATCTTCCATTTGTGGTATTTCTCTCAATGAATACAAAGGGGCAGATTCAGAGCCAGCATGAGTTGTCAGCCTGCTAATTCCAGTGCCCACTCCAAATCTGACCCCAGCTACCTTTTTGCTGGCTCAGTTGCCATTACTGTTATGTATCTGTTGAAATGTTAACAGTAGATGAAGCACAGAGATCAGAAATTGCCCATATGGAAGAAGGTATTTTCCTGCTTTTTGTATAGTTGGAAAGGATTAGAATAAGAGAATGGTGTACTCCAAACATAACTCACTGACAGGGAAGCACATTCATGTTATGACAGGAGCAAAGAGCAGCTTCTGAATCAAAGGTGTGTTACAATACTTCCAGTACCCCTGTAAAGTTCAGTCTCCTCCACTCATTGTTCCAAAGACTTCTCTTCTTCACAAGACTCATGTATTTTAAGACCTGAGGGGATCATCTTGGTCATCTAGTCTGACCTCCCGTGTTGAGCCCATTAACTTAGGTTTGACGGGAAACATATTTTCCAGAAAGACATGCTGTCTGAGAAGGTTATTTCCAGCTGTGGTATGTCTCTGTAGTTATTGTTTATGCTATAGAAATTTGAGGAGCTAATAATGTCTCCCTTTTGCCAAGATATACAACCCCCACCGCAGTCTCACTGCTTGGCTGTGTCCAGTGGCCATTTTGAGAGAATCAACAGAAATGTGATCTGAAGAAATCCATTTTTGGCTGAGCTTTTTAAACATTCATTTAAATTATCTGGTTTCAAACAAAGTTAATGGACAAGAGACATTCAAATCTCGGAGGTGGCTGTGGAAAATTGGAAGGTTTTTTGATGTGAAGAAGTTAAATGCTGAACCCTTGTCTATAGGAGGATCGTGTTTTGTCAGAATGTCCTATTTTCATTAATGAGTTTTAACACCACTGGTAATACAGTTCCCCTCCTCTACATCAGAACAGGTCATAAACAAGTCTCCTGCAAGACAAAAATCTAAGCATTTGGCGAGAACATGACTTAGGAGAATGTTAAAAGAACTGGTCTTTACCTGTTCTTGTGAAGACACAAGAAGGGCAAATATTCATTTCTGGCAACATACTGTCTGCTTGCTTATTTCTGCCACTGGTTACATAGCCCATGAGAACACCCATTCTCCTATGTCCTGGGGGAAAAAAAGTCTAACAGAAGAAAAGAAGTGTCGCAAGGGATTCTCTTTGCGCTGCATGTAAACACGCCTTTCTGTTTTACCAGCAGAGACAATTAGTAATGTCCTTCCCTCCTGGCAACCATGATACTTTGTGGTCCCACTAAATATCTTTGTTTATTTATTTATTTATTTATGTGCCTTCCTGTGGAGGATTTTCTGCCAGATTTCTCATAAAAGAGCTTGTTTTTATTGTCTTATATAATGAGATAGGGAAATAGGATTTCATGGATCCATTCTTCGACCCTTTATGGCATGGCACTTGTTTATACAAAAGGACTAATCAGCTTCTTTGAGAATGCAAACTTCAAAACAAAGCAGGTCCCAAATTGCTAAAAATCTGCTGTTTGTGTGAATCACAACAGGAAAATGTGGCATTTCTTGCTGACAGAAATCCTTCTTGATGCCACAAAGGGGTTTTGTGTTGATAGCTGGAAGTGTTTAATATGCAGTCAGATTAACGCAGGGAAACCCGATTCCCAGCTTGGCTAGGGTGCTAGGCTCCAGTCAGAAGCACTGCTTTGAGCTCCAGAGGTTTAATCCTGCCAAGTAAGGAGATCTCCTATACAATGCAGAGGAGAGAGATCTCTTAAAAGTACAAGAGGGACAGAAAACCTAAATTCCAGTGACCGTGAGTGGGCGTTATGCACGTCAGTCTTTCTCATGCCTTTCTGATCCTTGAATTTCCATCCAGATCAATCACAATTAAAGGCTGAGGCAACACAAAGGCATGCACAAGGTGAGCTTAACAATTCTTTTAGTGAAGAAGACATAGCCCCTGGAAGTCATTGCAATCACTGAATTATAGGAACTTTACATTAATGCCAGGTAGAACAAAAATAATACTGAGTGCACTGTATACCTGTAAAAAGTTCCTAACACATTTGTTAGCCAGTTCTGTCTGGAAACATCAGCTGCATGATTCGGAAAAATTTAAAGCCCCTTACACTTTAGGATACTGTTCATTTTCCCACCAGGACTGCAGCGAGCAAGTGCAAGAGCGCCTTCTCCATACAGGAGGGACTTTGAAGCCAAGCTGCGCAATTTCTATCGAAAACTTGAAGCCAAAGGATACGGGCAAGGTCCAGGTAAAATTAAGTGAGTATTATGAAAAGTCACTTGAATAGCCTAACATGGTGTAGCTTTGTCTTTTATCATTATCCATGAATGAAGACACTCATAGAGAGCGGGAAACACACCAGAGATCACATTTTGTACATGAACCACGAAGGCAAGCGTCCTGCAAAAGAGTGACCTTCAATATGCTTTTTTGTGGAAGTTTTATTTCTTATAGATTCATATTCTCTTACACTCCCATTTAACAGGGATTCCTGTTGGTATTCCTACCTATAATTTGCTAGTAGGAAAATCATCCATTCAGGCAAATGTCCACCAGAGATTATTAACAGCTACGTCATTGTAATGATGGAGTGACTCCATATCCTTTGAAGCTACGTATCAGTGTAACTCAGGACCAGAGTATGACCCTACAGAAATTAACCTGTACATGCAGGTTTAACTTTCAGTAATTCTTTGTGTTGGAAGCCCTCCTGGATTCGAACTAGAGAGATTTCTGCCTCTCTTCATGTATTTTGGGGATCTCTGTCACTTGGTTATGGAGTTTGCTTTCCAGACATCTTGTTAGTTGGCTTTTGAGTCTGTACCTACTTGTGCTTGATCCAACTTGACCAAAGGACTGTATGTTTCTAAGGTGTTTCTTGGGCATCTGGTTGAATTTATGCATCGGGTTGGCTTCCTACCAAATCACATCTGTTGTGGGGGAAAAAAAAGTATGAAGCTAAGCAATTTATTCCAGGCAAACATCACCATCAAAATATTCTTACAGAGCTGGGGAATCCTAGCCATTGGTTATCCCTTTTGGTGTCCTGCTCAGTGGGTCCAAGGCAGTGACAAAATATATTTTAGAAAGTCTGTCTTAAAATGTCCATGAACATATGAAGAAGAAGGATTTCTTGCACGGATGGTGTTTAAATGTACTATTCATTACGATGTTTTAGAGGTTGGCAGGGGAGCGAGAGGTGTGTTGTATAAACAGAGGCTGATACTCCCTTTGCTTACCGTGCTACAGAAGCAGTAGTTCCATGGACATTCACTGGCTTAAATCCAGGAAGAGTTCGAGGCCAATCCCAGAAAGCTGTGACCTCATGTACACAAGAAATTCACAGCCCCCTCTACCATACAAATTAGTACATAGAGGGTGTTACAGAGAGTCTTAAGTAGAGCAACACTTTGAACGTAATCACAGCATTGTGAAGAAATTCATCTTTGAGGCATATGGAAAAGCCTAATGAAACAACTCACTCAGAACCCATAATGGTCAAGTAGCATGTGCACCAGTGGATGCAACTTCATTAACTTCTCTGAGAATGAGTATGTCTCTTTACCAGCTCTTGTTTACCTTCAGCCTCACAGGCTCACACAAGACTTAATCATTAGATCTCTATTTCTGCCTCCCTTTGCAGGTTAATTATACGACGTGACCACTTGCTGGAAGGCACCTTCAACCAGGTAATGGCATATTCACGCAAGGAGCTCCAGCGGAACAAACTCTACGTCACGTTTGTTGGCGAGGAAGGGTAGGGAACCACTAAATGCTATCAGTTTTGAAGTAGCTGTTATGTTGTAAAACACTTACAGAGTTGACTAAGGCTGAGCCTCTCTTGTTATGTAATGTTTCTTTGGTTTTGTTTTACCTCTGAGTAAGTGATTCATCTTAATCAGCTCAAACATTTATTAAAAATAACAATAGCAATAATGCTTCATTTTCCTGTAGCACCTTCCATCTAGATGTCTCAAAGTGACAATTTTAGGGGTTAAATCTAATGTCATCTTCTTGCCATAGGTATTTTGACTGGCTGGAAGGCAAAACTGAACTACAGGCCCATGTTTACACACTGAATCAGTCTCAGGGCTGTAATTAGAGACCAGACCTTTATCCCTTTTGTTACTTTAACTCTTCAAAATGGATCTGGTTTTGCTTCAAAAATGTTTGCTTTGCATGCCATCTAATGATCATTTGTTATCCATACATGGACTTCTTGTTTCTGGCTGAAGTGAGAAACGTGAATGCTGTTGAGTCCTTACCGTTTGATTCACCCAGTTGGAAGCTGAAAGTAATAGAAGTCTCTTGAGAAGGCCTTTTCTCAGGAGACTTTCTGCCAGCCTTACAAATCCATAAGCCATTCTTGTATGATTAAAGCCAGCCCCTGACCTTTTGTTTCCAAATGTAAACAGAACCCTTCAAAGCCACCCTGGCTCACCTTAAGAGCTATGTTGTAATTGAGGCTTAATCCACATGCTTTTATAATGGAAAGACCATTGTGCGTATTTCCAGTGTTCCATATAACAAAGGCTTGAAATCATATTTCAATAGCTTTGTATATCAAGTTTCTTCTTTTAAAAAAAAAAAAACAAACACATGGATAGGTACCAGAAGAGTAAGGCTCTGCGGCAGCTCTCAGCAAGTCCAGCAACTGCTGACGCTATCAGCTCTGAGGTGGCATGTCAAATGAAGAGCTTCTGCTGAGCTGAGCTTGGCTGGGACATGTTAGGTCCAGTGGAAAACAGAAGTCACCAATCTCAGAGTCACTCAGTGACCTCAGTATCAGGGGCTTTCTTAACTCATACTTTTTCTACTCCATGGATTCAGTATTATTTAACAGAGGTTGTCTTTCATAGCTGGTTTTGCCTCTGGCTTGCAAATAAAGCACAAACGTGCAACGTAGCTCAGTTTGCATTTTTGGAATAGCGTTCTAGTATGCTAACACTGGCCAAAGTCATGTTGTTTTCCCCACATCTCTAATAACTTTTACTGTGCATGGCACGGTATCCTCAGGAGAAATTACAAACCAATTTGATTTGCAAATTCATTCATTCTTTGCTGATTCATTTACATCTGAAGATATATTCCCCCAGGGTTTCTGCTGTTTAATGCTAGTATAGGTTCTGCTGGAGGGACTTCAAGATACCAATTCCCTACTGAAGAGTTGATGCTGTATGACCACGTGATGCTGTATGGGCACAGCTTCCCACGTGTTTCAAAGCTAAAATGACATTGAAAATGGACTATGAAGGCTTTATGATGAGTTAATGTGTTGCCCAGAAATGCAATACCTAGTCTCTCCTTGGAGGTTTTTGAATATAGACAGGTGTTGTTTGTAGTTCTTTACTCCAGCCATCATCAGGCTTAGCCCAGGATTTTAATGTCCATTGAACCAGATCTGGTAGATGGTTAGCACTAATGGTTCATGTGGGCTGACTACCATCCCTTTTTGCTGTTGTGGCTTTAGTCTCACCGCATGATCTGAGAGCTAAAGCTGCTCAAAGAGAAAAGTACTCAATCTCCAGATGTAAAACAGAAGAGGATAGGCCAGCCTGCCCTTTATCATATTTCTAGTTGCACAAATCAATCATTCAACCCCTTGTGGTCATGCTTCCATAACTTCAAACATAATACAGAGCATTCTGATCCAGCTGCAGAGATTTCCACTTAACTTTACATTCGTTAAGTAGAAGGGATAACGCCCACCTCAGAAAATCTTTTGGCATATATGATATATGGCTACAAATCATTTGTTCGTATTGCTACATGTAGATTTATTTTAGATTGAAAAACCTACCTACCCTTATTAGAGGACGATCTGTTTTTAATAAATCCATCACAGTTGAGTTTAATGCATTTATTAAGCTTTTTTGTTTTGGGTTTCTTTTTTTTTAAGTTAAGATAATTGGAAACATTGATTTAAAAGTTGAGTTTAAAAAAAAAAGGAAAAAAGGTGACTTTCTACAGAGCAAAATCATGCAACAGCAAACACAGCTTAAGGTGTACCACATGTATTTGAAACTATCAGAAAAGTAGAAGAGCTTGGACGGAATAACTGAGGAATCACCATTCTATCTTAAGAAACAGTTCTGTTGGGACTCGGTCTTGTTCAGCATTGACCTTTAGGTTATACCTATAGCTAAGAAAGCATCCATGGGGCTAGATTGTATTTTTGGTTATATCTCAGTGTAGGAGAGTAAAAGCAATTTCTGCTTCAGTCTGGGCTGTCTGGTCTGTGAACCCTGGTGTTCACAGGCAGTTCAAACCCACTCACTAAAAAGCTAGCCCTCTGCTAGCCAGCCAGATAAGGCAAGGCTGAGCCTTGTACCTCCGATTTACTAAGCATTTGGAACAAAGGAAAAGAAACTACTTAAGGGATGTGTCCAAGTTATGATTCATCCCAGATCAACCCGGATGCCAGTGAAGTTTCAGCATTGTGACTTGTTTAGGGCTCAGAATCAGGTTTTGAGAGGGGAGATACACCATGTTAGAAACACTTGACTGCACAGGGGTAGGTGTTAGACAGCAGCCAATGTAGGCAAAACCCAGGAAATTTACTCAAATGGGAATGAGCCTCATTTTATCTTTTTTTTCCTTTTCCTTTTCAGGTTGGACTACAGTGGCCCCTCCCGAGAATTCTTCTTCCTTCTGTCTCAGGAGCTCTTCAATCCCTATTACGGGCTGTTTGAATATTCAGCCAACGACACTTACACTGTGCAGATCAGCCCCATGTCTGCCTTTGTTGAAAATCACTTGGAATGGTAAGGACATTTTATGCAGAATTGAACAATCCTTTTAGAGCAACACAGAAATGGAAATGCAAAACACAAAAGCTGCCAGTTTAGACTAGGCTACATACAAATATCATTTCTTCTGCTGGGAAGTGGGAAGTAGGTTGGGAGAAGGAAGAGAGGGAGTAAGTGTAAATACAACAGCAGGCTCTGAAAAAGGAGTTGTGATGAAGTACTGCTGTTAAAATGTCCTGCTCGATTACTACTTGGGACTTCATGTTTGTGTACTTCTGTGTGAGTGTGAAAAGGACAGGGAGAAGAGCTCTGCTTAATCCAGGTCTCCTCTCCGTGGTCCCTTTCCAAGAATAGCAAGTGTGGTCTTTCTGTACATCAAGCAGCATTGTGCTTGGAAGCTATACAGTGTTCTCCAAGAGCCACGTTGCTGCTCTGTACCTACTATGGGCTTTAAAAAAGGCCCAGTGAAAGCAGTTTCCCTTTTCTCCCCAAACAGAGTGTCCCTGCTTGTGTGTGGCAAGGCCAGCAAAGCAAGCAGGTACTGCACCTTACCAAGTATGCGTGCAAACAAATTGCTGATCTTGTTTATCAAAAATTCTGAATGCCTATTGTGATCTCCTCATTTTTCTATCTGCCTCCAGATCTGTCCATCTTTGGGAGTTCTTTTCCCTTTGATAGTTTCAGATGTGGTTCAGTGAAGCATGAGCTGCCAGCCCTGGGCATTGTTTGATCCCTTGTGGGATTTCATTGTGTCAAAGAAATACTGCCACATGGGTTTGTTCCTATGATGTTTTTTTGTCCAACCAATCTCACTGGCTCCTCTCAGAGATCCTTTTTTAAAATGGAAGGCAGTTCAGGCCCCTTTTAAATTGCAAATATCACATGCCCTTCTATTCTTGTAAACAGGTCCTCCTTTGCTTTGGCTTACAGCTGGCAGGAGATCAAGAACAAGTAATAGTTGTACCA
Source organism: Pelecanus crispus (assembly GCF_030463565.1). Taxonomy (NCBI): domain Eukaryota; kingdom Metazoa; phylum Chordata; class Aves; order Pelecaniformes; family Pelecanidae; genus Pelecanus; species Pelecanus crispus. The sequence continues at coordinate 59,814,937 of NC_134644.1, forward strand.
TCACCTCTATTAAGGTTGCAGTGGGAAAAAAAAGGGATGTTGCTGGGACCTAGCACGGTCTCCGAAATTTTTTTTTTTTTTTTTTTTTTTTTGCTTTATCACTTCCAACAGTGGAGCATTTTGCTAACAATGTTCCTTGCATTAGACTGTTTCTCTGCTGCCATTAGCAGGAAGAGAGTGGATTAGTTCTTACAGCTTGTCCATCTCCCACTGCAATCTTTAGACATTATGCAGTGGCTTCCTAGTTTTCAAGAAGAAAAACAGTCTGTCCTTTGTTCGGCTTAACAGGCAGCATGGATAAACTTTTGATTTAGGAGGCTGTGTTTGTGAAGACTCATTTTGATTTCAGGGCACAGGACTACTTAGGCAGGTGCAAACCCAAGATCATTCTGCCCACACTGTGAGCAAACTAGACACAGGCCTCTTTCTTCAGAAATGGTGTTGCCATGTTACCTGAGTGGTATTTGAAGTAGGCCCTGACTCTTATCTTACAAATACTGTCATTGCGAAGAGTTCAGCTGCAGTTTTCTTAAGTGATAAATTCTGCTGCAAAAAGTATATACTTTGTGTGATCTCCTCATTTTGTTCTTCTGTTCATTGAAAGATTTCAGCATGGAAGAGGCAGATTTGGAAAGGTATCCTGGGCATATAGAACAGCAGAAAGTGACCTAATATAATTTTCTGTAGCTGTTAACATTTAACTCAGGAATCAGTAGCAGCTATACACTTAGGATAATATTTCTCCAACTACATGTATCTATACAGGCTTCTTGTATACTGAATGTTATTTGGGCTTTGGGCATTTTTGGTTTTCTTTTTTTAGGAAAGAGAAATGAAGTCCCTTGGCCTGCAGAAGGAAATAAATGCTATGAACAAAGAGGTTTGTACATAAAGTAGTGTAAATAGGGCAAGATTGCAAAACCCGAGGGAAAGATAAGCAATCCAGTAAGTGCTTGGAAATACTTCTTGAACCTGTTATGGAAATAACTGGCTGAGACCAGCAGTTTATAATTAGCTTGATAGGTTTCATGATTGGCTTGTAGATATCTAGACATTCTAAATGTTTTTCTGCTGTCTATGTTGACTGATCTCAGCTATTCATGTGTAACCCTAGAGTACTGTGTTCAGAAGTCTGCAGCCAGCTAAGATAGGATTTGGACCAAGCTTTTTAAAACTCAAAGAGTACAATTCTCCCATAAAGGCTTTATAGGCTAACTTCTCTGAGGGCACTGAACTAACTTGCTTGTCATTATTTGTTCGTGAGGAATGGGGTTTTCTGAAGTTCTGAAGTCTTTCTCTCATCAAAGTGCTAAAACTTCTGTTTCTCAGATTTACTTGTTGATATGATTCCAGCAGAGCCTCCTCCCCCTAACATGCAAGAAATAAAGATTACTTTCCTGTTCCCAAATCTTCTATGAGACATCAGTTAACATGGATGAATCAGTTTTGAGAGTCCCAGGGCCACAGATAATTAATATTCATAGTCTTTTCAAAGCTCGAAGTTTGATGTCAGTCATGAAAACCATACAACCACAATTGGTTTAGATTTGCAGATTTCTTGAACTGTATGCCTTTTGGTGCTGTGGGGCTTATCATTTATGTGGAATCTACCTTTGACATGTTTTTCTGTATAGTAATTCTGCAAGACCTATCCAGACATGGCTATATTAAGAAACAGGGCTAGCAAAAAAATTCCCTCAAAATTATTTTACATTTTCTCTTCCTTAAGCAAACAGTGCTGAGTTTGAGATAAATACAACAAAATGCAAAGATGTAAAGTTTTGTTCATATTGGCAGAATTGAAAAATACACTGCTTTTTCCCCTGGCCTAAAAGTTACAGTTCTGCCCCTGTTAATGGCTTATTTCATGCCTTGCTCTTTGTACAAACAGCATTCTGAGTCCAAAATGAGCACATCAAAGCACAGAGTAGTTGTATGTATGCCAAGTTTAAAAAGAGACATAATGACTGGAAAATATTTCTCATTTATGGAGAAACTGAGATTTAACACCTTTCCTGCAAGCTTCCATTGAATGAGACTTTTTCCTTCGGTTAACATATGTCCATGCTAAACACACAAAATATAAGATATCACACATTTTCAAAGTTAAAAAAATTATTGTAAATCCCTCTGTATCTGAAAGGACACAGTTCTATCTCTCTAGACCTAAGAAGTTTGATGATACACATTTTTATCTGCATGCTACAGGATGTACCTGAAGCTCATAGCCAGAAGAGCTGGTTTTAATCTATGGCAGTAATGAGCCATTCTGTCTGATCTAGGTAACATGTCTAGCTCTTTGCCTGGATATTTGAAAACGTCTTCTAAAATACTGTTTACACCCCCACTTAAGGTAGTTTGCCCTTCTCTAAATAAGAGGGCAAAATGTGGTGGCAGCTGCTATATATTATTTCAGTGAAAAGAATATGGTTTAGCCCAGAAATAATATTCTTGTCTTTGCTCTTGGTCAGGTGTTTTGGGCAACAGAAATAGGGTGAGTCACTCAAGAATCCTTCTCAAGTTTTGCTCAGTATGCTGGGAGACAGAGTAGTGAGGAATATTAAATGTTTCTATCACAACCTCATGCAAAGTTAGAGGTATAATATTCAGTACAGCTCCATAATGCTGACTTCTCACATACAGATAAATGGCTCCCAATAGCTTGCCACATTAGTTTCTCGCTTTTCTCCCTGCTAACAATCCTTTGAAAGATTTTAGACTGACTTTCGGTTCCCTGCAGCACTGAAGCACTGGGTTCCAGGATGCCCAATATCAGAGGGTATACAAAGGTACTTTTTCACTGGAGTGAAAAAGGTTTCTGTCTCTGACTTAAATGACTAAGGTTTGATGGAATAATGTAGTTCTCCTTTTCACCAAAAATACGTAACTATAAAAGGTTGAATGGCTAAATCAACCCTGCGAGAAAAACAGTCCTGATGCATAATAGATGGAGGAAATGTGTTTCTAAATTCTGGGAACAAAATAGCTAGTTCCAGAGTTTGCATAGTCTCAAATCTTCGTGTGGGTCACTGGTTACTCTCCCTGCCTTCTTCATGGTGCATTTTCAAGAGTTCTAGAAAGTTGCTGGCGTCTTTTCACTGCATCGCATTCCACTCTGTATTGTAACAAAATGATTTGTCTAATCATGCTGTGATACACTGTGGTTTTTCTCAGGTCTTTATTTTGTCTATCATTTTCCATAGTATTTCCCTACTCAGCTCTAGCTAAGCAAAATGGTAAACTGGATGTTTGTTTCTGTGATGATTTCTGTATCACTTTCACCAAACCTGAAGAGTACTATTTCTGTGCTGTTTCGTTGTTCACGTGGCTACCAATTTCAGAGGTTTATGATTTGGCTGTCATTGTAATGTCACGTAAGAAGTTCTGCTTCTTAGCATAAAGCAGTTCTCAGTCTTTTCTCATAAATTTTTCCTCCCTGCTGTGAGTACTTAATCTGACAGTGACAACAAAAGTACCATTGCCTTTTCAGTTCACAAAACACTGTGTTCACAAACTGCTGTCAGGTGGAAATCCAGTCTCTCTTTTTCACGTCTCCTGCATGGGCCAGAGTTTTCCTTCACAGCAGTCCTGCCCCCAGGAGTAATCCAGTAAGATAATGCAATGCACCCTTCTTCAAGAGACAGCAGTGTACTCACGGCATGGTCATCTATACCAGACTTTTTGTCTCCAGATCACTTGCCTGGCTTTTTATCTGACTCGCCCCAGCAATCCTTTTCACATGATCTACTTTTGAATTTTTAGTTCATTGCATGTTTGTAAATGTAGAACCACAGCCAGAAATGTGAAAGCCCAGTCTCTGCATAGAAGACCAGATGGCCTAGACAGATAAAATCATTCACAGACATTCATTTGGAGATCTGAGAGATGCTAACTTGAAACATCTTTTTCTGTGTTTTCATAGCGAATTAATGACAGCATGTTTTTTTTTTAACAATTGGGCATTTGCGGACCTTGCTGTGACATTTATGCAGCCAGAGAGCAGTACCTCTGTGTCACAGTTACCTTAGAGGTTATTTACAGCTTGCTAATCACACTTAGCATTCTGTATCCATCTCAGAAAAGTCCTGTTGTGTTTTGTGTGTTTGTTTTTCTTTAAATGAAATTTAATACATTTATTTAGCAGAACCTTATTAGAAAGTTGAAGACTTGGGAGTAAAATGTGTTTGTGCAGAACCCTACTGAAGATCACAAAGATGATGATATAGTCAGACCCAGTGGCCCAGGTCCCCAGAAGCTGTAGATTGATTCCTGGCTGAATGTCCTAATGAACTCCATTAACTTAATGCTCATTTAGAACTGCTTTGGGGCAGGAGTTTCTTCATTCAGTTCCCATAGTTAACCTTTCCTTCTGCCCTCCAATACCCCTTGTATTCTAGTCCGTGCTGCTGAACGGAGTCAGGCAGAAAACTTTCATGTATTTCTACATCAAATTCTGCAGGCAGATGCAAGCCTGTTGCGCCCGCTCTCCATGCAGACACGAACTTGCTTTCACTGCGCTCCAAGCCGACTGACGTGGTTACTGAAATACTGAGCTGAGAAAATATATGCTGCCTCCCATCAGGGCTGATTACTTCAGGCTTGGCACTGCCTTGATTGCTGTTACGTGCTCTGGCAAGCTTGGCACATGGGTAAAGCAAGCTCCCTTTGCCTGCACAGTGCTCTGTGGGTATAGCCCCAGCCAAACTCTGACCTTCCCTTTTATTTATTTCGTGTAAACGAGAAACCACATAGCCATCACTGTCCATCTCAGGCATGCCAAAGAATGCAGGGTGTTGTTTTTCCCATTTTTTTGTTTTAATAAACCCGAGAAGAACCAAGAATGTTGCAGCCTCAGCTGTCCTTTCTCCTTAGAGAGGTTGGTTGCTTTTCTTAACCCAATTTCCTTAGGAGTTGTGCCTTGTGCAATTGCCCTGCCTATCTGTCAGACAGTTTCCTAATCAGTTTGAGACCTATTTGACGGGAAGGTAAACATCTCAAAGATCCTAATTTCCTAAAGCTTTGCGAAACTTGTGGCTGGGTAAAGGATAAATACGCAGAAGAGTGCCTCGGTGAGGGTGGGCTGGTGAGCTCACAGTTATCTGTTCTATTTGGCCTCTCGACTGGCCAGTTAGCACGAGCGAGCTGACGGGTCCATCACAGGCGCGGGCTGTGAACCAGCTATATCATCTCACTCGGTAGCTTAAGGATGTGAGGGAGAGCTGTGAAAGCTCAGGGGAGGCAGAAGGGAGGAACTGGAGATACTCCAAAGTGTGGGAAGTGCTAGCAGAGATGTGTAGGAGGAACTGAAGCTGTTGCAGTGTGGTAATGTAGGGCCATCAGAGACAGATCTATAGGAAACAAAGCTCCATTAATCCTGCTACACGGAGAATGATGTATTTCAATTAAAGTCTTTTTAAAGAAAGTGACAAATTGCCTCATGACCTAATGGGTTGTATTCCAGTGCTGACCAGCTCATACGATGGATTTAGGCACATTCTGTGGCTCTTTATAGAAACAGCGGAGAAATGTAGTCACAGCGTCTAAGCGGGAGGTCTGCAAACAGCCATTACTCCTCTCCACTGACTGAAAGCAGCTCTGGGAAATATGTGGCCCAAATTACTCATTTATCTCTTTAACTTTAATGTTTCAACTGTTGTGGCAGGCAACATACCTGTTTTATTAAGGCAGTCAGAAACACTGAGTTTGCTTTTGGGCTCAAATGGGCCAGTTGTGTGAGTCTGTGCTTGGGAGAGGAATGAATTTAGAAGACCAATATTGCAAGCATCTTGAAGGTGCCGGTTTATGCTAAATGCTGAAAAGTCATCCTCTTAAAAATCAGATCAGATATAGCACCCCAGAGTGGGCATCCAGCAACATCCAGTTGTTTTTGAAATTAGATGATTACCTCAGTTGCCATCTGAAGAGATTTCCTAGTATGTAATCTACTTGAAATCCATTTCATGTACACTAACGCTCTGAACTGCTTTGAAATTCTCAGATGAAAGGCACCGTAGAAAACCAAAGCATTTAATGTTACATTACACTATAAATTTTAATTACTAGCAATATCTTATTTTAAATAAATTACCTTTGCATGAGAATTTTTCAAACACTATTGTAAATCTTCTGGACAAAAATGATATTAAAATAAATATGCAGCTGAAATCATTTTATAAGATCTTTTCACTATGTGAAAAGGGTATGTTACTGAAATGCCTTCTTGCTGTTGCACTGTGATCTCTCTCAATGCCTTCTGTTCTTAAGTAAACTTTGATTTTCCTATTAAGTTTGATGTATGACTATATCACATAGAGCCTGCCTCAACAGCTGGTTAATTATTTATTAAGGGTCAGGAGGAATTGGAAGATTAAAGGCAAACCAAAGTGAAGGAGAAAAAAAACCCCAACATTCTCCCTAACTGAGCTTCTCAGCAACCATTTTTAAAAAAAAGTTTCTGCTTTACATTTACCTTATCCTTGACTTTCTGTCCCTTACCGGAGGACTTTTTCCAAGTTCTTTTGAGGATCTGAATGGCAATATAACACAGGCTGAAAGAAGAGATGTCTCTCAGTCTCCCCTCCTTTGCTCTTCTCTGAATCTCATAGTCTAGCACTGCTTCCATAATTAGAGTTTGGTTTGAGGGAAAGGCGGGTGTTCTGTTTTGTTGTGTTTTTACAAAAGTCATCTTTATGTTTTTTTCCCTTGCTTAAGGCCATTTAGTCTTTTGCAACATTGCGGATTAAATTTGCCCAGAGACGGGAGACTTCACATGAAAATCCCTATAGTGACTCCACCTTGCATGTGGTAGAGGAGAAAAGGGTAAAATCCGCACTGTCTGCAGGCCTGCAGGGGAGCATCAGGGTGGGCAGTGATTGTGTGTTTATTTGCAGTGGTGAAAAACTCCCAGGGAGTGATGAATGTCCTCATATCTCTTGTTCCAGCCACACTGGAATGGCAAGGCTGAGCTGTCACTATGAAGTATTGCTCAGTAGTCATCTTTGCCCCTCCTTATTTCTCACTACCTTTTATTCAGACTTTGGTAAGGTAAAGAAAAGTCAATTAGAGCAGGTGCAGAAATTCCCAAGCTAACCTTTTTTTATTATAAACACAATTCAAACATCAAAAGAAAGACGGCTTGCAGAGCAGAATTGTTTTCAGTAAATCACCCAAAATCTCTTTGGGTATTTTTGAGTAGAAAAGGCATTTCTCTTTGTGTAGGTCTCTCCCTGGGATATTTTGAAAGTTAGAAGTTTCATTTGTTCATTGAAATTATTCTTCATTTCAGTATGTTACCTTAGTGTTACATTAAAATGCAGAAAAAGGGAAGATTAAAGATTTAAATTGATCGCATTTTAATGTATTTAAGGGAGAAGGCCCATGTCAAGTTTGTCAGTTTGCCCCAACTTGGGACAGGAATATTTTTCAAAATCTCAATAAAATTACGGAGGATGAGAAAAATCCTGACCTGTCCACCCTTCATGAAAAAAAATGTGTTTATTAACAAGAGTACAGAATTGTAAATTCGGTAGCTTGTGTCTGATTGAAGGAAGCTTTTTACATTGTGACTTATGAGTTGTATTCTGGAAAAGACAGACTAGAAACTAGTATTATTTAGTTGTATTGGAAAGATTCATAAAGGAAAAGTCAAAAATTTCCTTGGATCTCAGAACAGCAACACAAATGTCCAGGTCTGCTGCATTCTGCATGCTCCCAGGAGAGGATCGGAGCTGTCAGTTTGCAGTGGTTATTAATAAAAGTTGCAGGTGTTCTGCAAAACAAGAGGTAAAATATACTGTCAAACAATTAACAGCATGTCTGAATTTTGGCACACAAATTTCTGAGTTTACTCAGTTGAGGAACTTCATCCTGAGAGGCAGGGATCATTAGTAGAATTGCAGCACAGTGCAAACCCAAGTGTACGGCTTCTGGACCGGGGGTGCTAAGTCCACATGGCTCTGCACTGCAGACAACCTGTTTGCAGTTAGCTGAAGAATATCTGCATCATCACCCTTCATCACAAGGTGTAAACATTCCTGGGTGCTTACCACCGGGTTTATGATAAGCTTAAATACCCCAGACAAGCTGGAAAGGACATGCCTCCTTTGACTGAGAGTAAGTCAGTTATTGTGGCTTCAGTGTTTATAGTTAGCCGTTGAAGGAAAATGTGCAGTCATTTGGCTTGTGCTTTTATGACCCTCTTGTCTGGCAGATGACTAAATCTATGGATTTTCCCCTGTAGCTTGACTAGTTTGTTTCAACACATGGCAAAGCTACGGAAAGCAAACATAAATCATGCAATGTATAAAACTTCACCAATTCATAGGCTGACAAAAGTGCCCCCCCACCACCAGCTTTTCCAAGAAGTTTGACTGACAAATCAAAATCTCTTGATAGAAATGCTCTTTTGCTGGCTTAAAAGAACAACCCATATGCATCAGACTGAGTTGATCTGCAAGGAGCTGATCATAAACTAGAGCCAATTCACAAAATTATATATCATTTTATAGACGGTAACAAAGTAAAAAATGTCAAATAGACTAAACAACTGAAGTGGAGCTGGGGCTCAGAGGACTACGACTCCATTGCTGTCTCTACCACTTATTTTTTGGATAACATTAGATACGTCATTTTACTTCTGGACTTAAGTTTTCTCATTTGTCAAATGAAATATTGGCACTCATCTCCTCTATAAGCTGCTTTGAGATCTGCCAGTCAAAAATACAGTCTAGGATCTGGGACTTCACAAAATGTAGAGGTTTGTAATCTTCTAGCAAGTAGTTCATACCTCAGTCTGCATCTCCTCTGTAGCTACTGGGCAGAACTGGAGGAGACTTTGCCAACAGTCCTACAGGCCAGTGTGTTTTACCCATTGTACCAGCAAGAGAAGCTAAACCCTGCAAGCAGCCCAGTTTCTGATGAAGGTTAGTCATCTCTGCACGCCCTATTTTGCCAGGGGTTCTCCCAGAGAAATGGGAGATTGTACGTTACGGTCCGTGACGCTGATAGCTCTGCAAGCAGAGATGGCCACTCCAGCACTCGGCCACACTCCTCCTCTGCACCTCCAAAATGCTACATTCATGGAACTTCTTTGTTGCTGGTAAAATGACACACAGCACAGATGTCTCGTTATAGAGAGACCATCTACTTTATTAATCTCCTTAGTAGTTTAAAGACAGAACTGGAAATCAATGCTCCATTTCCTGTGCCTGGAGTCTCTGGTACTCAGACAACCCACGACACCAAGGCTGGCCTGCCTGCGATGACTCCACGCAATGGAAGTCCCAGAGCTGGATTTTCTCAGTTCTGTGTCTGCAGTAATAATCTCTGACGTGGTTCAGCTGATGTGCAAGGAGCCAATGCAGCTACCTCGGCTTGGGCCTTATTAACTTGGATGCAGCGCTGTGCAAATGCAGCTGTAACTGTTTCACCTGGAGCCACTGTGTGCTTAAACTGAGTCCTCCTGAACGTAGCTGTTTGATAGATTGTGCTTAGAGAAACCTGAGGGGATTCTGTGAATTTCCCTTATCTACATTATCTTTGCCCCTCATTTTTCTGGATAAAGCAGAACAGCCTGCAGCTTTCCTGATAAAAGCATGCTTTTAGTCTTTTAACCTTTCCTTGACAGTTCTTTTGTGGTGGGTATATCCAGGATATAAGGAAGATGAAAAGACATTTTGAATGAAAATGCAACATAGCTGGGTTAGAGACAAGGAAAAGACTTGAAGGATTCGATTAAGTTAAATAAAGAAGCAATAAGGTTTGCATTATCTCATTGTTTTTCAGTTACTGGTAAATTAAGCTTGAGGAATGGTTTGAGGTTTAGTTGCTAATTCAGGGTACATGAGCTCCAAAGATTTAGAAGGACATGGATAGTTCACGTTTCCATCATGTGTAAGCAATAGCTCTTTTTCATGTGGTTACTCTTTAGTACTGAGAAACAGAAATGTTGTGTTCCATTTGCAGATAGATCCAGAAAATAAAAATAGGGCAAGCACTTATTGGACTGGCCCTTTGCAGCAGAAAATTTATGCACAATTTAGCAATAAACCGAGAGGTTGACTCACATAAACACGTTCATCGTATGAAACTCAGGTGCCCAGCAAAAGTAAAAATATCTAAGGGAAGGCTGGGAAGAGGAGGCTCACTCCTGTAGATCTTCACCTGAAGAGAATTACCAGTTCAGGATTTGAAGCCTAATTTTGAAGCCTAATGGAAGTTTATTTGTACCAGGTTGTTGTTCCCTCTGAAAAGCAGTTTTCATCCTGGGTTTGGTTTTTTTTTCCCCCCCTTGTTTAATTTCAGTTCTTGGGTGATGTGCATATATTTCACACATCTCTGAACACCGTTTTTGTATTTTATGATAATCTGCAAGCAGGCCTGCTGGACTGTTCCACTTTCCATACACTTTACAATCAGGGCTACTTCAGAAAGGCCAGTGCTTTCTTAAATGAGGTTGAAAATTTCCTTTAAAATATAATTAAACCTCATAAGTAAGGAGACAGAGTATTATCAAAGAGGGACTCGTGGAATATGCTCCTTTGTCTTTCGATGCCTGAATGAAATGCCCTGGCTCTGAGTAGAATGTATCCTCTATTAAGTCCCAATAATATTTGCAGGGGCTGCAGGGGTAAATCCCTGTAGTCTGTTAACTATTGCCTTTGTAAAAGTGTGGTGGGTTCACCCTGGCTGGATGCCAAGTGGCCACCAAAGCTGCTCTATCACTCCCCTTCTCAACTGGACAGAGGAGAGAAAATATAATGAAAAAGCTCGAGGGTTGAGATAAGGACAGGGAGATCACTCAGCAATTACCGTCACAGACAAAACAGACTCAACCTGGGGAAAATCAGTTTAATTTATTGACAATCAAAACTGAGTAGGGTAATGAGAAATAAAACCAAATCTTAAAACACCTTCCCCCCACCCCTCCCTTCTTCCTGGGCTCAACTTCACTCCCCATTTTTCTCTACCTCCTCCCCCCGAGCAGCGCAGGGGGATGGCAAATGGGGGTTGTGGTCAGTCCATCACGCGCTGTCTCTGCAGCTCTTTCCTTCTCAGGGGAAGACTCCTCACACTCTTCCCCTGCTTCAGCGTGGGGTCCCTCCCACGGGAGACAGTCCTCCATGAACTTCTCCAGTGTGGGTCCTTCCCACGGGCTACAGTTCTTCACAAACTGCTCCAGCGTGGGTCCCCCACAGGGTCACAAGTCCTGCCAGCAAACCTGCTCCAGTGTGGGCTCCTCTCTCCATGGGGCCACAGGTCCTGCCAGGAGCCAGCTCTAGTGCTGGCTTCCCACAGGGTCACAGCCTCCTTTGGGCATCCCCCTGCTATGGCATGGGGTCCTCCCTGGGCTGCAGGTGGACATCTGCTCCAGCGTGGAGCTCCACTGACCTTGGTGTCTGCAGAGTCGTTCCTCTCACATATTCTCACTCCTTTCTCCCCAGCTGCAATTGCTGTTTTGCAGGGGTTTATTTGGTGGTTTTTGGTTTGGTGTCCGTCGTCCCCCCCCCCCCCCACTTCATAAATATGTTATCACAGAGGTGCTACCACTGTTGCTGATCGGCTTGGCCTTGGCCAGCGGTGGGTCTGTCTTGGAGCCGGCTGGCATTGGCTCTGTCAGACATAAGGGAAGCTTCTAGCAGCTTCTCACAGAAGCCACCCCTGTAGCCCCCCTGCTACCAAAACCTTGCCATGCAAACCCAACACATTGAGCCATTCATTTCATATTAATGACACATGAGTTCATCAGATTTCCTGAACTGAAGAGGCATCGTGCTGGAATGCCACAGCATCCAGCTCTGAGCCTGCAGGTACACAGAGAAAATTTGCCACACCACCAAATGACACAGTGGCAAAGAGGCGGTCTGCAAAGTTTGCAGATGCAAGTTGGATAAACAGAACGGTGTTAGCTATCCCAGCCCACATGGCTAACCTTTCTGACAGTCGATAGCTTTGCATCATCACGTTAGTCCGTTCAAATGTTCTGTCATTTATGTGAGTAGGGGTTAAATATGCACACCAAAATCAAGGCAGGTATTTGTGAATGAAGGCTGACAGAGGTGTGGATTTGATCCACTGCCAAGGTTTTGTAAAGATGATCTGACCTACTGCTAGGTTACTGCTCTGTAGATGTAGCTCAATACAGGACATGTTAATCATGTCCTGCACTGGGCCAACACAAGGATATGTGTTACTAGCATACAGACACACACCTCTGGTGCATATGCCTGGCACACTGCCCGTTTTGCTTAAAATTTGTAGTGTATGAGGCCAGGCAGAGTTGCTGTAACCATCTGGTCAGCTTTCTGGCAAAATAGATGGTCTTAGAACTTTCTTGCATTGACAAAAAAAAAAAAATTCAGAAATCATGAATCGGTATGTTTTCCTCTGCACGTTGTCCCCCCCCCCGAATCACAAGATTGCAAATCACAATATTTTAGGCTGCAAGAATGGATTTTTAGGTACTTTAATGAGTAGTTTCTGGCCTTCAGGATGCTCATGAGTGTCTTCAGAACAATGGAGGTTTTAACTGACCTTTAAAACAGGCTGTACCCACAACCTCTGGAACCCATGATGCCTAGTTTCTTTCTTACAAATTTGGGTTTCCTGACTGAATTCTCTGTTATCTAGTAAGATCCATGTTCAGAGTGAAGCCTTTCCCATGACTGGGCCCTTCAAAATACCTTCCCCTTTTTAGATTCTCTGGTATATAATAATGGTTGAGATTAGGTCCAGTCTCTCCCGCTGTGGAAGGACTAATAGGCTCTCCAGCTGCATCCACCTGCCAAATATCATTCTCCCTTATAAGAGCTGCCAAGGGCAGAAATCCTGTACGGCAGTGCAGCCTCATTTGGTCAGCTTGTCTTTCAGGTTGCCAAAAGTTCATCTGCATGATTAAACAGCCAAAAGGTTTAAAACTGGCGCAGCAGAATGTGTAAGTTTGTCTGACAGATTAAAGCAAGTTTTCAGTAGTCTCGTGAAAGGAAAATAACATTTTCAGATTTGATGTGAACCATATTATATTCATCTCTCTTGAGTCCTTCTTTGAATATTTTTTCACAAGCTACTACATCAAGAAGGGCACACTTAAACCCAGCTGATGTGTTTGAGTGAGATAAGGTTTGCAAGATTTTCAATCTTTTTAATCCCATCGGGTGCTTCCTCTATTTAGGATGATTTACAGTTTCTCATACCGTAGCCAATTTAGCCCGCAAGGCATGGTTAACAAAGCATCCCCTATAGAATGATAAAAACCATTCTTCCCCTGTACGCATAGACTACAATTTTGTCGAGGTACATCATTCTCCATCTGAATCCAAGGAAGGGCTGTCGTATAAAGTAGAGCTGCGTTAGTTCAACCGGTTAAGAGAGAGCCCTGTAACAAAGGGTCATTATGGGTCCTGCCTTACTCTGCTGCTATATGATAAGGACCAGAGTAAATTAAATTTCCTGTGACCCACCTGCAGTTGGAGGAAAATTTATTGCTTAGTCGCTGCTACAGCATATGGATTTGTCTCTCCCTGTGTACACAGACATGCAGTAAGTATGCAGAGTCCCACTGAGGAGAACGAGCCTGTTGTTTTGCAACAGCCCGTTGGGAAAACAGGCTGTTTCAGGGGCACCTGCAGCCTCCAGAAGGAAAGGGAGTTAGCTGGGTAGTGTGGAAACTTCTGTAAATGGGTCGAAGAGTAGTGTTGTTAAAAGCCAGAAAGTAGGTGCACACAGCGTCCTTTTTGAGCGGACAAATGGTGTCAATAGGCAGGCAAACCAGAGCAGCTCTCCTGCTCGTTAATTCTGTCTCTCATTCCACCATTTCCTGTTCATTAACACCCTCCTGCGTTTCCCCTCTCTGCCGGAGCACGTTACTCGGACTCAATCATTGTCTCTGAAAGGGAAGGGTGTTGAAAGAAAGCCAGAGCAAGACCTCGCATTCCCCACCTCTCCCAAGCTATCTTTCCTGCTAGAAAGAAATGGAACAAGCATTTTACACCTCCTTGGAAAGATAAATGTAAGTCACGTTTAAGGAAGGTATGTGCCCTCCAGCCAGGATTTACCTTTGTGCTGCTTACTCTGTCAAGAAAACTTGTTTTTTCTGAAGGGACTGTCTCACCCACCTCTGAATCTCACCCATGCTCCAAATCCTTCAGGAAGAAATAAACACAAAAGTCTGGTTTTGTTTTAACTGGCTTTTGTAAGGAGGGCAATTTGTTTCTTTTGCTTTTTGTAAGTTTTGATATATTTTAAGTGGGACTGTTACACTTGGCTGATCGTGGTGGCAGCTTGATGGACTGTATGAACACACAGGCAGATAGACGGTATCGTTGTCCTCCGAGGACAGTAGCAAACGCCTCCCTTTTGATAAGTATCCATTGCCATACCGCAGTCCATGTTTCTCAGTGCACTGCTGGACCACAGGGGTGTCGCCTATGGTCCCAGGCCCTCTCCAGCATGGACAAAGGGCCAGAGGACCTTCTCTTACACCACCCTTTGAATCAGGGAGTCAGGTGTAGTGAGTCCCTACAGAGATAACCAAAACCATGTGCAGGGGAGGGAGGGTTTGTGGGCTAGACAGCTCACACGGTTTGGCCACAAAGCCCTGTGTCTGCTGGGATGATACGGAGCTGCCAAGAAGTACAGTCTGCAACCTAGCCTTTTTATCCATTAGAGGCACCAAGAGTGGCAATGTCATGTTAATTATTTCATCTCCTTTATCCAGACCAGTTAGTACTGGACTTGTTTTCCTACACACTACCATTCCACGGGCTGGGACTGTGGAACCACAGTCAGGCCCCCAGCTTGAGCGAGCCCTGGTGTGTCCCAGAGGGCTGCAAGTGCAAGACCAGGCTGATGGACCACACAACCCAGAGCTGCTCTGCCCACGGTTGCTTAGGCTGACCCACTGGACTTAGTCCTTTCACACAGAAACACTGCCCGTGGCCTTTGGATGGTTTGATATGGTTCTGCCATAAGACACTGAAATTAAACTCACCATCAACCGGTACCATAACATGTGCTCATGATTGTAAACACCTTGATCTAGGTGCACTACCCTTTCATGTCAGCTTTGCATTAATGCCCTCAAAGCCATGTAGAGGTACAGAAGTGATACAAGCAGCAAGGAGAAAACCGATGCTGTTCACACATTCAAGTAATTTCTTAGCAGAAACAGCATTCCCAAATCTGTGAGACTTCTCTTGGCAATTTACTTTCAGCTTTATTCCAAATGGTTCCTGCCTGCCCAGCCCTGCACAGTTGAGTAGCCATGGGGTGAGCATTGTGGTGAGGGACACCCAGGGCTTGTAGTGCTTTCATTCAGCGTTAGCTTCCAAAATGTATAGGGATGGATGGGGAAGTGGGGTGGTGAAGAACAAAACCAAAAAAGCCGCCATGCATTATTTAGGACAAATGGACTTGATTATAGATCCTGAAGGTGCTGTAAAACTGATGGATTACAGGCTCAGCATTTCTGGGATTTGAGCTGTCTGGCTTCCACTGTGCTTTCATTGTGTCAGCTCCTTCTCTTTTCATTGCTTTTTGCTGGAAACATTGCACCGGAGCACAAGTGAAGTGAAGCAGGTCCTAACTAGACCCAACAGCTGCCTTTTGTTGCTGCTGTGGAAACAGCTGTAAGGGGGTAATATAATCACTCTTCTGTTACCAGTCAGCTGCATATCATAAGCACCTTTCTGGGATGCAGGGGACCTGGAGGCAGCTCCTGTGGTGATGTAAATGCTAATTGGGCCCATAGCAGGCTATTTTGTGCCCCATTTGACATACTAAGCACTTGTTGCTCTGTCCCGTGAGGGCAAGGTTGACTGAAGAGATATTCTGCGCTGCATTTATTACAATGAGACTTACATTTCATTCATATGCAGGAGGGATCTTTGCACGGGTTCCTGTAGTGGAAGGAATGGTTTCTTGGCTTTTTGATCTGTTTCTCATATTTTGTGCAATAAAGCTTTACTATGATGTCAGTCAGCTCAGGCTTGGAGTGCTCACACTTGGGATGTTGGGGGGGGTTTCTTTTTCTACAAATAAGCAAGTTTTGGATGGTTTTTGTTTACAAAAAACAAACTTGCCTGGACTCACACCAGTTCTGTATTTTTCTGTCTGGGATTCCTGATTTAAAACCACATTTGATGGAAGAATGTCTAATAAGTCATAGAAGAAATCATACAAAGAAAAATTTAACAGCTTATCATCACAGGTCATAGATTGTAATGGGCAGAAACTGGATATACTGATTCACCAAATAGCCTTTGTAGCTGTTTTGATAGTATGTTTTCTGCTGAGGTGAGGTGGAGTATTACAGTATTTCAGTGGCTAAATACTGTGTTTGATGGAGTCAGTCTGTATCAGAACATGCAACTAAAGATCACTGAAGGTGAGTCTTCAGGGTGTTCTTTGGTTTGGCACAGGAGAGCATATAACATGTCAGCTGCACGTATGGGTGCTGTAGGAGATGGATCAAGAAGAGATCCATTATTAATCAGAGATGGAAGGGGTGCTGTTAGGTATCTGCTCAGAAAAAAAGAAATAAATTAATAAATGTAAGAAGCTAAGTCAGAAACAAGGAACAGTTGCTGCCTGTGTAAGTTTCTATGCTGAATGTCTTGAGTTACACTTTATTTACTCTGTATTTTTACATCCCAGGTTCAGGTTCAGCGGTCGTATTCTTGGCCTTGCTCTCATTCATCAGTACCTTCTTGATGCTTTCTTCACAAGGCCATTCTACAAAGCACTACTAAGGCTGTAAGTATAAGCATGCAACCATGCAGAAACCGTGCAGAAACAGTGATCCTGCAGTGATCCTACAGAGACACAGACCCTTACGGAGTTGCTTCAAGCACTCTGACCTTCAAGTCCTTTCCACTGTTGGTTGGTTGGTCTGTGATAGCAAACAAACGCATTTTAATTTTTCTTTACTTTTTCTAAGAATTTGCCGTTCATAAATATTGACTGTGTTAATAAAAGTTCATAATAAGTATGATACTTAGGAACACACATTTGGAAGTACTGAGATGTAATTCCAGAGTTTACTACTGATGAAAAGTTGTCAAACTTTAACTACGTGGAAGACTGAAAAGCATCTTTGACGGAACAAAACAACAGCAAAAAATGGAGGGAGGGTCATATTAAGAAAAATACATAATTTCTCATGCCTCACTGGTGGAGTTAATTTTCATTCTAAATACAATTCAGGTTAATAAGGAATGCTAATGTAGATATAAACAGTGACTATTTCTTGTTGGTCTTCTACTGTCTTTTACACTAGTAAGCAGAAGCTACCAGTAATATATTACTTTCAATGTTGAGTTTATAAGATTAACTTTAATTGACAATCTGTTGCTCTTTAATTAATAGACTGCAATAAGACAAGGTACATAACATTTGCAGGAAAAAGAAGAGCCATAAGTAGTAAGTCAAGACTGCACTTAAGTGACAAAGAGCAGAATAAAGCTTAGCTGAAATAGTTTATCATTTAGGATGACTCCAAATCAGCAAAGATATTTGCCTTAACAGTCCTTCAAGTTCCTTAGCTGTATTTAACTTTATTTTTTTAACAATGAGTATTGCTGGGGTCCAAATACTCATATCTATATTGCATCTGAGCTAGTCTGGAAATAGCCTGAAACCTGGAGCGCTCCCTGCATCCTTATTGTCCCTTTAGGGGGTTTGAAACCAGACTGCTTGTAACATCCACCTGCCCTTTCAGCAAGCAAGGACAGCTCCTTACTAGCAGAAATTTAGGATGCCTGGTCTGTCTTATGTCAGTATTATGTGCTCATCTCGAGGATGATAGATACATGGAAGCAGCTAGACACAACATGGTGGGGCCCATCCAGACTGGAGGTAAGCATGCACTCTGAAGGGCACTGCATCCTGAAGATTCACATAAAATCGAGCCCCAGGGGTGCCTTCCGACAGCAAATAGTGCAGGCAGCCAACAGATTTGGCCTTGAGCCCAGCCACGCAAAGCAGACAGTTGCAGAACTGCTTTAAGAGGGTCTGTGTAACAATCTTTGATGTTAAGAAAACCAAACGAACACCAGCTTTATGTTGGACCTTTGGCATAAATTTGTTCACATTCTTAGTAGTAAGACATCCTGCCGATAGTCATGGGGTCATATATTCAGCTACATCTTTTTTCTTGCCTCACAATCAGGCCATGTGATTTAAGTGACTTAGAGTACCTGGATGAAGAGTTCCATCAGAGCTTGCAGTGGATGAAGGATAATAACATCACAGATATCCTGGATCTCACCTTCACAGTGAACGAGGAGGTGTTTGGACAGGTGAGCACAGCTATGCAAAACATCTGAAAAGCAAATTTGAAGCTGACAGAATTGAGCATGATGAACATCTTTCTGTCAGAAGAGATCCTTTAGCCTTTCAATAACATTTTCTCCTCCTGCCTTCTGTTTCTTTCAAGCCACCTGTTTCAATGCAGATGTTTATTCTTAGGGTGTATAATATAAAATACCAGCCCCCCTACAGGCCTATTGAGCCACACACTGATGAGCATGAGGAATTCTCTGAAGTGGAGTTCAGCTCTTCTCTCCAGGGTGTAGTTCACACAGATGTGGCATTTGGTGAATGCAAGCAATGTAACTTAAAGCTGATGTGACTGAAAGAATGGGGGGTTAGGAGGGAAGAAGAACATTTGGCAGGTGGTGTAAGACCTGGCAACTCTCACCATTATTTTGTCTGATATGTCCCTGTTAGATTCTGTGTCTCTTACTTACCTTGCACCTACTTAACAACTTGGTATGTACATCCATTTATTATGCTTTCTACCACTCAACTCTACCTTAGTCAGACAATTCTCTTTAACCTAGCTGATCTGGATAACTGTAGCCTTAAATAGGGCACAACTCGGGCTTAAGTGCAGACCGGCAACCAGAACAAGTGTCTCCTGTAGGATTCTTTGGCTTACACTGAAGCCCTGGTGCTCTTTGCTATTGTAACCCATGCTAGATTATAACTGTCTCTGGAAAGCCTCGAAGGGACCCAAAGCAATATCTGGACCAAGATTAAGGACTCCAAGGAGGTACTGAAAACTGGAGAGACTGAAGATCCAAGTACTGCAGAAGCTCAAGGGATGGAAGCTAACTTGTGTAAGGAGCAGACACACACTCTCAAAGGGAGCAGAGAGATCAGGTGGAATAATAATCAGGTGGAATATACAGAGAGTGGCTCTTAGCCCTTGAAAATAAAGTTGACAGTAGGAGTTTGCACAGAGCTAGGGTAGCTCTGCAAGCTAGGGGAGAGTTAGACTAGTTTCTGATGGGAGGAATTCTGGCCTTGAGTGTAAAAGGGCTGCTCCGCTATAAGCTTGAAAGTAACAGAAAGCAAGCAAGACTTCAGGGGCTGTTTTCAAAACTGAATTTAGTCTGCTTATAGTACAAAGTCATGACAGATGAGCAGAATCAAGAGTGGATGAAATGAAAAGGATGGGGCAGAAGAATTGAAGTAAGAAGCCTCTGTGGGAAAGGTAACACTGTTTTTCCATAGACTTAAATGCAGGGGTTTTTCATGGGCTTTGAGCTGAGAGCTTGCATGACATTCAATTGACAGTACAGTGGTTTCCCTGGAAGGTATGGCTATATAAGACTAATACACAAAGACAGACAGAAACATACAGACATATTCACAAAGACAGATGAGACAAGTCTGTATTTATATTGGAAGACTACAAAAATTAATAAGAATCTCAACCTGAATTACCCTGCTGCATCTGAAGGTAACATTTGGCACACTAATTACGTGTTATGCTCTCCCCAAAGAAAAGAGCTAGGCAATTACATAGGAGTCTGTTGTGGAAGATAAGAGACGGCTCCAAAGAGAATAGAAAAAAATGACAATCTGTTGTAGATACTGTGATATGAAAGCAAAAGAACACTATAAGCCATATTTTTATGCCAGTTCATATGTTGTCTAGTACTTTATTTCATATGGACTAGATACTAACCTTGCTAGATCTAGTGACAGGGAAAAAAATTGTTCCCGCTGTGAATTATGACTGTCAGAATCCAAGAGTCCTAAGTGAAAGTGAGATTTTCCCCCTTTTGAAATTTGCTAAGTGCTGACAGCAAAATAACGAAGAAATCGCAATCGCATTTTATGCTCACAGATGGATCCCAGTTGGAAATTCTTGCATGCCAAGAGTATCTGACCACTTAAATGCTATCTGAACATTGCTTTGCTGGATACATGTGCAAGTGTAGATCACAGTGGGAGCTCTGCTAATATTTGGGAAGCTGGATTTCAAGGGTTGGGTAAGGGAAACAAGAAATAGTGGCTCTTTGAGAAGCTGTGCAGTAGATGGGTTACAGCCCTTTTGTCCTCCTTTCACAATGACTTTATTATGGATCAGTCACTACTACTTTCATTTTTTCTTTCTTGTCTTATCCCTGATGTGTATTTAGCTTTTAAGCCTTTCGGACCAAATCCTCTTTCTTGGTACCTTTCTTATTAGAATTTCCTACTGAAAAGCTCTAGCCTTCTTGCATACCGGAGACCAGAGCACTACTGTAATATCAAAGATACCACGTCAAACCAAGTGTCACACATTTTTACTAGTGGGGACTGGATGCCAATTTGAGAATTTCCCTTATGAGACTGAGAGAGGTGTCGGTTACTTGTGACCCTAAGTACTTTCTCATGCTTTTACCCAATAGAAAGTGTTCCTCCAGGCCTGTCCCCAAGCGCTATATCTATATGTATGGATAGGGCCTATCTCCCGAGCCCTGGCAATTGCTCTGGTCAGGTGAAAGGAGTGGGCTACATTGGTTGAAATGTCTCTTTGCTACTCTGAAACCTGCTTCTGAATTCTAGCTTGCAGCTGTGGTTAATGGCTCTATGAACAAGAAAGAAAAAATAGGGACACACTGTTATTGATTGCCTGCCTCCAATTCTAGATAACTAATTGTATTTGAAATTATATGGATAATGAGAAGTTGAAGAAATCACCAGCATGTCTAGGTGTTTGTGGGAAGTCTTGCAGGAGATTTAGAACATTTGGACTTATGGTTGTGCTTAAAGCTAGACAGTGTTTAGTCATTGGTTTTGACAGATGTATCTTAATGCCACGCAGGCCCAAAGAATACAGCATGGCAGCTGGACCAGAGTCATACCTTCTGATCAATGCAGCGTTGCTTGTATAATGGTGATGCGGTGATTTACATTTGGGAATTTAACCTGAACCGGCTAAGAATTCCTAACTCATTACATCCAACCTTACTTGTTCTTGCTGTTTCTCAACAAAGCTACAGATTAGATGACTCATTGAGTGTTTCCATAATTCATAATGTTACAACAGGTCCCTCAACCAAAGTGACCTAAATATTATATACGCTGGGTGCTGTCTGTTTGGCTAATAAATAGATAATAATATAAATAATATGTAAATAATACAGGTAATGAATATGTATTCATGCAGCTCATTTACTATCTGTGCTAGACATCATTGTTATAGCACCAGAAAACTGAAGGGGAGAGCAAAACATTCTTCCTTTTAAATCCACTAGATTGAATGTGAAAATAATTGCAAGATAAATATAATTTTCTGTTACATGTGAGAAGTATGTTCTTGCTGGGTAGAATCTAGACTGATTCCTTAAATCCCTTCTCAATCTTAAGCCCTAGTAACCTAAGGCAACTAAATTAATCATTAAAATGCAACAAAATGCTGTTGCTCTTGGTTTAAAAAAGAAGTTATTTACAGTACAAACACTTCTCAGGTTTGGATAGCTGATGCAAAACTCTGAATCCCACAGTGACTATATTTGTCATCTGTGCAGGGTGCTGTACAGGTCTTGTTTAGGTAGTGTATTGGGAGTATTCACTTTGTGATAGTTTCTTTGGCTATTGGCATTTCTGAGTAAACACTTTTACTAGCACTTGGGGAAGGGTAACACTTGTTGCCTAAGAGACAAGTAGATATCCCTTCCAGTTGGCAAAGCAGTCTGCCTATTCCAATACTGTGATTGCCTCTTCATCCTGTTGTTTCCCATACCGTTGCATGGATAATCTACAGCAAGTAGCAAGGTGGTATGGTTGTCACCCTCTCTGCAGCTCCTAGCAGGGGAAAGGAGAGGAGAATGGTGAAAAGATGGGCCAGAGTGGCACATTGTACATGGCTTACAGATGGTGCTCTCTGAATCAATCTTTGTTGGTACAGTTTGGAGCAACCTAAAAGTCAGTGCAGCTTCACCTGGGGATAAGGTTAGGGCTGAGGGGGTGTCCCTCATTATCCTTTTTGTTTCTACTGCAAATGGACAAGAGGCCAGGAGTCCAGAACTAGACATATGGCTGTTATATTTTCCACTTACATTTTTGAAGTACAACTTAAATTTGAAACACAATGTGATCCATGCATTGCTACACCACTGTTTATCTTTGTTCCGTAGGTGACAGAGAGAGAGTTGAAATCTGGAGGGGCAAACACAGCAGTGACAGAAAAGAACAAAAAAGAGTACATCGAGAGAATGGTTAAGTGGCGAGTGGAACGAGGAGTGGTTCAGCAAACAGAGGCCCTGGTCCGTGGCTTCTACGAAGTAAGTAACAAAACGATGCTCCCACAGTCTTCCATTCCTCATCTGAATGAGATGTCCCAATGGTTAAACTATGCTTCATCGGTACCCTAGGAAATAGCTGAACAGATGCAAATGGCAAGGAATTGGAGTGCCTGGATCTGTAGAGACAGGGACCTTGGATATGGTATGTTTAGCATGAAAGGAAAAAGGACAGAAATGTGTATTCTGAATAAGATAAAGCATAGCGATCAAGAGTTAAGAAAGATACTGCTTTCCATTCACATAGTAAGAGAAGTAGGCATTAGCAAATTTTGGTTTACCCTGCTGTGATACAAAAGAAGATTGTGAAGAATTGTATGCTTCAGTGAGGAGCTGGTACGATGCACTGTATCTTTAGTGACTCATTCCAGTAAAGTTGATCCTAGGATGCAGTCAGCTATTATCTTACTGGTACTCATGGATGCTGCTCCATTGTTGTCCCTGGATTTTGCTAATGTATCTCTGCTGAAGGCCTGGATCTGAGAACATCCTTCTGGCAGAGCTACTACAAGGACTGCCAAAGACTGGATGAAAACCTGTGGCTTTGCTGACCAGCCCATGTAGTCACTTATTCTTGCCCCCCTAACTAACCATATTCAAACATGTATCTTGCCCTGGCAGCTGTATAGCATAAGTAGAAGTTGAAGACTGTCTCACAGAGGGAAATAAACTAAAAGAGTGGCAACCCTGGAAAATGAAACCGCAGATAATGGACACGCAGAATAGTACTGGTAACTGATGGCTCCAAGCAGTTCTGCACCGACATTTACTGGGGGTGGAAGACAGTGGGGGTGGCTTTGTAGCTGAATAGACTTGATCAGCCCTTTCCTGTAGGAAGGAGTTGGCTGAGTGACTCCATATGGTTTACTAAAGTGTGCATATGGTTCGCTAGCTTTTTCTCCCTGTGAATACTGCAGGCCATTAATGCTTTTGGTTTCATATAATGAAGAAAGTGAACCTCAGCTGCATCTTCAGTGGATGAAGACCTGAGGGCACTCCTACACAATTGTAATCAAATTCCAATGCAAAACAAATATAAAATAAATTGTCCATATTACAAATCCAGTCTTTGACTATCAAAATCACTTGTCAGAATGAATGTAACAATGAAGGATGTTCTGCACAGATTATGTCCTGTCACTTGTATTGTTTCATTCTGGTCAAATCTCATGTGTCATCATTGTTTGCAGCTCAAAACATCAGCAGACTCCCTGAGGAAGAGCACAGATTCATCAGGAGAGGAGTGGATGTTAGCTGTCAGCATGCAGACTTGTCAGAATAAAGAGCTGGCCATCAGAGCCATAGGTTTATGGGACATTGCATCTGCTTTATTTCCAGTCTGAAATTGTGCTTATAAGTGGTTTTTGTTCCAGGTTGTAGACTCCAGGCTTGTCTCTGTTTTTGATGCCAGAGAGCTGGAGCTGGTTATAGCTGGCACTGCAGAAATAGATCTCAATGACTGGCGTAACAACACAGAATATCGTGGAGGTAAACTGCCTACCGATGCTTACTAATATCTTGATGGTTTTCAGTTTAAAGCTTGAAAGACTTGGTCTACCTTTCCCTGCTGTCTTTCCTGAGGGAAATGCACTATTTTGTTCAGGAAGTTTTTGTGAAATAACTCACGAAATAAAATAGTAAGATCTCAGGTTTGGATCAACAGATGTTAATAATACTGAAACTGCTTCTGCTACCTCTATCCAGATTTTACCCACTCAATTGCTACCTACTTAACAGGAGTTTTGACTGTTAAGGACCCAAAAGGATTTGCAGTATTAGATCTAAAAGTTACTTACTCAGATGACTGTGAATGAACTTCTGGCCTCACTGAAAGTAATATCACAAGTCCTCTTGGCTTCAGCGAGGAGCTGAATTCAAGAGCTGAATTTCACAGTTCCTAATTACACTTCAACAAAATACAGATCTTACTTAACTATCCCCTCAGCTTAAACTATGTCAAGTTGGATTTTTTCCCTTCTCCTCTAACACTTGGCCTGGTTTTGCTTTAAACGCTGAGCATGATTTATCCAGGCTGTCTTGGATGATGGATAAATATGAAATCCACCAGTTCTGCACTACAAAAGGAAAGTCCCTGAGGTTCACATATCCTCCCCTGAAATACAAGGTTTAAGTCTTTGCTGCTCGCTGCCCAAACCTTTGTGTTACCTTGAAATACGCAGCTTACCACAAGCACAGCTGGCCCCCCAAGTTATTCTCCTCCTCCTTTTTTCTGTTTAGCTATTGAAACAGATTCAGCCTGGGTTTAGGCTGGCTTTCACTAGCACAAACGCACAGAGCCCTTCAGGTGGGAAGTTTGCCAGGGAAGGGCTTGCAGCAGCAAACTCCTCTCCATATGTTGAACAATATGGCAATCCAAAAGAGAGTTTATTTGGGAACCAGAAATCGGTAAGTCATTAGGACTCACACTGTGTGGCATATTGCAATTGGTCTTTTATATCTCATGCAGGTAACCCCAGTTCTTGCCAAGGGATTTGTGAGAGGCGAATGTACCTCAAATATATATATATTTGACTTTCAGGGTTTCAGATGAGTTAGTAATAGTATAGTATCCACAGCCAGGACAAGATGGGGGCTGGGACCTATTGCTCATCAAGAACAAGATACATTGTTGGGTCATTATTTTTTCAGTAGGAGATCTACTTCCCCACGCTAGTGGGAAGTTATTTCGATGTTACACTTCCCACTTAGAGGGGGTGATTTTAATTTCTCTCTGTTGCTTCTTGGTTTAGGTTACCATGATGGACACATAGTAATACGGTGGTTCTGGGCAGCAGTGGAGAGATTTAACAATGAGCAGAGACTCCGGTTGTTGCAATTCGTCACTGGAACATCAAGCGTGCCATACGAGGGCTTTGCAGCTCTCCGAGGGAGCAATGGGCTGCGGCGCTTCTGTATAGAGAAATGGGGGAAAATCACCTCCCTCCCAAGGTATGTCCCAGCTAGGATACAAAACCAGAAGTGCTGTGAGAAAGGTGAGCCTGGTGCTTTTTTGCATCTGTCTGCCAATGAAAGATAATGAATACAGTAAGGACATCTTAAAACAGTAAAGAAACAATTATCAGTTTGTTCTGTAATTATAGTCAGAAAAAAGTGTTTTCTTCTGCTGCCTTTTTGATTTGCAGGCTCAATTTATGCTACTTGGAATCCTGGGAAATGTTTAAGATAAAGATTTCCATAGGTCCAAACCTAGTTCTCTTATTTTGATTCTGGAACAGATCCAGACCAGCAGGAGCCTGTCAGCTGATTCTGTTCCCTTTACTTCCAAAATACTAGTAAAAATACTTGTGAGTTTACAGAGCCATGAAAGCCGGAATCTGTGTCTGAGTTTTGGACAGAGACCTGAGTGTAATCCCTTCATTTGCTCTGATGGTTCCACTTTTTCGTCATGAGGAAGCTTAGGGAAGGGACTTCAGACCATGTGGTGATAATACCCAATATGTTATATCTAGTTCAGTCAGCCAACTAGGAGCAAATGAGCCATAATGTCATGCAGAGTCAACAGACTTCACAATGCTTCCCGAAGCGGGGGGTCATCTTCCTTTTCAGAACAAAGGGACTGGGGCATAGAGGGGTGGTCTGACTTGCCTAAGGCCACCCAAGAGAGCCATGGCACATTCAGCTTTGAGTTCTGCTC
The DNA here is from genome assembly GCF_030463565.1 of Pelecanus crispus. Taxonomy (NCBI): domain Eukaryota; kingdom Metazoa; phylum Chordata; class Aves; order Pelecaniformes; family Pelecanidae; genus Pelecanus; species Pelecanus crispus. The sequence continues at coordinate 59,841,166 of NC_134644.1, forward strand.
CCGCACTTTATCCGTGACCGGGACCCATCCTTCCTCACTGAAGTGAGTCACCTTTTCTTGAACATCCTTACAGTTGTCTGAGGCTCTGCACCATTGAGATTACAGGGCATTTTTCATGGGGCCACATCTCAGCACCTCTGAGATACTTTTGCTACGTGTCCCTTTTACATAACATTTGCCCTCCAAAGGATGCTTTCTTCCTGCTCTTATCATTTGCTTTCAGCTGTGGTCAGCCAAAGGCGGCTGCTTTCATGGCACAGAGAAAAAATGTCTTCTCACAGACCTTGTGGATATATTCAGACAATCAATTAACAATGGGTATGGTCCAGTTTTCTAGTTACTTGCCATCCATGTTATTTACCCAGAAGAATACTATAAGACATGGACTTGAGCAGACCTCCAGAGTCCTCTGGAGAGGGAAAGTCCAAATATGGTCACCCTCTTAGTACAAGCTTGCTCAAGTCCATGTTTATGCAGTGGGGAGACGCAGGAGCTGGACCAGGGCACTATATCAGCAGAGATCCTGAGCTGACATCTTACATCAACTCCCTCTAAAGTCAGGAAAAGGGAAGTAAGTGTTTTCAAGGCACAATTCATCTCACCTGAACACAGACTTTTAAAATAGCTCAGCTGAATCGCACCTGGTTCGTTCTGATTTGCGTCCATTGACCATAAAGACTCTACAGAGACTATATGGAGAACTAGAGCCTACAGGAAAGCCAGATGTAGGCACTGAGAGTTAAGCGCAGATGAAGACATGTAAGGTCAGTGAGGTGACTCATGCCCTCTGAGCTTCAGCCAGCACTGTGGGAAGAAAGCCTGAGAGGTGCAGTTCGCTATGCATAGGCCTGATCCTCCTTTTGCAGCATATATGTACTCTGGTTCTATGTAAAGGTATCAGAGGTGACCAAGGGCATTCCTGCCTGTAGGCAGGCAGCGAATGGAAGTCACAGACTTGTGCCGCATTTCTGCAGAGCTCTCTTTGCACTCCTTCCGGGATGGGAAGGGGTGAGAGGGGAGGGGGGACCTTGCTGTGTGCACAGAAAATGCCTTGGGGCTGACCCATCAATTCTGAAAAGGTAACTGGCCTCTTTCTGCTCTGCTTAACTTTCTTTGTGAACCTAGGCATTACTTATGACCTAGATTCAGTTAGCCCTGAGATATTCACATTAACGACTTTATGTTTGTCTGTTGATCTCCGAACTTGTTGCTCTCCCTGAAAGAGGCCTCTTTTCCAGGTGAAAGTTGTTAGCACCTTTTAGAAGTCTTAGAGCTCTGCATTCATTTTAGCCAGGGGAAAGAGAAACACCACTTGCTCATGGGGAATAAACACAGCTTGATCACTGTGAATTATTACCTGCATTTTTATAAAATTATGGGGTGCTGCCAAGTATACACAGTGTTAAGAAATACATAAAGCACACAGGCTAAACCTGGAGGCTCCCTAAATAAATGTTATTTTAAACTTTTTCTGAATGCCTGATTATGGATTGCTTGTGTTTATTTACGTATTTACTTAGACTTAGAGGCTAAAAAAAAAAGTCATATGTCATATCCTGTAGGCCTTTTGGCCCCTGTGATATGAGTGTAACTAACTTTAGCTGTTTAAAATAAACCACAACAAATTCCCTTGTCCTTCTAACAATTCCTACCACTTCACAGTGAAAGTTACCCTTGCTCCACATTTTCAAAGTCCTAGGGAAAAAACCCCAGTTTTCTCACATCTTGGCAATCATGAGATTTAGTCATTTATATGCTTAGGTGTGGATTGCACCTCTTAATTACTGGCCTTAGTTCTTAGGCCCTGACCCAATAAATGCGATGCTGTGAGAGCTGTTATGGAAGCTTGCATAAAGAATTTGCCTTTCCTGACATCCAGGCAGATGGTGGGTCACTGGGGATAGGTTAGTCTGGCCTTTGGGTTTTCAGCTGCTTTACAAAGTGTCGAGATAACTTTTAGCTCTATCAGAAGAGTCCAGGACTCTTCCTGTATTCTCTCCTGCTCCAGACGGCTGAAGTGGTTAGGTGACTCTCCCTTACATCTTGTCCTTACACTTTGGCAATGGAGCATGCAACTGCCATTTGCTTATAGTGAGAAAAGATGTGATAATACCTAAACCAGCCATGCTTCGCACTTGCGACAGCAACATGGCACTCCCAGAAAAGAGGCATGGTGTAAATTTCTAAAATGCAACACTTTTTGAAGAATAACCACTAGTACCTAACACCTAGAGTGCTTCTTGAAAGCACTGAGGCTAAGCAAGACTTTTTCAGGAAGGTTGAAAATCTGGTAACTTCATTCTAAATTTGTGCACTTGTTCATCAGTACCAGTCCGCTTACATGAACAGGATAAGGTGGGATAGAGTTCATTTTCATCCTAGCCAAAACCAGGGCAGTGGTGTAATATGTTCATGTAAGACAAATAATAGTTAGATTACACCAGTGGCTTATTTCTGGAGTGTGCGTGTGTACCAGAAACATTATTCCTATCTATATTTACTTTGAGTCCACACACCTTAGAAAGTCAAAGTACTATACAGCTTAGAGATGCTGCTCTAATCCCAGATCTCTAGACAGTGACCTGGAAGTAGGTTCCAAAGAGACTGCCAGATTTACAGATCTGTCAGTGTAAATCTGCAGCATGGTTTCTTCCAAACTGATGTAGCTCGTGGGATGAAATAACACTGAATAGGTAACAGGTTCGACCACTTCTTCATCAAGGTTGAGTTTTACTCTCCCTATCTAATATACAAAACTTTCTCCCAAAATAAAGGAGTTACATATTTTACTTCTTTTAACTGGTTGCCTGAGCAGCGATGGATGGAGAATTCTTCCAGCTGTAGCCTCTTCTGAAGCAGGAGGCCTCTCTTCACATTTCCTGGGTCATGCAGGTACTTAACACGGAACCAGTTTTAGCAGTAGTTTCGCAAGAACTTATTTTTTGTTCCCCACCAAACATTAATGAACAGACACTGGCTTTCTAGCTGGTATAACATAGCTTCATCTGATACTGTGGGAGCAGAACTCCTGGCCCAGAAGAAACCTGTGCAAAGAACTAGCAGTGTTTTCTACTGTAGCTATAGGAGACATCAGTTCCCTCTTCTTAAAACCTCAGCCTGCAAAAGTGTTCAGTGCCTACAAATGCTACTGCCCCATCTTCTGGTTGAGCTCCATTCCTGTCAGCTCCAAGGTTATTTCTGTTTGAGTATCAGTTAAGTAAGGAACTCAGTGTGTATGCCAGTGATTCAAATAATCACATTTGATGCAATGAGGTCACTTTCCCCATCAGTGCTGAGTTGGAACTAGCCTTTCATCAAAAGAGGTTTTCATTCAGTAGAGTAATATTAGTGATTACCACCATACTGTCTGTGGTTTACGTATGATAAAGATTACCAGTGCTAGTAACTATCTGATCTTTTGTAAGAGAATTCTGTCCTTCTCTATTAGATGATCAAGTATTTAATCACCCCAGAATCCCATATAGCAATTAAAAAAAGATTGTGTATGACTACAAAGAACTTTGTTCTCATCATTTCCTTCTTTCCCAGTGGACTGTGTGTGCTTTGCTGTCTTTTATCATTCCTTTATCTCCCATCCCTCTTCTCTTTCCTCTTTTCTCACATACAACAGAAATACCATCTACAAACCTACATTCATCTATTAAGCAGTGGTTCCCAGGCAGCATATAAGTGTTCCTTCTTACAGACAAAAGGAACAAAAGTTGATACCTGTGGGTCCTGAGGTTGGTCAAAGAGGGGTTTGTGGGTCTTACAGAAAGCAAGGTGAAAAGGAGAAATGCCCAGTTTCTGCCTGACAGGCATGGTTATGTTAGAATGCAAGTCTTAGTTGATAGGTTCAAGCTATAAATAAGACAGGAGGGGCTTCTGTGCACACTTACTGCCTTTGGACTCTCATCATTATGGGGATTAAAGGAAGTGACAAAGAAAAGAAGAATGCCAAAATCTTAAAAGCTTATACTCATAATTTTTGGAGAGAATTCTTAAAAGAAAAAAAATAGTACAGCACTGTGAACAGTGAGCAAGATTAAAGGTTCAGACCCACCAAAACTACTTTGAGCAGTAAAGACAGACTGCCAGGAAGAATGAAATTTTAAGTGGTCCATTTACTGCTTTACTTACTGGAGGTTGAGGGCACATGAGGGTCAGAGTTGGTACACAACTTTATCTTGCATTTCTTCTAGAGAAGCCAGAAACCTTTCCATAAAAGCTCTTACAATCTAGTTCTTAGTCCAGACCTCTCACTCTCTGAACACCCTCTCAAATGTCAGCAGGCTTATGTGGTAGGAGGCTTAATCAAGGGAAGAAAGACTTTTCTCATTGCAGTGACTGTTTCTGGCACTGCTGATGTAATGTTTTCACCCCAATACGTGCAGCAAGCCCGTTACTACAAAATAGCAAGTGTCCCCTGGATTATGCTTACTGTAGTCACTCTCACTGGGAGTAGGAGGAGGAGGTCAACACGATTCAGGAGGAGCTTACCCCTTTGGAGGACAAGGCACAGAGTGTGGCAACAGTGGATGTTATAGAAAATATCCTTGCCTCTTAATTGCCCTGTGTACTGCAGTATCACACAGCAATATGATATAACAGACTAGGGGCTGAGCAATTTGTCTTTAGTCGGTTTGGAAAATAAAGGTTTCAGCTTTCAGTTGCAAGAGGCAAAGGCACTATGCACAGCAGTACTGAGGAGAGAGGGAACACTGAGTGAGGAGTCCAAATCAACCCTCTCTCTTATTTTAGGTGAGGCAGAGTATGTTGTTTAGTTACACAAGTAGACACCATGTCTGAGCTTTGCAGCAAAGAACCAATTAGACCCCACTGCTGAATGTATACCAGACAATTTTGCACATAATTATCTTCTTGTAAGATTGAGTGGGCTTCGCTGGCATCTTTGGAGTTGCAGTAGATCCACATTAGTTTCATAGACCAGAATTTGAACTCAGGTTTCGCCCTTGCAAATATATTGTATTTTGCACCTTAAGTAGGTAGAAGTGTAAACCTAACCAGCATAGGGCTCCTGAAAATTAGTTTTCATTTTCGATTTGGTGGCGTTTTTTGGAAGGAAAGGATTTTTTTCTGTAAAGTTGCTGAACTGGAGAACAGGAGAGTGTTGCTTGGCAAAATGTTTCTAGACATATTAACTTTTTCTTCCTTTCTTTGTAATAGTTTCTGCCCACAATAAAGTCCTTGAGACCTTCTACAGAAGAGTCCACTTCTGTAAACCTCATAATAGGAAAAGGAATGGATCTTTCTTCTGAGTTTGGCTAGGTCAAGAATGACTAAAAGTCAACAGCGTTGCAAGGTTGTTTCATAACCAGTATGAAATGAGATGGATGATGATCAGTCAAGATGAACATCTGCAAGACAGTAAACACCAGAGTCTGTGGCTGTGGATATGTCTGCACTGCACAATAGGATGCATGAGAGCAATGTCTAAGATGCTATGGTCTCATACAGTTAGATGTGTGACAGTTAAGTACCATACAGAGATATTACTATAGGCTCAGCAAAGTTATATTAGCAGAATCCACACCTGAGCCACCATGACTACGCTGCTTCCAGTTCTGGAGCCACGCAGCTGAGCTCCTCAAGACCGGCTGTCTCTGAATGGCGCTCTCTTGCCTGTGATAAACACGTTCTGAATGGACTACAAGAATCCTTCAGTTAATTAACTCCCAGTGGTTGATATGTATTGGCAACGGATTGTAGAAACAACTTATGCTGCCAAAGATTGCTGAGATAACAATAAACAGTGCAGGGCTACTCATGGATAATACACATGAGCTGCCATGTTTAATTTCAAGAGATGTATTAAATAATGGCTTTATTAATGTTCCTTTTTCACTAACTCACGTGTTCCCAGCTCATTTCCACAAATTCTGTGTTTATTGTACATTCTCTCTGAGAGTGACCAGCTAACAAATCTTCATTCAGAAAGGGAAGAAGAATGGTAAAAGCTCTCCTAATTGAAATTGTGTGATGCAGCGAAGATTACATGCCTCTGGCTATTCCAGTTGCCTGATTGCTTTTAATGATTCACCATTGGTGCTTGATAAAACTCTCCCTCTGAATCTGCAAGTCTCAGGCCAGCCCATTTACCAGTATCATGTTTTTCTCACTTTGTGGGTGGCCTAAGAGATGACTAGCACGGTTTCAAATAGTTTCTCCAAGATAGCTCTTCTGCTTCAGTTTTGAAGAAATAACATTGAATTAAAGTATGAGATAGAAAAGCTAAAAGTAGAACAACTTCATGGCTTCTAAAAATACTAGGGGCCAGGAGCTTAGTCATTGTTAGCCATTGAGGCTACATTTCCTTCTGTAGGGTTTTGTCAGTTCATATTTATCGGAGGGAGCAAGAGGAAACAGAAATATTTCTAGCATCATGTAAAACTCCAAGCTGACTGAAAAAAATGAAACCATTTTCATGAAAATGTGCCCCCCTTGTTTGTTGAATAAGCTCTACATTTTTTCAGTCAGTTGAAATGGATGAACTGTTGGGGCAGGGACTGTTTCTTTCCTCCACATTTGTATAGCACCTCACACAGTGAAGTGCAGTCTGCATCTGGGTCTAACTGCTGCTACCAGAAAAGCTGCAACAAGGTGGAGGTATGCATGGAACCCATTCCACAGCTTCTTTGGAAGGTGCTGCCAATTGGGGGTAAACATAATCATAGAACTGGGGGAAGAGAAGGTCATCGAGTTGGCAGCTTGCTCTGCACAAAATATTTTGCTTTTGCCTTGGCTACTACAAATAAATAACATGTAAAGGCCAGACTTGCAGCAGATGGCCAACAGCTGACTTACAGGAACATTTTCAGCAACCTTCCTTCTTCAGTTAGCAGATCCCTGAATGGTCTTTCACCAGTTAGCCCTGCCTCACTATAAACACATGCTGAGCCCATTCTGTCAGTATAGTTCATCACATTATGCTTGTCCACTGGTGCAAAACTTACTAGCTGCTCATGTTGGATGTACAGCCAAGTTGCATTTTTTTGGAAAAACTCAAAGCAACCAAAATTATAGTAGTGGAGTTTTCTCTCTGTCAGGGCCTAGACCCCAGCTCCTCAGTGACCTCCAGTGTTGTTCTCCATGAAGATCCCTGGAACATCTAATGCAGGGATAGCAGAGAATGATGTTTTGTTGATACTTAGTTTGTGTCTTCTATTTGAAATATTTATCTGTACATGCATATACATTTCAGTACCTCAGATTTTGGCAGAATTTGAGAGTTTTATTTTAATAGTTAGAATTTCTTTTTATCTCTCTTGAGTGAACTTGAATGTCTTGAGTCTCAGTAGGAACTCTCAGTAGGAACTTGTTTTCTCAATTCTTATTTTCTCAAGTTATTTAGATTAGACTTAACATGTAGCATATTTTCCTTTTGCAGGGCACACACATGTTTCAACCGTTTGGATCTTCCACCTTACCCCTCATATTCTATGCTCTATGAAAAGCTGCTGACAGCTGTTGAAGAAACTAGCACCTTTGGACTTGAATAAGGGGGTTCAGGCACTTCTGGTGTTTTTCTGGCTGATGATGTCACCTTTCCTGTCCACCATCATTTGATCTTGGTTTCCCATGTTTTTATTTTTGAAAACAAAAAAAAATCAAGATTGACAAAAGCTGTGCATGAAGAACTGCCGCCCTCTAGGATCTAACCTTCATGCTTTCATCCTGTTTCCAATGGACTGCTAGTCTGTATGCAATAGAAAAACAACTGTCTCAAGGTTTCTGTATATCTCCACATACCTCCATTAATAACAATGAAAATACAAATGCAAGTTACACTACACTTGACCAAATGTTAATAAATGTTTACTTCCACCTACGTTGATTAAAAAATAAAAAAAAACTCATCAAGCATTCCAAGCTTTTATATGCCCACATCTTCTAAACCAATTCACAGCCCATCTTACTTCTTAACTGTTGAATCCAGTACTAGGAGCTGGTCAAATATGTCTTCATCCATCCTTGTTTTCCTTGTATGTATTGTCCATCTGAGAGACACCTATGAGCAAAACTGAAATTTTTATATATGAACTCATGATCCACATCAGTTGCATCAGCTGGAACTGGCCCAGATACATGGTGCAGATAAGACCTTCAAAAACTAAAAAACCAACCTGTAACGCAATGCAAAGCATAACAGCGATTGTTATGATTGTTACTTGCCAGTACTGGAGAGAACTTGCACTTCAGAGATATTGGGAGGGGCATCTCCATTGTAATGTTTACCACACAAGAAGCACAAGGCTGTGCACACTCAAGAAGGATGTCTTATGTAGCATAAAGAACAAGGCTCCCTTACCTTAGTATTGTATATGACAAGGAAAAGGGGAAATAAGAAGAATGTCCTACTCTTATGAATACCCTTGGGTTTTGTTTACCAGATCTTTGTTTTCTGATGTTTAAAATGCTCCTTTCCAAATGAGAAGTCTAGACAATCCCATCCCCTGTGTCAGAAGCCATTTATTTTCTGTCAGGCTGGGCTAATCTATGGTTGCTGGGGACAGTTTTCGGTTCTGTCGTTTTTCTTTTCTTGTTCAGTGCAAATCTCCATAACCTCTAGAGTGGTTGTAGACAGAAGGTTTTAGTCTAGGGTGTGTTAAATGAGAAGCTGCAGTGAATGAGGGTGCTTGTCAGGGATGAAGGGGATTGTAACTCTTTTTGGGTTAAGAATTTGTTGTACGTCCTCTTGGAGTAAGCCCAAAGGCCCTCCAGTCATGTTAGGTACCACTAAAGATCTAGCTCTTATTACTGCAGACATAACCCTCTTCAGTTTGGTGTACTTTGCATTCCAACTCTGAAGCCGGGGAACGAAAGGAAAACAGCGGTAGGCTTGTCTTCGGATGGATTTTGCTGAGGCTGTTACAATCAACCACACTGCTCTGTTTCCTATTTATTAATCTTTGCTGCCCTTGTTTTCCAAGACTAATCTCAGATTGAAAGTGTTTGTCTTAACTGGGAAAAGGAAATATGGAGTATCTTTACTTCTGACACTAAATATGTTAAAGGATGCATGAAATATGAAGTGAGAGACTTGTGAAGGGTGAGTGAAGGTAAGTGAGAAGGTAACATCATAGTGTCTAGCAGCTCACATGAAATACCACACCCCCCTGGGGGCTTGTTACTGGTAGTTTTGTGTTAGCTATGCTTCAGAAAACTGGAAAATCAGGAGATCAGTTCAGTATCTGACACATCTAATTCCCATAAGTTTTCTCTCCAGAGAAAAGAATTGGACCCTGCTTTCCCATGTATTTTTATGGTGGCTATACAGAAACTCATCACACTTAAACTGCATTCTGAGAGTTTTAGATCATTTTCCTGCTTTGATTCTTAAGTCAGTAGGTATTTGAAAGGTGATGGACCCAAAAATATGTTTCTAAGCAGAAATAGTAGCTTTTGTTAATGATATATAAAATATTTGGGATATTTAAATTGCCCCATTCATTCGATTTCTGTGACATTTCAGCTGCTTTTATAGTAATTTACTGTATGGCTTTTACTGAGATTCTATTTTATAGTACATGTTGTTATTCTTATCGAGTACTCTTATTACAGTTGCGTACAGAGGCTGCAGCTACAGGCCAGCTTCTTTGTTCCAGACACCGAAAATTATGCTTATTATTTCCAGAAATGAGCTCTCAGGCATCATTCCACATTATCAGCCTCACTGCACAGTAGAGACGGAAAACTTAACTTTTTTCTGAGTGTGTCTGTCACATGCACATGAATTACATCAGAGCAAGTCACACCAGGAGAGACTGAACAACGAAATCTTCCAACGTATGTAATTTTTGCCTTTTCACCACCAGGCTCCAAAATCCAGTGATTCCTGTATGGTTCCTGTTTTATTCCTGGTGATGTTACAAAGTTACCTGCACTATGTCAAATGTTGGATGTCTTCTAACGATAGAAGAAAAGAAAGAGAAATATCCAACTGGTTGGTCCATGTTTTGCCAAGGAAAATAGTGCATCAAGAGCTGTCTCATTAACATGGTAAAAAAGTAAAAAAAAAAAAAAAAAAAAAAATCCAATCTTTACAATACTGTATAGTTAAATTTTTTAAAATATTTAAAAACTATATTTTATTAAGAAAAAGTGAAACTATTTTTTGTAGCATAATAAAAGATGTTTGTATTTCGGAGACAGCATCAAACCCCACTGATTGAAACAAGGAAGGCTTTCTCCTGAAATTCTTCACGACATGTTCTGGCACTCACCACACACTAAGCTAGATTAGGTGTTACGCATCTCCATGTCCAGCAGATGCCATCTCAAGCACCTTGCACGTTCCTGCTCTGGGAAACATACAGCATAGCCAGCTACTTCCCATCAAAATCCTTGGTCCAAGCTGTCTTTCAAGCGCACAGCCTAGTATTTTTAAAAGGTTGCTTTCTTAGGTGACTGTGATGGCATCAAAATAACAAGGTCGTGCAAATTTCTTTGCAAGTTTTTTTTGGATGTAAAGCCAGGAATAGAGGAAGACAGTTGACTATTTCCATAAAACAAAGGGAAAGAAACTGCCATACTCTGCTTTTCTTGCATTGTGTCATTCCAGTCCTATCACTCTCTCTTCCCAAATGCCCTACCCCAATAGGTTTTCAAACACCGACATCATCTCTAGGATAATCTGGATCAATGCTTCACAGTGCATTTCTCCGTTCATTGCATCATACCATGGGCTGAATCCGGTCCCAGTCTGGAGTGAAGGGGAAGCCATGCATCTAAGTGGCACCGTAATGTTAGAGTAAGTGAGGCAGTGAATGGTGCTAACAGGAGAGAGGGAGGAACCCATCTCCCTTGCCCTGTTATTTAACCTGCCCGTTATGCAATTAATTGGCTTTGTTGTTGCAGTTATGCGAATGCAAGGCATATACCCTTCCTTGTTCACCTTTTGATTCAAATGCTGTTACTCACTCATACAGTCATCTGTGCTCTCCCCAGGTCTGCATTTTCATTTATAAAACACTGACTGTTAATTACAGAATTTCTGGTTTCATTGTTCTCCCATAGGAAAGACTAGTAGATACTCCATAGGGCAGATTTACAGTGAAATAATCAGTTCAGCTCCTTCACCTTAGTTCCCTTTAAACATGGTGGTGGCTAGATTAAGATACGACATCAACATCAATAGATTTTAAAATGCAAGTGAAAAATGGAATAGGCAATCTGACAGCTTTTGTGAATTGCAGTTTTCAATAGGAGCAATGAATATTGGTAATTTGTACATTTGGTTTCAGAGGGCCCGTATCTTTCTCAAAGTAACTGTTGTGATGGTATTAATGGTAGAGGGGAGGGAAAGGGATATTTCTGTTTATGAAGTCCTGTTGCCATACTAGCATTAAGCTGAAGCTATGAGAATGGAAATAGGTATTTTAAATCATCAGTAGGTCTTCCACCTTGAAGTAGTCTCACCGACTGCTCAACCACATAAGCTATGCAGGATTTGATCCAGTACAAACAAACAACTGTACTTTACTGTTAATTGCATCAGGTCTAAACCTTACAAATGCTGCCACTTCAGTCTGCAGTATGTTACATGAGTGTTCAGTTTCAATCATGTGGCTGTGCGTATTCAGAACTTGACTTTTATGTTCTAGGGAGATCCGTGGCTATCACAAGGCAAGAAGTGAGTGATCCAAACTACATCTAACATCTAATGGAGAAATCATGAGTTTTGTACAGGTCTGACACAGAGGACTTTTTTCACCCAGTTTGCTCAAGTGCCCGTGAACTTTTCATTGAACTGTAGCTAAGGTTTGAGTTCGTAGTCTAGTCTGAGAGACAGCCTCTGGGGAGCGGGGGTGTTTGTTGGCTTTGTGTTTTGTCGTTCTAGTTTCACTGTAACAAATAGTTGACATACCTCTAGTTGAAAACAGTAGGGTACTGAATTTGGACATGAAAATCAAATAAAAAATAAGCTAAAATATACACGCACAGAGCACGAGTTAAACTCGTCCTTCGCTATTAATCCTGTGATAGTCTGTGGAATTCCAGAAGGACAAATTTGACTGGAGATTTGTTTAATTTCTGTTGAAACAATAATTACTTGCCCTGTCTCCATAGTAATATTAATAGGGCTTCCCAGTCAAGATTAAACACTTTCAGTCAAATGTAGACCAACAGATCTTTCTACAACAAATGCGGTGCTTTTTTATTATTATTCTTGCTGTACCTCAGTGTTCGTTATTAAGAGAAAAAAATTACTGCAATATACTAAATCTGGGATAGGTTTTCCCATTATCACAAGGTCCAAAAGATTGGATTGTTACTTTCTCTCTAGTGAGTCATGTAGTTCCTTTGTTCTAGTAGAAAAACCGATGCCTGTAGATAGTAGATACTAGGTATAGTAAATATTGTACCATTAGCCAAATTCCCTGCAGCTTCCGATTTATCTAACAGAAATGTCTGTTACGGTTTTTGTTAAAGACTACATAAAGTCAATGGCAGGAAAGGTCCTCATTATTGGACTGATTTTGCTTATATTGACAGAAAAATGTCACATGATACTCAGGCTGTGCTTTCTATTCAACCGTATCACTATAGAGGAATGTCAATAAAATCACTTTGTTATGGCATTGTGTGGACTGTCTATTACAAATAACTTACTTCATAGAGGATGTATTTTACTAGAGTGGTTGGAAACTGGCACTAGTGAAAGTCCACTGATTTAAGGAGTTGCTCTTCCAGGATCTTATCCTTTCTGACCTTTGCATTCACGCCCTTCCACCGCTTTCGTTCAATTTCTTAGGGTACGTGTCTAAAACTTGAGGTTCTCCACATAAGTGTGCATAACCAAAGGCCCCATGCCCTCCTAGACTACGCTAAGTCCAGCCCTGCCTTGAAAACATGCGAGCTTATTCCTCGCTATAGAGAATGTCGGGACAAAAGAGATGCATATACTACTTACGCATACCTCGCTTCTAGGTATAATTACTGCATTATAGGCACGAAATGCAAGTGCAGAGATGATTTCTTAATAGCATATGCTGGGTCTGCATTAAGTGTTGACAGCAAATAAATAGCAAGATGCTCTGGCATTCTCAGTATGTCACACCCATTTTTCTACTGCTCGTCACTGTAATATCTCAGGCATGTTTCATTAGCACATTCCAGGATAGATTAACACGCCTCAGATACACAGTCAGCAGACACCTTGCTGACCATACCTGTTTTCTTACATAAATGCCACCTCATGAGGGATCGTGGCACAATATGAAGGATGGCAAAGCTTAAATATGAGGAGCAGTTTTTATAAGGAAAAATACAAAGCCGTGGAAGACACTCCAACAGAAATGGTAAGCATATCTTGCACAAGACAAATCCATAGCAAATGTGAAACTGTCTGTCTGTGACAACCCTTAAGAGACCTTCTGCAATCAGCACTGCCATTTCGTCATGTGCGGAGGAGCACAGGTCCACAAGCCCGAGGCCAGCGCTGGCTCTCCTTCAGCAGGGACGTTGGTGGTGGCAAGAGTAGCACCCACCCATGCACATGCTCAAGAAATCCAGGTCTCACAGCACAGCCTTTATTCAAAACTCATTTGTGTGACTGTGTATGTGTGTGAGGAGGAAGTGGGGGGACTGGGTATTTGTGATACTAAGCTACATTTCTCTGAATTTTTCCACATATAAAGGAAGGAAAGATCAATATTTACTAAAAAGCAGTGAGATGAGCTGCTGCTCACTAGGGTACATCAGAGGTGTCAGTTTCTGCAGTGGTGGTCTGTTTATGTGGCTGGAACTACTCCTTTTACCAGAACCCGTTCTATGATATATGTTACTGAATTTCTGTTAAAATATAGCGACAGCCCGCCTGACGCCTCCAAACATACATCAGATGTCTTTCTTGGCATGCTAACAAAACTCCATAATACTATAGGATATTACAAATCAATAATAATTCCTTTCCACCCTGTAGTAGCAAAGTCATAGTTTTTTGCTACAATGGACAATAAATCCACTTGTGGCCTGACGTTCATTCTTGTATAAGAGGCCGGACTGGACAATAGCTGTTATTTCTGGAGAACAAAGCTGCAAAAGATCCATTGTGTCTCCTCTAATCACAAATCCTCCTTGAGCTGTAAAGCCCCACTCTTTTATTATTTTTTAATTTTTAATTCTGGTAACCTTCAAGATCAATTTTGCCTGAAAATAGCTTTCATGGATATATCAAAATGAAGAGTGTGTGGCTTTGTTTGGTTAGTTCCTACCCTCTTGGAATTAAGTTTTGAAGAAAAAAAATGATACATTATTCTGTCTGAAACACAAGCCCTGATTCTAACTTATATTAGGCTTTGGTGTAAAGCACATTTATATTGTTTTAACTCTAGTGTAAATGAAGCTCATCCCCACAGTGCTATGTTACAACTCCTTGAGGCTGAATAGAACAGAATTCATTGGAGAACACAAAGACTGCAACTAATGATGTTTTTTCCTGAATTGCTGGCATGTAGGATTTCATATAATTAACTCCTACGGTATGAGAAGATCGTGGAGCTGCAGGGGAAAGTTCTCTGTGTCAATGATAAACAACAGCAATACTAAGGTCACTTGCCTTTCCATCTGTGAAGAGTAATACACTTTAGGGACATACCTTCACCTTTTGAATTTTTCAGTATGAAAATAAAAGACTGGTTTGGGTTATTTTCTTTCCCAGTTACAAAATTAGTCAGTTGTAAGAAAAAAAATGCTGTAAATACTCTGTGGTGTGACACTGAAAATCTGTTCAGTCAGTTTCAAAATGGACCACAGACATTAGTTGAAGCGCTATTGCTGGGTGTGATTTCCTAATGCTGGTTTTTCCAGAATCGAAACAGCATACAAAAATAAATGGCACATGCTCCTATTTTTCTGTTTTCAGCACTTAGTATGCTTCAGTCTGTAGACAAAGTAGTATAGGTACCTAACCAGTCTGCCACATGGAGTCATTGTATTTAGAGAACAGCTTTTCAGGAATGCAGCTGGGGCAGCACTGGAATCTGCTTAGGAACTTTGCTACAAGCTGTGATTTGACTTCAATACCTCTTAGGTATGTTTTAGGATCAGATCTGATCAGTGGCTTTTTAAAAATGGCTGAAATTAGTAATACAGATTACTGTATAAGATTATACTTACAGTGTGTGAGGATATGTTTACTGACAGCTTTGGCAATTCAATATAAACTTCCCTGCTTTTGGCATGTAAGTTAACAGCTTTAGTGATTTGTGTGTTACTTAATAGTACTGGGACCTTAAGAGTTTAACCCCTACTACTATGGTATGTAAAGCATACAGCACTGCTTTTGAACATCATAATTGTGCTTCAACTACATATTTCAGTCCTCTTAATGAGCAAACCAAAACAGGGTATCTTTATGCTCTGGACACAGACATAAAATAAGTAGCGATGCACCCTGGATTTTGTAAAATGTAGCCTACCTGATTTGTGAAAGTTGAATCAGTCTTTGAGACTGCCTTGGCACTGCAGAGAAGCTGTGAAAGTGATCTGAGGAGCACCCAAAAGAATGCATGAGGACCCACGCAATGAGGTGTTTGCCAACTCATAAATTGTTATTATAATATATGTAAACCTCATATTCAAATGGAAATTTCTGCAAAATATGAACCTGTGAAAGTATTTGGAAAGGTTACTCTTGGATTCTCCAGGCACAAGTTTACTCATCTGTCCTGGAAACGATGAAATCAAACGCTATGAGCAAAAAAGAGGCATACATATTATTGGCACATGAGCAGCAGTTTATGCTAAATCTCTCACAAATGTAACAAAGCTGGCACTAACGATGCCTAGTGCTGCCACTTAGTGGAGCTGTTCTTTCCTTCCTTAAATTGGAGAAGTGAAGATTTTTTTGGTTGTAGCTAGCGAGAAACCTCAGTTTGTACAGAAGTGTAGCATGGGACCGTTTTTCAGTGGTGCTGGGTACTTGGAGCTCTTGTGTAAGTGCCTTTATGTGATGACAAGAAGCATTTGAGGAATACAGAAACGATGCACCTCAGGTGAGGAATGTGTACTCTTCTTTTCCTGCTGCCTCGTATATAAAATAATCACATCAAGAAATAAGTAGTTCATCAATGCAAAAAAGACAGCTTCATATGGCACTTAAGCAGCCTGCAGAACTTCCAGCCACAGAAGATCATATTTTTCTACCATTATGGAAGTTCAAAGGAAGAATTTAGCACCTGAAAAACAATCTTAAGTTATGTGTGCTGAGCTACGGATGGGTAGATTTCATATTTCTGTTATAAATGGACCGTGATGATTATTTAGGGTAACTCTTCCATCATGTACAAGTTGCCTGAATACATTCATATTGGGAAGAGGAATGTCCTGTGAAGATGAAGCTAGTCAGACTGATATAACTGAGCAAAGCTTATGTCCCTGTGCAACAGGTTTGATCCACCTCTTCAGGGCAGAATTGAAATCGCTCTTTCACTTGAGCGCATGCAGACATAAATTGAAAAGGACATTCTTTTAAACAAGAATATCTGCGGTAGTGTCTTCCACCTCACCTCCTGCTTCTTAGCTTGCAGGCCAAACACAGCTCATAAGAATGAATTCCTTGGATGCTACTGGCAGAAAAGAAAAAAAATACAAAACCACATATTGAAGTATAAAATAGTTAATGGCATCTGTACAAGCAGAAATCAATGTTATGCCATCTGAGTGCAATTGAGCATACAACAGCTAATAATATTTCAGTGACTGAAGCCAAATATCCAAACAACAGAAAAAAAGCATATATATTTTTTCAGTAGGTAATGTATGACGGTAACCAGCCTAGATATGTCTGTTAGCTTATCTCTAAATAAATAAAGCACTGTTCATATCCGCATATGTTCCTCCCTGTGTGGATAGCACATGTAAGCTTATGCTGCAAGTATTTATGGCTAAGATCACTGCTGGGTTCATACGCAGGGGAGTCATAAAACTTATGTTTATTCTTTCTACAGGGAAAATTGAAATTAATACAGCATATATCAGCTCCATAATATTCTGGTACAATAGAGCAACTCATAGTCTGTGCTGCCGCTAGTGCATAGTAAAGTGGAAAAGATTTTATTTCAGTCAGTTTTCAAGACAGTAAAGCACAATTTTTCTTTTTCTCATTGTCTTCCTATTCTGTGGGTAATTCTTTTGACGAATGCAACAAATCCATCTTCCCTTATATTAAGACACTGAACTTCTGATGTCTTTGGTGGTATTATCTACCCTATGGAAGAAAAATAGATAAACTTACATACTATATGGAATAAAAGTCCTTCCAGACAGTAAGAAGCAATATACTCAAAAGTCTCCTTAAGTTAGATAAAAATACATCTTAAAATTATCTGAATAAAATAACCATATGTGGAAAAAATGTAAGCCCTTGTTTTGTGTAATACAGAACCAACTGCTAGATTTTTAAAGGCATTTAAGAATCTAAAACTTACAATTTATTTAAAAATATGGCAGGAGAACTTTAAATATCCCAAAGTATTTTGCAGAAGGTCTGTTCATATTCCAGAACCAGTAATTGCACTCCTTTCCATAAATTTTTTGCAGGTCCCTCCCCTAGGAAAATGTGATCGTGAAAGTAAGTAAAGTAGAAAATTTCACAAGAATTAACTGTCTGGAACCTTCATTTAGGATTAACAGGCTTTTAAGGTACGATCTATTTTTCAGGCAACAATCTTTTCTCTGTAGTAAATGCCTCTGATACATACTTTCAGATGTAACAATTTCTTAACCCTTGTTTAATCCAAATTTTATTGTTCAGCAGTAACAGTCTGGCCCTGCTACAGCATAAACAACGCTCTGAGGGGAAAGCACATTGATACTGTTAAGTCTTGAACTGTCCATTATTCTATATACTGGTTCTGGAATTTATTCCTAAACTATTTATTTCTGCAAATTGGATTTGGTGTTGAGTGAACGAGGGAATTCCAGAAAAATGCCTTGTCGACAATTGTACTCCCATCGCTGATCAATGACCAGCGATGGTCATTTGGGCCGAATCGCTGAATCCTTTCCTCTGCGTTGGCCTGTTTCCTCATTAGTCTCTTCTCCCTCGTGCTCGGGATCTTGGCAGGCAGTGGCAGAGAGATTCTGTGCCCTTAATGGAGACAAATGCCGCAGCACTGCCTCGATAAATGACTGCCATGCAGAACAGGTCCCTTAAACGTGCACATCAAGCAAGCCAGACAGTGACGAGCTTGTGAAGTGAGAGGAGTACAGCCCTTTCTCAATCCATGAGACAGTTTCCACCGGCCTGGACAAACGGGTGTCTGGGAGGCAGTTCCTACACACCTCATAAAACCACTTGGAGCTCAGGCATGCATGGAGGAGGGGAGCCGAGCTGCGGGAAAGGCTTAATTGGAGCTTGTGCCTTAGACACCCACAGAGGCCATGTTTTCATTAGGTGGGCTCAGGTGTACCTGTCCCCTCCAGAGCTGCCACTGCCCAAAAAGAGAACAAAAGTTCTTCGCCTTCCTTCAGCCTTGCACCCCCGTGTCCCCACTAGGGGCCTGAGCCCTCTTTCCCCACAGGGGCATGCCCTTCAGGACCAGCTTTTGCGGTTTCACCTCCGGCTTCGCCCTTCAGACGTTGCCGCTCCCTCAGGGCGCACCTGAGCGCCCACGAAGTGAGTTGCTGGGTCGCGCAGGCACGAAGACAAGCCCGAACGGCGGTGCCTCGCCACGTGTAACGTGTTGTCACACGTCGCTCAGATATTCCTCTCGCCTTTATTAGTATTTAAACCCCGTCACTTCGCGGGAAGAGGGTCCCCCGCCCGCCCCTCGCGCCCGAGGGCCGCCAGCAGGTGGCGCTGCCCAACCGTCCCTCCGGGCGCCGCGCGGCGCCCCGCCCCCCGCTGCCCGCCCTGCCACCAAGGTGAGGCGTTAACGGGCGGGGCGCCGCGCGGCGCCCCGCCCCCCCGTCCCTTCGGCGCGGCGCGTGCTGCCCAACCGCCTTCCTCGAGCAGCGGCCGCGGCTGGCAGCTCGCCCCGGAGCCTGAGGGGAGCCCGGCCCGGCGGAGAGGCAGACCGAGGAAGGAAGGAAGGAAGGAAGGAGGGAGGGAGGAGGAGGAGGAGGAGGAGGAGGAGGAGGCGTCGTCCCCCCTGCTGAGGGAGAAGCCCCGCACCATGAGCCCCGAGGAGAAGCCGCCACCCAGCCGCTGCCGCGATGACCGGCCGCCGCCACCGCCGCTGCCACCTCAGCCCGCTCCCGGCCGAGGCCGGCGGCGAGGCGGCTTCCTGACGGAGATCCGCACGCCCATCCGCACCGAGCCCTTCCAGGAGCGGTACAGCCTCATCCCCGGCAAGGAGCTCGGCAGGTGAGCGCGCTGCGGGAGGCGTAAGGGCGGGGGGCGGCTGGCGCTGCCGCCCCGTCCCCGGGCTGCGAGTGTTCCCGCGGAGGTGGCGGAGGGAGGAGTCGTCCCGGGTCCCCCCCGGCCACCCCGCCGGCTCGACTCGCCCGAAGCGCCGAGCGCAGGGCATGTGCCCGTGGCGGAGCCTGCCGCTCGGCGGCCGGGGCGGCTCGGGGGGTATCGGTGCCTTCGCGCTGCTCTGCGTCTCCTCTCTCGCTGCCCGCCTCAGCGCGCTGCCGGCAGGCAGGCAGGTACCAGGCGTTTTCGCCTGCTGCCCCTTCCTCTGCTGCCCCGTTTGAGGAGAAGTAGATGATGGTGGGAGCGGGGAGCGAAGGGGACCACTGCCCTGTCAGAGCTAGAGCCGCCTTTAGTGGCATCCTTTGCTGGCCTCGCCCTGCCGTGGCTCAGCTCCGAGGACGTGCCCATGGCACTGGCCGGGCAGTGTTTGGCTTGGCTGGAAGGGGTGCTGGGAGGCAGCTGTTAGCGCCGCTGTACCCCAGCTGCTGGCCGCGGCTGGTTGTCCCTCCTTCTAGCGAAGAAGTCATCCTCAGCCCTGTGAAGCTGGCTGGGAAGATACTGCGCTCTTCCTTGGGAGCCGGTGTGGAGCAGAGAGTATTGCTCTAGATTTCCATTGGAGATGGGAAACCTGCCCGGTTTTTTTGTTGTTTGTTTTTTTTTTTTTCCTTGAGCTTTGTAACTTGTGACATGAGGAAAAACAAGTCTAGAGGAGACTAGTTTGTGGTAGCATATGCTTGAGAATAATCTAATGGTGAAACTTTTCAAAGAATTAAAAGGCTGGTTAAAAAACTTGGTTTTGAAAGCGACTCCACATGTAAGGTTTAATCACTGTATAATTTCAACACCTGACTGATAGCAAGCAAGGTTTGAGGCAGAAAGTCTCATTTTAAAAGGTTTTTGCATCTCAGGAACTATATATATGGAATTTCAGCACCACTAAACCAATATTTTTGTCTGAAATTGTCACTTATGAAAAGAATGAGGGTATTCTTACTCACAGTCACATGTGCTTTTAGCT
Source organism: Pelecanus crispus (assembly GCF_030463565.1). Taxonomy (NCBI): domain Eukaryota; kingdom Metazoa; phylum Chordata; class Aves; order Pelecaniformes; family Pelecanidae; genus Pelecanus; species Pelecanus crispus. The sequence continues at coordinate 59,861,568 of NC_134644.1, forward strand.
AAAGAGTATTCAGATAAAAAAGATTAGATGAAATACCACAGGATACACGGCAAGATACATTCCTTAACGTATATTCTTTTGCAAGTTATGCTAGCTGGGTAGCTCAGTTCATACAAAAACAATCCCTTTGGAGCTGAAGAGGAAAGAGGAGTTTCAAAGCAAACGTAGCTGCTGTAAGTACCTCTAACAAACTTTTAGGTTGTCTAGGTGTCAGCTTAATGCTCACTTAGTAACTCTGATGTACTAATAGAAGAATACCTGTTTAAGCATAGCGGCCTAAAGCATTCACATGGGAAGCAGGTGGGAGAAACATCCCATAAAGTGAGAAAGCTTTTTTAGCATGATGTGACCACAATGTCCAGAGGCTGGAAACTGAAGGTAAGTGTAGGCTATGAAACAGCCTAAACTCTAAGCAACAGTCAAGAAGATGTAGGAACAGTGTAGCACAGGATGTCTTGGTATCACTGCTGCTCTGGGTTTTTTACTTGAAGATCAGATGACTTTTCAGAAAATATTTTGCAGTTGTGCCATGGAGTGAGAGCTTCTCTTAGAGCTGGGTGATATTTATTGGCGTAATCGGAAAACAGGCTAGATGAAGCTTCCTTTTGGCACACAAAAGTACAACTGAAACGATTAATGTTACACTATGAACAAGAATTAAGCACTACAGCAAATCTTAGTCTGCAGTTTAAACAAGTAAATCTCAGCATGGCTTTTTGTATGGAGTAATTTTTGACCAGAACTACATTTAAAGATGACCTTTGCATGAAGGTTGTGATTTTGCACTTATAGTTATGTTAAAATGAGTTCTAAGTGTTTGTCAAATTATGTGCAACAGTTGCACATAATTTGGTTCAGACTACCTTTTTGTCTCCTCAACTTCACAAATGTTTTCACTGTCTTCTCTCTTAGAATATAGAAACCTATGCATTTGAATGTGTGTGCTTGGGTTTTTATTCAACAATGTTGAATGCTTTTTTTACTACATTTTGATTAAAAAAAGTGGATACTTCAGCCATTAAAAACAATTTTTTGGTAACTCATTGTGATAAAGCATAGGTGGTAAATGGAAAGTCTCTCTGCCACTCATAACTGTCTGTAATTTTATGGATAATGTATACTTAGCAGAAATTGTTTCACTTTCATCTGTTCATAAAGTGTGTAAGTCTGTACTTATGGGTAGAGTTTATCTTTACAAAGGACTTGGTCAAATTAGCACCCAGGTATGACAGGTTTCTGTCTCAGATGAAAAGCAGTCCTTGTGCACACAACAGTCTATTTTAATTCTAAGTTGGTAGCTGAATTTGCTAATGAAAAATGTTTATACACTCTGTATTCATCCATCCTACTTCCCAGCATGAGGGAAACAATTTAAAAGCTGAACTTTAGATAGAGGTTTTGACAACAACAATATTTGTATAAATTGAGTTTAAAACTGACAGCAGGGAGAGAAAAGAAAGCAGATTTAGCACTGTTGCTGAGAGTAAGGCTGCTGTATGAACTCAGCAGGTTTGTGTGCTCTTTGGCCCCCGATCGACTCAGTCAACACAAATATGTTGAACTTACCATGGCACTTGGGGCCTCTGTTCTCTGTTCCCTTGTCACCTATGTGTGGAGGAAGGAATATGGGAAAATGTTGAGGTGGTGTAGTTCTAGCAACGCAGGGAAGGGAGGTAGTGGGGCTGCTGGCCCCTGGTGGCATGTTACAGGTGAAAGTCCTGGGGAAATATTGCTGAAAGTCATAGATGAGCCTGGGAGGAACCTGGTCACAATGTCACTGGAGGGACTTGGGAGCAAAGCCATAGGAAATCAGGCTTCATTAGTTCCGCTCACGGGGAAAAAAAATGCTTTGAGAATGCAAAGATTATGTGCTTCAAAAGGCTGCTGCCTCATTCAGTAGCTGAACAGGTATTTGCAAGTCTATTGAAATACAGCTGCTAGGAAAACCAGGTTAACTTAGGAAAAATACCAAAAACTTGGTTATAATGGCTATTCTGGAAAGGAAATTATTTTAAGTTGCTGAAGATCACATGGAAATGGCAGGGTTTTTAATGAAATGTTTTAATAAATGAAATTTTGGGCTAGTCTTCACAGCCTTATTCGTTTTACTCTCTCAAAATCAGTATGGTCTCACACAAGTCTTTGTATGTGTGATGTTTAAAATCAAACTTACCTCTGATGGATGTTTTAAGGGTGCTACTTCTCGTGAACTCACTCAGGTGTGTTTTCAGATGGCGCTACCTTGAGTTAGATTACTTTGAAGTAGTGTAACCTTTGCTGAGGACAAGACACCAATTGCTTAACTCTTCTTCCCCTAACCATCTGTGCTTAAGCCATAATTGTACTGTAAAATGGGGAACAATATATTTTGTATTACCTAGAGCTTCTTTAAAGAGTCTAGTGTAATTGTATTTAGTTGCTTTGCTCTTTTTCCTCAACAAAAAACTCCTAACTAATTGCATACAAAATATTACTAGACTCTTAGTGAATTCTTCAGCTCACCAATGGAGTATTGCACTTTTTTTTTAACATAAAACAAGCTATGTACATATTGGGAATCATCATTTGTGTACAGAAAATAATACTCCTGTTGCTAGGGCTGGGTTGGAGTAAAGCATAAGTGACTGGCCTTGCTTTCTTCTCACTTGAAGGTAAGTCACCTTAAATGATTGCTCTAAAATAAGCAGTCTTCTGCTAGCGAAATGTATGCAGTGCATACATGTAAATGTAAGTCAAGTGCAATTCAGTTGATTCTCCTCACTCCCAGTTTTTTGTTAAAGCAGACAAGCTCATTCTCCACCCAGAGCTAAGAATAACAAGTATTTTAATCATCTGAGGAGCGTGAACAGAATAAGGAAATATTCTTTATTTCTGACTAGTGACCTGGCTGTAGTTTCATGTGCAGATAACCCATGTCTTGAATTCCTCCCCGCCCCCCCCCCCCCCCCCCCCACCCCGGCATGAACTTGCTTATTCTCAGGTAGCTTTCAGTAATGTGCATCTTAGTGGTACGTGACTCTTGTACAATTTTGTGTGTCAGTAAGAATGTATATACTATCACACTTCTGTCCTCAGCTGCTCTCTGCAGTGGCACGGCTAGGGTGAAACAGTTGTGGAACTAAGTGAAAGTGGAAAAGAGGTGAAAATGAAGAGTTGCAAGTAGTTGGTTCTACCTTTTGAGAACAAATTTATGTGAGTAAATTATTCATGAACATCATGGAATCCACATACCTTGCTGTTTGGAAATAAAAAATTTTAGGGGAAAAAACCCACACTTTAGAAAAATTGTTTGATATGAGTTACTTAACAAATTGTATATAGTTTTGTGGATCTCAGAAAAGTTTTCTGCACTTTAGAAAAAGCAAATACCTTCACAGGAATTGCTCTTATTCCTGCATTTGTAACAGTGACAGGGGTTTATAGGTCACTTTAAAAATAATTATTAAAGTAAGCTTAGTTCTCTGTTCTGAGCCTATGACCACCAAAATTAACTGGTGTGACATAAACGTTCCTGCTTATCTGATCTGACATTTGACTTGTGAGTTGAGGTTTTTGCTTTAAGCCATAATGTATGCCAGATGAAACAACGCTAATTCTGTTGGCAGTCTGAAAAGATGACATTGAGCTACTTTGTAATCAGATATGATTTATCTTAAATCATAATTCTTGAATGAGACTCTTGTGAGGACTGAGAACTACTTCTAGTTTTCTATTCATATCTCCCTTCAAAGCATTTTTGTTTGTGGTTGGATGACTGGTAGTCAGTTTTTAACTTTGGAAATGCACATTGTTTCCTCTCAAAATTGTTCTTCGATGCAATGTTCTCACTGCCAGCTCTTCTCAATATAGCTGAACTAGCAATGCTCTGACCTGATACTATTTTCACTATTTAATAGATTTTTTTTTTTTAATAAGGAGTTCTGAAAAGCAGGGTTTTAAGAAAAGCAAAGATGAAGCTTCATGGAATGTGTACTTTATGGGAAAGCTTGTTTATATCTGTCTTTATCTACCATTCTGTCTCTACCAAAAAGAAATTCTTTTATCTTTTGGTTTAACCATACTGTGGACGGTATCTTTGGATCTTAGCTCTGAAATTGTCTCAGGCATGAATGTAGGTTGCTGCACAGTAATTAGTTCTCTTAGCTATAAACATCAGGTTTGTCAAGATTGATCTTTCTTGGGATTGTATTAAGAAAAGATGAGTTCTGCAGACTGTAGTTATAATAGCTCTAATTGTAGGTATGTCCATAAAGAATCCGGGAAGAATTCTTGGTCTTAAACAACTAAGAACTAGTATTTGTCAGCCAGCTGAACTCCCGTGTAACCTGTCCTTTTAATTACATGACCTATCAGGCTTCTGGCCAGCTCAGCTAAACAGGACATGTGTGGCCACACACAGTGGTGGCTCTTGCTGTTTCTTCCTGGCCCCTGAGTGCTGTCTTATTTCCATAGTGACTATGTGTGATGAATTGGCAACATTGGTACTCATTAGGCTAATTAACTTGCTTCCAGATAGATTTTGTATGTAATGCAAGACAACACTGTGCTTCTTGAAAGCTGTACTACAGAGATTTCAAACTTTTCTAAACTACTTTCTCTAGGTCCTTCACTGGCACAAGAATTAAAAGCTTTTGACTCTGCACTACAGTGACATTCAACCAGAAGAAAACTGTGCATTCAGAGACTGTTTAAGAAAAATAGACAAGGCTGAACCCAGGGGTCTAGGTTTTTGGTACAAAGGCTTAGCATCTACCAGGTATTAAAATAACTTGCTGTTAAACGGCTTATCTGTTAGTCTCTTGAGTTGTCTGTTGGGTTTTTTCTTATCAGCATAGTCGCTATTTTTTTTTTTTCCTGTGCTGGTTTTTTTTTTGGTGCTAAAAACTTCAGCAAGAATTTTAACACTTTGGATAAGTGCATAGATTTATATTGTACATGACTCATACAGATGCATGTCTTCATTTGGAATAACTTAAAATCCTTTCCACTGGCTACATAAGGAAGGTTGCTCTCAGTTGTGGTTAGATTGCAATACTGGAGGGATGTTTATACTTGTAGTTTCAACACTAATGTCACAAACTTCCTGGAAATCTACCTAAAAGAAACAGTGTCCTTGCAGTATTTTTGGGATCAGGAGCATCATTAGTGCATTCCTATGTTTCCTGATGAGTGCTCTCTATTATACACATTTGTTATTTCTTCCAGCATGGTTTTTGATAGATGTGTACCAGGCACCTAGCAGGTTGTTAGGCTTTATTTGAGGTTTTACGTGTCTGTTCCTCCTGTGGTGGTCTGTGGTAACTCTATAGCGATTAACTCATTTTATAGTGATCTTTTGACCACACCTTCCTAGTGCTACAATCGTATAATTATTTTCATGCATTTGCAAAGCAAAATTTGTCTTAACATATATATTAGTAATTAAGAACTTTCTCCCCAAAAAACTGGATTCAAGGCATTGAAAGCATATTCTTATTGTTTGTCTACCTTTACAGCCATCTGGGCTGTGCTCTGATCTAGTCTTAATACCTATTGTGCTGTAGATAATATGTGCTTATGCAAAATACTACTCCTAGAGGAATAACTGTGGCTGTATCAGTGGTTAGAAGTCAGATTATTTTAGTGAGATTGCCTAGCAAATACCCGCTTTGCGGGTGCTTATTTGACTTAATTCATTTAGACTGGATAATTTTGAAACAAATGCCTATTAAAAGTAAGCTGACCGCAAGTTCTTTTAGCAGTTACATTTCATGGAAATGTAAGTGTGGCAATAGGTTAGGAGCTGTGAGAGTGAAAACTTTGACATGAGCTGAATTAGTTAATTCTGTGAACTTCAGCTTGGAGGTAGGAGAGGCAAAACCCATGTAATTGTATTCCAAACCAGATGAGGACTCTTATTTTGGTTTCAGCAACCCTACAACAAGTCAAGAACTTAAATAAGAAGAACCTAAATAAAGATTTCCCAAGCTATTCCTGCAGCTTTGTAAGAAAAATTTTACATATAAATAAAAAAGATTGTTTTCATGAATATTATACCTGTATGATAAGAACTAAAAAAAGATTGCTATACTTCAAAGTATGAGAATTCATCGCTGCATTAGATGACAGATATTAATAGACCTTTTCAGGCTAAAAATCCGTACTGTATGAATGGAACAGAGTGGAGCAGGTGGCATGGGACTCTATTGCAAGGAAGTTCAGAGCAGACACTTCGGTCCAAAATACTGTGGGGAAAGTCTTCTGATGTAAGTGCTGCAGTGTGGTTTTAGCTAGCCTGCTGGCTTGGTGTAACTTACCAGTTGTATGTTTTGTCAGAAATGATGCTCATTAATGTGGGTTAAGCACTGTGTTCAGTTCTGCTCAGTGTGTGGTTGTATTTGCATTATCATTGTCGCAAAAATGTTGTTAGAAAGCTTGATGTTGGCTGAGCTGCTTAATTTTTTTTAAATGATCCATGTTCCTTACTTATACAGTGAGACTAAGAATAAGGGATTTTGAGAACTGTTAAACAGCAAAAAATTCTGGCTGTTATCATTTGAGACATACTATGGTGAAAATACAAAGTGCCATCTTTGAAAATGCAGAGCAGAGTCTGGATATTGCATGGCAAATGGAGCACAATTTTGAGCAGTTACTCAGTAAGAGTGCTGGTTGCTGCTGCCTTGAATATGGTGGGATACTTTAGAAAAGAATAGCTGGACAATTACCTAGGTTATTGTTACGTAGTCACAGAGAGCGTAAATTGCCTGTACGCTTTGGTTTCTGCCAGCTTTTTTAATGAAAGGTTTGAGGATACCTTAATCTTGCAAACTAGCACAGCTTGTTTATTCTGTATTTTTGAAATCCATGTTCCTTGAATTGATAGGGGTTTTTAAGCCCTTATTTTTAATGGAGGTTAAATTACATTCTGGCTTGTGATGTTCCTGACTTAAGTGTAGAGATTATTGCTCAGCAAGGTATCCTTCTAAATTTAGAACATATTTTAAATGTATTCATTAATAGTGATTTAGTTCAAGTTTCCTGTAATGTTAATCTGTAAGGGCCATACTAATGTTGTCACTAAGGGACTTAATTTTAACTTAAAATTCTTCTTTCATTTCAGAGGAAAATTTGCAGTAGTGAAGAAGTGTATCCAGAAAGACAGTGAAAGAGAGTTTGCAGCAAAATTCATGAGAAAAAGAAGAAAGGGCCAAGACTGTCGGATGGAAATAATCCATGAAATTGCAGTCCTTGAGCTGGCACAATGCAACCTTTGGGTCATTAACTTGCATGAAGTTTATGAAACTGCAACAGAGATGATTTTAGTCCTGGAATAGTAAGTACTGGTAATAATTCCTGAATAACCTTCTGCAGTATTTGCTTAAAACTAGTCATGTAAAAATACTGTGTGTCAATATGAATAATGTGAAAAGATTTTATTGCTTGCTTGTTACACTTGCTTGAGTTCAAAAAGAATTACTAAGAAAATCAGTATTACAAGAAGTTATGTGCAGTCTTGTAACTACTGCAGATTATAATAAACTTTTCCAATTATGTAGTATCTTTCAAAGCTGAACTATAATTTGTGTAGTTAAAAAAACTCTTTAGTGAAATATGAACTGTGTACACTCCCTGCTTGTAAAAGAGGAGGAGGAAAGAAGCAATGAGTATCTGTTCAAAAACTGAAGTTTATTTCCTTGACAGTGACAAAGATGGGCTGAAATCTGTTGGGGTTTTTTTACCAGTTACGAAAAAGGTATTGAAAGCAATGTCATTGTTACAAAGAAACTATCAAAACCCCCTATGATCTACAATGAAAAGCTCTCTAAATCATTATCTTTTGGGGGAAGGAAAAGTGAAAGAGGATTCAGATCTAGGATAGTTTCTTTGAAATGACATTTAACTTGTGACTCTACATTTGTCTGTGTGTTGTTAACCCCCCTTGAGTTTGTCCAGACGGGAGCTTTTGCAGCTGTTGTGACTGTTCATCTAATACTCCAGTGGCTTAGATATTTGATGTCTAGGTTCCAAGAGGCAGCTAAATGTTTGTTGCTATTGAACTCTGTTCCTGTTCAAGCTCTATGGATTTTAAATAATTAGGAGAGGAACAGTGAGGCTTGATAGTTCAGAAGTAACTTAACCCATCTGCTAAGATAAATCTAGTTTGTACAGTTCTTTTCTTCCTTCATAACAGAAATGAATGGTGAGAAATCTTGTGTCCCAATCTGATCTTGTTTAGAAGTCAAAAGAAACTGTATCTTTAAAGTTCAGTAAAATGGAATGAGACCATGTCTGCTAAGACAAACTTCCTTCTAGAATACATTTTTTCAGCTTCACTGTGCCCTTATGGAATTCATGATTTATGAAATATTCAAGTATCTGTTACAATGCAAAAGTGTGACAGAGCTTCTAGAGTTTTAATTGCTGTTATTGAAGACTCATATGCTTTAATCACTAGCAGCACAGATCTAACTAGAATACAGTCTAAATTTCTGGATCCCACAGGGATATAACACGAGTGATAGAAACCAAAACTTGATATAAGCAATGGGGTTTGTGATAATTTTAATGCAAAATTTCTAGTTTTCTCTTAGAACTCAGTTCTCTTACAACTGCAAAACATTTTTAATCCAAGGTATTAACTAGGTTGTTCAGTAGTCACCAGGCTGTTCAGTAATTAGCAACATTATTTTTTTTATATGCATCAGTCATACCTTGTTTCAGATAAATAGCTGTGCGTTAGAGTTGTAAATTACAAAAACAGTCTTTCCCTGACTTCAGCAACTCTGTCTGCATGCTTCTTTAATGTCAGCATGTTCCAGAGACGTGTTGCAACAAAACGGGTATGAATGTTACAAATTTCTGACATTCTGTATGCAGAGGATTAAAGAACTTATCTAGACTGCAAGCTTCTCTGGGGCATTCCAGTTTCTATTAAGCTTGATAGTCTGTGTGGCAGATCTTTATCTTGGGAAGGCGGAAAAACAAATACTTAATTGTTGGCCACTAACTTCAGCAGATAAAGTTTTAAAGTTTCTTGTCTTGATGTTGAATCTGTCATAAGGGGAGGGGGGCAACTAGACCTTTGCCTTCATGAAGAGAAATACTAATGTCACATGGAGTGTTGTCTTTCAAGCAGTATCCGTTTTTGACTGAAAACAAACTTAAAATTGGCCACTAACTGTTAATATTAAGTTCGGAACAATGGGAAGCAATGAGGCATTACAGTGTTGGCTTCAGCTGTAGGATAGCAAACTGGTGGCTGTCTGCATCCACCCTGACAACAGTTTCTGACTTTTCTTTGTTGGCATGAGACTTCAAACAGAGGATTTAAGTAGGAGTTGAGGGGGTAAGTAAGTCTGAAGGGGTAGTATGTAAAGCCTGGAATTCATCTGTGGGTCAGTTGTGTTTCTATACATGACTTTTTCCAATTTCTTTTGAAAGAGAGCAACAGAGCATCTGATGCTTAAGAACTGGCATTTTTTATGTGTTCCTCACCATATGTTTACACATCTATGGAAGGGATAGATAGTGGGTCGGATATTAAAGAAACCTGGATGTGTAACTTCAAAATCTAAGCTGTTAAGTGTTTTTCTGTGAAGAGCTTCTGAACTGAGTAATTACCTGCCAGGGTCTTATGTAGATATAGTAGACTTTTGTTATGGTTACTTTAAAAAAGAAAGTTGTTTTTATCATCTTGAAGACATGGTCAGGGTTTATTTGATGTACTGGATGAAGTGGTTTTTTCACCTATAGTTATTTGGACCTGGATAATGTTACTACTTATATTGTCTTGGATGTTACTTATTGTCCTACTTACTGGAGGTGTGACTGGTTAAAGTAGGAGTCTGCTGGCAGGAAACAATTCATTTGGCATGGGATTCAACAGACAGAACATGTAGCAAAACCACTGTAATCAGAAATAACTGTGTTGTTCCAATGCTTGCATCTTGTCTATAAGAGGAATTAACAAAGTTGTTCTAGATGGCAGTCTCAAATCAAGACAGGAGCTCTTCAGAAAGTTTTAGGGGACAACTTCTCAAATGGTGTTAGTGACCTTTTGTTTGTGTTTCATTCAGTTCTTGGACTGCCTGATCAGAAAGGTTAAGGCAAAAAAAAAAAAAAAGTTGCATTTGTCTGAGAACCAAGAACTTAAAAGAACAGTATCTACAACTTAATGCATTTGGATGCTTCTCTTCCCATATGTCCTCTCATCAGATATGGATTTACAGTTTTCTCAGTCTTTGGGGACATTGGTATGTTACAGTAGCCTTACACTGGAAAAATCCTCGGTAAATTCACTTGCTTGCTTACTACCTAATAGTATGCCTAGCCAAGGAAAGGGGGGTATGAGTGTCAACAGTAGTGAATGTGAACTTTGCTGATAGTGTTACAACCACCTTGGTGTGATCTTCTTCTAATATAAGCTCTGTGTACAGAAAGCAGATGAGTTTCCATTTATCTTCCAAAGATAACCCTTTCAAGAAGGGCATTTGACAGAGCACAAGATTCAGGAAGTAAATTTTTGGCCCTTGCAGACTGTATATGGTCTCACTCGGCATTTGAAATTAAGTGTATTCTAGGAATTTGTTATCTACATATCTATACTCTGAGGATTTGTACTTCTGAGTCTTTCAGAAGACTATTTTAATGTCTGATCCATTAAAGCTGGGGGAATGTTTAGTTTTTTCAGATGCACTGAAATAGATTTGTTCAATCTTTTTCTAATGATATGCTAAATGACTGTGGTAGTGTATTGTAAGTGCACTTGAAAGAAGTAGGATGCTGAATTCCATACAGTGCATTGTTAACATACGTTTAAAGAAGATAAGCAGTCTCTGCTGAATTTAAAGTCAACATAATTGTAACCAAGATTAATGCTCCAGACTTCCAACTGAACTTCTGTGTCATTTAAGCTCATAAGCAGTAATGAAATGTTAGCATGCTTTTCATTGAAGAAGAGCAGTTGGATTTCACTTGAAACTATAGCAAAGTTAATAGCACAACAGTACTTTCATAAACAAATAGCTTAAAGAATTCTGGTAGCTTTTAAGTTTGGTAAGAATTCGTATGTCTTGCATTTTTTCATACAACGAGCTAAGGGAGTGTGTACTAGAAAAATAATGTATTCTAAGTAACACTGGATTTCAAAATGTTGTGCTCTTAAATATTTCCTTATCCAATTTTTTTCAGATTAAGATGGCTTGTTTTCCTAAAGACTTTCTTGTCCTAAGGACAATTCTTTGCTTTTATCCCCTAGGAACATTTTCTGTGGAGGTGGGTGGGGGTGCCTAGTGGTTTGCAAAGTTGTTATTTCATAATGACTATTAGAAAAGCTACAGCTTAGTGGAAGATGTGTTCTCGGAGGAAAAATGGGTAAATGTTATAAACACTGGGGAACTCCTGGTCTGCATGTATACAGAAATCATACTAATGACATACCCATAGTACTTCCCTAGCAGGTATTTTAATCCCTTCTGGGTTTTGAATTCCCCCCCCCGCCGAACTCTAGCTAGGGAATACAAAACAACTGAGTTACTTGGCAAAATTTGGCATAGATGTGCAGGAGAATCATTTTGAAGTTAATTTTGACATTGTACTTCCAACCACTTGTGACTAGGTTGGCTCACAGCTATCTGACTGTTTTGCTTAAGGGAATCAATTAAGGTCACTCCCCAGCAACAATACATGAAACAGTCTTGCAGTAACAAATTTCCCCGTGTTCTTGTAAAGGGTTGCTAGTTACTTGTTTGAATATGGTAATTTTTGGATAGAGTGAATTGTCTGGAAGAAGTTGTTCTATCTGCATCCTAAATAGCAAAGTTGATTGGAAAAATTAAACATGGCATGTGAAACCACCTTTCCGTGTGAAACTTCTTTGTAAAGCTAAGTATATTTGTCTATGGTAGCTGAGAATGGCTGTTTCATAAGTCATGAAGTGGGTGTGTATGTGTAAGGGCTGTATTTGCTTGTCTTGCTCTTAAAAATGCTGATGAACCTAGGCATCTTCAGAAGTACTGGGAGGTACTTAAATACCTTTTTTTAAAAAAAAGTTTCCTGGATCGAGGGTTTTCTCCTGTCATATGGTAGTGCAGCCTCTTGATTTCAGTGATGGGACATTGTGTGCTTCCACTTTCATTGCCTTGACTTTTAACACATTTAACTTGAAGTTCTTTAAGTGTATTATTAAAATTCTAGGTAGCTTACATTTTTAGCTTGGTGCCTACTTCAATGCTAATTTGTTTATTAGTGTGACTTAATTGTAACAGGTGTCTACCAAATAGATATATAGCAAACAGGGCTTTATATGGCCCTCCCCATTGCTAATTTTTCAGCTGGGTCTATTAAAAATGAAGTGTGATCCCTGGTTGACAACAGCAATTTTAGGGTATAAATCCTATTTCACGTAGAATTAAATAGCAGAAGTACTGTTTTGCTTATTGTAAGTGGCAGAGCTATATCAGCAAAATCCCAGGGTTTTTGCTGTAAAACACGTCAGTAATTTTGGTAGTAGATCTTATCACTATATGTGCATTATAATTTACTGCTACAAGGAATTAAATTATTCTTCCAAGTAACATATTATGTCATTCTTAAAGTAGAAAGTTTTTTGATTACTGTAGACATTTTTCTGTCCCCATCTTGAAGATCAAATTTGTGTTGCTTTTTAAAAGAATTTGTTTTAAAATATTAGAATACACTATCCAGTGTCAATTTTTAAAATGTAATTAATACCTGAATCCTGTTCAAAGCTGAAATATTACTTTTTCCTTGAATTAAATAAAAATATGCCAAAGAAAGATGTGATAGAGTGTAAGGCATATGCAATTTTTCTAAAGGAATTAAGTATTAATACTCCTTTGATGAAAACTCATTTTATTCTTGAGTTCTGTCATCTTTGATACAGGATGAAGAAAAATAATTATTTAATAGACTTTTCTTTTTTAAAAAGAAAATGTTAGTTTAATAAATCAAATTGTACTTCTGTACCAGTATGCCAGCATATAGAACAGAGATACAAACTCTTTAGAAAAAGTTGACATAACCGTCTTTTAGATTCTTTTTGTTTGTAAGAAAATCCACATGGAGAATTTTAAATAACAGTAATGAGAACATCTGGGAAGGCAAAGAGTTTTTATAAACCATGAGGCATTTTAAGGTAGTAGGACTATAGCATGACAACATGAAAAATTGAGTATATTGGTGTTCTTTTTCTGGGCGTACACAATCCAAATGCACCACTTCCATAGAACTCTGATTTGCTGTTACATCCTTGTTGAATATGCCTCTCTGTCTTCTGGATTGCCTAGGTAATATAATTTATTAGAAAAGAGCAAGCAAAAGCAAAATAGATGGCTATGCATCAATAAAGATTAACGCTTGTGCAAAGTCAGGTTTGGCGTGTCACAGTTTGGGGTAACTGGAGAAGATACTGTCCTCAGGGGTTTCACCATCTTTAACTAGGGGTTGATTATAGAATTTCATGCAGAACAAAGCATGTATGTGTTGATTCCATTTATACATTGCTAAGTAGTAATTCAACAATCCATATGCAAAATGGACCCATTCTTATGCCCATTCTTGTTTTAAGATGGAGTGTCTGCTCTGCTTATTTTACCTTTGATGCTACATGGTTATGTTGTAAAACAATTTTAGTTCTCCAGAGTTGCTGCTATACAGAGATGGTACTACATGTGGCTTCAGCGTACTTTAAAAACATTCATTCCTCTGTAGTTACTGGGTTTTTTGTTACTTTGTTATTTATTTAACCATACATAAACAGATGATATGGAAGCAAGCTGAGAGTTAAAATTTTCAAAAGTATTTTCAGATGAAAGTTATTTAGAAACTTAATGCATCCCTGTATACTAGAGACTTCACAAACAATTCAATTATAAACTTTACATTTAGTCAATTGAGTATGTGCAAAGAGTTTAGTGGAGGATTGGGGGTGGAGCTGTTTTGCTTTGTGCTTACAAAGGCTTACCTTGGCCAAATTTCCATGTAGTTTCACTGGAATGGCAAAAGGCACATCTTTTATGTAAACACTGCCCTTAAACAAATGTGGCACTCATCTTACAGCATAGTCAGTAGTGTTTCCAAAATAGTCCCCAAAATTTCTGAAGTATTCATATTCTCTAACCTAAATGGCTAAGATCCTTGCTTCTCTCCAACGCTGCCAGACTGCAGAGAAGTCTTCCTAGGCTGTAAAAGCTTGCCAAATGTTTAATAATTAAAAATATCACTATTGGATGCTACCACCTGCTGATCTTGCTTACACTAAATAAAATAGTGTGAGGAGACCAAAATGGGAGCTACAACTTAGTCTTTGAAATAATAAAATTCATATTGTTCCATAGTGCTGCTGGAGGTGAAATCTTTGACCAGTGTGTGGCTGAAAGAGAGGAAGCATTTAAGGAAAAAGATGTTAAACGACTTATGAGGCAGATCTTAGAAGGAGTTTCATTCTTGCACAGAAATAATGTGGTTCATCTTGACTTAAAGGTAAGATTGTTACTGTATTTTTCTCATTAATTTCTTACCTGCTGACTTCCTTACTGGTCATATGTCATACTAATGTTAATTTGTAATTAACACAGTTTTTATCTAGTTATTCCTCGAACAATAAAATTCAACCTTGGGGATGCAGTAGGCACTAGGGTTGCAAGCCATTTGGGGAGTTTCTATGATTATGTCAAATATAAACTTCATTTGATTAAGTGAAATGCAATGAATTGAAAAGTGGATTTGTGTTGCACCTTAAATTGCAAATGAGTACTTTGGGTAAGACCTGACTCATTTTTTAAAGTGCAGTGAAACTGTCTGGGTATTACATGGCCATTGAAAAGTAGGTTTGTTTTGTATTGACTTGAGTTTTAATGAAGCAGAAGGATGGCAGAGACACTGGTAGTATAAAGTGTAATGTTTCAGAATGAAGTGTTCATACAGGACTGGTAAACACTATATTGATGTGTTAAATATATTTATAACACTTCAGTATTTTTTAAATTACTGTAAAATGTCATTTACTGCCAAACAGTTGGCCAACATCCTATTGGTATATCAATTATCATGATTTACTGGAGTAAATATTTTTTTCTTACTGAAAAATAGTTTTGACCTTAGAGAGAGAAAAGTACAGTTGCCATATATGAAATCCAGAGTATTGCTTATGGTTAAGAAGGGAGTTCAAACAGGGATCCAGAAAACTATCATCTCCCATTGGCAGCAAGCTGCAATTAATTTTCTTGAGCTTCCATCCATACACTCATGGAAGATGCAATTTGATCTCATGTTGAGGTTGAACTACTTTATTATTACTCAGTAAGGCAGTATAAAAAGTATCTTGCATTAAAATTTTTGAATTCTTTTTTACATGTCCAATTCCCATATTTACTAAGTATGTAGTAAGTCACTACATGTTTCTTCCATTCTGTTGCTGAGATCCTTACTTACTCTCAGTTGTATTTTGGCAGTAGTGCAAAGCTACCAGTAGATTCCAGTATCAAGCTGTACATACTTAATCTATAACCTAGCACATCACACGCCATTCATCAGTTAAAGCAGATGAGTAATATTTGCACACAAATACCTCACCTGCCTGGTTTCCCAAACATTTATTCAAATTATTGCTGGAATCCTTTAAAACTTTCTGTAGCCCATTGATTTAGTCATACATATAGAATATTAATAATTGTACTAAAATAATTTTTAGCCAGTGATGTGAGAGTAAGTGCTCAGAAGGCCTAAAAATGAGCAGTTAGAATTCCTTAAGTTCCAGTATGCTTACATGAGATACTCAGTGTCTCTACTATGGTTGGCCAAAAATATTTCCATTGAATTTTCTTGAAGCAAAGTGTGTAAAATTAACACATGTATTTTGTGGACAATATGTATTCATATATGTTCGTAGTTAAAGCTGTGGTGTTCCTGAGCACTATCAGCTGGGTATCTGTAATCAGAAATGTGTTGTGCTTTGACTACAGTACTTTTCTCAGTGGCAAAAGTAGACTGGGATGATGATTACAGCTTGCAGACAGGTAGCTTTTTCAAAGTTCAGAAAAAGCTTACTTAAAAACTCTTTCCAACTGATCAGAAAACTTATGTTACAAAATTGAGCATCTCCTGTCTCAGTGAAAGATCCATCATTGCTTTGCTGGCTTATAAAACTTAATTAGCAGAGCACATTATCTAGTGTTTGAGTTTAATATGTTTAGATGTTACTGCAGTGTGCAATGTGTTTTTGAAAATTGGATCTTAATAGGAGTCCTAATTACAGTATGATTACTTTCATGATATATGAGACTATTGGTCTTCTGCAAAATAAGGTTTAGGAAATTCTTCAGAATATTGGCAAATAAGGATGATTGAAACTGTAAGATTAAAAATGGTGACTTGTGAAGATTGATTGACCCACATGCCTTGCAAGACTTCAAAAAAAGGCCCATTTTTCAAGGAACTCAAAAATTGAAGTTGGGTGATGGTTTTGGCTGCATGTTTATTAACCCACTGGCCTCAAACCATCTTCTGTTGTATAATATGGCTCATGCTGCTTTACCTAGTGGCTTACAGCACCATGGAATTTACTAAATACTTAGTTTTGGGGGGAAACAGTTGGAAGACTTGTGCAAAGTGTACTGCTGGCAGGCAAGGTGTTCGCCAATCTCAAAGTTTACAAATACTTGCTAAAATGTTTTCCTTGTGCTATTAGCTTCACATTTGGGTCTCTAAAGGTTTCCCTTTCGTTTGTCTGGTACAAATACCTTTGGAAAGGTCCATCCAATGTTCCTATTTTGCACCTTCAAAAAAGTCAGGCTCTGTGCCCAGAAGAATTTAAGTCAAAATGGTTGTCAGTATGTGATTGTCAGCTTGCTGTTGTAGTTTTGTATTATAAATCTAATTAACCAGATCCATGACTCTGACAGCTAGCTTGCTTTAGCTTTTGTCCGCCCCCTTAACAGATGCAAGATTTTTCCTACGAGACTAAACACTGCAGAGCAAATGGAGTATTTTGATGTAGCTTAGCAGGGTTGCCACCTGATCATTTCTTTCCAAAAGATGGCTCTCCTGAAAGATGGTTGAAAAATGATCGGATTTTGCTATTAAAAACAAGCCATGTAATCCAGTTGTGACTTGGAGAAAGAGCAAATATAATGCTACTGAATGCAAATTAAGTATCACTTGACAGTATTGTGTTGATGCTGTTTAATTTGCAGGGTGTGCATAGATTGTAGTCACGAGTCTTTCATCTCCTCTTAATGGTGCATAAAAGCTGCAGAGTAAGGGAAGACTCCTGTCTCTGTGTTTTCATTTGCTGTTTGACTTGATCTTGGTGTTTGGTAAAAGCTTAAAGTAGTTGGGAATGGAAGAGAATTTAAAACAGTGCAGGGCTGAGGAAGGACTAGCTGCCTCTGTTATACAGTGGAGATAAGTAAAGAGCCTTACATAGCCCTGGGAGAATGACTGCTCCAAGCAGTGCTCTCCTACAGTATATATTACTCTGGCTATCCAACAGACAACTTTTCCCCTCCTTCTGTTTTGTTTTCGAGATTTTGTGTACAGTGAGGACAACTAGCAAAATCATTGTTTGAAATTGTTATGCGTGTCATTTTACACCAATATTCAGAAAGCAAACTAATGCAATGACAAAAGTGGCCTGTTACAAGAACGTTACAGATTAATTTTCTCAACCCACCAATCCAGGTGGATTAAGGTGGAATGTTTATTACACAGAAGTGTGGTATTAATAGAAGTGGAGTATTCCTTGTCTAAAGGAACACCCAGGAAACTAAGAAAAGAGTTAAAATTTAAAATAATTTTTCAAAGCAAAAGAACAGTTTAATCTGGAGTTAAAACCTTTATAGCAATTAGAGCAAAGCTGTTTATTAATAGGCAGGCATAGAGTAGCCAGGTTCTACAGAACCTGTAGATTATAGCCTTATTTCTTAATTTGAGACTTGCATTGCTTATTTTGGGGAATAAAGCGTGATGCCAGTCTAATATGTTCAGTCTTTTAGTGACTGTTGCATTTTTTCCACTTGTACACATGCACCAAAACAACCCCACCCCCAAGCAAATTCTGCTCTTACTTTTCAACTGCTTAAAGATATGGGGGTCCTTTAACTTTTTTTTTTTAGGGCAAACTTATCAGCCTACTTTAGTATCTTTACACACAATGTAGCTGGGCTATCCCAGCTGTCTGTTTTTTCCCGTTTCTGCCCATTATTCCTTGGATAATTCTTGTCTTGTCTTCTAGGGATCTGATTTTTCTTTTTTTACAGTATCATAAAATTAGATACCTAACTTAATATTGCAGGTTAAGGTGTGGCATTGATTAGTTTAAAAACATGACCTTTATTTTGCGTCCTTAGTCATATTCTTCTTGAAACCAACTAAGGATACAAGAAATATTAGGGCCAAAGGATCACAGAAACTTCTGGAATAATGGCAAATTTGCAATATACAGATTTTGCCGTTATGTAGTCAGTTTACAAGATTCCAAAACCTGCTGGCAATGTAGGGTTGAAGAGTGTCCCATTTCACTAAGTACACTTACTACAAACTACTCATGTGATTTGCAGAATAAGTTTCTAGATGAGAACAGATCTTTGTATATGTTGCCTTACTTTGGACTTTGCACTGAAGTTCATAGTGTCAAGAAAGCTATGCTCTTTTTATGTGACAGTAGTTTAGCCCAATTTAAGTGAAAAATGTAAGGCTGGTTAATATTTTCATTGGCAAATGATGTTTTTCACTGCTATTGCTCTAACATGATGATACAGGTATAACCAACATCTCAAATTCCTAAAGCCCGAGTTTCTGATTGCTGACAGTATGCCTCGCAAAATACAACTTTTTTCTTGTTTTTATAATCTTGCCAAAGGTACCTGTTTCTGGCCATGCTAACGTGATGTTGGGCTAGGCTCACGTGGCCACATCATGTGGTTTCTGTGCACATACCAATCTTGTAGTAAAGTACATCCATTCAGATTGTCCATTTAGGCAGGATTTTTTTCTTTTTATATTTTTCTTCAGTGCACAACATAAGAGGATCTAAGCTGGAACCTTTAAGCCTCACTGCAGTAGAGGGGGAGGTTTTTAAATGTTGCCATTTGACGGTTTTCTTTAGACATTTCATTACTGCTTGATGGTAAGAGTGAAAGGCTCTTTTTAGAACGGCTACCAGGAGAGCCTCTGGCCTGCATCTCTCTTGCCTTTGTGGGCTAATCAGCATTAGGCAAACCTAGATGTATTATATCAGTGGAAAAACAAGAGAGAAACAGCTTTACAGATGCAGGAAAATTATCTTCCTTTTCTTAAAGATTTAGAGTAGTTGTGTCGAGCCGAAAAATATGGTAAGTTCAAAGCTACAGCTTCTTTAAGGTTTTCATGCTTGTGTTTAGCCTGTCACTTCACTTGAACCCCATAATGATTCCTTAAAAGATGAGAACGACTGATATTTTATTATTAATTGATTTTAGGTTTATGACTCAATTTGTACTGTAGACGGGGTTTTTTCTGCATAGGTGTGTTTTGAATAAGATTGTGTTTTAAAAAAAGACAATAAAGACTTCTGGCAACTACATTATCTACTAAAATATTACAACACAGGGCTTAAGGGTTTCACAAAACATTTCCATTAAAAACTTTTCCTCGTTTAAATATAGAGAACAAATGCTTTTCTCATGCTTTCTGTTTGCCTCTTCAGAAAGTAAGTACATCTCTCACTGGGAAGAACATCTGAGAGGCTAATTAGGGAGGCATGGTCAGCATTTTTGAGTGTTTGCTTTTCTAATACAAATACAGAATAACAAATGTGAACTATAAAGCATATGGTAATGCGCAGCTCCAAAAGTCTTTGTATATCCACCAGATCCCAGTTTGTAAGCAAAAAAAGAAAAAATAAGCTGTTCTTAATACATAGATTTACAAACAGAAAATAGATTGACAACATCATGAAGTTAGTTTGAAATACCATGGTTTAACTTTGCAGGAATGAAAGAATTTGCCTATCTTTAGGTCTTGCAGCAAGGAGAACTGACCCAAGGTTTTTAAAATGTTCTTGCAAAGCTTTATTTCTGTGTTCAAAAGCAAGGCTGTTGACATGAAAGCATGCCTTCATGATTGACTAGGGGATGATGAGAGAACGGCTCAGTGATTAGGGAAAAAGTATAAATGTTGGTGTTATTCCGGTTGGATTATCAGTCGGTGGTTGCCGCGATGTTCTTGCTCTTTTGCCCTCCTCCCTTTTCAACCACCCCAATGCAAGATGATCCAGGTTCTCAGTAAATAAAGGCTTCTTCACTGTCACGGAACTTGTGCTCACCAGAGGCATGAATGTAGTGTCAACTCTCAGTATTACCATTTGGAGAAGTTAATGTTAGAACCCAATGTGATCATTGGCCTGGGGGCAGGGAGGGTCACACCTTTTTTTGGCAAGGATATGCTTCAGTTAAAAAAAAAAAAAATCTCTAAGACCTGTTGTCTAAAGTTAGTTTTCAGATTTGTTTTTCTTTAAACTGAGCTAGCAGTCAAAGTAGACGGTAAGGAACTTCTTAATGACCACAAAGTTGCTTTGAAGGATGACAGCCAAGATCTAGTGACGTCAGAGCAAACAAGTTTATCCAAAGGTGATGCTCTTAAAAACCTGTTTTTCAGGCTGCTGTATTTTTTTTAAACTGTTCTTCAGTTAGTATTCTGTAATTCAATTGTTTGTACTTTGAACAAGATTGAGGTCGGTTGCAACAGACTTTCTTTAAACAGGTGTAGTCAAAATAGTTTTATGTGTTCAGGTCTTTTAAAATGATTGGGTGTTTTTGGACACCCTTCACCAGGAGGTATTTTACACCGGCTTTTGGAAGGAAGCAAGGAGGAAAGGGGAGTTAAGAAGGTGATATGAAGGACTAAAGATACAAATATGGAGGTATTTTTATGCTATTATTAAATGATAGCTACTGGCATGTATTTTGTATGTGTTCTAAGCTAATAAAAATAGAAGTCTGATTCTCAGCTATAAACAGAAAATCCTGCCATTCTTTTTAACCTACGTGTCTCTTCAAGTTCACCTTGGAGGGGTTTACAAATAAATAAATAAATGATCCTAGGTATCATGCTTGTTATGGAATGCATTATTGCTACTCATGATCTAAAATATAATTATTTTAGATCAATATGCTATATGGTGTCATAGACATTAGATCTGGGTGATCCTGAAAGTCTCCTTCTTTTGTTTTTCAGCCCCAAAATATTCTACTAACCAGCAAGTCTCCTCTGGGAGACATTAAGATAGTAGATTTTGGCCTTTCCAGAATAATGAAGAGCAGTGAGGAACTAAGAGAAATTATGGGAACTCCAGAATATGTAGGTAAGTTGTTACTATATGAGTGATGCAGCCCTGAGGAGGGGACTGTCCAGGCTTTGGGGGAGTGAAAAGAGAAACTACCTCAATTTGGTGAATGTCAGGC
This sequence comes from Pelecanus crispus, assembly GCF_030463565.1. Lineage (NCBI taxonomy): Eukaryota > Metazoa > Chordata > Aves > Pelecaniformes > Pelecanidae > Pelecanus > Pelecanus crispus. The sequence goes on from NC_134644.1 coordinate 59,883,011, forward strand.
TGGCTGCATAGTTACTGTGCTGAAAGATCAGATTATTACTTGGATGTGGTACTGCTATAAAAGCTAGAACTGGTCAGCTTTGCCAGTCTAATGAGTGATAATTGTGTGCTTGTGTTGAAGATGAGTACACACTTCAGATGGTTCTTGCCAGTAGCGATAACAAGTATTGGATTAAAAGTTCAGAATTACATGTCCAGTCTCTGAATGTAATATTGTAGCTTCTGGAGGTTTGTATCCATTTCATTTTTTCAAAAGCAAATCATTCCAGGCCTTGAAAATATCTTTAAGTTGTACAATATATCTTTATGGGTATGGGTTTCAGTGCTGGAATATGGAATGTTGGATATTTCTCATTTTTTCCATAAGAAATTTGTATACAGCTTCCTTTAATTGGGAAAGAGACTGGCCTGGCTTCTGAAGAAGACAACAGAAGGAAAACAATTTGTTCTACTTAAAACCAGTGAATGACAGTAATCACTTAAATAACTTGAATAGCAATATCTGTCTCAAAAGACTATCATGCTTCAAATGGCTTATTAAGTTTTACCACATACCCATTATTGCACTGTATAACTACAATGTAATGTCTGCATATGGCAAAAAAATAGAACTTTTTTTTCCTCTGACTAGCTCCTGAAATTCTGAGTTATGACCCGATCAGTACAGCAACCGACATGTGGTAAGCTGAACAAATACTTTACTGGAATGGGATTTTTAAAAACAAAACAAAAAAAACCAAACCCAAAAAAAAAACCCCAACCTAAAAAGCTGCTTTTCTGTTTTTTACTTTTACTTTAGGAGCATTGGAGTACTGGCATATGTTATGCTAACAGGGATATCACCTTTCTTAGGGGATGATAAACAAGAAACATTCTTAAATATATCTCAAATGAACGTAAGTTACTCTGGAGAAGACTTTGACCTCATATCAGAGTCTGCCGTGGATTTCATCAAAACTCTGCTGGTTAAGAAACCTGAGTAAGTAAAATACACAATTGTATATGCTAAAATGTCTGACTGGATTTATTTTAAATGTAGCAAGTGCTGGCATTTTCATTTTTAAAGTATAAGGGAACTTTGATTATTCATATTTCATTGTGCTATTACTTTTCATGTATATGAAAGGAAGTCTTCCATTTCCCTCCAAACTTGCATATTCTGAATGTGTCCAAGTGTTAGTAATTAAAACTCAAATTCCTTTCAGAAAACTATATATGAATTGTAGCATGTGGTAGAGTATACTGACTTTCTTTACAGGTACCTTGCTGATGTCTTTAAAATGAACTGTGCTTTGAGCCTTTTATTCTTGATGAGTTGGTAGAGTACCATACTCTTTTCTGGTTCACTAGTATGCTTTTCTCAATGGGCAGCAAACTGGAAATTCCAGGTCTCAAAATAGAAGAGGTGTTTTCTGTGGAACTTCACCAGTTCTTCATGGGGCATGTCAACTACTGAAATTGCCTACTGCTTGTCTGTAGGAATACTTTAAGAATGTGTCCTATATTAAAAAAAAAAACAACTGTATAAACTTCGAAAGTTGATTGGCAACATGGGAGCATAAACTGTGGTATTTAAGGACCTATGAACTCTGTTATTTTAAATGTTAGCAGTTCACCTCCTTGGGCTGCTGTTGTCCTTTTTGGTAAAAGGTAGCTGCTATCAGCACTTTTTTTTTAAGTTCTATCAGTCAGTCTTTAATACAGTCATATCCTTGGAATAATTTGTATGGATCTCTTCTGCAAGGTACTGAATTTCAAATTCATTTGGACATTTATTTTAACACTTTCCTCACTCTGCAGGGACCGGGCAACTGCTGAAGAATGTCTTCAACATCCATGGTTAGAACAAAGTGATAATCCTGCTTGCAGGGCCTGGAATAAGAGTACAGGAGGGGAGACCAGTGATGTCACCCAGAAAGATGCAGATTCTGTGTCTGAAAAATCAGTTGATGCTGAGAAGACTGAAGAGGAAGAATCAATAGTGACAGAAGAACTAATTGTAGTGGCTTCATATACGCTGGGACAATGTAGGCAGTCAGAAAAAGAAAAAGTAACTGAGCAGAAAGCCATTTCCAAACGATTTAAATTTGAGGAACCATTACTGCAAGAAATACCAGGAGAATTCATTTACTGAACTGTGTGGAGCTTCATAGCTATAACTGGAAGACAGTGTTTTCTACTAAACAAAAACATAGCCAAGCGAATTTCTGATATGCAATAAATGTTCTAGATAAAAGAAAATGTTGATAAATGGCATCCAAGGAAAATGTGCCAAGTTTTTGATTTCATGGAACAGATAAGATTTCAAATGGCTGACAGGAATTTGACAAAGATAAAAAGCTTGGTTTTGTTTGTAATTTTTATTTCTGTTTTTTTTTTGTTGCTTGATAGCAGTTTTTGTTAATTGTTCCAGTGTTCTGGAGAAGTTGACATTGGAAGTGTTTCAGTGACAGATGTCAAGAGGAGTATTTTAGGGTATGTTTTGGCATTTAATGCAAATATAATGCTGGGTTTTCCACAAACATGTTTTAGCACTCCTGACTTCAGTGGAACTATCTACTGATCTAAAAATTGTATGAGAGCAAAATTTGATCAACTGGTTTGACGTACAGATTTCAAAGTTATACTGTGTATATATTTCTTTGTTTGCATCAAGTCAAAGACCCAGACTCATCTAGCATATAGCCAAACAGTGAGCTGCGCTTCTCTAGGAAGAGATGCACATGTCCCACAGGTAAAGAACTCTGTATCAGGGAATGATTCCAGATCACAGTGGTGATACTTCTTTATTTGGGAGCACAGTAAAATCCCACTTTGGGAGCACAGTAAAATCCCCACCTCCAGAGGGTGAAGAATTTGCTTAAGTTAGTCACTCTTGAGAGCCAGAAGAGATCACTCCTGTCCCCTCCTGTGTTGGGTGAGATGTGCTAATAGAATCCAGCACAGTGTGACTGCACACTGTTGGTGAGTGGAAAAAGGAATGACAGAGGGGCTGATGTAGCTCTACTGAAGTTACTGAAGTTCTCTCCACTGACTTCACCATGTTAGATCACACAGTTTGTCCAACTAATGATAAATCAGCCCTCGATTCCACCTCCCCCAGAAGCCAGCTGGGGTTTTACTGGGAGCATGAGGTCATTGCTGCCTTCTTTCTGTTCCTCTAACCGCTGCTTTAAGGAAGAAAGAAGCATCCTTAGGCTAAATTGCGTAACCTTGTTCGATATAGCTATCAGATGAGGAAGAAGATACCGCTTCTGCAACAATGAAGCACAACTCGTACCTCATGCTTCCCAATCATTCTCCCTTAGACACTTGGAAAAACAGCATGTGTATGATGGGGCAGAGAGGGATTAGGGAGCTGTATGGATGGGTCATAGTTCTCAGTGGACATGGTCCCTCAGAGGACAAACCTGGGACCAACTGGGCATCAAAATTGACTGGTTTTTGCAATGTACAGGTCTGAGGGTCTTGGACTGAGTCCTAGTTTTCTAAGAAATCTTTCATATTGATGCTGTTCCAAAGTTAATTTTTATGTAATTGAAGTTTAGTACTATTATATTGCATACTGTTAACTATTTATTTGGTTTCCTTATGCTGTTCCTTTATAATAAACCCTAACAAAAGTTTTCTTGCTATAAAACAAGGAATAGAAACTCTTAAGCTAGTTTTTCCTTTTTTTCATGTTGCTACAGACTTTCCTCATTTCAAACGTACCAAGAATGTTCTTACTCTTTTTAGTGAACGGGAGTTCAGGGCTCTGTGCTAATATTACAGTTCCTCCTTCACACAGAAAGTAAATGGCTTACTAATAACACAAGCAGTACTGGGGTGATCTGATTAGCATTGCTGTAAGGGTGGGAGAAAAAGCGCTAGTGAAGAAGAAAACTGAACAAAAAGCAGTGTGACACTGAGCGGCACAAAGAGCATTTTTCCATAAGGCTTCATTGCAAGTGGTCTGGTTGCCTTCATGTGAAGCCACATCAGAACAATTGCACCTAAATTAAACCGTTCTCTCAGGCTTCTTCCCCTATGGAATTATGTATTGAATATTGATGTAGGTAGGGCAACTTCTCACTCCTTGAAGACCTTCATATAAGAAAACATCCAATAGTACTTGAATAATTGAGTTTGGATGTGTTTTACATTGTAATGCAGAGATGCCTTTCATACTCTGGAGAAATGAGTCATTTGCTGTTTTTTCCCTCCTGTAGACAGTAACCTGCAGGCTCCTACTGAGAAGCTGCCCTGCAGGATTTTCTGGGATGGCTCTGGCTGCCCATTAGTAGAAGTTAAAGAAGAATCTTTGACCCAACGGAGTAGTTGTGTTCTCTGGGCATTTCTGGAGGTGGACGGTAGCTGCATTACTGCATGTTTGCTGACCCTACCTACAATGCTGATCAGTTTCAGAGTTTTTAAGCATGACGGTACTCTTCATGGGCATCTTGCTTTTACTGTTCAGTCATTTGCCCAAGACAATTTGCTTGGGGGAGGCACATCAACTTACGGAATTCATTTCTGCAAGATTAAAATTTCTCCCAGCTTCTGCCACTGCCATTTTGACTTGTTTTCACATCCATACTATCTTGCTTTTACTAAGTTGAGCAAAGCACTGAGGTTGAAGCATGTTCACATCCCACCCTTACAAAACAAATCTATGTTGCCATATCTGGAGGCCCAAATGTGTAATAGCTCATGGTTGCTCAAAGCAAATAATTTGAGGGACCTAGGAGCTGTTTCAGTTCCTATTTGTAACCACAGATCATTTCTCAGGTGGGGGTTGGTACTAAAGAAAAAGAGTAGATGCTGAGCAGCATACATTTTGTCCTATATTTACTGTTTTTAACATATGACAATGAAGCTTAGCATGTATAAATGAACTATGTACTTATTACAAGGCCAGTTTCTCTTGAATTGGCTGCTTTGAGACTTCAAGTGGGCTGCATTTCTGTTTAACTTGTGCCTTAAGGTGGTTTTGTACAGTGTTTTTTAACATCATTAAGAATTTATATAAAGTTGTGAAAGTTTAATAGTATAAGTTATATACAAGGCATCTTAGATTGGCCCTATAATCGGAAAAATTGTCTGTAATGTTTAACTGCAGGACTATCGGCCAGCCCCACACACTTGAAGCTATTTCTGTTCCACTGTAAGTGTGGGTAAAGTCGTAAATGAGGTATTCTTGCCCTGCACTGTAGAAAGGGGCTCTCGAGGCTGATGTTTTTGAGAGGCTTAGTTACTAGTGAAGTAACACATTAAGACTGGGAACAAATCACTAGCTTGTGAAGAAGAGCTGTTTTTTTCTGCAGCTCCATGAATACAGAGGACCGAACGTACATATGCAGTTCATCTGAAAAGCTGCTTACGCCTTAAAGTGTTTGTGGGAAGGGGATGGTTGCGGAGAAGGGATCAACTCCTTGGACCTTGTGGGCGATGCTGTCTCAGGCCCTGCTTTCCAGACCGGGCACCTGCTGGCTGCTGCTTGCTTGAACGCAGGGGAAGCTAAAAGGAATGGAAGTGCAGATGTTCTTAGAATTGTTATTTCTACGGTTCTGATGCAAGAGATGTGAACCATATCTATAGGTGGGGTAGGTGCAGGCCTATGCCTCTGTTGCAGTTGTTGGAATAAACAGCAAATGTCTAGTTGAAAGCAAAGCCTTGCCTCCTCTTGTCTTGTTGCTACATTCACCTCTCTAAGCAAGAGGTCATAGATTTTATAGTCATTACAGTAAAAGGTCTATAAAATAATCCTTTGGGGTTGGTTTGGTTGTTTTGGTTTTTTTTTTTTTGTCCAAAGCTGAATTTGCTTTGTGATTTGTCTCATTTCTTACATCTTTCATTTGAGGGTCCCTAAATACAAAAGAAGGGTGAACTCCATCTTGCAGTCTACCAGGTGAATCTTGAGAGCTGTTTAGGTAGGAAATGCAAATAAAAATTAACTGCCTGTTCTCCACTGGTGGTGCTGGCCAGGGACAGGGAGGAAGGTGGGCTTTGCACCAAGATTTTCCATGGCTTAAGATCTCTCTTGGACATTCCAGGTGCTGTTCTGGAAGACAGTTTAACATTTTAAAGAAATGGTGCCAGTTCATTGTACTTCTGATAAGGTGTTTATTGTTTCAGGAACTTTACAATAAATGAAATCTTGTTTTCTGAACAGCTGATGGGTCTGTTGTTCTTCATGCATTGGGCAACACTTTAAAACATAATAATTTTAAAAAAAAAAAAGGTAATCTTTCTTCAAGACAGCATTACTGATTTGGAACAGAATTCCAAAAGTTACGCTAGTTTGGTACAGGATGACTGCATGGTGACTGGAATCAATAGTAAAGCTAGAGTACAGTGCTGCATTGCACACTACTGCAACTCAAACCCTTCAGTGGTTGGGGACTGTACACCTTCGCGCTTGGCTTTGAATACTAGCTAGAAATACATCGCTGGAACTGGGTTATAATATGTTAGGTGGAGTCTCCTGTTCAAATGCCCTTGCTTTTTTCCAAGGACTTCTGTAAAGTTATTTTTCTCAACACCCATATTAGCAGGATTACTGATATTTTCATTTTCTGAATTGCACATTTGTTCAATTTGTGCAGCATATATAAAATGCACCAATAATCTTTTCCACGCTAAAGCAATAGGCTTGCACTGTAGAGATCTTCACAGTACAGCATTTACAGGTGTTGAATTAAGCTGTCATTGGGATGAATAAATATAGTCATCTTATCCATGTAAATATTCCTTTTTTTTTTTTTCTTGGTGTATACTAAACCTAGAAATATATTGCCATTAAACTTAGGACTGTTAACAATTTTAGATGTCTGACAGGTGGGAAGTGACCTGCCTGAAGATGTGGGGTTTGAAAGATGGTATTTAAATGCCAAGGAATGGTGTGCAATGCAGGACAGCTATGCATCCAGGGCAGGGTGAAGCCGATGCAAATCAGCATTAATCCAGGTTTAACAAATCATGCTGAAAAGCGTGCTCCGAAGCAGTGAAACTTTAATATCCCCTCCAAGGTGTACTGTGTCCAGAACTGTGTTATTTGCCTGACGTGCGGAAAGTCAGAGCATTGACTAGATGCTGGGTGAGAAAAGTATTTCCTCTTCTATGGAAAGGCATTTCCTCTTCTAACACTGCTTAATTTCAGTAATTGTTGCTGTTACAAGACAGCTGACAACTGTATAGCTCTTTAAAAGTAAAATATTTTGGTTCCATAAAAATACAACCTGGAAGCTTTATAAAATGGGGGGGAAGTCTATTTGGGTGTGATAAAAATCTCAATTAAGAAAAGGTTCGGATTTGTCGAAGTGAAGCAGAGTGTTAGGACCACAATAGTTACTGCAAATTAGGAGAGGAAAGGGAACTTAACTACTTGAAGGGATTATCTTTTTTCCTGTAAACACAGAGACCTTAATTGCCCTGAGTCTTTGCTTGCTTGTGCAATCAGAACCACAGCTAAGCTGGTGATGCGTTGAAATCAGTGTACCCCATCTCTTCAATTAATTTGTAATCCCAGCGTACAGACTGAATTACACAGGTGCCTTTTAACTTATCCTTACAGGAAAATCTCCTGAGCTGTTGGGGTGTCACCTTACCCACTGCCACCTTCCAGTAGCACCCTGTGAGATCCAGCTGGTCTGGTTGCCTGATGGAAGTTCTTGTCATGGGCCTTACCAAGCAGAGAGGCAAAGGCTGTCTCTCAGAAGTTATTGAATAAAGGAGCTTGCTTCTAAATCTTCTAGGAAAGCTAATTAACAGAAACTGCATTAGATTGCGATTCTAGTGTTTTTATGTACTTGGTGCTATGTAAAATGAACCAACGGTGTTTAGCCAGCTGTAGAGCGTCTTCCAAAGCAACACCAAGAATGTGACAGGTCCCCACCGCTACTGGTGTTACAGGACTGCCTGGGCCATGCTGCAGGGAACGTTGTAGCACATTTTGCAGAAAACATGCGGGAAAATGATTTTGCTTTGACAAGCAGACAAGATGCAGGTAAAGGGCGAGAAAGAACTGGATGCATCCTCATTTCTAAATGGGAGGTGAATCCAAATGACTAATGTTCCCTGTGCGATGCAAGATACCTGCCCAATCTAGGAAGTGAACTGACAGGCCCGTGGGTTGGACAAAACCATATTACTACCTGGAGAAATACACTCAAAAGGGAACACATAAGCCTGCTCAGCCTTTATGAAGCTAGTGCTTTTACAACATCTGGTTTTACATAGCCCCTGTGTGCTAGTCAGGTCCAACTCAAATAGGTGCAAACATTGTAACAGTCTGCTAAGCAGTATTTGTTGTTCTTCAGTTGTAAATTAAGTTCTTGCCCTGAACAGCCTGCTGCCTTGATGGTTTCCTTGAGGGTGGTGGCTGCCTGGCAGAAGCTATTAAAATCAAACTAGGGAGTAAGAAACAAGCACGCAATCCAGCAAAGGTCATGAAGATGATGGTTGTTTTAACAACACCAACAACTGGAAAAGGAACTATGCAAATTTTCAAGCCAATTTAAAAGAAATTATTTAACATACTAAAAATGATTAAGATGATTAAAGCATTGCAGCACCTGTCAACAAGGCTGAGACACCTGGGACTGTCAGCCTGGAGAAGAGAAGGCTTGGGAGGGATCTTACCAGTGGGGGATAAATACCTGTGGGGGAAGAGTAAAGAGGATGGAGCTGGGTTCTTCTCAGTGGTGGCCAGTGGCAGGAGAAGAAGCAATGGGCTCACAGTGAAACACAGGAAATTCTGTTTAAACATAAGAACAAGCTTTTTTTTACTGTGCGGATGGTTGAATGCTGGTACAACTTGTCCGGAGGTTGTGGAGTCTCCATCCTTGGTGGTCTTCAAAGCCTGACTGGACGCAGTCCCAGGCAATCTGCTCTAGCTGACCCTGTTGTGAGTGACGCAGTTGGCCTAGATGATCTCCAGAGGCTCCTCCCGACCTTAAGCATTCTGTGATTAGAAAAGAATGGCTTTCTAAAGGAGTTTAACTGGTTTTTTAGGGTCTTTATCAAAAGATGAAGATTTTCTCAATAAAAATGAAATGATTGTCCAGACTGGTATTTAGTGACATGCAACACAACATAATTACAATTAATTAGTGCTTCAATGACCTACTAAAGTTAAATGCAACCTAATCTGCTCCAGCATACCTTAGTGGAAAAGACTGCAAGGGGCAGAGGTATGCCCAGGTGCCCTCTTGAAGTTATTTGGGCTTTCAGCAGCTGCTGGTGGTTTCGAGACCTTTGCCTTCGTCATTTTCCTGGCATGCTCCAGCTCTCTTGGCTGCACCCATGTCCTCTCTGAAAGCAGCCGCTGTGGTGTATTTAATGGGAGTCATATGGCCAAAGCAGCTTGGCACTGAATGCACCAGCTTGCTGCCTTTTTTTTTTCTCTCCTTTGAATATGTGCATCTTATAAGAGCTCAAACACAGAGAGGAAGTGGCTTCTGAGGCTCTTCAAGGTCAAGAGGTAAGAAATTCTGTGTTTACTGACTATTAAGTAGTAAAACAAAAGTAGGGATTTGAATGTGACTTTCCTCTTGTCCCACTCCAGTGATCTGCTGGCTTCCAACTCCACCTGTTGCTTTCTTCCTTCTCCAGGTTTAAAGATTTGATTTAGAGAAACATTGGTATGATATGATGATACTGCCTATTCTCACAGCTTTGATGAGCCCATGGGTTGGTTAGGATGATCAGGAGTGCCTGAAGTTAAAGGGGTGCTCTGCTAGGTCTCTAGGGGGCAAGTAAGAGACAGAATTTCTTCACAAGCTCTGCTTCCCCCAACCAAGGCAATAAAATCTCAAGTGTTTCTGGTGAGGTTTGTGTGTGGGGTATCTCCCTCAGGCTTTGGATAACCAGGGTTAGAGCCAGGCCAGGCAGTAGTATTGTGGTGCAGCAATTTGTGAAGCCAGACCAGGGATATTGTGTGTGCCAGCTCAAGAGACAGGAGTGTGGTGAGCAAGCATTGTGTTGCAGGCTGGGCTGAATGTGGCTAGGTTTCCTGGACATTTGTACATCTTGTAGCTACTACAGGTCCTAGGCTTACTAAGTGCACAGTGATGACAAAAGGCAGGTGTATGGCAGTGTGTGCTAGATACTCCTAGCACAGACATAGGGAAGGGACTGAATGGGCTGGGGTTGCTCTCCACAGCACAGATTTTTTTTTTGAGATTTGTAAGAATTCAAAGCTGCAGCTAGGGAAGTGATAATTGATGGATGTGAAGTGGTGGATTTGGCTTTTCCTTGTCAACTGTTTGATTCCTCACCAAACTTCTTCAGTGACCAAAAGCCAGAGTTGACCAAGCTCTGAGAGACTGGGTGGCCAGGAGATCTCCACATCTCCCAGGTGGTTTTCTTGCTAGGTGGGCTGCAGCAGTGTAAGGCTAATGTTTTTTAAATCACACGGTTTGTATGCTGTTTTGTAAACCAGCAGTGATTTCAATCTTAAAGCTGGGACATGCTGGCTCTCCTTGATTCATGCTAATCCTTCCCCTGGCATGGTGGGCATTCATACAGGTTGGATGAGGTCTCACAGGTGCTGTTCATCCTGGCAGCTCTTCATGAATCCCAAACTAAAGCTTATTGACTTTGGCATTTGCTCTTCAGACTTGTTCAAAAGCCACCTCACCCAGTTTGCTGGCTTATTGTCAAGCAGGAAAATGCTCACTGGTCTTTAACGATTCTTTGCTCCAGCTGTCCCTTCTCTATCTAATACTCATTACTCTTGAAAAGCTTTGCATTGCCTGTGCCTTTGGTGGATTTCTAGGACTCGGTTTTGGATGTTGGGGTGGAGGGAGGGGAAAAGGGAATTGAGTGTTGTAAGCTCTGGCCTTTCACTAGCTGCATCTTGATTAATCTGCTCTGAATAAATTCAAGATACTCTTTCTTTTGGATGTTCTTAGTGGCTTGCATATTACTTCAAGGCAGGACAGTTACTTGTGTCTCTTCACCATCTCATGCTGTTCCTTAGGCTTTGCAATTTGTTTGAATGTGCAGTTTTGGTGTGGGGGTGGAATTTGGATTGTTTGCTTATTCCTCAACTTGCTCCTGGTGACAGGCAATTCTCTACCTCTGTTTGTTGAGCTGCTGCATTGACAGAATGAAGGCACAATCAAAAGCTCTTGTTGTAGTCTGACTGAACTGTGGTAGTATCTTACCTGTTCTGCACCTCCTGAGTGCTTTCCTCCCTAAGCAGAAGTGGGAGAGTGAAGGTGCTCTCCCGAAATTGTGTCAGGCAGTGCTCTTGTGAAACAGTGGCTTCTTCTGTTGCATCGACCTTCAGTGTGAGCAGTGTGAGTAGCAAGCCTTTTCCTGGAACTCGTAAGTTACAATGAGTGGCCTCTGCTATCTCATGAGGCTTTTAATGATGTGAGGGTGCAAATCTACCTGATACGTGACTTACTGTCGTGGTTTAGCCCCAGCCAGCAACTAAGCACCATGCAGCCACTCACTCACTCCCCCTACCCCGATGGGATGGGGGAGAGAGTTGGAGGAGTAAGAGTGAGAAACACTCCTGGGTTGAGATAAGAACAGTTTAATAACTGAAATAAAATAAAGTAAAATAATCATAATAATATACAAAGCGAGTGATGCACAATGCAATTGCTCACCACCTGCCGACCGATACCCAGACAGTTCCCGAGCAGCGATCGCGGCTCCCCAGCCAACGCCCCCCCCCCCAGTTTATATACCGAGCATGATGTCATGTGGTATGGAATAGCCCTTTGGTCAGTTTGGATCAACTCTTCTGGCTGTGCCCCCTCCCAGTTTCTTGTGTACCTGGCAGAGCATGGGAAGCTGAAAAAGTCCTTGACTAGCATAAGCAGTACTCAGCAACAACTAAAAACATCAGCATGTTATCAACATTCTTCTCCTACTAAATCCAAAACACAGCACTATGCCTGCTACTAGGAAGAAAATTAACTCTATCCCAGCCGAAACCAGGACACTTACTCATTAGCAGTGGAGGGGACTGCTGCTGAGCTTCACCTTTGCTGCTTTGTCTCTCCTGCTTTAGGACACCTTGTTGAGAAATGGGGGAAAACCAAAGCAGCAAGGGAATCACTTTGAGAAGCTGACTTAGTCTTCTAGCCATGACAGAGCAGCCCAACTGTCCTGACTTTGGTCTGCAATTGTAGAAAAGCTCAGTTTCCTGGCAGTTTGTTTCTTTATTTCAAATTCATAATACCAGTACACACAGGGCATAACATATGACTCCTCTGGAACAGCAAGTCTTTTGCAATATATTTATTTTAGGCTTCTGCTGAACACATGAATAAACCAGCAAAAGAAAGAAATTATGACAATGATGAGGTCAGTCTTAGAGAGAAAATGGTCTTGAGAGCACCCACTTAAGTGAAATTGTCATTTGTGACAACTGTGTGCATTCACAGACACAGCAGGATACGTTGGATTAATGGCTCCTTCAGCACAATGGAGGTGGAGAAGCAGCTGCCTTTGATTTTTAGCCTTCTCACACACCGATGCTTTCCACCTGGGAATGGTAAACTGGAATATTCTGACCATCCCGCAGTTTCAAGGTGACATCCTGAAGGCACCAGCTGACACAAACCAAAAGAGATTTTTAACTTGTTTCAATCACTTTTGATATAGTAGTAAAGTCAGTGTAGAAGCAGCTGGCATGGAGAAACAAATCGTTCCATGCATTCATTGCTCTTAAAAATTCTCTCGTGTGTTTTAAAACTTGGTTCGCAAGTGCCAGCTTCTGAAAGCTGTTTTCCCTAATAGCATAGCACAGCTCAAATTTAAAGGGCTGGGATGCGTGTTCCTATTTGTTGCAACCCAAATAAAATCCTGCTAGCTATTTTCAGACAGGACATTCCTCCCCGCAACCCGGTGCCTTTCTTCCTCTCCGACCTGCGGGCGCATTCCTTGCTTCGCTCTTCTCCAGCCTTGGAGCCAGACTGTGTTGCTAAGGAATTATCCTGGCTTGGAGGAGTTTGAACACTGCGCAATCACTCAATGTGACTGCTGAAATCCTGATGGGGTACGAAGGTGGTTACTCGGAAAGGGGAAACTGCATTTGTTGGAAGCTGAGGGGGAGCCTTTTCCTTCCTCTAAGCTCTGCTCCAAACCCACTTCTGTGAGACTGCTCGTGCTGCTTTTCCAGCTGGGAAGGACTATTCTTCCAGGGTACTAAGACAGGAATTTTTCAAAAGCTCCTGGCACTCACCCAGCTCTGCTTTTGCGGGAATCGGTGCCAAGTACGTACAATTAGGTAATTAGGCTGCCGCACCTCTGTGTGATGGCTCTGCAGCAGGGCTCTTCCCTCACCAGCCCTCCGCCTCCCTCTGACCTGGGACAAGCAACTGCCTCGTTTAAAATAGGGCTTGAAGAAGCAACTGCTCGCTCCCTACAGCATGGCCTGGGGTCTCGGCCCTTCCCTCCACTCACTTCGGGGCAGGCAAATGTCACTTTGCAGGACTGGTGCCTCGGCTGCCCTTGCTCCTGGGCACCATCCCCATCCCTGTGCTGCCTCTGCCTTAGCAAATGCTCCCTCCCAGGTGCAAACCAGCTCACGCGCTCCTAATTTCCCTTCTTTTAAGTTGCCCTCTTTTTTTTTTTTTTTTAATAACTACATAAATAAATAACCCTTGATGGACAGCCTGCTCACTCAAGAGTCTGAAGCATTTCCATGGCTTGGGAGCCTCAACTACTTTTGCAGATAGAGCTCACCTCCCGGTGCCGTTTTACTGTGTCTGTATCGGTCTGGTTGCCTCCTGGGTCTCCACTGCAAGCACACACGTGCATGCTCAGCAGAGCCCCACCAGAATGGCCCGCTTACATGTTTGTTACTTCTCTCAGGGATTTCAGGAGCTCCTCTTTGTGGAGCAGATGGGAACAAGCTATTTTACTCTTAGTTCCTCAGCTGGGTGCAAGGACATTAAGTCCTGCCTCAAGTAGAGCTGTGCACAGGACCCCACATATAAGCCAAGATGGTTGAGTCTGACAGATCTGTCTGCCGCAAACCCTTTTACAGAAGATGCACTTTTTTTTTTCCGCTTGAGTTTGTAGATGGAAATGTGTGGAGAGCTCATTTTAAAACAAAACTCAGAGAGATTATGTACTTCAATTAATGCCGTAGTTTAACATCTTGCAGTTATCCTCACAGTAACTCAGTCAAACAGGAGTGAACTGTTATTTCCCTCCATCTGTGACAAGGGGATGAAGAGGAGTGAGGAGATGAGAGCCCAGGTGCCCAGGGAAGCGTAGGTGTGCAAGAAAGGTGGCTGGGGACCTCTGGGGGTATCTCTGGTCACGAGGTAGGAGGCCAGGTCTGGCCCTGAGCCTCTCAAGTCCCAGCCTAGTGCCTTCCTCCCATTGTTTTACACCTTACTTCCCATAGCTGTCCAGAAGAGAAATACAGTTAAGTCATGCTCATATAATTATGAAAAGAAAACATTACCATATGGCTGGTGGCAGCTGAGCAAAAATGTTGTAGCTTTGGGTTTCTAAATAGAGCTAACAGAAGTGCCTAACAAACTCTGCGAACAAGTACATGTGAGGAGGTTTGCATCTAATGAAATTTCCTCTTTTGCAATGGAAGACGGACTTTTGAATTCATGCAGTAATTCTTTGCTCAGTTCTAGGAATTGGTTTACCCATGACAAGAGAGGCTTTCAGGCTTCAGTATTACAAAAATGTAAAGTTGCTACTATATGATGTGGAGTCAGAGCATCCTTCTACTGTAATACATCTGTTCTAGCACTTTTAATTATAAAGACTGTGTTTATTGGATAGCTTGAAAAAAATCCTGCATGAATTTTAGCTCACCTTGACAGGCTCTGATGTACTGTATAAGATAATTCCCCTACTGCAATACATGATACTAGTCTACAGTTAGGACTACTATTCAACAGCCTTGTACCTTCTTGGGGAGGAGGGGTGGGAGGGGACAATATGTTGCCTTGGCTCACTGTATTTGTATATATACTGAGCTATAGTTTGTAGAACACATTTCACACAAATGAATGGCTCATGTTGTTTTGTTTGTATTCATAGGGATGAATTCAATGTATTTATCAACTAATTTACATTTTTGTCATAGTAACAGTAATAACCTTTCACAAGACCTTCAGACATGAATTTTCTCTTCCTTTGTGTGCATGATCTCAGCAACACAGATGACTAAAGCAAATATCCTGCCCCACTCTTTCCTCCTACCTCCTTCTCTCTATACATTTCTCCCAGTACGCACCATTGACGGGAGTGGTCCATCTCTGAGTTAATATAGAGGTACCCCGCTGATTTTGTTCCAGATACTGGTAACTTTATCTGCAGATGTAAAAGTATGTTAAGGAGTCAGTGAAGCATGTTACTGAAATGGATATTTACTCCTCCTACAGTCAAAGACACAACACCTCCCTTTTAACTTAAACCCTAATTTTATTTTTTTAATGTATTTCAGAGTTTCACTAAGCTTTTCAAGTGGCTAACGTGTGCATGGCTATACAAGTATGCCTGTTCTGCCACACATTAATCTCTCTCCGCTGAAAGAATGTACTGTGTTACAGCTGCAACCCCCAGGGAAAACCACTCACTCTCTGAAATATTTATGAGCAAACACCTTTCCTTACCAGAATGCATGGTGATCCAGAGGTGACCTGCACTGGGCTAGAGGTTCCCATAACCATAACAAGCCTGTAGGTTGAGATCCTCTACTGGTCAATCCATTAACATGCATCGAGGCAATGAGATGTTCAATGATTTTTCTCAGTGTCACAAATTCTACCACTCAGCTGTTTAACAAACAAAGCTAGGAGCTGCAGCACTGACCACAGCTAATTGCACCTGGTCTAACATTTGAATAAAAGAAATGTCTCAAGCATAGTGTTTGCTGGTGGTACTGCAATCACAAAGGGAAAATGCCAGGGGTTCTCCAGCTGGCTCAGTAGGCAGGAGCTAGGGATTTTGTGGAGTCAGGAAATTGATCTATGATATAATCATTAATGATGATTAACTAGTTTATTTCATGAGAACATGAATGCTCCTGAGCATGGAGAAGAAAGTTGGTGGTTTGTGTCCTGGGTGAGGTTGGCGGAAGGCAGGGTTTGACTTCACCCTGAGTCACCCGAGCAACCAGCATTCTTAAAAGGTGACACAGGAAAATGTCAGTAGGACAGGTTCTTGTCGTCTTTTCAATCAGTATAAAGAGGTTGTGCTTTTCCCCCACGTTTTTGGCCTTAGATATGTTGCCTTGTAGAATCTCTAAAACCTGGGAAATTGAGAAACCCTTTGGCCTAGGGTATCATGTGGGTGAAGCCTGGCTGGAGCAAGACGGAAAGTGGAATTTTATGAGAGTTGGTTAAAGGTTGATTTTTTTTCTTGCCCTGACAGCCCCCCTTCTGCCCCATCCCTTACTGCCCTTGCTTGGTCCCCAGGACTCAAAACTAGTCACTAGGAGGAACAAAATTATTAAAATGTGATGAGATCCCTCAGTGAGTTGCTCAGAGAGGTCACTAGGGACACTTTGTGTCACCAGCAAAACTAGGGAAGAGCAGCCTGGGTTAGCGGGTGAAAACACTGATGGCAAGTCCTCTTCAGGCAGCAATCCAGAGTGGAAGTGGACTTGTATTTGCGAGGTTTGCCTCACCCCAACCCTGGGCTGACACAAGGCAGCCTTGTGCAATATTTCAGCACCCAGCGCAGCATTCTGTAGCCACTATGTAACCCCAGTGCTCAGCCCCACGCTGGGCAACCATCCTCTGTGGCACAGACTTACAGGTGCTTTTAAAAACCATACCATTTGTGCTGTACCACAGTGTAGCTGGTGAGCAGCTATAAATCTCTGTTCTGAATAAAGCTTTAAAAACTAGCATGGGACATATCCGGGGAGAAGAGGGAGGCAGCTGCTATTTTAAAGATGGATCTTGATACATTTCTGAAAATCATTTTGTGGCTTACAGTAGCAGGAGGGAGATCGACTGACTTGGGAGGTCCCTTGGCATTCTGTGATGTGCCCATATAGCACAATGTGAACACATTGCTCTTGTTGTTCCTAGTCCCTCACATTAGAACACAGATGCTCTGGAAAGCCATTCCTCTTCCAAATCAACTGGCATCCTGCCCTACTGCTTTCCAGTGCCCTCAAGTCACTCGTGACCTGCTGAAAATCTCCTAGATGATCTCTTGTCACCCAGCGCCTTGGGAAGCCACCCTGTGATACCACCTCCCCAGCGTTACCTGTGCTCTTTCTGTGTCCACACGGTTACTCCCATCTGTCAGTCGGATGTTGTGAACTTTAAGAGGTGGGGCGCCCAGGGCTTCCAGGGCATCGGGATTGCTGTTCAATTGCTCCAAAGCCTGCTGATAATACTGGGTCCTGGCAAAGCCCTCTAGGTGAGAGAAACAGGGTAGTGAAGAGACTGTCCACTTAAAATGAAAACATAAATAAAAAAAAAAAAGAAAAGACATTTCCTCCAGGCTACCACACCCTCCCTGAAAAACACTCTGAAAATATTAATGAGGAGAAATCTGGCTAAAGGAGGAAACACACCCTTATATCAGAGAAGTAGTGCTGAGCTGTAACGTTATTCAGCTCACTTAAATGAAGAGGGCTCTGAATATAGCCTGTTCCATACTGGTATACAGTTCAGCTTATGGCTGTGTCTCCCTGCTTCTCATACGTTTGTATGTCATCTAGAAGGAACAAAAATAAAAATTTAAAAAAAAAAAGCATAAGGATGAATATCTGAAAATGTTCTGAATGTAATTCAATTTTTTTTTAAGAGGCACAGAAAATACTTTAAGAACAGAGGATATTTTGCAGATACTGGTGTGAGACAGGAACAGCTGCCGCTGCTGCGAAACTTGTTGTGGTCTTGGTACAGCTTTTCAAGTGGCAGCCCTGAAACTGCAACTCTACGTTAAAAAGGAGGGACAAAGAAGCGCCATTAGAGTTAATGGTCAAGCAGCAACAATAGCACAGTAGACTGGATGCTGCAGTGTTGGCATATGGAGGACAATTGTAGCAAATTGCTACTTATCAATGTCTGGTTACTATCTATAGTGGGGAAATGCTGTCCATTGGTGACCACTGCACAATGCAGAGCTGTGAGGCTGGAAATGTGCCGACCCTCCTTATGGAGGCAGAGACTTGCTTATAAACAGTTTTAAGGCTTGCCTGCTGAGATTTCTAGATGTGCTTCATGCCAGCCTAACTTCACTCGCTTGACATCAAGAGGGGCAGAGTTAAGCTAAGAGTGTGCATGTGTGAAAATCTTACTCTGGCAACTTTGCTCTCACCTTCCAAAGGGTTTAAAACAAGGTGTAAGGTTTATTTCCTGGTCTCTTGCCTGTTGGTATTACTCCTGGAGCGTGAGGCAGAAGGATGCTGCCCCCTCTCCCTAATTAGAGGCATCTCCTGTGAGCAGGCAGCATCCAGTTGGCACAGAAACAGCTTTGCTACGCTGCAGCCTGCCCTGGTCCTCCCTGGCCCCCTGGGCCATCCTAAGGAGCTCCAGCAAAAGTGGTTGCAGCACGTGAGCACTTTATTGCCTATGGATCATGGCAAGCAGCCACCCAAACCACGTTAAACCTATGTTGTGCTCATCCTGCAGGTTGGAGGGGATAATGGGTTCAGGTTTCCTGGTGCTCCTTCTCAGCTGTTCCTTGTTAGCATCTCGTGCAGCAGACATAAAATGCCTGACTAATCCATTTGTCCACCCATTTTCAGTAAGAGAGCTGAAAGGATGCTGGGGTTGGCTGGGGAGACTGCTCCCATGAGGAGGGTGTGGAGGTGAAGAGAATGAGTAGAAATAGGATTACCTGAGTGTTTGTACAAGCTTTCACAGAGACCACATGCATGCAAACTTTCCTTCAGCCTGAAGGAAAGGAAAGGGAAGGGAAGGGAAGCACCCCTCTCCCCCTGCTCCCACCACTATGGAAGCCACTTGCTCCTCACAAGTCCCAGTATGGGCCAGTTCTGTGCACTGGGATAACCCTGGGCACGAGCCAAGGGAGGAAGGGTCCCAGTGTGGCTCCCCTGTCTGTTGGAGGCTACAGAAGGCCATGCTCTGCAGCAGAAAGTGTCCTTTCAACAGCCCAGCTGGCTTATCCACACGTCACCGAGCTATCAGACAGCTACCGGGCAGCCACTGATATTGCAAAAGAACAAGAAGTTGTGCCACTTGATTGCACAGCTCAGTGATGCGGGGAACGAGCCCTTTAACCTTCTGTATAGCACAGGGGGTGACGACTTCTCCCCTCTCCCCCTTCCCCAAGATTTCTAGATAATAACACTGAAGGTGAAAATGAAAAAATGCTGATGTCCTTGTTAAAGACCAATTCAGTATTTTAAAGCATAACAGGATCGTATATCTGTCATGTATTCCAGAGCTTGAGGGCATGAGCTGCCTAAGATTAAAGCCTGCTTTCCAGCCTTGTCTAATTTGTTATTAATACCTGTAAAATGAAGGGGAGGCTTCAGAGCCTATCTGAGGGCTTGAGGAACAGGCTTGGGTACACTTTTCTGGCAGCATCCTCTGATATAAGGGTATGAGAAAAGCAGTATCATTTGGTAGTACCAGCAAGGGAGAGGCATAGGGGCAAGAGGCCTATAGCACCCCCCAAGAGGCAAAGACTATTTCTGGTCTGATGCTAAGTATCTAGAAACACTTTTAGAAAAACTAAATATCTACCATTTGGACTAATAATTTGGATTCTTGGCCAAAGATGTGTAGCAACTAGAGCTGTCTGTAAACAGCAGTGGCACCTGTCTAGCTTTTCTCTCCTTGTCCTGGTCTTCTCAGTGCTGAGTGCTCTTATCTGCCCTTCATTCAGGAGAAACTGATGATGTCTTAGCACTTCACAGGCGTTTTGTGTTTAAGGGCCAGCTCCACAGAGAGATAAAACTGCTAGACTTTAATACCTTCTCACAGATGGTCCTCTTTTCCTGCCCAGTTGTAAAATCTCAGTAAGAAACGAAACCTGCATTACTGCCTAAGCTTTCACTTCATCCTCACGAACCCCCCCCCCAGAAACCAGACTTTCTCCTGACCACAGCAGCCTGCTTCCTATGCAGTACCCGCCTCTGGAAATGCATGCAGCAGCGCTTGGGAGAGCAGCAGCCCTGGGGCTGAACAAAGCAGAGCCCACAGAGGCAGAACCCAGAGGCTCAGCCACGCTTCCCTTAACTTCATCTGCTTTTCACATCTTGCATGCTGCTATTTTCCCCGCTACACAAAAGCAAATGAAAAGGGCAAAGGAGAAATAAGGTTGCTAACAGCACCAAGACTCACTTTGCATAAGATTATACATCACGATGCATCCCCCGCCGCTGAACAGTCCCATGAAAACAGCCATTTGCTGCAGTTTTCTTAGAGCAGCTGGCATTTTTCCTCCCTGAAAAGAAAAAGGGAAGACATTTGTTGTAAAAGAAGAAAGCTAAAGGGTTATTTCCCCCCTCCTCTTCTTTCCTAAAAGCCCTTTCCAACCAGGCCTGAATGAAAGCACAGTGCACAGGCATCGGGCTCTTGCTCGCTGGGGCCCCACCGCGCGCCCAGAAGGAACGGTGGTGAGAACAGAGCAAACCAGGGACCCAGCCGGGTTGAATGTGTTTATTCAACTTCTTTTAGCGATGCCACCACTTTGCTAATTGCCGAGAAGAAAATGACCTCCCCGGTGTGGCCGGGGGCCAGTGCCGCAGCATATTGTCGCAGGGGCTGCCGGTGCCTGTGCGCTCGCGCGCACACTGCAAGCATTCAGGCTCCGGGGGCCGGATTTCTCTCTCGAGTAAACTCCTCTAAAGTAAACACGCTCGTGGCAGGGCTGGATTTGGCCTGGAGTGGTAAGGGACAGAGCCAAGCCAGCACTGTGCCAGCAAAGATAATGGAGCCAGGGTGTGTGTATATTCTGTTGTGTTGTTTTTCTCCCAAGCTGTGGATAAACAGGAAGGCTCTTGCAAGCTATTTTTCTTCCTTCCTGCACCACCCCAGCCCAAGCTTGCCCTTTTAATGAGTCACAATTTTGGCATTTGAATGAATGACCCAGCAGAATGAGAAACACCTCTGAGAAAGTTGATCTACTGAACAGTTCCACAGTTTGGGTAAGAGGGGGACTGTGTGGCCTGAAGAGCCTGAGCTAATGCTCCTGCCCACTGCAGGTTAGTAGGAATTGAGCTGAGTCGTCAGTGGGGCAGAGTAGCACGTTGCTTCAGGCTGTGGCAGGATGGGACTTGACCAAGCATCTGAGTATCGGCTTATGCTCTTGCTTCTCTCACAGCTGGGATGGTAGGGAGGAATGTTCTTGACAGCAATTTAAAACAAAACAAAAAATTAGCAAAAGGCTGCCCTTTTTGATGTAGGCACATAGGCATCTGAATACTTGGGAAAGCTGTATGGGATTTCTAATCCCAAAGGCTTCACATCTCGATCCTTGTGCCACGATGGTGTGACTTAAATGTTATGCTCAGCAAGAGCTGGTTAATAAACCAAGGCCCAAACCAGTTACAGAAATGTGACCTGGGCAAGGCCGTTTGAGTCCTGTTGTGAAAACCACCTCTAGCATCCATCAGGTATGCATTAGTCAGGTATTGCTCAGCCAACCACTACAGTTTAGAGAGGGTGGAGAGGCAAATGTCAGGACTCCTTCCTGTCGTGGCCGGGTCAGGGTGACATGGGCAGCCTCCCTCTGCTCACTGCTCTGCTGACATGCCCATACACCATCTCTTGCGTCCTCTAGCCCAAGGGAAATGGTAAATGCAACCCAGGTACAACTTTCATCCACTGCCCTGTTGGCACTAGCGTTCAGTCGCAATGCATGCTATCCCTTAGTTGAAGGCTTTCCTTGATTTTAAGAGCTCTTAATATTTACTGTTTAATTTACTTCAGATTTATGGATGGCTAGTAATGGTAGCAACCCAGAGAAGCACATGGCTATTACGTCTGCTTTATGCCCCCAAAATCCCCATATTGTGCCATTGGTACAGTCAGTCATCATCTCTCTCACTCCTGATCTGTTTCTCTGATGAGTTTTCTTCTTCGTTTCCCCTGGGGAACTTGAGTGGCGTGAGAAGTTGCAGCAGAGGAAGTACGAGTGTGTTTTTACAGAGAATCAGTGGCAGTCATTTCACAAGGACAGCGACAGCTTTCTGCTCGCCCGCTTGTGTTTGCAACTTTCCTTAAATTGCAATTTATAACATTATTTCCTCCCCCTCAAACTGCAAAATCTGATTAATAACAGCTTCCCATAAGATCTGTCCAGCCAGGAGGAGGATCCAACACCAACACCACGTAATGGGGAGAAAAACAAAAGGTGGTAAATCTGGAGAGCAGATCAGATATAACAGGCTGTGACCTGCGGTATTTGGTTTTGCCCCTTTCAAAGTTGCAGCCAGGCAAAATTTGCTTGGTGTGATGAAATTCAGGGTAATTGAACGCAAATGTCTGGGGGTGGGGGTGCTGCCGGCAGTTTGCTGAGTAAAAGTGGGAAGACGCGGAACTCTTGCACCAGTGAGGAGGTTTTGACCAAGGCTCAGGGGACCTGCCGAGCAAAGGGAGGAAACCAGAGGCTCTGCAACTTGCTGTCAGCAGGTTTGAGGTTTGTTAGGTCTCACAGTCTGCTCACACTCAAACAAAGGGGATGGAAAGTAAGAGGCGCTTCGTGCTGATCAGTCACATGCTCGCGCACGCTCTCATCACCGCCTCCGCTCGCAGCAGGTCAGTGGCTGCAAGTGCCCCGATGGTGCCGTGCTGAAACAGTGCCATCTGGCACGGGAGCTTGGCAGCTGAGAAATGGTGATCCCGGCAGGCACTGCTGTCCCATGCAGTGGTCCTGGCTGCTCCTGATGTGTTGCCCCTGCCTGCAGCCATCGCCCATTGCTGGTCCCACAGAGGCAAGGATGTCGGGGGCTGAGGCACACCCCGGTTGCGCAGCCTGCACCGGCTCCGCAAAGGTCGTCATTGCCATAGCAGGGAGAATATCTCTGTTGCTTGCTTTCGGTCACAGTGGAAAGCCTGCAGGCTGGACCACCCCATCCCCAGGCTAGCCCTTGATGCTCTCCTCCCACTTGTTTCTCAGCTGTTTTCCCAAGCAAGTCCTATGACAGCATGCTGCGGGAAAAGGTTCAAACCTACGCGTTTTAACAAGCTCCTCAAGACCTTGCAAACCTTCTCTTTGATCCCACAATTCCCTGTTAGCATCTAAAAGCAAGGACAGAGGTGTCCTTGGAGCCCAGTGCATCCTTCACAGGGGGGCTGCTGCTCCCCTTCTCTGCCATTGTGGTCCCTTGTGGCATTGATGTCTGGATATTGCATCCAAATCCTTGAGCATCCCTCAGCATGCAGCTGCTGCTGACTTCTGAATGATGATACTGGAGATACTAGTGGTGTCAGCTTGCGGAAGACCCAAACATAGTAAGGAGCTGTTGTCTGCAAGGACTCATCAGTAGGATTTCTGCCCTCTGGCCAAATGTCTTTGCTGCTCCCATCTGCTGCTCTGCTAAGTGCCATGGAGGTGGCTCACTAGGGAAGGGAAGCAGAGACATGCCCAGAAGTGTGCCTCCTGTCCTGGGCCTTTCTGAAAATTACTCACAGCCTGCAAAGCGTAGAGGCTATTAAAGGGAAGGGCCAAACCGCCTTGACTTCATTTGCCACAGAGGGAGTAACTGTAAGACAATGCATTCAGGAGAATCTTAATAGATACAACGTGCAATTGCCTCCTTAGGAGGCAAGTTCATGTTGCTATCTGTGGTGGAGATCTCCCCTCAGAACCTGTTATACCACTAAAAAGTATGCAAGTCAACTTGTGGAAAACCAGATTCCTTCACAGTCAGTAATTAAAAAAGCACAATTTCCAAGCTACACTGTTCTGCAAAAACATCTTTTCCCCCGTGCTATTTGCAGCGGTAAGAAAGATTAAGTGGAGATTAGCACACACAAAACCACTGAGCCTACAGTTACCAAAAGAAGAGACATTAAATCATCAGAAGTAGTGTTCTCTAAAACCAAATATTAAAGAGTAGAGCTTCCTAATAAGGGTGATGTTCATCTTGTGCCTTGAAAATAGTAAGATATGGTGGAGAAGGTAGTATTCAGGCTTGATTTTGAAACTAAGCAGGACTCAGGCAGCTAACAAGAAGATTTAACAAACCCAGAGAGGTGGAAGACTCCCAGGGTCACATGTGAAATGGTGGGTTACTGCAACAATAGAGTCTGGTTTTAATTAGACTTTGTTTTCTCCACAGAGGATCTCCTAAAAATAGGCTGGGCTGAAGAGATTCTCCCTTTTTTCAGCAAATTCAGACTTCCCGTTTTGGTCTCTGAGCTTTGTGTGGCAGAGGTTGGTCTCGAGCATCTCCACCAAAGGCAGGTAGGGGTGAAGCAAAGGTATTCTCACTAAGCCACAAATACTCATTTTATTTGCCTCAGACCCAAGCAAGGGAGCTGAGTCTGCAGTTTCTTTAGGGAAGGCACGTCCTCTTCCTTCTCCTCCTCCTGGCACTACCAAGCTCCCTCCACCAGCACCTCCAGTTTCTGGGTGCTATTGCAGACCGAACAGCAAACAATAATATTGCTCTGAAATCAGAGAGAAGCAACTCAATCCATGCAAACTCAGCCTGATCACTGCTGGCTATCTCAGTTTGGGCCACTGTATACCCACCTGGCCAAGACAACATACTGCCCGGCCACCAATACAAGCCGCTGGGAGCCTTTAAACCACTTTGAAACACTGTAGTCCTGAGGTGTCATCATGACATGCTAAATATGTGTGACAAAAGACTACTATTAAGTTAAAACCTATCAATAGGCCTGAACACTGACCTGAGCATCTAACTTCAGGGCTGGAACTGTTGCCTAACCCTTCTGCAACAAAACTCTCCTTGGGCTGGTGGGATTTGAGTCAGCTCCAGGTCCAGCTTTTCTGCAAGCCACCCAGGTAGTCACGGAAGTCACAGGAGATGAGGCAAACTACACACAAGCACAAGCACACGCTTGTATTTCACATTCTTGCTCTCTTGCCCATCCATCGATCTTGTAAGATCCATAAGGCATCTGGGTGTGAGACAATTTCTATACTAATAACATGCCAGGACAACATTTTAGAGACAGCTTCTTGACACTCACTGTCTACAAAATACCTTCATTACTGGTACTGTCACCAAAAGAGAGGACAGTACAGCAAAAGTGTTACGACAGGATCATCATTTCAGCATGTTATTTTCCTCTTTTTTTCAGAGAAATAGTCTCAAGATACTATATACCTCATTTCTGAGAAATAACAGCACAAATTCTGCCCCTGACAGCATGTTCAGAAATA
Organism: Pelecanus crispus; assembly: GCF_030463565.1. Taxonomy (NCBI): domain Eukaryota; kingdom Metazoa; phylum Chordata; class Aves; order Pelecaniformes; family Pelecanidae; genus Pelecanus; species Pelecanus crispus. The sequence continues at coordinate 59,908,279 of NC_134644.1, forward strand.
CCAAAGACTTTGCATGTATGATCTGCTTTCACCAAAACCTCAGAAACTTGTAGGAATGAAGTTTGCTTAATTCGGTCAAAACAGAAGTAGGAGTAATATTCCCCCCCCGCCCCGGCGCAGTGGTTCTTCTCCAGATGCACTGAAAGGGCATATTTTGGCATTTAGGGAGGTAAAATACCTTTACAGTGAGCTTTGAAATGGTCCCTTCCAGGGTCTCCTTGTGGATCGGTTCCTAGAAACGTGTAACTTGCTCCGGTTAAAATGCTTTGAAGGGACAAGTCTTTGTATGAGGAAGACTACTGGCAAGCCAGGTAACTGCGTTAAGTTTATTTTCTGCCTTTGCTGCTAGCTAATTAACAAGGAAAGTGGAACTAGTCAATAGACTGATTAAGGACCCTAAACAGCCACCTCATTCTTGTAGTTGTATCGCATCTCCTGGGACACGCTACAACGCAGGTAGCTTGCTCAGTTAGTACAAAGCCTGACATGGTGCATACAGATATTTGAGTTTCATTTCCTTTTTCTCCTCTCTTCCGCGCTCTCATTTGCACATTTCTATATATTTATATATCTTCATACATCTCTTGTACTCCACTGTCACAGACTACTACCCCACGTGCTCTTAAGCTACAGAGTCTCATCCGGTGGGCTCGCCTGTACCACGTTTCTTTTCCTCCTGCCTGCCCACCTTCAGCCCTCTACGTGCACTCTTCCCCTGCAGACTATTGCATCACCACAGTGCTGGGCAGACAGAAACAGTGGGGCCACCGTTCCTGTTGCCCGAGGAGCCTTCTCCTGCCATCCCTCAGTTTAGCCCTCTGTGAAATGGAGTCTGTCTTCCTAACTGTGGCTAATGAAGGCAGGTGCCTAAATCCTTTTTTTGCTTTTCTCCTAAGTTGCAAAGATGCTACAACCTCACTTGTTCAGTCTTTTTGAAGGCCAGGCTCCTGTGCCGGCCAGTTCAACAACCAACTCCAGATCATCCTCCAAGACAACTAGAGCTGCTCATGCTTTGTGCTGGAGTATGAGGGATATCGCAGAAAAGGCACGACTAGGGCGTGTTATTGGAGAAGCGGGATAATTATACCTACAGTGTGACCCATTTTTGCTGTTATTGGAGCATGGCGTTATAGGTTAATAATCTGTCATTAACATCCCTAATTGTATGTTTCTGTAATTAGACACCACGGGGGGGGGAGGTGTGAATGTTCTCCTTTTGTGTTTTAGAGGTGGATTGCAAAGGATTTAAGAGTAAGAATTCATAAGTAGAGTAAATGAAAAAGTTTCATCCAAGGTGCAGGAAGAAAAGAAGTAGTTTACAGTTTTAACAGTGAGTGGTTTACCTGAGAAAACTATAGGACAGCTTCTTGGCTTCCCTGCCGCCGGGAGTGAGGTCATACGTGCTGCAATCCAAGGTTCAAAAGAATTGCTCTACACTGTACCCATGCCTCCCCACAGCATGCGTCACAGCCCAGCTTCCAAATGGGCACGTTAAAAGAATCACATAAAGAAATAGCAAATATAGTCCTTTGAGTGTCTCTTGCTGTTAGGATGAGAGGGAATAGCCCTCTGTGCTTAGCAGGAGCTTAGCAAGAAGTAGACTGTCAAGCCAGGGAGGTTTTCATAGTGTGATGTGTATTTTCTGTATATAGTTTCCTAGAATAGGTTCACTGAACCTGCAAGGTTAAGTGATCAGTGAAGAGTGCCAAACCATTTCTCATGGAAAGATCAAAGAGCTTGCAATGCTTTCTGTGCAGTGGTAACTACTTGGCTCTTGCCAGTCTGTGGGCATTTATCTGTGTCCAATACATTAATTATGCCAAAGATGCTGACAAGTTCTCAAAGCCAAAAACAATGACCTATCTAAAGTCAACTTACTAAATCCCGAGATGGGGAAAAAACATCAGGAAACACAAGGAATCTGTAATAACCTTCTTGGCTAACAGGTCACATTTTACCTTGTAAAGAGAAAAGAAAATGGTCACAAAAGTTCATAGAAGTACTGCAGACGTCATTGGGCTAGAAACTGTACATGGCTATGTTAAAAGTTAGTACCTGCCTGGAAGTTTACAGTCTCCAACTCCAATCCTGATAAGGCTTATGCCTGTCTGTAGTCTTACTAGCTTCAATAATATGATCCATATGCATGCATTAAATAGGCACGTGGTAGAGAACGACCTAAAGGAACTGAATGCCAGGGGAGGCAGTCACAGGGAAAAAAATGTTTAAGGCAGGAACATAGTGTAAATCATATGATGCTTGTTCCCTTGTGTCTGCTTCCGGAAATGAGGGGGTAAAAGATGTGATCTGTTCTGCCATGATCAGCATGGAGCCCAATTTACAAAGCTTTTAAAAATATCAGCAGAGATGGGAAGGTTTGCAGCCCTAAGGCCAAGCATGTTGCTGATATAATGCCTTTTATTATATAGTATTACAGCAGTACATACTTTTGGCACTTCACAAATACCTTGCTCTTATTCATACTTCCTACCGAAAACCAAAAATAAATAAAACGCTACCCTAAATCCCCCCAGATTCTCAGATGTGGTAAGTTTATTTCAAGTGCCAGTCTTCACACCCTCCCCAGAAGGGCTCCTCCTTCAGCCAATGCTGACCCTACCCTTCTTAAACTCAAGTCCCTTTGAAATACAGCAGATCAACACTTAAAGCCTAGGGCTTTGAGGAACACTAATTACTTTCAAACATCCTGGACACCTGGATCGTTTCCAGAAGTTGGCCCTTGCCCATATGAGCAGAACTGGTTCAGTATCAGCTAAATCTGTTAACACAAATTAAGATCTGGGGAAAAAATAACCTCAAAGACTTGTGACTTTTTAATAAGTATTGAACACCAAATCAGCACAAGACCAACAGGGATTCTGACCTAGAAACTTTCTATTCCCAGAAAGGCAAAAATAAAAAAAAAAAAAGAAGTTATGATGGGAACCATTAAAAAAAGAAAGAAAATAAACTCCCACAATACTTGAAGGTTTCTGTTCAGACAGAACCGGCTTGTTAACTTATGCACAGAGCTGGGCGAAATGGAGATGGAGAGAGCAAAAGGGCGAAGGAAGTGGTGGAACCTGCCACACGGTCTGCACGTGCAGCATCTGAGTCAGACCTTTAACTTGATCTGAGGAGTAGCTACTGATTTATCCATCCACCCTTGGAAAAAGGAAACGATATGCTGGATGCTCACAAGACAGTTGGATGTGAATCAGTTTCTCTTCCAAAAATTAGTCAGGGCAAGAGGAATTTCAGAGAACAGCTGACTGCAATCCATATTTTCCTCCTCAGAACATGTGTGGGAAAAGATTTGAGGGAAAAAATCTCCCTCTGTTTAATGCTTTAAATGATGTCTCTATTTTATTCACTAAATTGTAGGTCCTTCTACAGCTCCTGTTAGGGAAGGCAGGGATTTTTTTTTCATTTTGCAGAGCTGTGGCAGAAAAATCACAGAATGACTTCACAGGAAGCCTGTGCCAGCTTGGGAACTTGGTCTCCAGCGACCTGGGCTGTGTCCCTGCCCATGCACGATCCCCTCTCTTAGGCTAAAACATATCAGCCTAGACAGGTTCAACGCAACTCCAGGGCTGTTTCCAACAGCGAACCTACATTTAGGGATACGGGGACAAGCTTCTTCTATGGAGCTACAGCGTAGGGCTTTGTCCAGCAAGGAGGTGTGACAGTCCAAGAGCCAGACAGAAGCACAAACCACACTTCTACATTCTGTTGATGGGTGAGATTTTTCAAAACATCAGGTGCTTTGTGTGTGTTCAACAGGCAATACCTTTACAGGATCACTGTTTCCTGAAAGTGCTAGGATCTTTGAAAATTAGGCTGCTTTATGGCATTTTCAAGACACACCCTCACTACTATCTTTCAAACAGGGCTGGTAACAACTTCCATTATTTCCTCATAAACTTACTGCTACCATAATCTTCAAATACTTGTTAGTGGGGTTTGTGGATCAAATGCTAGATTACCAAGGACTAAATACAATGAAATTTGACAAATGTGGCATTCACGAGACACATAGGTGTGCTGTGATCCATTAGAAAAGGAAACAGGACCAGTTAGCGGGGAACCACTGCTGCTAATGACGCTGGCTGGGATCCATGCCCACAGACTTCTTAAATTGAAGGCTGCAGAGGAAAGACTTTGCTTTTGACCACAACACACACACATTTTTCCGTTTGTTTTTGTTTTCTCATCGCATGCTACTCAGTTCTCTCTTTGTGGGAATTAGGAAGAGTGATAAAGAGATACCATCGCTTTTATACAATGTCACTCCCAGGGACCTCTGCTTAGACAGAAAAAGCCCCTACTCAGTGTTACTTCCAATTTAGCTGTGGCTTTTGCAGTTCATACAACACCAGTGCAGGCAAAGCACAAGACGGTGCTCCCAGGTTTCATAAGCAGCTGAGAGACTGACTCACTGTATCACTGTGGCTAAAACCATAAACTTAGGGTGTCTCACACATGTAAGAATAAGTGACTAAACACTTCCTGGTTCCTACTTCGCTGGCAGATAGTGACATTTAATGGCTGCAAGATGCTCTGACAGCTTACGATGTAATTTTACTTAGGTATGGAATTGCCCATGTGCAGTACACACATGTTAAGAGGCACGACAATGTGTTCCAGAAAAAAAAAAAAGTATTTTGCAGCCTGGCACAGGGCATGTTGTAGGACCAGCAGAATAATTACAGCAGCCACAGTTGGCACTTATTAGAAAACTAAAGAAGCTGTTAACAGGTCATTAATAATCTGTGACTACCTGCCTTAATAGTATTCTTCAGTCGACAGGCATGAGGGTGAGGGGGTGGAGGAAACGGTCACACCTTCTTCTAAGTCACTGTAGAAGGCTGATACCCTTATTTTTCATCACTTTGTAATCTGCTTGTTTACTTCCCTCCTGGGGTCTCTTCCGACTGGCTGTTCTCTCACTGCTAGCTCTCACACCAAAGGACTGCAAGGCTCTTGGCCAGGGAAGCCTGCAGCCACACTTCCAACAGCCTGTCCCAGGGGAAAGCCAGCCCTCTCTGCTGTGTCCAGCCTGGTAGCTGTCTCCCTGCTGTGCAGAGTTGCCTCTAAACACCTCTCCTGAGCGTGTGCTCCTACTTTTGAAGATTATTTTGTCTGTGAGGCATCCCTGTCCATTTACAACATGCTACGATTTGTTCTCTCACGTCTTGCTCCTTGCCTTCCTCGTGTAGGCAGATGGTTGGAGGAGGAGAGAAAAGCAACTTGTTTCCCTGCTTCTTCAACACACGCTCTCCAGAGCAGACAGATGCCTTAAAGTCAGATCCAGGGCATCAATTCATCTTTTGGGTTCAGCTGTAGCGTATAAAGCATTTGCTGGCTCTGGTCTAATGCTTTTTGACATTGTCAGGCCCCCTTCAGTGAACTACTGCCTTGTAACCAACTTGACAGCAAGTATTGTTCTATATTTATTAATACCGTACGTGCTATCTTCAAACTGACATGTTCCAAGGCCAGGCATCAGCTGTGCTCGGCTCTGGCTTCAAAAAAATATTCAGACAACAGCACAGACCTCCTGCTGCTAATAAGTAAATAAATAAATAAAACCATGCCTTTACCATGCTGCTGCCACACCTTTTTACCCTTTCAATCTCAATTTTGCAATAATTTTTTTTCTTTTCCCTGGGGTCTTAAAATTTGAAGTACGCACTTCCCTGCACCCTCCCCTTTTTGGCTTCTTTAGGAAAGGGCTTTTTTTTCCCCAGTCTTCTTTCAATTTATTCCTTTCCCTCTCTTTTGGATGCAAACCTAAATTCCAGAAACTTGAATCTACATAAAAGTTAATTAACTTCAGGAACTGTTTTTCCTTCTCTTTTTATTTTTATTTTTTTGGAATGCAGATTTTTCTTTTTTTACTATAGCCACTGTAATTTTCTATTATTTTTAAAATGTTCAGCTTAATGGGTTATGTTTACTTAGTCAATAAGCTGATGATGCCCATGACAGGACCAGAAGTGTTTGGTTAGCAGCAGGGAGGAAAAAAAAATCAATAACTCCAAGCATTTGGCAGCTTTGTGGGCAGGAAATCATTTGTATTCTCTGGTTTAAATCAATGACCTTCTTTTCTTTGCTGTTCCAACAGGAAATTATAAACTCTGTGAACACTATTTGCATAGTGCCTTCCGCAATACACTTGTATATGCCTAGGCAAAACAATATGTTAACCCCAGCAGTGCTTCTCTTAGGTCTTCGTTAGGGAAACCTGGGCACTTTAGCACAGAGCTTTTCAGCTGGAGGCACTTGTATTTATTAGAAGTGGAGGCAGAATAGAGCAAGATGTGAAAAGAGCTCCTTCTCCACTTCCAATGGCACCATCAAAAGATGAAGGCATTATTATTTGATAACAGGGTTGTCTAATGCAGAGTCTGAAAAAATGCCTTCTTTGTAACTTGGCAAGATGTTGTATTTTCAGCATGACAGACAGCAACTTGCTACTCTGACATTAAAGCTGCAATTGCACTTTTGTACCTTGCTTGTCAGGGTTGCTCTAATGTGCCAGGCAGGTATGGTTTGAAAGTGCTGCACCTTTGCCTGAACTCAGCTTAGCATTACAGAGTTCATGTTTGTGAAAGTTTCAGCCTCCTCTATCCTGCCCTTTTGCTAAATGCACTTAAGGAAGAAAAAGAAATTGCCACCTTGTCTTGCCATGCTGATGGGAAGCCATTCCAGGAAGGGGATGTTCTGAGAAAAGGCAGTGTTGAGCCTGGCACTGAACTTGCCTTCTAACTTCTGCTGCTGCCCACCACTGCATTAAGTCCAGTTCAGCTATTTTTTAGCATGTAGGAGAGCTGGCATTCAAGAAGACAAGCTAGTCACAAGAGATGGAGGAGGTGTGTGACCCTTTTTTCTACGTTTCCCCCATTGTGATCACAGTGCAGCCCCAAGGTCTGGGATTCTGGTCAATGGCCAGAGCTAAGTGTTACAGCTTGCAGTACCAGCAACTGGCACTGTAAAGCTCCTGGACCTAAGTACCCCTTGATGTGCTTATCTTCATCCTGTGCAGGAGAATGACATGGTAAATCAGTCTAAAAACCATGATTATAAACTCGGAAACCACCAAGGCCTCAGTAGTCTGCACTGAAATGAAATGTCATAAAATTCAGGCATCCAGATTTCTCTGCTTTGCTTTTGCACATGACAAGTCCTTTCATAGCAGTCCTCAGCATCCCTCCTGTGCTCCCAGTGCCACTGGCACAAAGCTGTAGTCATCAGGTGATACCTGAAGTATATTTATTTGTTATGTCACAGCTCTCCCTCCCTGAAACAAAAAGGATAGACATGTTACTTGGAGTGATTGAAGTGGAAGTAGTATGTAATTCTTGCACTCCTGCTTTGTTTCTATTAATTTGCCAGATGTAACATTGACCATCCTGGCCCCACAAACATTTCATTCTTTCCCACTGCAAACTCTACATGCTTGTTGGGGTCCCTTCCAGAGCTCCTGGCTGCTGGAGCACCCTTTGCATTTCTAAAATTTGCTGTTCCTGATTGAAGGGAGCCACTAAGAAAATGAGGTGCCTCACTTTCTCACTGACAAGAGACCAAAGCAGCATCACTGTATCACAGAAGGGTTGAGGTCAGAAGGGACCTATGGAAGTCACTTTGTCCAATCCCCCTGCTCAAGCAGAGTCACCTACAGCCAGTTGCCCAGGACAATGTCCAGACAGCTTTTGAGTATCTCCAAGGACGGAGAGTCCACAACCTTCCTGGGCAACTTGTGCCAGCACTTAGTCACCCTCGCAGTGAGAAAACGTTTCCTAATGTGCAGGCTGCACCTCCTGTGTTTCAGTTTGTGCCCATTGCCTCTGGTCCTGCCACTGGGCACTGCTGGAAAAGGCCTGGCTCCCTTTTCTTCACACTCTCCCTTCAGGTATTTGCATATATTGATGAGATGCCCCTTGAACCTTCTCTACTCTGAACTGTCCCAGAAAGCAGAGTGCTAAATCAAAGGATGAATTGGGTAGCTATTGCTCAGTTGACTTTCTTCTACTGAGTGGGTCAAAAGCAAACGTGCTTTTTCTTTCCCTGTTGCTTTTCTTCCCTCCCCACACATACATCTCCTAAATGTCATGCTGTCACCTTTTCCCGTTGAACACCATGTACCTGGAATCTTTCCATATCACAACAAGAAATGTTTTAATCTGGAAAGATGTGCAAATAGAATAGCTCATGCCAGAAGTATGAACTGGTTTGGTTAGTTTTAGGCTTTGGACCAATCTGCGAGTGATTTATGATTACATATGAATAAAACATAATCAGAAACTGTGGAGTGATAGTGGTGTATGTACAAAGAGGAGAGCTGCTCCTGTTACACGTGGGAACGTATGGGCCATAATCTAATTCTTTTGAGGTTGTGAAAGGTGTGCTATGTGACTAACTCATTTCACTAATATATGACAAGCCAGTTTCATAATGGAAAAAATTACTTTCCTAGATAATTTGTTTTTTAACAACTTATCATAGTTGTTACCCTCCTAAGGGTGTATATTTTCCACTATGCAGAAAACCGGTATGGAATAAAAAATGCTGACAGACCCAAAAACTGCATTTAGCTTCAAAACAGAAATTTGTGGGTTGTTGTTTTTTTAATATATATAAGCTACGGTCTTTGAGGTTTTTGCTCAGAAGACAACCATGTGTTTCATGTGGCCTCTGTTTACAAAAAGGAAAATATAATTCTTTCTGGGGAAAAGAAACTAGATTACACTGCAGGAAAAGGAGATTTAGTGCTGCAGTGTTCATGAGTACTCAGATGGAAATTCAGCTCAAGAACTCTGTACTGAATTTAGGGCACAGATTTATCAGTTTGCTCTGTTCTTGCATTGCACTTAAACGTACTGCTCTATTCATACTGAATTAAATGGGGTTTTCTGTAGAGGTAAAAAGCAAGACTCACTCTCTTTTAAGTTTAATACAGGGTAATGACTTTGCTGACTTCAGTAGCATAATTCTTGATTTATACTGCTATAAGCAAGAGTAAAGCCAGATTAGGAATGTACCTCAAAGTGACAGTATTCAGATGTGTATTTAATCTTCGTTAAATGAAACATTTGGAATAAAATGCACTATTCACTGCTCTTACCATTCTCATTGTAAGTGAACTGTGAAATAGCTTGTGGTATTTTTTTTTTAACCTTTATAACATTAGTAATGAGGACCCATAGTCTTCAAACACTACTATCCTCATGTGACGCTTCTTCAGTGTAAATCCAATCACTTTAAATGAGGTATAACCTGGTACCAGAGAAGACAGAATTGGCTAGTTTATTGTGTGTATGTACAAACAATAAGATAGCAGAAGTAGCTGATAGATATACAGAACTAAAATTTACCAGATCTGCTCCTCTGCTCAAGACTGGCACAGAAGAGGAGCAAAACTTCCTCCTTTCCTGCCCTCGATACTCAGGATCTATTAGACACACCCTCAAGTGTCTTATTTGTTCTTCTCCACTTGTGTTGGCCATTCCTTTCTAACAGGCCTTTCTCCTCCACCCAAGACAAGCAGCTAGGCAAGCAAATGGTGCTATACCCTGGCTTGGAAGTTCCTATAAGCATGGGATTTTCCCCTGGGGATATTTTGTCTGGGACGTTTTATGATGCAAAGGTCTTACTGGAAGAAAGAACTGGCCCTACAAGGTCTGGATGCCTTGCTGAGAGATGAATATTAGTTAGTATATATAATATCCAGTACTGGTGGGTAAAGTGGGAAAAGTAAGAAGAAAGCAACCAATCATTTTTACTTATGCAACAAGCTGCACTCCTCTGACTCTGTTTTCCCCCAAATCTGCTTGTTAACTATGATTCAGTATGTGCTATTTGTGCTTTATGGGACTAAGAATCTAAGACAGTTTATTGGTGAAAGTAACAACTTTCTCATTAAACATTAATGGCAATGTTTTAATCAGTCCCAGGGTTCTGGTAGAAAGTTAAGTCTTTCCTTCAATAACCAGCAGTTACAGATGCAGTAAGTGTTAATAACCTAATAGGAAGTAAACTAAGCAGGCATACATTCCATCACATAGAAAATGGATTTCATGTAGCTTTTTGATGGACTGTTCACACTTTAAACCAAAAAAGTGGTTGATTTTTAATATGGAGAGCTGGGCTGTTAGCAGCACCTAAAGCTGCAGCCCCATCATGTTGTTTACCATTTATCTCGGACCTGATGTTTAACATGCTCCCTGCTATACAATTTGAAGCTAAAAATGTCACCTGGTTTAGCGGGGAGGGGAAGAAATTCAAATGGGAGCAGCAACCATTCTCAGACTTTTAACAACTGTGCTCGGATGCCAAGAGAATAAACATAAGAAATCACGAGAGATTTAAATAGCTTTGTTTCTGATACGAGCTTTTCAAGCCACAAATGGACTTTTATAAAGAAGCAAGAGTATGCATGGCAGTTATGTGGGAATGGGAAAGGGCTGCCTATGTGAGTGTGACACCAGAAAGGATTTTAGTGGGAATAGCAAAGGAACAAAGTTTTATCAAATGCTGGCCTAAAGTCCAACTGGAGCAACCAGACAACTTTCATCTCTTTGCAAAAGGAGAGCAGACAGTTACACTGCCCTTCCTCCCCCATCTCTCTAGCCACCAAGGTTTTAGTTGGGGGAAACTTTATCTTAAATGGAGCCCAGCAAATTGCAAGGAAAACCCAAGATGAGGTTTTTGAAAGCTTGCTGTATGTTTAGGGATAGAGTTGTCACTTTGATCATTAACATCGCTTTCTGATCCTTGTTTTTCTAACCCTAGTAAAAAACAGTAGACTGCCACTTTATTCGCTTAAGTAACTGGCCAGCTTAGGAGATGTCTTCTGCACTTTCCAGTTTAGGAAGTAAACTGAAGTTGCACAAAGAAATCTTGAGCTTTTGTCATGGCCAAGAAGCAAGACTGGTTTTGGCAGTGGGCAGGACTTTTCCAGTGGTCCACTGCAGTTTTCTGGCCTCAGCACTGCTGTAACTGAGGGAGTTCTCGAAATGCAACCCAACATGAGCACAGTGCTAGTGTGTAGTAACAAGGCCCCATTTCCTGTAGTTTTAGTACAACAGGAAGAGATCTGGCAATATGAGTGTCAGCTACACAGCACTGTGCTCTAGTGATTTTTCCCCTGGCTTGGTTTAAAACAGTTGTATGATACGCTAATAACTATAATTATTTTAAAATCAATCATGCAATGGGTGCAGGCTTCTGAGGCCTGACTTACCTTACTCAGATTGAAGCTCAATATCTATGGCTTGATTTTTAGGCAGCTGAGGAAGCAGGGAGTGTTATTTGTCCTGTAAAGCACTTGGCATAACAACAGGCTTTCTCTTGCCACTCTTCCAAAACGGTGGTTCAAGATCACTATCACTTGGTAGCCTCAATCCAGCTAAAAAGCTCTCCTGACAGCTCTTATCCAGACTCCACCTAGAACAAAAGAAAAAATGCAAAGGAGTGGGTATGTAGCAGAGGCAGAGGAAGAATACTCAGACATTCCTAAGGATTCAACAGGGTCCCTTAACCTTCCACTCCAAGACAACATCTAGTGCTGTCAGTCCTACTGCCTGTCTTTTCCTTATAATCAATTTACAGTAAAGCCAGAAGTTAGCACATTATATTTTGACATGCCAGCAGACCCATCAAAAACATTAGGGATCTCCTGCAGCTTTGTCCAGCCTTATTCACAAAAACCTTATGAAAATAACCACACGCTCTTTTGCACGAAACCATGCCTGCTGGCTGTCTGAACAGTGCTAGCAGTATTTGTAAAAAGCAGGTAACAGACCATGTATTTCAGTCCTGCAACTAAATACAATTTTCATAATAGACATTCCTCCTGTACAGCTCTTCCTCTGTTGGTAATGAATAAATCTACAATAGTCCATGTGCTGGGACTTTTTGTTTACCAGTTTATCCAACTAGTCTACCTGAAAACAGATACGGTCATTCTCCTAATGGCACTTTGCGTTTACCAGTCTCTGCACATGCAGCATTTTGCTCTGTACATGCACCAGGAAGAACAAAGTAGAGGAGCTAGTGTTTTTAAAGATGAAACATTTCAGGCTGCAGCCAAGATCTTTAAATTAGTAAGCTCTGTGAGAAGTGGAATAAGAAAACCTGGGATCCTCCAGATCTGGATTTCTTGGAGTCTCCAAGGCTGACTGAGAGCACAGTTCCCTGCAGCCTCTCCCCTGCAGAGAAGATCCAGACCCTCTTCAGTACCCAACCACCTGCTTCCACAAAATTCTAATAACTTCAGTATCTCAAAGACCCTGTGCCTCTCTGTCAGATCTGTTATAACAGGGAGGGAGGTTCCCAAACTGTATATACACAGATGTGGACACATGTACAACACACATGCCAAGAAAGTCATTTCTGTAGGAAACCAGGCTGAAATATGTGCAAGTCAGTCAATACAAAGCCAGGCAATTTTCAAGACAGCTGTTAAAAAGCTTGTTAAACATTTGCTAAACTCTAGGAACTGGACTGTGTGCTTGTAACAGAACTGCATACCACGGCATCCCAACAGCAGCTTCTTGAGTACTCCCAGCATGCAGGAGTTAATGTTACAGTATCACCATGAACAGCCCCAACAGAAATGAGACTTTCATCCATTGGTCGCTCAGCCTTAATTAATAGGACACTTTTCAATTAAACTTCAATGACATCTTCTGAAAACAAGTTTTACACCTACTATATTTCTTTTGGACAAAACAGTCTGCTCAGCTGTATTCCCAGCTGTACGTTTTGTTTCTCCCAGCCTGCTGGCAGCCGCAACTACTTAGAAAGAAAGAAAGTTATGTCAACCGCTAGGATTTTCTACAGTACATATTACATCACCTTTCCTGAGAAACTTGTCTGAGCAGATCCCTTTTCTTGCTTTCTTCTTTCATAATGTCCTTCACATTCCTCTTTCAATATTTGTTGTTCTCTCTGTGGAAGCTCAGTTGCTGGCATTTTAAGGAAAGGTTACATAGCGAAAGGGTCACTAATGGAGCTTTTTTCTTCTTATCCCATGCTCCTAGAAAGAAAACTGTAGTGTGTGGCACCTTTAGAGAAAGGTTTTCCTTCAGAAAACCTACAGCATTCATTGCTGGTTTCAGAACAAGAAAAAGAATCTGGAGCATAAATTACCTTGACCATTTTAATTCTACCAGTGAAGAAGTAAGAAGGAGAAAGAGCAAAAGACAAAACAAAACAAAGACAGCAAATTATGCTCTGGTGCAAGTAGAAAGCCAGATCCTTAAATTTTACCCACACCCCTGATACTTAGGTGACTGTGCCCCTGATCAAATTGCTCTGTGCCTCTGCTTGCTTCTTTACGAGTCCTAGTCCTTATGAAATGGCCGTGGAAGTCAACAGTCATATGTCTTTCAGAATGTCCTCTAGATAAAATGTACTGATTGAAGTCTGGTCCAGAGACAACTGAAGGTGCTGGGAGCCTGCCCAATTCAGTCCACAGTCTTCAAAATAGGCAACATAAGAATGAAGTATGTTAAGTCTGGGATCAAGATTTTGAATAAGCTGGGAATGGAGCCTAGGGAAAAAAAGACAACCATTTCCAACCTTAGGTGTATAAACTTGGATGGCTTAATACACATGCTCACCAGCATAAACACATGCACACACGTGTGTGAGCTGGCACATGAGATGGCTTCTTGCTGTTTGCTTATGTGGGCTCTTTTACAGTCCCTCATTGCAGCAAGGCAGTGTGTGCAGTAGACTGGTACCGTCCCTTGTAGGGCATCAGCTCAAAAGCATGGTAAGGATGCTTATTTTGTCTAAAGCTAAATGGCTGAACATGAAGTTGGGAGGTATCTTCTATTCAAATGCAGCTCCTTCTTCTAAACACAGTAGCTCCCACATGATCTTCTTGAGTAGTATGAGTCTTTCTATACAAACAACAGAAAATCTAATTCCCAGTCTAGCAAAGGAAACACAGCTGAATGAACACTGTTAGCAAGGGCAAGCATATTACCTCCGCCTGTTCAAAAGCCCACTGAGGTTGAACAAAATCTTTTCATTAGCTGTAGTAGAGTCTTTATTACAATCCATTTGAATGATCTGTTTAGGATTAAGCATTTCTTGGAAAACACACTGCTTTTACTCCTGGAGTATTTTCCATTCCATGGGACTTGGTAACGCTTCAATTTAGCAAAATGCTGAACGATCTGTGTCATGTTTAACATCAAGTGTAACTGAAGCACCCTGTACCCGGCAGTAGTGTTCTCTGGACCTCTGTTTTTTAAGGGATCTGTGAACAATCAACAGAAAAAATGCAAGCAAGCTATTTTAATCAGGCTTAAATTTAGTACAAATAGGTCCTCATCTTTACTGGGAAACTTTTAAAGGACACAAAAAACAAACAAAAAAATAATTCAAACCCACTGTGCTTCAACAGCAAAATCATCTAAAAATTAGCTTAATCCTTTTAGGATCAGCAATCTGGGCAGATAACTAAAGCAATGGATAATAAAATAGCCAAGCACTGGGTACCCAGTTAATGCATCAGCATGCTGTTGATGGTATATAAACAATGCTAAAAGAACAGGAAATTATAAAAGCAGAAGGCAATACTTTATTTACTGTTCAGCTGGGATTACTGCTTAGGAAGTCACTAATACACATTCATAATGAATACTAGAAGTGAGCGCAGGCAGAAACTTGCCTTTTACCCAAATGAGCATGACTAGTGCTGAATGTTTCTCTTACTAATCTTTCTTAGAGCCTGAACTTCACTTCCAGAAAGGCAAGATTATTTGGGAGGTACCGTTTTCACACTTAATTGCAGAATCATACATATGGAGCTCTTCCAGGACCTCTCTGGGTTTTGGTTTCTTCTCAGCGGAAAGAACATGAAAGAGTAACAAGACCCAAAGCACCTGCTCCAAACTTGGTTTGCCGACCTGACAGTTGTGTGTTGGATTGGGAATTTCCTTCTCTTTTCTGGAAGGTAGAAAAGAAGAGGGGGGGGAAAAAAGGAAAACTAGCCCAAAGTAGTATTCTCTTGTTGTTCCCATTGATCTGTTTAGGATTTTGTCACTGGCCTCTGCCAGACCAGGAAAGGCTTCAGTGTATGAGAAACAGCACGAAGAGATCAGATTGGAAGGGGATGCACCAAACGAGTGGATGCAGTATGGGGTCCCTGGCATGGCCACACCCCTCCCATGGTACAGTGTGACCCCCCTGCTCCTTTTGACAGAAACTGCTCACAAGACCACATGAGTACTTTCCCACTTTTCCTGTCTTAGGAGTCTCAGGTGAAGAGGTAGCTGCCTCTTGCCAACCGATTGGGAAATGTTAGGCATGAGGTGTGTCTTCCAAAAGGTCTGAATCAGGATTGCAATGCCCAAGTCAGACGCCTGAAGTGAGGAGGCAGTCTCAATCCAGACTATCCTTTCCCCTTCCTGAAATGCTGAAGTCGCTGATTTTCCCACTTGCCTTTTCAGTTGCTACGGATTTCTGTTAGAAAGGGATGATACAGTAACTTAATTTCTAAAGCACCAAAAATGCTACAGTGAGACATTCAGATAACGCTACTGAGGAGCGCTTGGTGATACATACAGAAGCCCCATGTAGGATGGGCTATCACAGGTAAAACCAACTGGGTTAGTAAAAGACGGGAAGCTGTGACTTCTACAAAGAAAAGGCAGACTCAGGACAAATGAAGGGACATGAAATAGGAAGGGAACTTCTGACCATACTTTGCCCACTCCCCCTCCTTCCATTTTTACCGCTTTCCTCCCACTCCATCCCTTGTCCTCCTGCCCTTTTGCAAAAATCCAAAATGGCACTGGCCATGTTACAAGTACAGAACATTTGTCAAAGATTTGTCTCCTCCCTCTCTGCATGAACTAATCATTCGCAGCAAGCTTTCTGGGGTGATGAGTCAGTGGCACAAAGAACTGACAGATTAGATGTGGTATTTATTTTCTTCTGCTGTTTTTAAGCATGGCAGTCTCCCCCATCCACAAGCATAGAAAAAGGTGTAATCAAACATACTGCAGCTGGGAGCTTTAAGGATAATGTCTGCAAAACCTGCAGCTTCCAGTAAAAGCCTTGTATTTTTTGTATTCTTTTTTGGTACCAGGCATTGCTGGATGTTTACTCAGCGACACACTGTGTTAAAAGTTGCAACATTCATCTTTAAACATTAATTATCAAGGCATGATTGCTTCAAAAATCCACTGCCTGAGGCCAGGGCCTAGGAAGTGGAAAATGTAATTTCAGAAAGAGATGAGAACAAATGCTGAGCCTTTTAATTGCAGGTTAGTACAAATGACTAACAGTAAAGTAAAAATTGTTTGGATGTATTTTTGTTCTGAATGTCAAATTCAAAACTTAGCAGTAAGTTGCCTGGGGTTTGTTTTTTCCCCTCCACTCTTCTTTTTGTAAAAGTCAGAGAAGCTGGTGAATTTTGGAGAGGGGCAGGAAGTGCACTTCTAAAAATTCAGTTTACTAGAAAAAAAAAAAATTACTAGGTTGGAACAAAAAAGAAAGAGACAAGGCTAAACGATGCACACAAAGTCAGACAATAGTTGCAATAGTTGCTGGACAGTTACTGTGCTCATTTGGAGTTTCATTTCGGGATGAAGGCTGCAGTGATTCTCAGCATCTATCTCCACCTCCCTCAGTTCTACTGAAATCTACCTGGAATTACCAAGAGTATAACAACAGATCGGGCCTGTTTCATCACGTGTGGCAACACAAGATTAAATGCTGCTGTGACTCAACATTGCCATATTGGGTGTCCCAGCCTGAAGCCAACAGAACCATTGCAAAAGCAATGGCATCCTCACCTCCGCCCTTCAGGCCTTGCTGCTGGCAGACTGGGCACACCCCTCTGTGAGCACCTTTGCAGGGCATCAGAGGCACTTCTTTTTCCACAAGGGTAGAGAACTTGTTTATTCTAGCCCCCCCATCACTCCTCAGCGTTGGCCATGCCTGGGAGCACACAACTGATGGGAGATGTAACTCATGGTCTGGTGGGCCTGAGGCTGGTTTCTTGTGTGACCATAGGAGAAATCGCAAGGGCAGGGTCTGTGATGGTCCTAAAGTTGCAGTTAGGAACCAAAGCCCAGAGGCCAAAGAGACTCCAAATTATGACACATCTTTTCTAATGCTGACATTCACCAGGAACCTCCAGTTCTGCTTCTGGGTGTGCTCAGAAGCACTTCTGACCTCATAGCACTGAAGAACTTGGTGCCTGCCTCTCTAGGATTGAGAAATGGCATGCCACTTCACTACCAGAAGGGCCTGATCCACTAGGTGTATCCAAAACCTGCCTAACCCATCATGTTTCATCCAGAGGAGCGAAGACAAGAAGATGGTGGCGATGATAGTGCTTGTGTCCCATCTCCTCTCCTCACTTGCTTCTAACAGTTCTCTACTGAAAGCTTTTTCCCTGTGACCTGGGAGATCTGGTTTCAACACACTCCAAGTATGTTCTGTTGCTGAGTCAGTCTGCACCCTTCTGTTAAATGGGGAATAAAAGACCTTCTTTACCTCATGGCCATTCTCACCAGGTCTGTACTGCAGACCCTTGCCCACAAGCCAGTTTTTGCGGATGGCTCATGACCACACTGTTAAGTTAAGGGTTTGCTCCCCACTGAGTAGGCTGGCTGCACAGTGCTCAGCTCACGTCTCCTCTGATGACCCTGTAGCTAACAGTCGTTATTTTCTGTGCATGGGCCTGGTGGGCTTTCTTTCAGTTCAAAGTATGGAAAATACTAACAGGTGTATGCTGCAGGCCAGCAGAGCAGTGCTGTGTCAAAAACATTCCAATGCCAGAAAAAATTGTTGCGTGCTCTAGGAAAAGGACGGGTGAGGGCACAAATTATGCTATTGCCTAACCTGGAATAATGCTGAAGCACTGTCCTTCTTGAAAGAAATACATTTGGTGTCTTCCACATCTATCCAGTCTGTCTGGAGCAAACCCTGGAGTGAAGTACAGGGTTGACAGCACTCACGTTTCCCCTTGGGGATACCAACTATTTGTTCCAGAAGAGAGCTCAGACACTGACGGCTGCCTGACATACTGACCACAGGCAGTATGAATGACCAGGAAACCCGTCCCTGGAGCAAAACAGGAGTGCGCCAAGCTACTAGTACAGACACAGCATTTTTAAGCAATCACTGTTCTACTTCAATGGGGCCCATGAAGTTCAGGAGGGGTATCTCTGCTGAGCTCACTCTACTCAGACAAAGCACCAAGCAGAACATCAAAACCAAGTGAAACACAGTGCTGTACAGCAGCCCTCAGTTGGTGTGGTCAAGTAATGGCAACATTCATTTTCTCACTATTCCTCCCTCTCACACTTTCAAATAACCCAGGTTGGTGCTACATTTGTAAAGTGATGCCTGGAAGTGTGCAGGGTAAGACTGGGGCTTGCACTGTCTCCCACCCTCCCCTCCTTTGCCAGCGATCCAGTGACCAGTTTCAGTTCTGTTTTATCACAGGTTTGATGGGGAGACTGAGAGGAGTCTCCTGTGCCTCTGCCCTCTTGAATGTCACTGCTGCTCTACGGAAACCCAGCTGCCACTATGTTTCCCTGACCGCCTCTAAGATGATTGTCAAGGACAGAAAATATTAATTAAATTTTAATTAATAAATTGAATACTGTGGGGTTAATTATAGCTATTTAGATGGAGTGTATAGGATTTGGAGGTCCTACCTTCTGGTGTTTTTGCACAAAGTGTTGCCTCTTCCTCTAAGCTCTAATTAGCTGGCTTTTTTTCTAATAGCCAGTCTCCAAATGATTGCTCAGTAGCTCCCATTTTGTTCCTCAGCAGCAGTTCTCCAGCACAGCTGCTACAGAAGGGAAGCAGCCCTGCAATTTGCCTTGCAGGGAGCAGGTGATAAAGAATCTATCAGAAGTGGTGTAAACCTATAACATAAAAAAAAAGAAAAAAAACCCAAGAGGCCCAGCCCCTATCATTGTCTAGCAAGGGGACTATATAAGAAACAAAGGACATGGGCAGAAATAAGAAAGAACAGCAGCATCTGAAGCTGCTGCAAGGTCAAAAATCTTCTCTCCATATGCAGCCCTCTTGTCCAGCTGCATGTTCTGCCTTCCTGCATATGCATAATGCCAAGAGTCATCAACAGCAGACAAGCACCGGGGAAAAAGCAGGCTGTTCCACCACAAAGTCAACTGCGCAACTCGGAATAATTTCTCCTCTACTCCTTATTTTCAACCTACACGTTTCCTCCTTAGTGGTAAAACCTTTTTTAAAATTTAAATGGACTTAATTATCTGTATTTTAAAATCAGTTACTTTTAGCCACTCAGTGTATAGCTATAAAGAGCAAGGGTCCTTTCAGGACACTGTTTAACTAAAGGCACACAGTAAACACACTGTGGCCAGATATCAGGAGTTTATTCTAGCCTGCTTTTCAATTTCATGCCACTAGATGCAAACTAATAGCGCCTAAGAACCAGCACAGAAGAGAGCTTTGGGAGTTTGGGGGTTATTTTGGACATTGTTTTGTTGGGTTTTTTTGCAAAAGTGATCAACACGATCAGCAGACAGCCCACTGCCTTCCCTCAAGTATCTTGTCCTGCCCACTAGCGTTCGCAATTGAATGGCTGCCATGGAGGGAGCGGAGAGCAGTGGCTGGAGGATGAGGACTGGCAGTCATGCCGCAGCTGGCAGCTGGCCTGGTGCCTGCCTTCCCCTTCCCACCGCAGCAGCTGGCTCTGCGTGGCAGGCACAGGAGCCTGGTTTTGGTTCCTGCTGAGGTGAGATGGGGTGAAGAAAAGAGGGAAAAAAGATACTAGCAATAATGCTAGTAAGGGAAAATGGGGATAGACTGGCCAACATGGAGAGCAGGATATCCCCAAAACCCAGCATGGATCCCTGTGGTTTCTGAGGTTGGAAAACCGTTGCCTAAATTAAGAAAGCTATCTTCCATCTCAAGTAAGGAAATGTAAAAGCCAGAATCGCTCTTGCATAAAAGCCTAACTCATTTGGCTCCTCAAGCGTGCTTGAAAATTTTATCCACTCTCCTTTACAGCAAAACGGTTTCACTGCCCAGGGGTGCTGAGCTGAGGGCTCTCCAGCACCAAGGTGTCTCCTCACCCCCCACTTTGTCTGAAAGCCTTGGATTACACCGCCAAAACCCTGCTCCAGGTCTACCTTTCACAGCTGCAGAGATTCCCCTAACACAGAGAACATAAAGCACCATCTCTTCTTTTAGTGTTTAGAATTGTGTCACCTGAGAAACGCTTGCCAGCATGTGTGATAACTCAACTGCTCGCACCAATACACGCACATCTAAAAGAGCAGCAGTGCCCACGCAGCACGAGCAGCTGCTGCAAGACATCCTTTAAAAAAGCAGCCCTGAATCGTGTCTTCAGACGAGCTTTTCCCCACTTCAACAGCAAAACTGATTTTGTAATGAGAAGGTAAAGATCCCGCTGCTTAAAGCTTTTGCTCCTCCCGAGGCTCAGTTGCTTATTCAAGTGGCAAGATCCCAGTCACACCTATGATTATTGGTCACCCTCACGCCGGTCACCCGTGGGCTCAGAAGGCTGGAGCCAGGCAAGGAGAGCAAAGACTTGGCTGCAGGCTTAAAGGGCTGAGGGCCTTTAAGGAGGCTGAGCCCCCGGATTAGCGAGGCTGTTCCCAGCCGGGGCGGCGGTGCCCGCCTGGCTGGGGCCGGCCGGCAGGCGGGCAGGGAGGGCTGCCGGCAGGCCCGGGCTGCCGCTGCCACCTTCTGGACACAAGAGCAAGCGTCGTTCGCCTTCCCCTTGGGATGGAAGAACACTAAGGAAAGTGTCTTCATTTCACTCCCCAGGCCTGCTTTTTTGGTTCCCCCCGTCTTTTTAATCCGTCATCATGTAGCACAGAATTCGGGGGGGGGGGGGGGGGGGGGAGCAGCCCCAGCAGGGTGGCAGCAGCAGGACCCAAGAAGGTTGCACAGTGCATCCCACCTTCTGCAGAAAAGTGTGCACCACAAGTTTGCAAAAATGCTCCCTCCCCTTAGCATTTCCTCTTCTCCAAACATCTCTGAGAAACAGCCAAGCATGGGAGAAGTAGAGACAAGACAGTGGCACTCATCTTGTGATACCTGCGCATTTTAGGCCAGGGAGGAAGAGCAGGGGCATGCAAGGGCACCCTGGTTAACACTAGCGGCACTGTATCAGGGGCTCACAGGCTTATTAATTTCAGCAAGGACTAGCCTGTGGGGAGGGGTCTACTGGTCTTGCTGTCCATTAGCTTTAATGGCCATATGTGAATGCAGACATCACAAAGTCTTGCCATTTATGTCAATGGCAGTCATGTTCTCAGTGGGAATTGTCCTCTTTAACATCCAAACCACAAACTGTTGAGCGCGGTTACACCACAGGCATTACTGAGAGCAAGGCTAAGGTTAGAGAGGCCACCTCATTCTGAAAGAATCCCAAATTATATCTCCGTGGACAGCAGCTGCAGTTCCACCTATTTCCTATAGCTGCAGAGTGGGACCCGACCACTGTCTTCCAAGTGGCAAACTATGCATACACTCAACACAGCCTCAAAACTGGCTCGCAGAGTAAGCTTGGGAACAACTTTTAGTGCAGAGAAATGTCTCCGAGGAATGGTTTAAAGAGCACAATTAGGAGCAGCAGACCAGGAAAAGCTGTGAGGTTGAAATGTCTGACTTGGTAGAAAGCAAAAAGAAAAAAGGAGCCAAAAGGAAGAGCTATGGAGACGATGCAGAAGGCAGGCTGCAATGAAAAGTTGCCGGCTGCAGAGCGCAGCGGTGCAGGACTCCTCACTAAAGGCTTGTTCTTCTGCTCCAAACTAAGATGGAACTTAAGAAATGCGGAGTCTGAAGCTGTCATATGCTTGCAGCAGCTGCAAGCATGCAGCATCTGAAACAAAAAAGGCCTCAACTTAGTGGCAGCTTTTTTAGGGATTACGGTAACATGAGACAGTGGCAATAGAGGCAATGGGTCATATGAAGTGCACAGGTAATGAAATGTGGTCCACGATGGGAACTTAAATGTTCTAAGTATTCTATGGATGCTGCTGCACTTCTATACTGCAAATTTCCATTTCAGAGACTGGGACTCAGCAGTGATGTGGAGTCAGGCTGAAGGATCCATAAGGCAAACATACAGCAGTGGTAGGGCAATATATTTATTTCAGAAACATAAGGTACTTGAAATATTTTTTCATTACATTTATTTTAAATCTGTCAAGCCTTCACTTAATACACACATGGCTTAATGATAAATACCAACCGTGTGGCGATTAAAGCCACACCGCAGCTTTGATATTGCCGTGTTGCTATTATGCAACCCAGTTTCAGATGCTGACCCATCTAAGTTGTCAGTTTTTACACTTGGACTCCACTTGTGTTTAGTTGCTGCACAGCTGGCCCAAATATATGTACTGTTACTGCTTGTTTGTGCAATGGCTTCACTGGATTTCTTTTCATGTAGATTTATTAAAAATAGCAATAGGCTATCTTCCACAACGGTGTAATCAGAGTAACTGATGATAACAGCAGTTTACTTGTGTCAAAGCATCTAACTCCTACTGCTGTTAAGTCTCAGCTCCCATAGCTCTCCAGGAAGGATACGGACAACTCCAGCCTAAAGTAAGTTTCAGCAGGATCTGGGATTCTCAGCTCTGCAGAAAGGGATTCATAGATGCGCCTCTCTCTAGCACTGGTACTTGACAGTGTTGTATGCTTTATAACAAAGGGGGTCAGTGAAGTACTTTTACTCTCTTTGGCTACTAGACTGAGGAAATAGCAAGCTCTCTATTTATAAATTTTATAATTTCCGGCCTGTATTGATTTTAAAAGCATCTTTAGCATGCAAGCAGCTGTTTAATGCATTTTGACCCAAAAGCAGGGCATTTGCATTAGTATTCCCACTAGAACATTTGTCCTTTCGTGTCCATGCATTAAGGCCCTGTTTAAAATCTGTCCATGTCCCTAATCTCTCTGGGGAGCTTTCCCTGAATACTCAATGCTAGTCCACAGTCTGTAACAAAAGAGGGAGGGGGAAAAAAGAGAGAGAGAACAGTATTTATGCATAAAGTTCAACAGCCTTTTCACGTAAAAAACATACGCACACACAAAAGCACCTCAACTACAGAGCCTGGCATTTCCACAGCAAAGATCTGACAGCGTGTGCGGTTTTTCAAGTTAACTAATTTACAATAAGGGCATAAGGCATCTGAGCTCCAGATGCACTCATTCAGGCAGCCAAGGCCATAAATAAAATGGAAAGAATGCTCTAACATGGGTTTTACAGAGATGTGTTGAAGGTCCAGCAGATGGATTTTGCTGTCTCAGCTTTTACCTGTGTAACAAAGTAAATGCATAAAGCTGCTTACTGGCTCCTTCAATTCAAAACCTTTGCATTTGCTCCCATATGCTCCCGTGCAGATACGGCTAATTTAAACAATGAGCAAAATCCTACCCCCCAGGGAAGCTGATGGCAAAACTCCCGCTTGGCTCCAGCAGGCCCTGAGTGTTGCTCAACATAAATGCAATTGGCTGAACTTGACTAACAGCATAACCAATACTGTAATCAAATTTGTGTTTTTTCATCTATAAATTTGCCACCCTAATACTGCTCCTGGTGCTGCTGTTGCCCCACGGTTCTTGCGGAAGAGGAAAACCAGCGACACAGCTGCCGCCACCGAAACTGGGCTTGCTGTAGCCTCAGCCGATGCTGACAAGCAGCTCTCTTCCATGCAGGGGTGAGACATCCTCTCCTGAATTAGGACAACGTATCAAAACATTTTGTCATACCATTAACTTTGTTTTGCTCAATCTACGCGCTGTTCTAACACAGTTCTTATGAAGTAGAAAACTGGAATCCTGCCCTTGAAATCAGGTAGCAGAAATTTCTCATTTTCAAAAAAGTTTGCCAGTTGAGAAATTAGTTTTTTCCCCTCACACAGAGATTTCTTCATCATCCTCATCATCCATTCTAGCTTTCATAAACATCTGAGTATTCTTTCTGAAGCCAGTCTGCTGTTTGGGCAGATGGCACGGAAATTTTACAGTCCATTTCATTCCTGATGTCTACAGTTAATGCTAACTGTTAATAATGGGATACACACACGGATACATATACAAACACACAAGCATATACAGACATGCTAAGAGAAGAAAACATTTTTGACATGTTCTGATAAGGGAATTAAACTGGTGAAGGCAGATTCCTGAGCTCAACACATACTAGAAGTACGTCCCCAAAACTGTGTATTTGGCTGATTTAGGAAAAATTGTGCACTGTGAACAGCTAAGCAACGCTTCCTAGTTTAGTATTTCTGGAAAATCAATTCCTCTGTGTCTCTCTTAAACTTTACCAAAATACATCTGCTCACCTATACTACTTAGTTTTAAATATAACCATTTGGGTGGCCGTATTCAGTTTGGCGTCTGTGGATGGTCACTATTTCCCACACTTGGCTCTGATCTGCAGGTCTCAGATCCTCTTGCCAGAAATACATGTGGCAATTTAAAGGTATGTTTGACTCATTCCATTTCATAACCAGGGAATACTTTTTTCCCCTCAAGATTCTGGAGATGACAGGGAGAGGGACACCTAGCCTGGGACTCCCTAAGACCAAAGCCTGCATCAGGAAGAAGCAACACGGGCAACTCCAGGGATGGGAAGCAGAACATGCAGTATGGGGAACAGGCACCAGGGGAGTTGCCAACTAATGCATGGCTTAGCCATGGTTGGGTATGTCCTTCCAGAGCCTGCCTTAAGAAGCAACACTTGACCCAAGCCACTCTTACAACCTGGGCTCCAGTTGTCTTTCTCAGTACCTTGGCTCAGTCCCTCCCCACAGTCTCCATCCCTGCCAGCCCTCAGGAGCACCCCTGTCATGCACCCCTAGCTTCCAGTCAAAGCACTGCTTTGTAATACAGCTTAGGGAAAAGACGGAGGAGGAAGAAGAGAATAAATGTATTTGAGGACCTATGACTCAGACTAACTGGAGAATGCGCTTAAAGCAAGTTTGTTTCATCAATGGCAGTGCTCTGCTGTTTGCTTTACCCCTTTTAGACTGGGTCATCCCAATTCTTTTTCTCCATTTAATGGTGACATAACTAAGTGGCCAGGAGGAAGCTGTCTCACCTATCATAAAAGCACAGTGTGCAGTAATCACAGGAGGCTACTGTTCAAGACAAAGCCATGAATTCCACTTTTAAGAATGTGCTGGGCTGTAATTCTGAAGAACACATTTATTAGCAAACTCCTCTTTTTATAAGCCGCAAATCAAGACACAGCTCCCTTCAGCGCTCGACCGGCTTTATGAATCATGAGCCCTGCAGCACATTGCCATGAGACTTTGCTTTAGAAATAAAATTGTTTGTTCAACAGCAGAACACCCCAGTTCAGCCTTCTCTTTCCACAACTGCTCCTTAGTCTCAAACCAGAATGAAACAGCTCTGGAATCAACACATGCACTTAATGCCTTCTCAGTATCTACCAGATTCAGTATAAAAGCATCATGGTGAGTTTCTAAGGCTGACATCTGCTTAATTAAGCAACATTTCCAATATCTGGCTACTTTGCAAAACTAGGCAGCTAAGTAAAACAGGTCTAGCACAGAGTCAGTCATGTGATTTTTTTTTTTCTTTGGGGGGGGTGGGGTGCTAGAGGTTTCCCAGATATCCCTTATTTCAAAGCAGGAAAAAAAACAATGGCCAGCTCTGTACCAAACCACAGGTCAACAGATTTCAATGGTCCAAGGTTAAAATTGGCCTCCAGCTAGCTGCACAGACTTATCCCACAGGTATTAAACAGGAAACTTTTAAAGCTTAAAAATAGTTACAGTTATGTGACTTATTCTTGTAAAAGGATTTTTATCATGAAGACTAGAAGCTTTCCTCCTTTGAAACGTTTGTGTTTGACACTTCCTGTGTAGCACAGCAAGTCTGTTTTTCTCTCTTGCATGAGCTGTGGGTTGAGTTTTGTTTTGCTATTTTGTCCTTTTTTCTTTCACAAATCGAACTGTCAGCAGCATGGGAAGTAAATCTGTAACTGGGACACGTAAGAACTCTCTTCTGAGACTGCATCGCTGCCTCCAGTAAAGTCACCCTTGGAAACAAGAGCACTTGAGAATATCTTAGCACACAGTGAAAGGCTTTTTGCTATGGTTTATTTAGCTGAAAAGGAAAAATATAATTCAAGTAAAAAACCCCAGAGATTAGAGATGCTAAAAGTATGTGGTCTCTGTTGAGCTTCCTGCTACTGCAGGCCACAGCCTCTAAAGAGCACTGTGTTTGAATATCTGCTTTGGTGGGGACAACGCTTTTGGGCTGGGAGATAAACCTAGTTTTCTTGGACTGATATGAAAGCTAAACAATAATATATGTTCCTCTCCTAGTACCACAACCACTCCCAAAGCTAAGGGAGTCCAGCCCAATACCAGAGGGCCATGGTGAGCACAGCTGGTTGCTACATGAATTTCTTTAGCCTGCTATTAACTTCTTCCTCTGCTCCTTACTCACTGCCGTGTATCACAGCTAGTAGCTGTACTCTCCACATGTCCAGCCTCCATCCCCAGCAGATCCATCCCATCTGTCCCCAGATGCCACATCTAGCCACCACTTCCCAGGTGGCCCAGTTTACCTAACCTTGATCTCCTGCTGGGCCCCGGAGCCTATGTCCGCTGTCAGATGCACCGCGCTCAACCAGCCCAGCTATATAATTAGCAGCGCAGCTGCACAGCCACCAACCTGCCAGTACGCATGTGGCAGACCACTTCTTGGCAACTATTAATCATATATTGCATAAGAAACAGGCTAGTCTTTCCACTCTGGAACCGTGTAAAGGAAATAAAAGCTTTTGGCCATGCAGAAAAGTGAACAAAATGAGCGGTAATTAACTCTTATGACTACAAAGGCTAACAACTTCGGCACTTGCAAAGGGGATCAGAGGCAGCTGAGCTGAGAAAGAACTGTAGCAGAACAAGTATTTGCCTGGGAGCAAACACTGCCAGAGTGCTTATTTTAGAATGAATAGTCATGTTAGTTAACTAGAGCTAACTACTGAACAAATAGCTCACGTTACAGCATACTGAGGTACGCTAGATGCATCCTTTGATCTACTGACTGACAGACCTACTGCAGTGTTCTTTTCTTCAGAAATTGAAAAAATCTTCATAGCTGGTTCTGGTTTTTGGTACAGTCTTTTCACAGATTAATAGGAACGAAACTTGCATGAAAAAGGAACCTAAAATGGATTTACTCATTGCAGCATGAGATAGTTACATGCAGCATGAGGACGAGGTTTGCAAAGAAAAAAAGAGCAACCAAATTAGAAGTTTTTTCTGTAAATCGACACTGTGACTGTTAACCGCTTACTTGTATCTCCATCAGGACAGGCAAGCTTTGGTACACTACATGCCCTTGTCATTTCTGACCTTTTAATACAACTGCAGCCTCTCAGCATCAGGATTTGGCCTGCTGTTCAGTGGCACAGTGTAGCCTGCCACACCCTATGTGCCACTTACTTAAAATACCAGTCTGGACAATGAAATGACTGCCATGGTTTTCAAGAAGTAAGGGAAGAGAGATGTTTTTTTGGGAGTGTTTTTCAAGGCAGACAAAATTCATCCCGAAAATTACAAGTAAAATGTGTTCTGATTATCACCATGCAAGTAAACACACCTCGTTTGGAAACACACATGAATTGATGAGTAAAAGTTTTGTTTTTACATGAACTGCTTTACACTGATCATAAACTTAAGGGATTTGACAGGGATTAAAGATTCACTTGTCAGCTGCTATGTCCTTTAATAAGCTTCTTAACATCTATACTGACAGAAGCAGCATGTGCCCAATTTAGCAAACCAGGCTATCTCTGTCCAGGTTTCACTGCAGCTCTGGAGGCCTGGAAAAATGCAGTGAGTCTTCTGCCCCCTTTAGGAAAATAACCTACTAAAGAGATTTTCTTCAGACCCAGCTTTTGTGGAATGGACAATAAAAATATTAACAATTTCCAGGAGCCGCACAAAGTGTGTGTGTGGCTCTTCATGCTCTACTGAGGAGAAATTCACGTACCAAAACGCCATGTTGTGTTCTGCTATGTCCTGTTCTCATACCTCCTGCCTTAGTTCGGGTCCACAGCAAGCTTCTTCCTCAAGGCTTATTCAGCTCTGTCAGGATGGCTTGCTTGTAAAGCACCTGACAGCAGCTAGAGGTTCTCTGCCACAGGCAATGCAGCCGCTGACCGTCTAACCCAGCCAAGCCATCTTAATCCCCGTTTAGCACGCTCACCTGTAACATGGAGATGAAAAAATTCTTTCACCTTTCCAGCTAAATATTTTTCCACTTTATAATTGGTACACTCCTTAGGACAGAGGGTCAAACACATACTTATCCAGAACCAAGCACAAAGCACCCTTTTCTTTAATTCTTTGGGGTCTCTAGCTAAGAATCATCCCCTAAGATGTTAAACAGCCTTGGTTTAACAGCATTTTTAAAGTTCAAACCAACTGTGAAGCAGATCAGGCAGATTCTCACTTTGGGCCCTTAGGTTTACCTGGTTTCCATCCTCCTGTCTTTCTATGCTCTGGGCTATTCCAGGCAAGTTTCTTGCTGGTCTCTTAACTTGTTTTGTGCCATCTTACACTGCTGGAGCCATGCAAGTAAGGAACTGTAATAACAACACTAACTGCTCAGCTTTGACAGGACATAGCTATTTTTACTGGATTACTTTTCTGGCACAGCACTTAAAGCACCAAATTATTTGACACCTGTAATTTTATACTTGGAATAACACAAGGTATTCATACTTCTTTTGTAATGTAAGATAAAAGCAAACACTACATATGTTCTCATTCCAGTGCTGCTGTCTGGCAGCTATTTGCCTAAGGAAAAAAAAGTACTGTTACGTTACAGAATGTGTGGAAAAGTAAAAGCTATGGAAAAGAAATCATTAAAATAGTTAACTTATTCCCCTGCTAGCACTAGACTGCTCCCTGCAGCATGTTTCAGAGAGTTTTGTCCAGTCTGGTTTTACAAGTTTCACATTACTTTCATTTATATCTTTAATACAGCGCTGAGTCCAATGCGGTTTGGTGCTGCTTATTTTCCTTGTCTTTCAACTAGAAGACTCAGTGCTGGACCAGCTGTTCATATAGAGTCGGCTCCAAAACTACTGAAAAAAATCTGGACTCTTTCCACTGACTTCAACAGGCTTTGGATCAGGCTCACGAAAAGACGGCGAATACATTTCATGTAAGACTAAGCAGGTTACAGTCAGCAAAGTATAAAGAGGATTAGCTGTGTACAATCCAAAGGCATATTACTCTGCATGCTTCTGAAACAACTGGCTAACACACTTTCGCTTTCACAGAGAGAAAGGGCCAGATTCATTTCTGGTGCACTGCCACTAAGTCAACGCCACCATGCCAGGAACAAATCTGATCTGGAATCTACCCAGTTAGCCTCATTACAACTGGGATTTTCCTACACTGGAGGTGAGGAAATTTATTTTCTAAAAATGCAAAACCAATAAGCAAATGCTTTCTGCTTTCCAGTTGGAGTTCAGGTCTGGAGACCCGTATGGAATAAGTATCAGGACAAACACAATGGGTTTTGTCTCTTTCCTCTGTCAGGAAAGGATGGACCCTCTTTCTTCTTCAGAACCTGAAATGGGTCATATCTGGTTTAAAATACATATACTTAGACCTTCACTTTCTGTCACCAAAACAGATGGGCAGCCCCAAACTGCTAATTTGCACGTATTTTACAGAGCACTGATACTTCAACACACACCCACTGTGTACGCTTTGAGTGCATGACTTCTGAAAGCTAGAACGCCTTTTATCAGGAATTATTTTATCAGTGGGGGATTCATTCTGAACAATACAATCACATGCAGACAGTGGTGCGCAGTTATTCTTCCCACCCTTTCAGAGTTCACAGCAAACTGTGTCAGTTAGTGATGTTCTTCAGCTGCTGAGCATGCTTTAATCAACCAGAATTTTTTTTTCTGTTCCCTCTGTTCCCTGCGGACAGGGGACTTCATGGCACTGCTTTGTTGTACGATGTGTACAGTTATAACCTACGCTAAAAGTATGCCATTAATGAATGAATGCTCTGTGTGTGTGTGAAGCAGATGAGAAGAATGTTTTGATCTTCTGTGCTCCACCACTGTGGCAGACGGATGTCTAAATTGTTTTATTAATGCACTGAAGTCTTCCATCATTTCTCAAACAACGCTGAAGGAATAATCAGAATTTCATTGTGTTTTGATTTTCTGCTCTTCCAGCTCAAATCCAGCTGCATGTTACACGGTAGGGAAAAAACTGATGGTTTTTTTTTTATTATTTATTAATTTTCCAGGGGTTTGGGAGGAATATATCATGTGCTTGACTCTGAAGCAGCCAACAGAAGCTTCTCAAATTTCTGTTTAATTTCAAAGCATTTTCCACACAATATGGGAGCTGTATTTAGCTTTAGGTACAATTTCGAAACTAGTTCAAGGGAGCAAGACAAGGGATTCAAAGCTTTTTTTTGAGGATAGCTTAGAATCAGAATAAGCATGTTTAAAAAGCGTAGGGTTTCCTGAACATGATGATAGCAATGCTTTTAGCCTCCAACATATAAATAGCTGGGGAAAAACCAAATAATTCAACTGGTTTGAGGCCACAGAAGCATATTAAAGAAAGTCTATATGCAATTGCCTGTAAGACCATGATGCAGAAAATCCTTGATAACCCTTCCAAAAATATGATTGTTATGTGGTCGTGTGACAAAACCTGTGAATCCACCTAAATTTCCCCAGATTGAATGACACAGCTATAAATGACAAGGGGGAGAGAAAAACAGGCAAAGTAGGCCCTCTGTTCTGTGAAAGAAAGAAATCAAACTACTGCTCCACAGGCAGCTAAGCTGATCTAATGAGTCACTGTTGCAAAGTGCGAGGTCAAGTCTCTCTATCTCCCAGCCTCCCAGCTGCACTTGCAGGAGCTTGGGTACTCCTCTGATCTTTACCTTACATCTGTCATTTAGTCAGCTGATTTACCTTGCTATTCCAGAGAAAGCTATCCACCTTTCTGCTATTTTTCTTCCAGGCTAATAGGTCAAACTGGCTAATGGAGGCATCCAACACATGCCAGAACCAGCGCAAGGTAAGCAGCAGGATGACTAAAAGCAAGAACCACTTGCAAAGGACTGGGGACTGACACCTCTTTCTTCTGGCAGTAGCAAACTGTGAAATTGTCTTGGGGTGTCTCATGGAAGCACTGCCTTAGTGCAAGGACTTGTCATTAGAAGGGAAGGGGGAATCAAAGGGATTAGTGGAACAAGTATGGGTCCTGATTACTTGCTTTGGAGGAGTGTGGATATAAGGATGCAAACTAGAGGGGTAGGAATCCCATATGTCTGCAGAGGATTTCATGGGTAGAAAAAGTACGTGCATATGCAGCAGCTGCAGCACACCCAGGAGCCAGGGGATGTATAATCTATATGCAAATAACTGTGTAGTTCCCCCATGAAAGCACGGGGCTGACTGCACGGTCTTAGTAGCTGCACAATATGTCTACAGCAAGTCTGCCATTTCTGAATATTTCTGCACTTACTATGCATGACTGGACAGCACAGCACACACACAGAGCTGCTCCTGCTAGGCTGCTTCACGTTCTGGAACTGCAGTGCATGCTCACAATGCCTATGTCCAGAGTTTCCAGACATGCAGCAACTAGTTCAGTGTCTGCTCCCTACAGCTACTAGACATCCGGAAAGCTCAGACAAATTTATGAAGTCCTCAAAATCTGCCTAAATGTGATTTCCAGGCGGAAACAGTAAACGTGTCTGGGAAAAGGAAGCCTGCAACATCGAGAAAGTTCTTCACTACCTGTAGAAAAGCAAACATAGGACAACAGAAGTTTAGGAATGTCTGTTCTGAACTGAAGGCAGGGCTGGAGCTCAAGTCTCAGCTTCTTTACCTGTCTTCTCTACTGACTTGATTTACCATAACTCCATTTTACAACAAATTAGAGAGGACATGCTTTCACAGAAAGGAAATATGAG
The DNA here is from genome assembly GCF_030463565.1 of Pelecanus crispus. Taxonomy (NCBI): domain Eukaryota; kingdom Metazoa; phylum Chordata; class Aves; order Pelecaniformes; family Pelecanidae; genus Pelecanus; species Pelecanus crispus. Next base: position 59,940,307 of record NC_134644.1, read on the forward strand.
AAGTGTCTTGCAGTTCAGCTTCACAAACGTTCCTGTTATTGTGGTCATTACAAAAGCTGCATAAGGAACTTACTTCAGGTCTAGACACCCGTGAAGAAAATAACTGTAAACGAATAAGAGGCTATGCACTAATGTGAGAATCCACCCTTCTCTCTCCTGTATATGGCGTTGGCTTATAAAATTAATTACTTACATACCTCACAGAGATGCAATACTTAATTAATATTTGTTAAGTGCTTTGAAATTCTGATGGAAGACATCATACTAGTGTGGATTATGACTAATACAGTGTACAAGTAATGCCAATGGTGTTGCTCAAGCAGAATGCTGGAAGGGTGTGTATTCAGTTTCTCATTTAAAAAGGGGAATGGAGATGAAGAATGTCAGGAAAGCATTTTAAAACTCGGTTATCCTAAAGGAAAAGGGACAACTGGGGAGGACAGGAGCTAAAAGAGTTTTCAGAGGAATTTACAGTGCAGCGTGCATTAACTCCTGCAAAGTCAGGGAGTAAGTGCCTACAGCAAAATCCTGGCTCCAGTCAAGTACACGGAAAATGTTTCACCAACTTCAGCGAGGTGAAGATTGTTAGCTTTTCTCATAATTTCCAAGAGATGCATCCAGCATCCCATATGCAGGTTTGCGTCTTTGCACGGTTGCTTGTTTACAGTTTAGGTTCAGGAAATAACCTCATCAAGCTAGGGCATGCTCGCCATGTAAAAGCAACTGCTCAGCTTCTAATCATCTTTCTACTACATCCCACATTTGGAGTAAATCTTTCCATTCTGTTAATGAATTTGGACCTGAGCTACCTATTTAAGTTGGTGGCAAAACTCCAATTAAATGAAGCAGTGTGGAGATCACTGTAGATTTTGTAATAAAGATGGGAAGAAAACACCCTATGTTTAACAGTGGTTGTAACTCATATACACCCCTGGAGTTCAATTCATTTACTCAGAAGCCTGTGGAATTTGTAATTAATTCCTGACTGGAAAAAAAAGTAAGTAACAGAAATTCAGGCAACTTTTTTTGCAGAATTGGTCCCCCATACCTAGTAGGATAAAGACTGGGAGAAACATACTCCTGACCACTTACGGGTAAGGCAGAGTTAAAGAGCACATTTTTCAGTGAGAAGCTTTGCACCTGGGAGGCTCGAAGGAGAAAGGCTATAAAGAGTAGCAGGTGATAGGCATCAAAATTTGAGAGAAGGTACCTGGGAGCTTCTAGTATTAAAAGGATTCATTTTACAGTAGCAGTCTACAACTACTTTAGGTAGGAAACTAAGTGAAAATGTGCTAGGATACAAGTTTTGTTTGTTGTTTGTTTGTTTTGTTTTTTTTTTTTTTAAAAGGGTTGAAGCCTGTTATTTGTTGTAAATGGGGCTCTTGGTAAGCTATCACTTGCCTTTTTCCAAGTGGTGTGTGATGGCTTCCACTGAGTATCTCCTAATGCACAGGGAATCTTAAGAGGTACTATTTGTTGTAGACCATCTCTTAAGGTAGGCTTTCCAACTATGCCACATGTAGAAATGTTGTACTACAGCAAACCAGCACTTCTAAAGCAGCTTTGTGTCCATGCAATTGGCTAGACTGAATGTAATGATGAAGTTGCACATAGCAACTTTGCCTCTGCTAGTATGCTGTATCTTTCTAACTGTACTGCAGGCTCTGAAGCATGTAGCATTTTAGTTTTCTCTCAGTGCTTGTACAGCTGTGTCCACAAATGTACATATCCAGCAAAACCCAAGGAAATGTTCCTGGATGCCAGGATTAAGCTTAGATAGCTGCAGCTCTAATAACTCACATGCCGTTATCTGCTTTCTATTTAACAGAGGATTTTCATAAACTTCTTGCAGCAGCTCATGCTGTAGCTGTAAGTGCTGACAGTTGCTTTCCAGTCCTAGTGGAATAAGCAACATCATTCTTCCATCTAAACTCACTAGTCAAAATGGGTTGGTGTATGACCTACATCATGCTGCAGCTCTCTGGATCCCAAGGAGGGATGATGCTCAGGGGCCAAGGCAAAAATTTGAGCCTAAAGCTTTTACTGACTAGAAGTTAAATGCCTGATACTTGAGGTCATGTGAAAACAGTGCCATGTCACTTGTTTAGACAGATAGGCTGTGTCTCCTTCCTCTGAATACTGATTAATAACATACTTACTGGACAACCAGCCTGATGAAACATGGCAAATGTTTCTTTAGAGTCTGCCTTTATTATGGCTGGAGATAATAGTGAGCAGGCAGCATGGAGGAAAACCGAAAAGATATTCGCTATGTATTTTTGAGAGGTCTAGTTCTGCAGAGGGGCCAGAAGAAAATGAAACAGGAGATCAGAGTATGCAAGGCTGTATGTATTTAAGTCAAAGACCTTTACTTAGTGATGTCTGCATTGAGCTGACAAGACCTGAAGGACTTTTTAAGACAATACTGTTCCTCATTTTAAGACTTCAGAAAAAACACAGTGCTGCTAAATAAGGTATTTCATGGCTTGTTCTCCTCACTGTGTGTGCATCTGCATTCTCCTTGACTTTTTACCTGGCTAGCTCTGGCTTTCTGCTACTTTTTTCCCCAGTAGGCTGAACAGCAGCCCAGCAGCAATCTCTAAAAAACCACACCTACTTGAAAAGCATCTGAATTGCCTCTAAGTGCATCTAATCAAGCTTAATCACTCTTACCTAGCATGCTTTCCAGAGTAGGTTCTTGGAGTTCTCTAATCTTCTTAGATTTCTGTGCCTGGTTTTCAAGTTAGCACTACTTTCATGGTTCTCTTATGCCATGAACAGTACACAAATCCCTGCTTTACTGTTAATTTGTGTCTCTGGCAAGACTTGTATTCCTTCTACCTACAACCTGCAAAAATTAACTTGTTAGGCAGTCTAGTCACCCTGTATCTACAAATGTCTCTGCATTCTGAGAATCTTGTTATTTTCTCTTACCTCGTAAGTACCCTACATACATGTCCCAGCCTCAGGTGAATGATTTTTTGTTACATTAAAATGAATGCTGTTCAGATGAGCATGTCTTTTCAAGTAGTCTAGATCTCTGTGTCCCATCCTGTGTTTACACCTTCAATTTGTGGTGTTCATCAACACCATACAACCAGTTATAGAGACTCCTGTAGTGTGCTAAAACACTGGAAAGCATTGGCCTGAGGTCTTTTGGACTGTGTTAGACTGCTGTTGGATCAAGCTTCCCTATGGATATTCCCGTTCCTTACGGGTCTTGCTTCTGGAGGAGTTCAATATATCAATTTCTAATTATTTTAATGCTAGACTGATCTCTCTTATAATTACTGCTGGCTGTATCTACATCAGTAGTAAGTACAGCTCTGTAAATCAAAATACCTGATGCCGAGTGCTGTGTTTCCACTATGTGGGGTTTGTGTGTGTGTGTGGTTTGTTTAGACTAGATCTTGCCTGCTCTCATGGACTTTCCCACCTATGAGTTGTGGAGTGTCGGGCATTCTCCCGTGGTGCAGCCTCTGGTGGTCCATCTGAAAACCTGAAGTTCAAGTCAAAGTGCAGTACATGGAGACAATGTGCTTCAAAAGCACGCTCTTGGCTCTAACTCATTTAACACCTTCAAAGTGAGAATCTATACCAGTGCTGGAGCATAGATCAGCACCTGCCAGACAGACTGGGAGATTACTGCTGCCATTAATGAAGTTAATGCACATCTGGAGAAGGCACACAGGGACGTGGAAGATTTCTATCTCTTTGTTAGTTAATGGGAGAAGCTTACAAAGCCATTTTTCAAAGCAGACAGAGCTACAGATATGAAAAAGGAAAACATTCCCTGTTCACGTGCCTCCAGTTTGATCTATGAGAGGTCTAATAACATGATGGCAGAATCCTTTTTTAGGTAATGGATAATTGAGCTTACTATGTTTAGCACAGTGATCACATTCATAGCAGGAATGACTTTTTATTTGGTGTAGGGAGGGGTGAGAAAGGCAGGGCAAAACCCTCCAAATTATCTGCTGTGTATTGAGGATATGCAGAGTACTCTGAGACAGCTCTGGAAACATGGAGCATGTATTTTAGCTGGTGGTATGCAGTGCAATCACTTAATGAAAATATGTAAATACCAAGAAAAGCAAATTACTCTGCCCTGGGGGAAGAGGCGGGGTTTAAATACAACTGTTATTACTGCTGTGCAGTTGTTAAACAAAAAAATACCCCCACCACCCCACCAGATGAAAGTATTCTATCACTTAACTAAAGACACTCTAATACCAGAAAGCATCCCTGAAAAACACTTAAAAGCAAATATCAGTATAAGTAGCTGGTGATGCTTTTAAAGTTGCTCACAACAGGGAAAAGACTAAGAAGCAAGACTGAACTGAGACCTGGAACTGTGTTAGTAAAATTTCAAGTTTTCTTGTGTATCAGGTAACTTTTCAGAAGCACACTCCCAAATAGTTTCTGTTCCTTATGATATGCTGAGTAGAAAAAAGTGAAGACTGCATCTTCAAGATGTTCGCTCCCACACTAGCTTTATGGTCATGTAGCTGCTGCTTAATTCCAGAAACTGAGAAACAATACAGCCTTTTTCTGCAACCTCCTCAGTTATGCAAAATCACAGCTCAAAACTGTAGACTGAATCACTAACAGCATTATAGACAAATAGAAAAATCCAGCTAAGTCCCTTTTTTTCCCTTTTCCCACCCCCTCTCTTGAATATGCAAGCATTTCAAGATTAAGAGTTCACACACATCAGTTGTTGACTTCTGTTTCTGTAGCACTTATACGGTTGGGAGTCAGACAAGTGGTGAGGAGTCTGCACGAAAGTAAGCTAGAGCTGATGCAGCCTTCAGATTGGTATCTAGAGCTCCCTCCTAATTCTCAGAACAACCACAAATTGGGCTGCCACCAAATCATCCTCAGAGCTGCTTTTGAGGGCTGTGCTGCAGACCAGGTAAGGTAGTACAGGCAAATAAGAGAAACTGCTGCACAATAACAATGCTTGCATGGGGCTATGTTGTTTAACAGATAAATTGCATTCACCTGTGCTGGCTAAACTGTGGCAGGTATAAAAGAAAGGTCAAGTGCCCTAACAGCCATGTTGTTAGGGAGGGCATACCTGGGCCTGTCTCTTTGTGTGAGCTCCAACCTTAAGGTGCCTTAAGTGTAGTGAAAACAACCCCCAGCATCATCTCTTCCTCCTGCTCAATTTTATGTTGTGGTCACAGCTGCAAAGGTAAGGAAGTTGCTTTGCTCCTTTTGCTTGTCTGGCATTGAGTCAAAACCCAGAAGTTTGTATTAGAAAAGCAGCCTGGAAAGTACTGTATTAACAGACATGCAAAGCCTCTGACTTCTGGGGAATAAACAGCTTTGAAGTAAAATACATGCAGCAATAATCCATGCACGCTTCATTAATTTCAGAACTGCAACAGCAAAGTGCTACTTAGAAAAAGCTGTAAGATAGTAATGAAGGGTTTGGGGTTTATTTTCTCTTTTAATCCCAAAAGCTCCTTATCTCTATTCTCCATGTTCTTTTCATTCAATTTACAGTAGTCTAAAGCTCATCTAACAAAAAAATTACACATTAAGTTTGACTAACCTCTTTGCCTCCCATCTTGATGAGAATCCTTTCCTCCTCAGGGGAATAAATGCAACAACTTTAAAACTGCTACGTTGCTTGTTTAAGATAACTTTTCTTTGCACTTTGTGTTCAATGGGATTTGGCTGATTTTTCGATATTTCAGCACCTTAAATTATTATGTTGAGATAGTGAGGGCAGCAATTCTTGTCAAGTCTTAACTGAGACAAAATGATCGCTAGGCACTAAGCTGCCAGAAAGGCAGTATTTTGTTATCTGTGAACATGCACGCATCTTTCTCTACCACACCCCCAGTCAAGTTTGAGAACCCTTAACATGGGCTACTACACGATATGAAACATCAGTTTACTGCTCGAATTTGAGTCAAACCTTAGACTCAAAACAAAGAGTAGGTGCAGTTTAGAACTGCATTTAAGTGCAGTTGTGAGTTGCTGCTGGAAGGGGTGCTCATACCCTGTTTCCCTCCCTTCTGCTGGACTGTGCGTCTGCAGTGTATGCCATGTCTAGAAAGCCATGATGCACTGCAAAACCGACTTTCAAAAAGCCAGCTGATCCCTAAACCTGATAGAAGAGGTACAGCACGATGTACAGCTGGGTAGTGGAATAGGGCCATCTTGCTGTCGTAGCCTGCTATTACTCCAGCCTGAGCCTGGCCTAAGGGGGGAGGCTCTTTTTTTTTTTTTTTTTTTGGTTTCAACACTTCAGTTTATCAAAAACTGGCTCTAAAAGAAGCAATCCAGCCCACTCTTATACGTCATGCTACATGCCCCTTTCTTGCACTTTAAGAGTTCATGTGAATCAGCAGAAAGTAATTGAGTCAAAACCAACTAGGATGGGAGGCAAGAGGAACTAGCCTCACCAATAAGAAGGGACAGGGGAAACCTTGTCTGGCTTAGTGATGAGAGTAGTCTTAAATTGGGGAGTTTCAATTTTTAGAGAAAGAAACATAGCAATTCATAGTGTCAGAATATTAAACATGCTCAAGACAACTTGATCACTTCTCAAGTTCTACCTGAATGACAAAGCAAATCTACCTGCAGTTTTCTTACTTATGTGGATGAGCTACTGCAACTGACTTGCTTTATGCTTGCCCTGCTTCAAATTTCCGCTGCCACTGGGTTTTCCACAGCGCAGAGACCTGCAGGCCTGTGCCTGTTTTAAACTGTACCTTAGCCCAAGGGATGTTATCTGCCACAGCCCTCTGTGCCCATCGGCTGTGGGGCAGAAGCGATGGCACCCCATGCCTCCTGCACCTCAAACCCACCCACGTGGGAGCTGGCAGCACTTTCTCGGGCAGCACCGTCTCTGGAAATAGTATTTAAGAGGGTGAAACCAGCTTTACAGGAGCAGGGCTTTAGAGCAGCTTGAATATTTCTGTGGATCGGGATTTGTTTGTAGCTTGCCAGATAAATTCACCTCGCATCCCACTTCTAAAAGCAGGTGAGGCGTATTTAAAGTGCAATTACTGTTAACATGGTGCTGCTAATCGCACTGTGAGACGATGTGTGTTTTAATTACCGCACTCGTTCATCCTCTTACGGCTCTAAGGCTCCTTGCTTAGCAGGCCTGCGGCCGCCGCGCTGCACAGCTTCCCTCACCGCGATGCCACCCGGTTAGTGCCTCTGTTTCCACCCCTACCGCCTCTGCAGGTGTCTGCTGTTCTCCGCAGTCACCGCTCCCCTCACAGAGCCGCCGGACCTGCCCCGCTGCAAACCCACCCCCGCGCCCCCTTCCCGGCCCCGCGCGGGGCCCCCGACTGCCCCACAGCCCCCTCCCGCGCCGCGGCCGCCATTTTGTGCAGCGCCGAGCCCGCCGGCGGACGCGCGGGTGGGGCCTCGCTCGGGTGCCGCGCAGCCCGCGGGGAGAGGGCGGTGGGGGCCCCGCCCTGGCGGCCGTAACCGCGCCCCGGGCTCGGCTGCCCCTCCCCACTCACGGCAGCGGCGCTCGGCGGAGGGGTTCACGCGTGGGCCCTGGGGGCCGCCATTGCCGCGGCCTGCGATACCGGCGGGGCGCGGCAGGGGGCGCTGCCGGGCGGCGCGGCGAGCGGCGGAGGGGTGGGGAGGGGAGGGGAGGGGAGGGGAAGGGAAGGGAAGGGAAGGGAAGGGAAGGGAAGGGAAGGGAAGGGAAGGGAAGGTGTCGCGGAGGCGCCGGGCCCGCCTGTGCTTAAAAAAGGGGGTGTTTTCTCAGGGTGCCTCTCCTCTCTCCTCCGGGGCAGGGTTGGGGGTTTCCTCGGTCTGTGCCTCGCCCCTTTCGCCGGAGGTGGCGGGTGTCCCCCAGCCGTGGCCTCGGCTGTGGGGATGGGTTGGGGAAACCTGTGAAGAGGCGGCTGCGGTTCCCCGCCCGCTGCCATGCCAAAGCGCAGGCCGCCCCGTAACCCAAATCCTGTCGGCTCCGTACTGATAATCCAAAACACACCTGAACTTTCTGCCTTGTTCTGAGATCCGCTCTCTTTTGTGGCGTGTTATTTTTCTAGGCCAAGCCCCAAACCAAGGGACACCATAAAAACACCCTTACGCATTAACATAAAATTGAAAACCGGGACAGAATTTCTGTGTCTTTCTAGCAATCCCCAAAGAAAACCCTCTAGATCTAATCTGATGATCTGATTCCATCCACCGATACGGATATTTAACCTAATTACTGCTGTCTTTAGCTTATCCTTTTCATTCCAAACTTATCCCTCATCATTGTACCGCATCAACTGATGTCCCTGTCAGAGTTTATTTAAGCAGGCTGTCCAGAGCTGTCACTGAGCTCAGCACTTAGGCTGTAGCATTTATAAAGTGTGCGCGAGTGCTGCTAGACGACAGGATCCTGAGCCTTGCCTCTCAGTTTTGATTCATCTGAAATTAAATGATGAGTGTACCAATAATTTCAGAGTGTGCTCCGCTGCTGTTTCTTAGTGCGTCGTACCTGCTTTGATATTTATTGTATGCGCTTCCTGGCTGAGGAGTTGAATCAGGAGTTCTTCTCGGGGCTGTTGCCAAGTCATGTTTGTTCTCTTATCCAGCTTAGTTTCCAGCTTCTTATTTACACTTTTTGGCTACCATTGTGATTTAGTGGCATATTATCTGCTATTGAATTCTCCCCAATAAAACTGTTTCTTCCCATGGAGGGCTTCTAGTGGTTGCCAGTCAACTCCTATCGTCAGAATGATGATTACATTATTTTGCATTGCTTAGTTGTTCCTGACAAAATAATTGAGCAGCGAGAGGTTGCTAGGTTGTAGCTGCAGTTAATTAATACATCTGCTTCAGCTTGTAACAGTCGTCAGACTGGGGAAGGTGAGAGTGGGGAGAAACATGGCATGGAAAGACAATCAGCAGAACAAAACGATGTGCAGATATGACCAAAAAATAGACAGTGAGAAATACAGGACAAAAAAAGGGGGGGGTGGCCCAGCCTAGCGGGAGCTCTTTCTACACTCTTAAGAAGCCCTGTTAAGAGGCTGTTTTGTATGCAAAGCTGCAGGTTTTTTAACCTCTCTTTCCTCCTGCCTTTCCACTAACATCCCTTCCTTGTGGGAATCTGTTGCCTTTACCTTTAGGGGTGGTCTGACTCCTACATAGCTAATTACTCTCTGAAAAATCTATTTCATACGTTTTGGACCTGAAGAAGGATTTTGTACCAAAAACTTGTCTGCAGTTCCCAGCTGTGCCTGTGTTGGCCTAACTACCCCTGCAGGCCTTCCCCTTGTAATTTTGCAATGATGAAAGCTATATACAATATCCGTCTAATTTTGGTGAAGTTTTATTGGTATTGAAAGGTACTCGTTATTTATAGATACTGTCTCTGCTATTTCCATATGGAAAGAGAAACAGACTGTATAAGACATTGATACACTAGTAGAGCTACATCCATGCTGGGGGCTATTTGCTGCTGGTTCTTCCAAGGTTGGCATTTCCCCCTGCCCACTGTCACCACCCTGGGGACGCTTGCTTCTCTTGCCATGCTGGCCGCTTACCTCTCATGGCCACAAACGGCTGCTCCAGAGCCCATGTCTCGTTCCACCTCTGGAGGAACTGCTCCCTCCACCCCCCCGAACCTTGACCGAGTCTGGAGTTCAGTTAAATGTTGGATTTGTTATCTAGCCACCTGAATAAATGAACAAACCTATGGCAGAGTGAGCGCAAGGCTGTATATAGGGACCAAACAGCAAGTAGTTACCTGACTGGTTTAAGCTAACCTAACTCCAGTGTGGTGGAAAGAGGCAGCTGTGCCCTCCTGTTTGGCTGCATGTTGCCACTCCCACCTGGTTTTGGGAGCTGATCCAGCTGGAAAGCAGTGGGGTTTTTATTTTTTTACAAGGTTACTTACGAGATCAGACAGGTCCCACGTCCTGTAGAACACGTGGCTGTACAAATGTGATCACTGTTACTGAATCCAAAGGCTCTGAGTTACATCTGCCTCTAATCACTCCCATATGCATTCTTTCATATGTTCTGCTATTCGTTATGGTTTCCTCTCTTGTACTAATTGATTCATTACTTTATGCTAAGCATACAGTCACGTGCTAGTCATTAGCAGTCCCATATGTTGAACTCATGACGTATATCTTTACATGCTGTATCTCCTGGTCTGCCAATCCTCCTTTATGCAATACCACACATGTGTTGCAGACCTTCATTCATGCTTTGATGGACTTTAAACTTCCTGCCCATTAGTCTTGTATGTAATTCTTCAGCTACTCTCTGGTGCTCCTCCTTATTGCAGTTGTGTAACGACTGTAATTAGAGCTGCTGATATGTAGAACTGTGCATTAGCCTGTGGTAATATGGTGTGTTTGAAAGGTGAAGGAAAGAATTTTGAAACATCTCATGGCATATTTGAAACATCCAGCATAGCAATGTCAGCATAAACCCCATGTTCAGAAGAGGTTATGTTAGACCACGGAAGTTTTGCACAAGTTAAAACTTCATAACTGCCTCAGAAAATGTGGCTTTGGAAAAGCAAATGTAGCTGAGAAAGGCCAAATGACTTCCTGAAGTCTTGCTGGTGAGGAAGTTAACTGGTCAGAAGAAATGCATGAGAAAAGATGGAAAGATGGTGTGTCACTCTTACAATCCCAACCTGCAGAATTTCAGGAAAAAGAATTTCAGGCATCTAGAGCTGCATTGAATTTTTAAGTTTTATAGGAAGAAGACAGACTACTCAGGGTATTGCTACTTACACATAGCATGCCCCAAGATTTGCCAGAAACAAGTTGAATTGAACACACTCGGGTGCAAAAAAAATAGTTACTGATTTCTCCAAAGTTATTTCTACTTTACGCCTGAGGTGACTAAGTACAGAATTTGATCCTTTGTACCTGTAGTCCCAATGTGACACAGTTTTAGGTTCTATCCTAGTCTGTGAATGCCCAACATCAGCATGGTATAGAATGATCTGTGGAATTCAGACCATCCTCATTTCATATGCTGTTTACTGCAGGAACTACTGGCCTGGGGGAAAACAGCAGCACCCTCCCAGGCTTTAATTTTCCAAGCCCTGAATGCAGCAACTGAAAGTCCTGTTGCATGTAGATAAGAAACGGCAAGTCAAGAGGCTGGGAGTAAGATCTGGGTAAAAAGTGACTCACCAAGGAAAAGCTGGTACTTAAGCACAGTATGTTGTGGGCCAGGAAGCAATCCCTGTAGGAAGGGAGACAAATAGTCTTGAGTAAGAGCTTGTGTAACACCTGGCCCGGGCTGTCCTAGTGGCTGCTTTCTGTGTACTGCCTGCTTGGGCGAAGCCAGGCACAGAACTATTTCTTTTCCATTTGGCACTGCTGAAGCTCCCAATTTCCTGAGCGCGGGCTCAGCCTGCAGCATAAACCCTACGGACGCAGCTGGGCTGACACCAGCACCGCTGATGTACCCGGCATCTGCAAGCCATTGCATGACTGGGCTCTGGGTAGTGCCTGGCTGGGGTGACCGCTGCGTGGGCTTAACCGAGCTCTTGCACGGGTCCCCAGGGAGGTGTCAGCCCCTTGCTAGCCATGTGCGGCTTTCTTGGGGTTTTCCAGGCGAAAGTTCCCCGCCTCAGTGCCTGTGTCAGTATTTCTGCTGCTGCAGCTGCTTTGGCTGTAGCCCGCCCCTATGGTGTCCTTATTGGATTCCTAGCCAAGGGGGTGTTGCTGCAATGATAGCAACGGGGCGAGCGGTGCATTGATATGCCGGAGCTGCAGAGTGTTGTGTAAGAAGGAGCTGCAGGGAGCGAAGGAGAATTAAACAGGATCACGTTTCTCCTCTGTGAGCTGAAGAGGTTAGTGACTATTATTTAATCCCTGCTAACTGTAATTAGGATTTGGAAGCACCGCTTTCGTCTTCTGACCCCCCTCCGCATTTCCCAAGATTGCTTGCCACCAGTGTTTCCCCCTCGGTTGTGAAGGAGTGGGGGAGTCCTGCAAGTCACGTTATCCTAGCTGCTCCAGAGGCACCCACCACACTAGAGGGGACAGGCCAGCACTCCGGGAGGGGGGGAACAGAGAGAAAGAAGAGAGAAAAGCCATTCGTTTGGAAGAATGTCCAAGGCGCAGTGAAGCAGAGTATTAGCTTGTAAATGATGGGGAAGTAGCCAAGTAGCATCACTGGGTGGCCAGAGCACTGTATGGTGAGAGCGTGAGAAGTTATTTTCAAAACCTCTCCTACAAAGTGTCTTCTGGGCTTGTTTTTTTAGAAGTGCTGAGCTTCCTCCAAATCCTGGTAAAATCCATGTTTACTGCAGGTGTTTGACACCCCCTTCTGAAACAGCAGACCATTAACCTTGCTGTACCTCAGTTTGCCCATGTGTAAAGTGGAGATGAGAATATTTTCCTTTTGTAAAGGAATGTGGTGGGGCCATATTCCAGACAGCCTTTGGTGGGAGAAAGGTGATTCTTATGTTCTCAGATACGGTACAGAATCCATGTGTAAAACACATTGACACTTTATTCATAATTACTTTATGCTCTAGTCACAGCTACCACCAATCTTTAACTATCTCACAAACACGCATGCATCAAGGCTCAGTCTACCCACAAAGAAAAGACAGGCTCAGCCTTTATGTAACTCTCCTGGCACCATGCGGAACTTCTGCGTTGGAGCCTGTTCAAAACAAAACAAGCTAGTGTTAATTACGCAACATTTTACTGAACTGATTTTGTGCAAAATCGTTTTTATCAAGCTCCTTGCGTTGGCTTGCCAAATTAATTTTCCTGGAATGAGGATAGTCATTCAGCTGTTGGTTCTCTGACTACAGATGTGAACACAGAATGACACTGTGCCAAAAATGAATAACATAGTGTTATAGCATCTTTCTGTCATTTGTGTTGGTAATTGGGAAAATAAAGACAAATCTGTTTCAATAATATAAATCCAACTTGAAGTTTAATCTTCACAAAATAAAGAGCAATAGATAAATATTTAAAACTATTTTCAGCACATATATAAAAGCCTTTGTTAAAGTCTTCCTAAAAACTATTGTCGCAAGCAGTGCACGCAACTTAGATATTTAATAACTGATAGTAAAATATTAATGATTGACATTCCCATGATTCTTACTATTGGATTAGGGAACTTCCCTGAGGAAGGCTGATGGTTCTGGACTTGTCCTCCTGAGTTTACATGCACATGGGCAACATACTTTTTTTCTAATACCAACCTCACAGTTTCTTTAGACAGTGAATTGAGTTACTGATGGTGAGCAACTGGAGTTTAAGTCAGTGGAGTATGGTTTGTGTTATCCTTAAATGAATGGCAATGCTTACTTTGTATAGCTAAAAAGGAGAATCAATCTTTGTAGTTTTCAACTTCTTATTTTTAGTGTCCTCATTATTTTCCAAATTGTAGTTCTAACTGGATGTTTCAACACCCACTCCCCACCCCCCCAAAAAAAAACCCCAACAACCCCAAAAGACCACCACATCTAGCTCTGAGAGACTTCATTTTAAATGTCAAAGGGCCAAACTTTTTTTTTTTAAATTAAGAACGTCTGCTGTATCCACAGACTTCAGAAACTAAGCTCAGCAGATGAGAACAGGATGAGAAAAGGGCCACTTTCATCTCTGCACTAAAAATGAATTGTCCTTGTGAAGATTAATGGGTAAATTAACTGGCCAGTTTTTGAATTAAAACTGGAGTCACTTCCCATCTTGCACTTGAGTGTCAGGACTTCAGTAAAATGCAGAAGTGGAATGGACATTGGCATTTTTGCTTTTTGATGATGATTCTGAAGTGACCTCATATGGCTTGTAGAGAGGATATTGCACTGTAGGTTGTGCAGATTTGTTGTAGGAAGCTTCAGTGGGTGTTTTCCATTACCACAGGTGTGGTCCATTGAAGCTCGCTCTGTGCTGCCATCCTTGGCTAGGTAAGCACCAGTCAGGCAACAGCAGATAAACAAACCAAAACTGGAAAGAAGTGGAGAAACTAACAAAAAGAGCTTGGATAGATGTGATAAAGCAGGGTTTGCAGTGGGAGAATAACTCCCCAGGAAAGGAGTTCCTGTGTTTGACGAGGTGGTACGGCAACATCAACATATGCAGGACTTAAGATAACTCGTTCACCTCTAATTTTCAGGCAACCATAGATCTTTCTGAAGCATGCGGGTAATGCTCAGGGTAGTAAAAGAAATTACGTTATGCTTGTGCTGCACCTTATTAAGCGAGGCGTCAAAAAGGTTACTTCACTGAGAGGGGAGGGAACTGGACTTAGGGAAGAAAAACAGTCTGAAAGGCAAGGCACTTAGCAGTTTAATCCTGTAGTAAAAAAAGTAAAAAACAACCAAAAAAACTGAATGTATACATGCCCTGTTGTAACTTAGGAGAACAAAGGTTGCTGAGGGCCTGTCCCTCTCCTCTGGAGTTAGCCTTGAACCGTGGAAAGTATTCTTATGCATGTAAGGCCATACTGTTTGGCTTACATCTTGAAACTTTATAAAGTAAGTGCAACTGTAATAAAAATATAAACCTACATTTGACCTGTTTCTCCTCTACTAAGCAAAACTACTTGGCTTTTTGTTTAACTGAACTTAAGCGTTCCCTAGACTAATGTTTGCAACCCAGACAGAGCTCTACTGTGCTAATTAGAAAGCATTGCAGAAAACACACCTGACTGGGAAAGATAATGAAATGCATTTGCTAATCCTGTTATTCCAGATGAGTGCAATCCACCACCTTAACAACATGAGTTCAACAATTAGCATGAAAGAAGTTTCTCCTCTTTTTTTTTTTTTTTCTTTCTTGTTTCTTCTCAGTATAGCATTATAAGCCAGTTCGAAAAACCCTGTTTGGGGCAACTAGTATTCCTGTTATAGTAACTCTTCTAAATGAGAAATTAAAGGCTGTACTACACTGGGAAATAAAGCAAGCCATTCTCATGGCTCAAGTAATGTTACTGTGTTTATTAGCTTTCCCTCTTAATGAAATGTGTAGGCACAAAGGGATCCTTATTGTCTTGTCGTTACCTTTGTTCCGTGAATGAGAGGAGATGAAAGCTGCCAGAAAGAATATGGAATTATTAAATAATCCCATAATCTCTCAATAAGAGCAAGAAGTAGTACAGGATGTGAGGGGAAAAGTTGAGACCACGGTCATTCTAGCTGAAACACCATGGATGTTTTCTAGCTCTGCTAGAAACTATAAAGCTTTGCGAACCTTTCTGTTGCTAGGGAGAACAGCCCTTAGTCAGTATTTACTGTCTTTTGCAGGCTCCAACACAGATTAGCAACAGAAGACTGGTTAGTCTGTTATTTGGTGATGAATTTAGAGACTGGGTGGCTTGCTTGTACTTGTTTTTGGAGTAATTTGCTAATTTTTTCTCAGGCGTTGGACAGTTGTATGCATCTGGAAGTAGGATCAGCGTGTTTGTATAGATCTCTAGGTTTAGTCGTGGTGACAGGTACAAATATATAAAGGACTGAGATTATTTTGTCCCTATCGGATTCATAAAAGTTGGAAGGAAAAGGCAAATTAGCTCCTGACTTCTGTCTTCTTCTAAAGCTGTGATTCTCTAGTGGCAAAAATCTGTGAGGAACTCGCAGGGAAGGATAAAGATGGATTCTGTGCTGGTGACAATTCACTGTTAAGGGATGAGGCTATAAACTGTGGTACACTTCTGGCATTGGAGGTGACCATGGGCTTCATCCACTTTCACTGTTGGTGTCCAATGTAAGACAGAGTAGGCCTGGTTTTTACATTAGCATGGAGTACTTGAGTTTGCAGTCTGAGTAACCTGGAACGCAGTCTGTTAGAAGCAGCCCCAGCATGTCGTAGGTTTGTCATCCAGAAGTCAGGGTAACCGGTACTGGTGGCTGCTGGAAATACATGTTTTTCATTTGGAGGTTGTAATCTTCTCACATTGTTGTCCCAAAAAGGGCTCGTTTACCCAGTGTGCAATAAGCCAGTCTTCACACACTGAGACGAGATACTGTTTTATTCTCAAAAGTTGTGCAAGTTTGGGTGCTAGGTGGTAATTCCACAAAGCTAGCACACCTACCAAAGTTTTCTCTAACTTCTGTACATTACAGTTAACACCCCACACCTATCAACTACATAATCATTTAATTAGCTAAGCATACTTGTCTCTTACTGGTTCATATTGTCTTTGCTTAAATTTAAAGCTACAGTATGATTTTAACTTACTATGCATGCTCAAGGAGAGCGTGGGGGGGTAGTCTTTCTAGTTTTTAATTGAGTCAGTGGTCACAATCTCCCCTTGCCGAAATTACCTTTCCCCTACTTTCCTTCTTGGCAGATCCTTAGAAAGTCTTCATGGTTTACTAGTCAAGACAATAATACATCACCTTATATCCTGTTCCTGGACAACTTGTCATTAGCAATCTATTAACCAAACAACGCATAGATAGAGTAGGGCTTTACAATGGACACTTTATAGCAGCATCAATTTTAGATAATTCCCCCCCTTTGAGACTTATCGAAGTTTAATTCTTTGACAAGTCTCACTTCCATTTCTTATAGCTAATATATGAGATTGAAATAGTTGTCTAGCAATCAAACTCCTCAACTATCCAAACATGACAGAAACAATTATAATAATTATTGCAAAAATAATTACATTCTGTAATAAGCTTTGTAACCATCCTGTTAGGGAGAATCCAAAAGCATGCAAAATCTTATTGAGCCATCCTGTTTCCATTGCTTCACATCCAAAGTCAAAATTCCCCAATCCAAAGGGGAAGATGCCAATTTTGGTAACGGTAAACATGCTTTTATCTGACTAACATTATAGATTCCCCCAAAGGATTGTACAAGCTGTAAGATTAAATTGCCATGACTACTATGAATGTACTGACAAATCAGTAAAATCAGCTTCATCATGATTAGATCTATTCACTCCTGATTGTGAATCCTCCAAATACAAATCACTGTTACAACCCCCCCCAAAGTAATTAATATTATTATCACTAAGAGTCCTTTCTTATATCTGTATAGGTGAGAAAGAGTTAACTTTAATGTCCTGTTTCCCTAGGAGTCCATTGTTTTTGTTCCGGAGTCAGTGCTTTCTTAACTCTTGTATAATGAATCCAGGAGTCCACTCTGTCCACTTTCACTGCAGTGTTAGTCCTGAGTAAGACTGTATATGGTCCTTTCCACTTCTCCTTTAGTGGCTCAGCTTTCCAAACCTGAAGGTATACTTGATCTCTTGGTTCAAAAAAATGCACTGGAGGATCCAATGGAATTGGTGTTCTGCCCTTAGATATGTATGCAGTGAAGAGAGAGTTCTAACCATAGATGAAAGATCGTAAGTATTTTATTAGCCGTTACATGCATTTGATCTGCTTTCCCAGTTCAATTTATTGAGTAGGGTCTGCCATACAATATTTCAAAAGGGCTTACTCCTACCTTAACTTGAGGAGTAATACAAATACACATCAAGGCTATGGGCAAAACCTCTACCTATTTTAAATGTATCTCCTGACATAACTTTGCTATCTGTCTTTTTAATGTTTGATTCATCGTTTCTACTTTCCCACTAGATTGAAGTCTCCAGGGGCTATTTAAATCCCACTGTATTTGAAGATTCCTTGCAACTTCTCTTACTATTTCTGCTATAAAATGAGGACCTTTATCCAAAGAGGTGCTTTCAGGAATCCCAAATCTTGGTATTACTTCCTTCAACAAGTTTTTAATCACTTCTCTAGCTTTTTTGTTACGACATGGGAAAGCTTCAGGCCACCCTGAAAAAGTATCCACCAATACTAAAAGATACTTATATCCTTTACTTTTAGGTAATTCAGAAAAATCAATTTGCCAATGTTCTCCAGAGAGATATCCCTGGTTTACCTCTCCAGGTGGAGGCTTCTTTTCTGTTTTAGGATTGTTTCTTCAACAAATTCGGCACTGTTTAATGAGTCCCTCTGCATATTGTTGCATTCTGGGTCCAATTGCATACCTTTTAGTACTTGAGACTAATGCATCTGCTCCCGTGTGGGTGTCTCTATGAGTTTCTTGCAATAATTCTCTCATGATTGGGGCTGTAACTATACATTGTCCATTGGGTGTTGCCCACCATCCATCCTGCGTTTTATTACAATTCAAAAGCTTAGCTAGCTTATCTTCTTTTTCTGTATACCTAGGAACTTGCATTTTTGAATTTATGATGGGGATCAGAGCACCCAGCACTTTACCAAAGGATACTCTTCTTGCTACTTCATCAGCCTTGCGATTTCCTTTAATCACATCAGTTTGTCCTGACAGGTGTGCTTTACAGTGGATGACTGCCACTTCCTTGGGCAAATTAACTACCGTTATCAACCTTAAAATCTCAGTTCCATACTTTACGGGAGTTCCTGGAGAGGATAATAACCCACGCTCCTTCCATATCGCTCCATGAGCATGAGCTACCCCAAAAGCATATTTAGAATCAGTATAAACATTCACTCGCTTTCCTTGGGACAGTTCCAATGCTCTAATGAGGGCAATGAATTCTGCTTTCTGTACAGATGTATTTGCTGGAAGTGGGTTAGCCTCCACCTCCTCTTTTAAAGTCACCACTGCCTATCCAGCTTTTCATTCTCTTTTCAGGATGAAACTGCTGCCATCTGTAAACAAAATCCAGTCTGGGCTTTTCAAGAGAGTATCCTTTAAATCCGGCCTACTGGAATATACCTGTCCAATAGTCTGTAAACAATCATGGGTTAAATTTCATCACTGGAAATGGGCAACAATGTTGCAGGATTCAAGGTGGTAGAAGTTTTTAGGGACAGACCATCCTGTTCAACAAACACAGCTTGATATTGTACCATTCTGCTAGGAGATAACCTATGATGTCCTTTCTGCTCCAAGACAGTTAACTCTGCGTGTGGAATAAACACAGTGATTCTTTGTCCTAGGGTTAGTTTACGGGCTTCTTGGATCAACAAAACTGCAGCAGCCACTGCTTGAAGACATGCAGACCATCCTTTGCTAACCTCATCCAGCTGTTTTGAGAAGTAAGCAACTGGCCTCTTCCAGTCTCCTAGTGTTTGAGTTAGGATTCCCAGGGCCACATGCATTCTTTCATACACATACAGAGTAAACGGTTTAGTCAAATTTGGCAATCCCAGGGCTGGCGCTTTCATCAAAGCCATCTTAATATTGTCAAAACCATTTTGACATTCAGGGGTCTATTGCAAAACTTCCTCTGGCCCTTTCAAAGCCTCATACAATGGTTTCATCATCAGTCCAAAATTTGGTGTCCAAAGTCTGCACCAGCCCGCCATACCCAGAAATCCTCTTAGTTCTCTTTTTGACTAGGGAGGGGGAATTTGACATAACGGCTTCCTTTCTTTCAGTTCCCAATTTCCTTTCCCCTTGAGAGATTTCAAATCCCAAATAAGTGACAGTTTTTTGCATTATTTGTACTTCCTTTTGTGACACCTAGTATCCAGCCAATTCCCAAAAATTTAATAAAACTAATGGTCACTGTTTTACATTGTAGTTCAGTATCTGTTCCCAGAAGTATGTTGTCCACATATTGCAGACGAGTAACGTAAGTATTCTTACCTTGCCATTGTTCTAATTCCTTGGCAAATACATTACCAAACAAAGTAGGGCTGTTTTTTGAATCCTTGTGGCAGTACAGTCCAGCAAAGTTGTGTCTTCTGTCCTGTCATTGGACTCTCCCATTCAAAGGCAAATAACTTCTGTCTTTCAGTCTCCAATGGGATACAGAAGAAAGCATCCTTTAAATCTAACACAGTAAAATATACATTAGTTTGTGAAATGGAGGATAACAGAGTGTAGGGATTGGGTACCACCGGATGCACATCAAGTACAATTTGATTAATTGCCCTTAGATCTTGAACTAACTGATATTCTTGCAATTGAGGTTTTTTTACCAGTAATATTAGAGTATTATATTTCAATTGACATCCTCACAAAAGTCCACGTTGCAAGAAATTGTCTGTCAATGGTTCTAATCCCAGTCTTGCTTCTAATTTCATGGGGTATTGTTTCCTTCTTAGCGGTTTAGCATTGGGTTTCAGTTCCACTTTTATCAGTATAGCTGACTTCACCCTTCCAGGTGTTTTTGTGGCCCATACTGTAGGAATAACAACATCCAAAATTTCTTCTGGTACTTGAATCTCTTTCTCATGTTCATTCTGTAATAGACATAACTGAGCTTTCCAAGCATTATTCTTTGGAATGTTTATTTGAATTGTATTTTTAGAAAAAGTTATTTGTGCCCTCAGTTTATTCAGCAAGTCTTGACCTACCTCTGTACTGGGCATTCAGGCATATACAGAAATTCACGTTAAAATTTGATCTCCAATTTTACATTCCATTGGCCGTAAAAAAGGTCTCATTTCTCACTTTCCCATGACTCCAACAATAGGCATAGAGAACTTACTTAAATGCCCCTTACAACTATTTACTACAGAATAAGTGGCTCTGGTATCAACTAAAAATTCTACAGTTTCATTCCCCAGCTGAACTGGAGCCAGGGGATCTGCTGGGAAATTGTCAAATTCACCCCTGGTCCCCTTCATTCAGAATCATAAGTTCCCATCATCAATAAATCTGCTTCTGGCACCTGACCCCCCCTTTGCTGGTATTTGTACTCCCTTTCTTTTTGGACATTCTCTCTTCCAGTGTCCTTCCTCTCTGCAATATGCACATTGATTGATCCCAACAAGGTTATTACTCACAGGTTGAGGCAGAGGCATACATCCACGACCTCTCCTTCTGTTTATTGTCACTCTGTAACTCTTGCCTCCTTCTCTTTGAGAAGCATTTACTATTGCTGCCAACAAACCAGGTGACATCTTTCTGTCTTTTAGTTTTTCCCTTTTTTCCACCTCTTCTCTGTTATTATAGACCTTACAGGCAATACTTATTAACTGGGCAATAGTTGTATCTTCTGCACCATCCACTTTTTGTAACTTTTTCCGAATATCTGGTGCCAATTGGCCAATAAACAACATATTAAACATCATCCTATTACTATCTTCATCAGGATTTAAATCCATCCATTTTCTAGCAGCCTCACATAGCCTTTTGTAAAAGGCTGAGGGATTCTCATCACCTCCTTGCTTTATTCCATATAACTTTGAAAGATCTTTTGTTTAGGAACCCCATGTTGTATCCCATACAAAATCGTTGGTATTGTTTAATCATTGATCTTCCCACACCAGTACTGGGGACCCAGTCTGGCTCCCCTTTTGGCATAAATTGTGCTGGGTCATCCCTCGCATTTTGCCTTTCATTTTCCTCATTAGCTTTTTCCAACACCGATCATTTTTCTTCTGGGGTAAAGAGGGTATTCAATAACGTTTTAACATCTCCCCAGGTAGGATTATGATTTAGCATAATTGTCTGTCCTAATCTATACATCTTCTCATGGTTCTCCCTATATGATCCTACTGACTCCTTCCAGTTCAACAAATCTGAGGTAGTAAATGGTATGTGTACATACACAAGCATTCCCTCAGGCTGTTGCAAAGGAGCTGGTATTGCTGGTTGCTGTTGGGACCTTGTTCTCCTTGATACTGGACTAAAGGTGTCTGATTCCTGGGAAGTCTCCTGTCTGACTTCCAGGTGTCCATCATCATCAGTATTACTATCATCACCCAGTCCTTGTTCCTTTACTTTAGGTTTTACAACCAACAATTGCACATCCTCTTCCTCATCTATTTTCCTCTGGCACCCCCTCCCAATATCACAGGCAGAACAACACTTGTGCCTACGGTTTTTCTGTACACTCTCAGCTAACATAATACTACTATTTACATCATCTATTAATTTACATTTTCTCCTAGTATCATGACTATTTTGCAATGCAAAAAATAAATCAACATATGGAACTCCATCCCACTTACCATCCTTCTGCAAAACAACATTTACTGTAAAATAGTATTATAATTTAATGTTCCATTTTCAGGCCATTTCTCTCCATCCTCTATTTTATACCTTGGCCACCACTGACTACAATACTTTTTCAATTTTTCTTTATTCAGTGGATCCCAACCAAATTTTTCCCAATATTTCAGGATGCATCCTAAAGGAGTACAAGGGGCACTTCTGTAGAGGAGCCAGATACATATTATTTCCTAGGAAATTACTTTATCCAGCACTTCATACACTCAGCCTCAATTAGCATCTACATGTAACAAGTATCCTACTGCAGCGGTCCTTTCATGGAGCGACTTATGCAGAGGTATTCAGACTCAGATTCAGATTGCTCCTCTAACAGATTTTCCCCTTTTTCACAATATCTCAATTTAGCATTGCACCTTTGTGTCACTTACCGCCCAACAAGGAGATGAGCCGACGGAGTCCCCTGAAAACTATTCCTTGTGCGCTGGAGTCCAGTCAGTCCAGTACTCCCTGCTGGCTGCAGCAAGTCGATCCGGGCCAGGCTTTTCAGCACGGTCCCATCTGGGTTGCCAAAACTGTTGTCCCAAAAAGGGCTCGTTTACCCAGTGTGCAATAAGCCAGTCTTCACACACTGAGACGAGATACTGTTTTATTCTCAAAAGTTGTGCAAGTTTGGGTGCTAGGTGGTAATTCCACAAAGCTAGCACACCTACCAAAGTTTTCTCTAACTTCTGTACATTACAGTTAACACCCCACACCTATCAACTATATAATCATTTAATTAGCTAAGCATACTTGTCTCTTACTGGTTCATATTGTCTTTGCTTAAATTTAAAGCTACAGTATGATTTTAACTTACTATGCATGCTCAAGGAGAGCGTGGGGGGGTAGTCTTTCTAGTTTTTAATTGAGTCAGTGGTCACAATCTCCCCTTGCCGAAATTACCTTTCCCCTACTTTCCTTCTTGGCAGATCCTTAGAAAATCTTCATGGTTTACTAGTCAAGACAATAATACATCACCTTGTATCCTGTTCCTGGACAACTTGTCATTAGCAATCTATTAACCAAACAACGCATAGATAGAGTAGGGCTTTACAATGGACACTTTATAGCAGCATCAATTTTAGATAACAAAATGGCAACAGCTGAGCAAAACTTTGATTTTGAAATCTATTTTACATTTATTTACTTGCATAGTAAAGTGGAATAGCTATCCTTGCACTTAGGCCAGTATTTAGAAAGATAAGACATACTGTCTGTTCTTATATGTGTGGCACCTGTAATGAAGCCTTAAGACTAAGGGCTGTTGAATAAATCTTTTCAAAATAAACAGGTCATTTGCCTGACTCTGCTTACTGCTTAAAAATAACAGTATTTTGACAGGTGTTTCCAACCCAGTCCTTCCTGGATAGGTCCTTGTGACAACCAGCCTGATCTAGTAATATTTGCAATATAGACACAATGAAAGCACAGCAAAAGAGCCATAAAAACATCCATTTATATGATAATATAAACAGGGCTTAAAGTGGGTTGATGGCAACTGGTCCTCTGTTTTAGGGGAGAGAGCTTCACATCCTTTCTCCTCTTGCCCTCTGAGCAGGGAATGTGGCAACGTAATTCTCTGGCTGCTCTGAGCCCAGTTTTCCTGTTAAGACTCCACCAGAAAGGTTGCTGCTTTCTCAAGAGGGCAGAGATGGGAACACAGTCTTTATTTCCTGCTGGCTCTGAAGAAGGCCTAATTTTGCACCACGGAAATGCATGATGCACTTTTTTTTTTCAAATGCAAGGTCAGCAGTTTTCACCTTTCAGAAAAACTGCTGGTCCACTGCAGTTTACCACCATCCCTGTCAATTGGCTGGTGCCTTCCCAGCATCAAATGTCTTATAATATCAGAAACACAATTTTCCTCTTTTAAAACCATGGGAAGGGAAGTCTTCCTATCCTAGATGCTGCTAAATTATCAGCTCCTAAGGAAGCGTGAAGGTGCTAATAACCCTGGAGATTAAGTTTCTTTTGGTTAAATGACTACTAAATGAGGCTTCAACTCTTCGTCTTTTGCCTTTGGGATCTCATACTGCCATGCTGACAGAGATGGCCTTTTTCATCACGGGAATGATCATGAGCAGGGAGAGTGATGCAGTTGCCAAGTCACACTCCATCATATTTGAAAAGTCATGGCAATCAGGCATAGTCCCCAGTGACTGGAAGAAGGGAAACATCACGCCCATGGCAGGGGCGTTGGACTAGATGATCTTTACAGGCCCCTTCCAACCCAAACCATTCTGTCATTCTAACAAAAAGAAGTTCAAAGTACATTCCTTTACAGTGTGCTCATTATTATTATTTTTAATTTTCAGCTCCTGCATCACCTTATTTTTACTTATATGCCTATCTGGAATAAACTTGCCTATTCCAGACTGCAGAACTAAAATCCATGTGGTCAGGAGGAAAAACCATCCAGCCTGACAGCAAGTGTAGTCAAATGTCTTGTGACCTGTAAGTCTGGCTCACAAGTCATTGTTTGAACACACTGCCACACTCTTTCTCTGACTCAATTTAATCTTAACTAAAGCCAATGGATCCAAGTGGACTTGGAGGACAGATCATTGCAGACAGTTGTCTACTGAGGCTCCATTGCTGCCTTTATCTACACAAGTCTGACCATGGGAGGGAAGAACAGCAATTTATTGTCCAATAGCTAAGGCAGGCATCTGTAGAACAGTGACAACTTACAAATATCCATGTGTAGTGTTTGTGTTTATGATACTCATGTAGGATGCCTTGTGCTTTCCCTTTCTAATGATAAAAAAAAAGATAATTTGTCTAAAGCCCAGTTTGTGGAGAGGCCACAGTCATGCCTGAGATGTGAATGACTTAATAGAAATTAGTCTTAATATAGTGCGTTGTTGTCCAAGAACCTCAAAATGATTTGTTGAGTTATGCTAGCAGAAGGTAAGGAGGAAAGAAGGGATTTAAACTGAGATTTTTAAAAGCTGCAAGGCTGAATAAAGTAATGAGCAGGATTGCTGTTACATTTTAAAATATCTTTAATGTTACCATTGGTAACATAGGATAGTGGTAGTTAAGTACAGCCACTCCCTTCAGAACTCAGTGACCTCTTTGGTCACTTAAAGGGATGGTGCAGTTAAGGGCATGAACTTGAGGAGGGGACAGAGCTCTTACCTTACAAGAGTAACTGTTCAATCACTTCACCAAAATATTGCAGAAAAAATCCAGTGGACTGAGTATTGTCTGCTCCTGAACCTTTGCAGTAGGTGTTTTAGTTGTTGCAAAGTTAGGTGGTTGTGCCGATCCTGCTTTTGATAGGATATTATCCATTTGTTCAGCCACAGTTATTGTAAATAAAATTCTGGTCCACATTAAGTGTATCCATTTGGCAGAGGAGATTCAAAGAGTGATACTTGGTTGTTTTGTCCCGATTACATGGCCGTGCTGGTTCTGAGTAGGTTGTGTATTTAAAATACTCCTCTGAGCAGGCATTCAGCTTCGCTAAAACCTTCAAGCTCCACATCTTTGAAGGCAGATTATGAGGAGTAAAGGCTTTTTTAAAGCCTATTCACCAATTATAGTTACCTTTACAGAGATTTTGGTGGTGTCATGAGTTTTGTAGGCACTGCCAGAAGCTTCACCAGTCACAAACCAACAAGATTTAACAAGGTATGTAGAACCTACAATGCCCATAATACACTGGCACAATCCATCCTGTGGCCTTCTTCAGCTAATGTTACTGCATGGACCCAACCAAGTCATCATTTTTAATGTGTTTTGTATTGATTACACGTACATGTGCAAGGTGGGAATACCTGATCTAGGAGTTGCAATATGTATTCATTTTTCTTTAGACATGTTTTTAATATTAGTAGTTGTTGGAATGGCTTGAGCCAAGTAGGATCTTCTGCTTTGCTTGTAGTTGGACTCAACTTGATGGCTGGTTTTTAGGTCCTTTTGGAGACTTTTTGGAACACTAAATCTGGTGATGGCAGATCTGTAAAGAGGCAGACAGTTGTGAATAGGAACCATTTTGAAGGTCATTCTTTTGCTTGTTTGTCAAGCCTGAGCATGAGCCTGAGTGTGTCAGGCTCTAGGTTGGCACACTTGGAGGTTCAGGTTTAGGCATGCTCAGAGCTGTCTGACTGTACAGGCAAATCAAAACTAGTGGGTAATTTAGCCATCTTCTTGGCATATAAAACTACCTCTCTGCTTGTAGAAATTGTAGGGTTTGTTGGGGGTAGACCTAGGAATTAGAAGGGGAGACATGGCGTTTGCTTTTGCAGTGTGTCTGGTTATACACAAAGAAAGCATTGTTGTTCTTTGCATGGGACCTAATGCGCAGTTGAAGTACTATGGGAAATATGCTTTTACAGCATTCCTGTAACCTTGTAAATTTTTTTTCAATTAACTTCCTTATCAGTATGATTTAAGTAGGCTACCAAATGCCCCCTCTAGTGGCTGATATTTTGCTAAAGTTGTTTTCAGTTTCTTGGGACGATGATGAGTAGCTTGTCAGGACTACTTGACTGCTAAATCACATTGAATTGCAGATTGACTCTTCATGAGAGAGCAGGCTAGTGGCTGGCCTGTATGATCCTTGAGTGTTGTGATGCCCAATAACATGAAAAATACTGAGCTCTAAAGTTAGGAGGGATTTGAGTAAACTCAATTGTTAATCTTCATTCAAGAGCTATTTTTTTCCTACTCTCAAGCAATTGCTGCCATTGGTAGATTTCCAAAATTTAATGGGAAAGGAGAGTATCCATTGCATTTTTCAGGCCCTACTGAGGAGTGGTAGACTGATAAAATGACAGAGGTTTTCACCATTACAGGCATCATTTTTAAGATTACAACATTATGCAAAACTTTATCTACTTCCCAAGTTACTTTGATCTAGTTATTAAAAGAACTTTCTGTCACTCTCAATTTATTTTAGAAGGGTGAAAACATTTTTTTCTGGGGTAGGGGAAGAGAAAGTCAGCTAAAAAAACCAGACTTGTCTGACCAGCTACAATTTATGTGTATATTATTTGCTCAGAAGAGAGTATGGGGCAGGCCCTGGTCTTACGATTTACCATCATGCTGACAATGGAAGCTGAGGGTTTCATCAGCCATGGTAAGCAGTATCTTTATGGTGACCGCGGCATGTAGCAGGAATGCTTTTTATGTTTTGGGAATCCTCAAAATAGGTCAGCCTGTCATGAAGTGACCTTTAGTGGACCGGAAGATAGGTATCATCTATTGGGTTGAGTCCATGAAGATATTTAAAGACCACACTTGTGGCTGGATATGTGTTCTGTTCTTGTGCCTACTAATTCTTACAGTAAACAGCAAAAGCTCTTATTTCTTAATGTAATTGTAGGAGTATTCTCATTGATATCAGTGGGATTACTTGCAATTAAAGCTAAGCATGGATATAATTCCTTGTAGAGTTCAGGTCTCAGATGAATTTAACAGCAAGAGAAAGGAAAGAAAAAAGATACTTCTGTGTCATGCATTATATGGCATTGTTTTATATAGTTACTTCAATACAAACCTTAGTTAGAGCCACCTTTTCTAGATGTCTGATATGTGTGGGATTTCCTACAGCAAAGGAGAGAGGTTGTAATTATACTTACTTACTTACATTGCACTTATCATCAGTAGGTCTGAGAGTACTTTACAGAAGAGAGAGATTTCCCCTGTTCTGGAATTGGGAGGCCTGACAGGGAAAGGGGATGTGATTTGCTTGCTGTAGGTCACCCAGTAAATTTCTGGGAGAAAGCAGGAATACAGCCTGGAAACACAGCTTCCCTGCTTCTGCCCAGCCTGGTTCTGCATTCATGACACCCTCTGAAGAATAAAATTCTTGTAGAAAGGACTGCAGTAATTGGCAGGCAAATTCACGGGCAAATGTAGTAATTGAGAAAATATTTCAGAACATTTTTCCGTAATTGCCCATCATCACTTTAATTTGTATTACAGCGAAGGCTTGGAAGTCACTGCTGTCATTAGAGTCTACCTGCAAAGCACTCGTGAGTCTATCAAGTGAGGTGGAGAAGCTTCTTCTCTTGGTAGGTGACACAGCGAAAACAAAATGAGCAGCATAGGGAGGTGTCATGGTTTAGCCCCAGCCAGCAACTAAGCACCACGCAGCCACTTGCTCACTCCCCCTACTCCGATGGGATGGGGGAGAGAATTGGAGGAGTAAGAGTGAGAAACACTCCTGGGTTGAGATAAGAACAGTTTAATAATTGAAATAAAGTAAAAGAGTAATGATGATAATAACAATATAATAATGATAATAACAATATACAAAGCAAGTGATGCACAATGCAATTGTTCACCACCCGCTGACCAATACCCAGACAGTTCCCGAGTAGCGATCGCTGCTCCCCAGCCACCTCCTCCCCCAGTTTATATACTGAGCATGACATCACATGGTATGGAATAGCCCTTTGGTCAGTTTGGATCAACTCTTCTGGCTGTGCCCCCTCCCAGTTTCTTGTGCACCTGGCAGAGCATGGGAAGCTGAAAAGTCCTTGACTAGCATAAGCAGTACTTAACAACAACTAAAAACATCAGCGTGTTATCAACATTCTTCTACTACTAAATCCAAAACACAGCACTATGCCTGCTACTAGGAAGAAAATTAACTCTATCCCAGCCGAAACCAGGACAGGAGGGAAGGGAATGTACTGATATTATTAGGCATGTCTCAGCTCTGCGCCCTGTCAGCTACACCTCGTGATTAGCTCTGAGTAAAGTTTCCCCAAAAATGCAGGTATGGATAAGTAGTCCTCCTATTTTTTTTAATGAAACATGAAAAGTTCTCAATTTTAAGAAGTGTAAGAGCACAAAACAGCAATGTCTTTGTATGAAATAGGTGTAAGCAGAGTCTCAGTAGTTAGCGTTCAGCTGATTAGCTGTGCAGAGACTTTACTCTGGTACCTTTATTGTTCTGCAGGGAAGCCAGGGGACACGGTTCAGGGTCCATAAGGACCTGGCAGAGTTCAACTCTGTGATAGCTTTAGTATTTACACAGGCGTTAAGTCAAAAAAGTGGTGGAGGACATGTTTCATGCCATGTTTTTCTTTGAGTTAGTACCATTTTTAGCTTTACTTAGCTTTTCTCCAGCCTGTGTTCAGGCACAGACTGGTACATAATCCCATGCAAAATTAGGATCTGTGAATTGCTGATGGTTCCATACCATAGCTCATTTTCCCGAGTGCTCATCTAAAATCGGACTTTACTCCAAAGTAATTGACAGTTGCTTGTTAAAACACTCCTCTTCTACCACCATGGGCAAATTCACTTTCAAAAATGGTTATAGCACATTAAAGCCTGAAAGAAATTTTTGGGACTGTTCGTGCCTCTCTGCTTTAGTCATATACTAATTAGCCACATACAAGCAGCCTTTTGGTTGAAGAATAGCTGTGATGAGGCTGCAGTTATGTGGGGTTGTTTATTTACCCACCAAGAGCTTCAGAAGGCTCTCTGTAATTCATTCCAGAGTAGTTCCTGGAAACTTAACATTAGAAGTAAGGGTTTGGTTTTTTTTTTTTCAAGGGGATATTTTTTATAAAACAAAAAGTGGAGCCCTTCATGTCTTCCTCTTAATTTTTTTCAGGTGCCCCAAACAGGCTTAGTTCTTTCCTGGATAGTTTCAGCCTTAGCTGTGTAGGTATATCCAAACTCTCAGAGTTTCAAACAAAATGAGCCTGACTGAGGACTTAGCTTCTCTACACATCTCTGGGACTTCATTTCAAAAGTCTTATTTACCTTTGTTATTCCTCTTTGGACTAGCAACCAAATCCGAACAACAAAAGGTGGCTACAGACAGAGAACAGGACAAAATGGTCATTCATACCCATGCATGTACGTCACAGCACTTCTGATTCAGTCCTCCACAGGGTGGAATATGTCATGTATTAAAACCAGATCTTCAGATTCTTCCAGTACTTCTCACAGTTTTCTATTAGTTGTGTGAAATGTTTTTGCTGCAAGTATGGAGTTGCAGGCTGTGGAAAGCAACCTCATTGTGACAGGAGTCTGGACTGTTGTGAACTCTGGAGTTAGTAGAGTTAAGTTGCAGATGCATGTTTGACTAAAATTTTTCCTTTCTACTTAAGTATTAATGCTGGAGACAGTATATCTGTTACAAGTGCAGTCATTTATAATTAACCATCACTGTATATAGTAAAGGTGCTTGTTTGGCAGCTGTAACACAGCATCTGGCCATATCTCAATATAACTATATCAACATCAGCTTTGGCAGCCAGCTGGAAAACCAGAATTTAATCAGAAAGCCTGGGGAAATAAGCCTGCATATAAATGTAAACCAATGCAGGTGTATTGTTCAAATGGCATTTAAAAGCCAGGAAGAAAAGCCTGTGCTGGCTGTTTCCAAGGTACAGTGGTGCCAGTCAGGATGAGAGACTGTTTTCTGCCGGCAAACCTCTGCTAGAGTTGGTGCCTCGAATGTATTACTCACCTCCCAGGGCCTGTGTGCCTGCTGGGAAACTGTGGCCTGGGCTGTAATAGCCGGAGAGATGGGTGTGAGAGATGGAGAGATGCTGGGGAGGGTTCATACTTAAGACCGTAACAAACAGCTCTCAAGGAAAATGTATGTGGTCGCTCTACAACTTCTAGGTGCTGTTGTTTTCCTCCGAAATGTGGAGACTGTAAATGGTCTTGGCAGGTTTTCGAGAAAATTTCTGACTCTCATTTTAGTTCAATTAATATTTTAAAGAGAAGTAACGAAGAGAGTGTTGGGGGTTGCCTTTCTGACTGTCTCTTTCTTGCAGAAGGACTTTGCTTTTATCTCTAGGTTGCAGCTCTAGGCAGAGCAAAACCACAAACTGCTGCTCCAGTATGTTAGCATTCAAACAGTTGTTTTCTTTGCCTCCATTTCTGTTTTTCCTTTTTCTTCAAGTTCTGCCTTCAGTTAGGATTAGTGAAGTCTTTGTTGGGTAGAGAAGTCTTTCTCTGCTCTAGGCAGATTTGTCTTGCTACCAGTAGACAATATGAGAGTAAGATGTAGTGGCACAGGCTATAACATGTACCAACACCCTGAGTACAGCATCTGCCAGGGCTCTGGCTATTTGAAATCAGAGATGTAGAGCTGGAAGGGACCTCAAGATTTCAACTTGTTTGATTTTACAGTGACTGCTGCTGTTTGTCCAGTGTTCCCCTAAAAAATTCTGTTGAGGAAGATGCTGCAACCCCGATCTCAGGGCTTTGCTGCCATAAGAGAGAAAACATTTTCTATGATGTATAATCCACAAGTCCGCTGCAAAGGGAGCTCTGGAGAACTTGCTCGGTCTGGCCTGGTTTACATTAGGGGAAGACAGCGGGTTGGATCCGACAGCCTGAGAGGGGCGAGGCTGCGCAGCTCCACGGCCCCTGGTCCAACTGGTAGTGAGGCTAAAAACGTATTCCCAGTCAGCAGACGTTTACAGAGCACATGTATACACCACATATATACACTTGTACGTGGCCAGCCACACAGACCACAGACGGAGCACTCACACGAACACAGACAGCACCAGCAGCCAGATCATCTTGCCCTCTCTGGCTGAGCAGGATGGAGGTCTGCTAGTGAGAAAATATATATATATATATATATATATGTACATATATACAAGGTGGATCCCTCCAGCAGCTGGACTCAGATACTGTCTGCCCAGTAGCTGCCCCTGAATCCCAGTCTGCCCAGTTGCTGGCCCCTGGCCATATGAGTCCCCCTTTACTCTTAGGAGCAGTGGGAGGTAGCTGCGAGGTCAGTAGGGATCATATTGTATTGTATCGTATTGTGTATTTTGAAGTGGCAGGAAGGAAATGACAACATATGTCAGCACTCAGGTTTGGTAGAGTTGTAGATTTAATGTAAGCAAAAGTTCTGACAGGTATAGAAGAGGGTGCTGGAGAGAGTGAAAATTGCTGAAGAAATGAATGAGAATGAAATGGTTCAACTGTTGAGTATGCAAAAGTGAACTTACCTTGACAGCAGTATTTTCAGATTAAGTACTGATCTGCGAGGGTTCTGCTAGTCTTAAGATACATGTGGCAGTAAAGTGGTAGTCATTTGAAGTAGCACACTTAAAAAGACCAGGCTGGGAGTCCTTCAGGAAAGACTCCCACATCACCGTTGTGCTATTGCAGGTGACATTAATTGCAAAAATATTTTGATTTCACATATGAGTCACTAATTCATACCTGTGGGAACACGACTTTGAAAACTGCAGAGAGAATGCACAAGGCTTACTGAAATTTTCTATATATCATGAAAGAAGGTACCCTGTAATGTCTAGATATGCTATGAAAAATTTTCCTGAAGGGGAAGAATTCTTAAGTTCTGTCTTTTATCTTGCCTCTGCACTGGCTTTGCATGGCCTTAGCAATGTTGCACAAAACAGAGGTAAGCCTCACTCCCTAAAGCTTACCTCTGTGAGTGTTAGCAGTTTTGAGACGTAAGGACTGAAGTTCCACTGTGGTTGCACTGGGGAGGAACACATTTGCTGGGTGACTGATCCCTTTGGGCATTTCCTGTTTTGTTGCTGAATATTCCTGTTTTACTGCTAAATTTTGCAAGAATACTTGGCTATAGAGCACTCTTTTGCTGCAGAGTAGCCTATTCAAAGGAGGAAATAAGCAGCACAAGCACAGAAAACTGAACAGAGAGCAGAAGGGTGATGGGATGATGATATATTGGTGTAGGATAAATGATCATCTTCAGCTAGATGCCTTTCTTGGGTCTGCTTCTCAGTGTCATGCAGGGCTCATCTCTCTCAGTAAGAGGAGCCACTTGTTCTGGCTGTCAGTTGGGAAGAGCTCCTGCACCAGTCGGTAGCTGCCATGCTCCCCACCCCAGTTCAGAGGGGACCCTTGGTGGGGCTGGCAGGGTTGCCTGTGACCAGACCAGGGTGGTTGCTGCTGGGCAGTGGGAGGCACTCTTCAATCACAAGCCGTGAGCATGAAGGATATCTCTCTCTAATCTTCTCACCAACCCCTTTCCTTTCATATGGCCAGTTAGGAAAGGGTGGAGAAAAATGCTTTTGGACACTGGCTGATGTATTTGTTATATCACATACTGTACAATTTTTCAGTACGACAGGAGCCAAAGTTCAGCAGCCTTGAAAATGCCTCTGAAATCTTTTTGTCAAAGCTTTAACCGAGGTCACCTATCTTATGGAAGGCAGGCACAGCAGTTTATGGTTTGGGCTTCCTCTTTCATCAATTTTGTACTTGAAAGATAACTGTAGCTGTTATACTAGTGTAAAGATTTGAACTAAGGAGTAAATTTTCATATATTCATCTGTGTACTTGAAAGATAACTGTAGCTGTTATACTAGTGTAAAGATTTGAACTAAGGAGTAAATTTTCATATATTCATCTGGACCCGTAGATGAGTATTGTCTGTTCTGCTCTTACCTGGTTCATGACAGTTCAAAAACCATGTAATTTACTTTTCTCCCTGAGCAGCTCCAGGATTTGTTGTGTGAATAAAATGAGGGTAATAAAAAGTAGCAGCAGGGATGCAGATGTAGTGATTTTTCTCTTAGCTACGTGCATAAGCAAAGGTTCTGTAATGTACATTTAGTAGCTGTCTCTTTCTGTGTGGATACCGTATTAGCTTGCAAACCCTTGACCTGGACCGAATGGCTGGTTACTATGGCAACAGGTTGCATAGTAACAGGTTTTGTTCCTAGGTTGAAATCATCTTGCTTCTCTTCAATGTGACTTTTGGGGAGGTCAGAAGTTGCTCATCAGATGAAACTAGGAAAGTTTTTCAAAGGAGAGGCAAAAGTGTTGGTGTTCAGCAACCTGAGCATCTGCTGAGAGATGTTCTTTGCTCGTGGCAGTGGAAAAAGGTAGTTGGCTCCCCCACCTTGTCCACTTCATTGAAGTGGAAGTCAGCAGCTCACCAGAGGAAAAAAAAGCAGTTCTTGGAAACAAGATGACTGTAAGAGCTTTGGGGGAATTTGTCTGCTGTGTGACTCCTGCTCCCAATCCCGCTAAAGGCAGTAGGCAAATATTAACAGCTTAACACTCCAGTAACCTTGAAAATTTCTGAACTTAAAGTAAGCCTCTGATCAGCTGCTGTCCAGCTGGACTGCTTCTAAAACCTCTGCTGACCTGGTCCGGATTCACACTGAAGCCCTTTATAAATCTAAATTTTAAAGAATGACAACCATACACTTCAGAAGAGCAGTTTTTTGGCTTTTTGATGGCGCTGCTTGGCAAGATCCTATGGGAGACTGCCCTGGGGGGCAGAGGGGCTGAGGTTGATCTACAGGGATGACTTCCCTAGAGCACAGGTGCCCCACTCCAACATGCCGCAAGCAGAGCCAAGCGCGGCAGAAAGCTGGTGTGGATCGGCAGGGGCCTCCTGACTGAGCTCCAACACAGAAAGAAAGTGCACAAGATGGGAGGGACTATCCAGGAGGGACATAGAGGCAGTGGCCATGCTTGCGGGGACAGAGCTGGGAAAGGCAAAGCTCAGCCAGAGCTCAAACGAGCTATGGGAAGGGTTTCTCTGGGTACATTGGCAACAAAAAGAAGGCTGTGAAAATACGGGCCTGCTGCTCAGTGGAGCGGGGGTGAAGGAAATTAAAGGTACTTGATGCCTTTTTTTGCCACAGCTTTCACTAGTAAGGTCTGTCCTCAGACCTCCTGGGTTTCTGAGTCTGCTAACAGGGTCTGTGGGAATGTAGCATTACCCACAGTAGAGGAAGACAGTGATATAGCTCTTGAGCTAATTGGATGTACAGCAGCCCTGGCACCAGACAAGGTTGTCACGAATGGGGGTTTGTGAATCCTGCCCATTATGTTAATTTATCATGAATGAGTGACTTTACACAGTATAATTTAGTAGCAGTTTAGAATTTACTTGTGACAAATTGCAGGATTTGATTGTGATATTTTAATAGCACTCAGTCATCAGTGATTAAAACAGAGTGATTAGACAAAATCAATCAAAACAGCGACTTAGTTACAGATTCGAAGATGGCAAGGTTCACTCTATTACTACATGAAACTGCATAAAGGAAAATTAAGTTACACTGAGTTGAAATGATTCACAGAGAGATTGTATATACAGGGGATAAGGAGGACCCTCCTGTTGAGTCATGAGGTTCCGAATAGACCCCCTTGCTTTCTAAACTCCTTCTCAGAGAAGAGTCTAGTTGCAGCTAAGGCCAATCTTAGTCTCAGACTTGGTCAACAGTTTATGTGAATAAGGATAAATCAAACATCTACAGACTGCTTAAATTGATTTACACATGCATATACACAGACATGAATACATATATATATATGTATATATAAGGTATACCTGTTAAAAATTCCCTTTGAGTTCAGTGAAATATTCACATCAAATGCCTTGGCATTTCTCAATGGGCGAGGGCTGAGTCTCAAGGAGTGAAAGGTTTCAGCCCAGGCTCCACTGTCAGTCTTTGACAGTGGACCTCTGGTTTTAGCAAACTTTAAGAGTTTGCCAGCTCTGAGAGGCGTCCCACTCAGAGGGAGATGCTGGTACAGCCCGCTGTAGTCCAGGAGAGCTCAAATGGCCTCAATTTAGGACTGCTGTTTATAGGATTGTGAGATGATTGGCTTTAGTCATCCATCTGAGCCATGATCTGGGTCAGTAATTACTGGAATTCCAGTAATCATGGTACTGCTCTTTTTTCAAGGCTGCCAGGTAACTGGTTGTTCTCATTCCCTGTCTTTGTTTCATTCCTGCCAGGTAACTGTTCTCACTCCCTGCTTCAACCATGTAGGAATTCTGGTACAATTAAGGGGCGCCTAATTGACCAACTCACTACGCAATGGTCGTGGTCTGGCAGGAATTCCTGAGATAAAAGGTGTGGGGGGGGATGCACCACCACAAGGTACATCCAAGGGTGAAGAGGGGCTTGGTTCATGTCACTGTGAAGCCACTTGGCGATCAGGGGAGGTTTCTGGTGACTGGAAAAGGGCAAGTATTGCGCTCATCTTCAGTACTGTTAAATGTCTTTATTAACCACCTGGACAATAGCGTGGAGAGCAGCTTCGGCAAGTCTACGGATGAAATCAGACTGGGGAGAGCGGTCAGTACACCAGAGGGGCCTGGGCAGGCTGGAGAAACAGCAGACAGGAACATCATGAAGCTCAGCGAAGGCAAACAAAGAGTCCTTTTTCCAGGGTGGAAAAACCCTGTGCACCAGTACAAGTTGGGGACTGCCTGGCTGGAAAGTCAGA
Source organism: Pelecanus crispus (assembly GCF_030463565.1). Lineage (NCBI taxonomy): Eukaryota > Metazoa > Chordata > Aves > Pelecaniformes > Pelecanidae > Pelecanus > Pelecanus crispus. Next base: position 59,976,375 of record NC_134644.1, read on the forward strand.
AGTGCCCTGCAGGTGCTGGTGAAGAAGTTGAACCTCAGGCCACAGCATGCTCTTCTGGCAAAGAAGGCCAAACATGTCCTGGACTGCATTAGCAAGACTGTAGCCAACAGGACCTGGCTACATCTGCAGTGCTGTGTCCAGTTTTGTGTACCCTGGTCTGAGAAGTAAATTAAATACAGGAACAAGTCTGGTGGAGAGCCATCAAGATGGTCAGGGGGCTGGAGCAGATGATGAACAAGGAGAGGCTTAGGGAACTGGGTTTGTCCAGGCTCCAGAAAAGAAGGGTAAGGGGGGGTATTATTGCTGCCTACAGCTTTCTGATGGGAGGGTATAGAGGAGCTGGAGCCACACTGTTTTGGGAGATGTGCTGTGAAATGGCGAAAGGCAACACAGGAAACTCTTGAGTAGATACTAAGATGAAGTTCTTGCTGTGAGGGTGGTCAAATGCTGCAGCAGGGGTCCTGGGAGGTTGCCAGATTCCCATCTGTGGGGACAGTCAGAACTTGGTTGGCATGGCCCTGGTGCGGCTGAGTGGGGATTGGATTGGGTGACCTCTAGGGGCTCCTTCCAGCTGAGATCATTCCGCAAGTCTCGGTCTCTTTTCTCTTTGGCCATAGAGAAGAGCGAGTGTAACTGGGAGCCCAGACCAGCACTCTGCCTGTGGGTGGAACTGAGAATGTGTTGTGTGGTTATGTTACCCTCCTTTCCCCCTCTCTCTCTCAGCCCTATACATCTCTCTTCCCTGGTGAGCAGTGTCATCACGTTATACCTCAAATATTTGGTAATGACATGTCACTGTAATCCCCCTAGAGAACTCTTCAAATATTACTCATTTCTTCTTTAATATTAAACATGCCGCTGGGTGTTTTACCCTTATACCCTTTTGGCATTTATAAAGTAAGCAGAGTTCAGCACCGACAGGAAAGTATATGTAGGTAGGAGCTTATAGAAAAACAAAATCCAGACATGACATGTCATTGGCTTTATTTTTTTTTTCCTTTATGCCAGTTGATATAATTTCTTAGCAACTGTCAACCTCTAGCACTGTCAGAACAGTCACTTACAGCTGTGCTGCTGCACTGTGATCCCGTCAGACAAGAGGGACAAGGGGGAGTGAAGTGGGGTTGTCCATTTGTCCATTTAAGTCTTGGAAGAATTTGAAGGGCTGCAGCCAGCTGGTGGAAGCAATAGAAAGAGTTCACTAGGGTGAAGGGATCGGCAGCGGCAGGAAAGAGAACACTGAAACGGAAGAAACAGAGTTTGAAGTGATGCTGCTGTGGAATGGAAGGAACAAAAAATGCAGAGGGCCTGACTTGGCTTGGCTTTAGGCTGTTTTTCCTGTAAATCTTAAAGTTATTTTACAAAGCGTTGCTAGTCCTCAGGGTGGTGGAGAGTGCAGGTTTAAAAGGTTACACCGGTTGCCCAGTGCTTCCGCAAATCAATGGCAAATCATAAAACCAACAGAAGAATTTATTACCAGTGACCCGGCAGCCTGGCCAGCAAGCGCAGTACCTGGCTCGTCCTCCATGTGATGCAACCGTGGTAGGAATGTGCTGTTGGGAGATGTAAATCTTGAGGACATGCCTGCTTGTCATTAAAGAGATGACAGAGCTTTCTTCATGCATGGAAATGTCAAGCAAGCATCTTGACCAAATTATCAGATGGTTGGTTGGTTGCATCTTGACGTTGTAGGACATGCCAGCGGTTACATGGGGGAAGAAAAGATGCTCTTTGCTTCCTGTCCCAAAGTATTCTGGCTATGCTGCTGTGCACTGTGAATGTCCGTGTGGCAGCCCGGAGCAGGCTGTGCTGCAGACGCTTAGGAAGTCAGCAGGGTTTATATAAAGCTCTGCTGGGTTTCTGGAACTTTTTGGCTCCTTTCCAGCATGGAAGTGGCGATATAAATAGAAGAATGTCTCACTTTTGAAGTCTGCCTTCTATTCACGGAAAGGAAGAACTTTGTGCCGGAGCTGTGATATAATAGCTTTTAAATACAAGTCTCAATACCAGTCCTATGACAGGCTTGACCACATTTCAATGGGATGCGAGTGAGCTCAGTAGCCTATAGCATCACATCTCTGTTAGCTGGTTGCTGACATCTGAATAAGGTTTGGCTGTGTGAAAGCAGGGTTCAAGAGTAATCCATCCTCCTACCTCCCCTCCCAGCTGCTTGTGTCCCCGCTAAAAGGAAAAAAATGTTGCTTTTCTTTTTTTTCCTTTGGTCAGAGTAACAAAATGTTTGGGACCGTGGTGGTTGGAGTTGGAATTGCTGGCTTAGCACGGATCCGAGACTTGATGAATCCGATGCCTTCCAGCCCTTCTGAGCACCTGAAACTCTTTGGATTTGTATCCAGGTTAGAAATTTCATCTTAGCATGTTTAATATGAATATTGTAACATCTCTTTCTTCCAGTGCACGCACCTTTCCATGTGGAGGACTATTATTTGAGGGGGCAGGGGATGAATATCCAAAGTTTTATATTTCTCTTATAATTAAGGCTGTCTGAAAAGGGAAAGCTTATGCAAATATGCCTGTCTTTCTGAGTGGCAGCTAGGAAATGAGCACAGAAAGCTTTGCAAGAGGGAACAAATAGATTACTTTAGTGAGATACCTTGCAGAAGTGACTAAAATAAAAGCTGAGAGACGTTCTTGCTGCAGGATCTGTGTGATAAAAAGAAATGCAATTCTGTCTGACTGAAATTTCCTGTAGGTTTGGGATGGTACAGACAATAATTATACTAATGAGCTAATGTCTGTGTGAAATTTATAGAAATGTTTAAAAAACATAAGATGTTTTACAAAGTTTTTAAAAACTTTTTTTTACAAAAGCACGTGTTTTAACACTGCAACAGTTTAACACTGCAGTGTTTTAACACTGCAACTTCATCCTAAAATTCTTTTTTTTTTTTAAACCAAATACCGAACCTGTAGATGTCTTTAAGAAAATCTCATCATTTAGTACATACAGTAAGGTTGCCTCTTGGAGAGCAACTTTATGGGTTTTCTCACTAGCTTGGAATCATGGAAATTTAGCAAGACTGTGTTACGCATATACCTCCATGTGAGCATTCCTGCTAGACCGTCTGCCCCATAACAGCAGAGCATAAAGGTTTTAAATAGTTAGGCAGTACATGTAAGGATCTCAGACTGTGAATGTATTTTTCCAGCTATATTTAAATCATGCAGTCAGGGTGGTTTGAGACTGAAAGGACCTATTAGGTCATCCAGTTTATCTCACTGCCAAATACACTCTTGGTTCCCTGATGCCGTTGCTAGTGCTACAGCTAGCCTTGAACAACACTGAAGATTGGGTTTCCACTACTTATGTTGAGAAACAGTGCTGTCAAAATGCATGGTTCACTGGCAGCTTGCTTGGATATGTTGCCTTGCTCTTTGCATTCCAATCACATACAGACATTACCTGTCTGCTTTCAAGTCACGCTTGTGGCCTACCCTCATGCAGTCTGTCACCTATCCTAACACTGTCAAGGTGTCTGCTCCAGTCTTTACTAATGCAAAGGGCTTTTGGGGGGAGTGTGTGTGTTTCATTTTCAGGTGGAAATGTGCTCAGGGTGGTGGCCAAAAGAGCCTTCCCCTTGGCACTGACATGGTGTGTGTGTTTCAAGATATGAGCCATCGTAGCCAAGCATCTGCTTTGTCCCTCTCCTGCTTGTCTGTTCTTGGTGTAGTTGCATGTGGCCCTGCCAACTCAAATGCTTTTGCCCATGTTGTCCAGCATGGTGGGGAGTTCTCCCATAGGAGCAACGTCCTCTTTCAAGTCACTCTTTTAAAATGGCTCTTTCTTAATGATGCATATTAAAAACCAAAACAAAACACCAAAACAAACAAACAAACCTCCAAAAAGCACTTTACACAGCAGGACAGTTTCTGTACTGATACCACCACCTAATACACTGACACAACTGTTTTCTTCTTTTGTGCGCTCCGCTCCACTTCTGTCTGTTAGTGCCTATGCCCTTCCTAGATTACAAGCTGCCTTTGTTCTACACTGGTTGAACTCACTGAGACAGTGGTCCATGGGAACAATTTCTAAGTGCTGCTGCACAGCATGCAGTTTTGAAGAATGGGCTGTGATGGTTATGCTCTGATTGTATTTATGCTAAATACGCAGGAGAAGTTTTGGCAATATTAATGAGGCCAAGCAGATTAGCCTGGAAGATGCTCTAAGAAGTGAAGAGATCCATGCAGCCTTCATCAGCACAGAGAACAGAAGCCATGAAGAAACCATCAGGTATTTTGAGATTTTTTTTTTTTCCCTTTTCCCACCCTTTCCCCTGTTATTTAGAAGCATAGAGGAGATGTGTAAAGCTGTTGCAGGAGAGTATGTGGACACTGGGAGAGACTGCCAGACTAGAAGCCTGAAGTGAATGATAGCGAGTTCCCTGGAGTACCCAATAAGCCCTGGAAGAGACTAGGATTTAAGATGCATTAATTTCCCAAGTAATTCCAGTTGCGTACCTCTAAGCCTGTGTTTGATGGACAGGCAGCTTAAAATAGGATTCAAAGCCTTTCCTCACAGATTATATAGAGGAAGGGCACTCCAGTGCCCCGCTCCACTGCCACACTCCAGCCACTCAAGTGTCTGGAAGTTAGAAACTGCAGTGCTTAATGCTGCAGCATTTTAGTGACTTGCTGTAGGTGAATGAGGGAATTTTGTGGAAAAAGGAGAATTAAAACCCAGCTCTTCTGGTGTTTAAATGTGTGATGTAGCCACCACACCATCCTTGCTAGGAAACTTGCCATTTATTTCTGTTACTCTGCGTTGTGCATTTCTCCATAAGGGCTGACTGTGGGAATGAGAAGCAGCTTGCACTGTGGAGAGAGATGATTACAATGATATATTTTTTAAAGACTGATCTTGTATGCCTTTCAGAATGTTTTTGGAAGCTGGGAAACATGTTCTTGTTGAGTACCCCATGGCTTTGTCTGCCAAGGCGGCCCATGAGCTCTGGGAGATGGCTGAACAGAAAGGTAATGGCATTTGTTCTCAAGGGTGTAAACAATATTACCTGTTTGGTAGCACCAAAGGCATCAAACTCAAAGGCAGGGCTCCAGTCTAGTATTAATCATGACATACAAGGGAGTATGCCTGTCTCAGAGATGTGTCAATCTAGGATTTAAGGTGTGTGTCAGTGGGGAAATGTCACAAATGTCAAGGCTAAGGGTAAGGTACATTTGCCCTCACAAAAGCACTGGTCTCTGCTTGTGACACTAAGAATGCAGTTAGACAAGGACACTTCTGTTGCAGTGATAGTAAAGCACTTAATGAGCATAGCCATTGGACTTGTGCACTTCCCCATCCTCTCTTTCCCAGAAAATAAAACTGGAAACAGCCCTCCTAGCTTCTAGTGTTTGTGATGTGCTGGTCACACACAGCTGCTAATGATATTGTAGACCAGCAAGGCATCCCTGTCTGAAAGACGGCTTGTCTCTAAGCAATGTCTTTATTTCTGGAAAGCATGTGGTGCCATCCCTGTGGTGCCAAGGGTCAGAAGGTGGCAGTTCAGTTGAGGCCAGTGGGGATGTATGGGGCTGCAAGGAACAGAACAGTGCTGGGCAGGAGCAGAGTGCAAACCATTTGGACAAGCTGCACTATTTATACCACTGCTTCTTAAAAATTTCCTTCGTGACTTTTGTCCTAAAACACCGGAGGTATAGGATTTCTGCTTTGCTGTTTCCCTGTACCAACACCACTTACTGCCTTGTTGCTCACCAGATGGCTTGCCATTGAGCAGAATTTATGCCTCTTCTCTTGAAGCAGCAGCAGTTACTGTCAGCAGCCTAAATTGACCCTCCTGGAAACCTTCCAGAAAAATGCGTATTGAATGAGGGCCACATTCAATGTGTATTGGATGGCCTCTATTCCAAAGTAGCCCAATTAATTGCAATGGAGGGAGGTACTCCTTAACATATTGTTACAACCTGGGTCTGAGTATTATGCTATTTTTCCCCCCTACTTTTTCTTTCCTACTACCCTGGGAGGAAGAATGCAGAACAAGGAAATGTGAGGGGAAAGAGGCCAAGAATTAATCTGTCTTTTACTCTGAAGACTCATGTTCCAGCCTTAGTTGGGTATTGGGTTTCATTACAGAGTTTCTGTTAAACATAGTGGTTACTGTTCCTGTAGTCTCTATGTTTATTGTTGTTATTATTATTGTCTCCTGAAAATCCTTAACCCAGATTGATGCCTCGGTGCAGGGCCCATGTTTGGTTTTCTTCCTGACATCATTTTGTCAGCCATGTGTGAGAACATTTCTAAGTGAGGTCCCACTGGTGGATGGTGAAGCCTTTATTGCTTAGATGCGCCTTTGATTCACACAGAAAGCTCTTATTTAATCTGTCCTGATTTTTGGTGTGTGGGTTTTTTTTGTTTTGTTTTGTTTTTTCCTTGATGGCAGATAAAGTACTCCATGTGGAACACATTGAGCTTCTCACTGAAGAGTACAAGCAGCTAAAAAAAGAGGTGGCTGGGAAAGACCTGGTGAAGGGAACACTGCATTTCACAGGTCAGTAGCTGTGGGGAAATCGAAGTCCATCTGGATTTGTCTGCCTGTTCCACAGGGAAGCCAGTCCTTCCAGGCTTCATTCAGTCCTTTTAGATGAGAGTCTGTCTATAAACTCACTAGAGACACAGGTATCAGTTCTGGATATTTCCATGAAATTACAGAACTGTCTGGAAAGCACCTTTGCCTTAACAGTTATCTTCTATGGGCTGTTGCTTTGCTCATCTCTTTCTGCTATCTGGTAAGAATGCAAGCCCGTGCCTTGTTGTATGGAGGAGAGCGCACTTCTTCATCCCTTCTGTACTTTGGTGGTAGTGACCAATTTCTCATTCAACTTGGTCTCAGAGAGGATGATGAGCTCTGAGGGAGTGTCCCAATATCTGGTGGGGACCTTTAGTCTTCCGTACTGGTGTTTGTCCCCAGAAGAGCTGGGAGAGATTTTCAAGCCATTGTTTTCTCCTTACTTTATTCCCTTGTTGAATCCTCCTGTCCTCAACATGTCCTAAAGGGTTTGTTGTATATGTACTTTGTGCAGCCTTCTCTGTCATAGCTCACTAACTGATCAATTTCAAGGTTGACCATGTTTGTTGACTTTCCTACTCAGTTCATCCATCCGCTCGTGGCCTTTCTACACCCTGATCTCTAAGCCTGCAACACTGCAGTTTCTTCTGCCTTTTCTATGCAGAAGGCATTATTCTCTTTTCCCAATTCTCAAGACTTTCTGTTGCTGTTGCACCAGGTAGCGTCCTCGATGAAAACAAAACAGGATTCCCAGCTTTCAGTGGAATTGCCCGACTGACTTGGCTGGTTGACCTCTTTGGAGACCTCACTGTTACATCTGCCACCAGAGAAAAGCAGAAGGATTATTCCAGAATGACTGTTCACTTTCAGACAGCAAACAAGAAGTGAGTAATGGCCTTGGCAGCAGGTGAGCCAGGCTCCTCAGGTATCATCTGCAGGAGTTCTGCATCCTCTCTTCCTCTTGTGGAAACAGAACAGGTAGATGCTTGCATGAAAGCATATAGGAGAAACAGACCTGAAAATGCTTCCTATAGTAATCATGGTAAGAAAAGCCACCACCAAACCATGTCTGCTGAAGAGCACGAGGAGGTTTAAAAGCTCTTTTCTGATGTCTGAATGTAGGAATGGGCCCGTAATGCATTTACTATGCCCAAGACTGAAAGACCCTTCTCTTGCACTCTGAAAAGCTGTTCGAGGCAGGATAGTTTTTGTTTAGCATCAGACATTCTAGCTGTACCTTGAAAGCTAACTGTTCTTTAAAGGTTGAAAATATATGACTGTTGAAAAGGTAATGCACTAGTTATAATACTTAGCTTATAGCCACTATAATGTTTGTGCTAATATGTAGTACTAGCTGGAGGTTAAGAGAAAATTACACATTTCGAGCAGAAGTATAATAAACTACTGAAAGGCCAACATGCAAAGTTTGCTCTTGACTAATGCCTGATCTGCAGTCCTAAAGTTTCCTCGACGCCCCCCCCCCCCCCCCCCCCCCCCCCTCCCCCGAGTAGGAGAACAGCGCGTTGCCCATTTCTTGTCTTTTTGCTTTTGTTGCATGAGTGTGTCAGGCTGAGTGAGAATCCAGCAGCCAGGATTACTTGTCATTTTTTCCAGTCACTACACTATGATTTTCTTGCAGAAAATTCTTTTGATGATGATTTTACAATAATGAGTTTGATCTCCCTTTTATTATATGATAGCAAGAGCCTTGCTATCAAATAGCATATTTTTAACGGCCTTGCTATAAACCAGTATATTTTTAAATATTGTATGACCATGAAGTAAGTCATCAGTGTTTCATACTGTGGATTGAGAACTCAACTTGGTCCAAAGTCAGGTGGTGTATTTTGCTGGAAACTCTCTTCTGGGCTGTCCGCATGGAGGTCATGTCCTTTCAGTTAGGTTGAAGTTACAACAAAAATTCACTGCATGCTATAGATGCAATTTGAGAATTGTCTGACATGAAAAGGTACAGAGAAGTTACCCAGCTCTATATGTTTCCTAGGAGGTAGGAATGGTGATGGAACAATTTGTTCCTTTCCCTTCACTCCTATTTTCCTGTTTTTCTATGTAGCACACTCTGCCTTTGAGACAGATGACCCTCTCATAGGCATATGACAAGAGGCAGATGAGAAGACTAGGGAGAGCAGGGGAAAATAAGACCCCAGGGGAAAATATTCTGGCCTATCTTCGTTTGCAATAATTACCCTTTTTTTGTTGCACTTATACAGCTAGAACACTTAAAACAAAAAAAAACCCCAATGAAAACAAAAAAGAAAAACCACCAAACATGAATGCTTACTTCTTTAAGAATTTTAGATAAGTGTTTAGTTAGAAAAGTAATAACCTGAAAGACTAGCTATTTGGGGAGTGAATAATCAGGGCTCATTTGAGCTGTTAGTTTCACCGCAGGTCATGTTAGGCATTTTATCAGCCAGTCCTACAAAGCCCACTGCTGTTTGTCGTGGGATTAGCATCTTGTCTTAGCAGTCTTCCTCTCTCTTTAAAGAAAACATCATTTCCAATTCCTTTTAAAAGGCAGTTGTGAGAGGACAGAACTCAGCATACAAGCTCTGTTTACCCTCTTAGCAATGTGCCAGTAACACGAGTAGCTGTAAGGATCTATATAGAGTGAGATTTTGAACTAATTCCAGCAGGTGGAACTAGTGGGTGGCTTAAACATTTCACTGGCTGTCCTGTCTCCTAGGTAGCCCTTAGTGCTATGTATGATATTTGCTAGATACAGAACCATTTCTGGATTTCTGTTTTTTTTCTGCTCTACACTGCTAACAGATACCTGCTTTTCTTAGCCCAATGCTAACTATTTGTATGGGTCAGTAAGTGTTTTGTCACCATGAGCTTTTTAATGACCTCAGGGACAGTCAGCTTTATGCCTCTGGGATAATTTACGCCAGCTGGAAAGTTACATAGCGTTCCTGTATTCTGTTCAGTGGCAGGGCCATATTTCCTGCTGACCTTCCCCTGTTGACGTCAGTGGAGTTACAGCAGTAGAGAATTTGGCCCACCCTCCATCAAGTGAAGTTATGGCCCAGCAGTAATGGTGGTGGTGTTACGGCTCTTATTTGCCCAACCTTTATTTTGCTGAAGGATGGGAAAGGTCTGCATCTTTCTGGAGAGCTATCCCATCCTTTTTTGAAAGACATGAATACACTAACCTTGAGAAATCAGGTTAATTCAGCCTATTTTCTGCCTTGGAAAATACAGCAGGTGCAGAATGCAGGAGCCTGTGTTCTGCTTGTTAAGCAGGGATTTGTGCAAAGGCTGTAGTCTGTCTCTGCTGCATAGCCCGCACTGGCTGCTCATCTGTCTCTGGGTGGATTTTGGAGGTGTGCATTAACGCCTGATGCCCAGCTATCTGAGAGATGACCTCTGCCTTTGTTGTGTTTCCAAGACGGTTGAGCTGACAGCCTCTGCGTGATAAAACACTGAGCAATCCAGGAAAAGCCAAACCTCTACTGACAGCATGGCTGGTTTGGGACTGCAGTTCCTGTTCCAGGATTACGGAACATGGATTCAGTAAATGTCAAAAATGAATTTTTAGTGCAAACTGATGAGTTAATGACTTGGGCAGCATCTCTTTTGATGTTAACTAGGGGTAGGGGCTAATTGTCTAATTCCTATCCAAGGTAAGGTAGCCCCTTTTTGATTGCATGGTAAATAAAAAATATTGGCATTTTCAAAGCGTGAATAGGAAGATGTTTAAAAGAAATTGAAGACATTTTCTGAACACATATTCTGACAATAAACATTTGAAATGATGTTTTTGTTGAGATCTAAGCTTACAAAGTCTAATAAAATAGCTTCAAATTGAACATCCGTAAAAAATCATGTAATACATGCTTTCTGCAGAAGTTGCTGCATAAAATATTAAGCTGAGTGGACCCCTTTCAAGCATGAAACCAGCTTAATTCTTCTGCAGGTACAAAGAGTGTTCACTTTGTTTTGGTTTATTGAGCTAGCACAGTCCAACAGGGCCACTCATTTGAGGAAACAGAGAATCAGAAAAACAGAAAGTCTCTTCCAATCTCTGAATAAAATATAGCTAGGAGAGCTCTACCAGTCTGAAATCTGGACAGACAGAATGACCATAGAAAGTTGGGGTAGTTCCTTCACTGCAGATAGTGCTTGCTTTGTAAAAAGTCAGTATAAAAGTGGTTTGTTAACGTTTGGTTAAACTTTCTTTTTCTTCTTTAACTGTCCAACATATTTAATGTGGCTTTGTTCAGCTACCAAAAATGCTGGATTTGTTGCTTCTAACACTACTAACGCTTCTAAATAACTAACTACATCCATAGCCAAATAATACTTTGATACGAATCTTTAATGAAAATGGTGACATTATCTATTAAAAAAACCAGCAACCCTTCACAATTTTCTGACAGAAGATACAAACCTGTTTCTTAAGCTGCAAAATTGCATAAATAATGTGCAGATTTGCAGCATACGTGTCTTTATAGCAAAAAAAAGGAGTAATTTTCATGTAGAAGTTGTTGTTAATTAAAAATTAATATGTTTTGGTTACCAATGAAGTAGAATCAACCTCTCATTAGGAAAACAACCAAAAATCCAATCGCAAAAGAAGATAAATCTATTAGTAAACGCAACATTTTCCTGCTCACTGATCTAAGTCAGTCATTTTAATAATCACTTTGATTAAATTCTGCCCGCTCTGCATGGTGGTGCTTCTGGTTCAGTGGCTCCCCCAAGTCAGAGCAGAAGGCGGCATACGCTTGAGCCTGATCATTGGTGTGCATCTGCTTTAGATCACCCCAGGGAGGTGACCCTACATTGACACTGTCTGTTTTGGATCATATTGTGGACTCCCCACTATTATGGTGGAGATCTTTGCCTATGCCTGCCCAGTGGTTTCTTCATACCTGCCTACTCGAGCTAAAGCAGCTTTGAATAACAGTGGCCTGAACCCTCTGTGGCTGTTTGCTGTCATAAGAACATAAAAACAGCTCTGTCTAGTCAGAGCAAAACCCAGCTTGCTCAGCGGCTTGCCTCTGACTGAGGTCAACAGCCGGCACCTTGGGGAAGGAGGATGAGAACACAGAAAACACCGGGTGATATGGCCCTCAAGCACTCTTCTGGCCTGCAGTGACATGTATCCTTGAGACTTCCTGAAATGCGTGGTGGCTTTGCATTTATTAGTCCTCTGAGGATTTTCTTTGGTGCATTCTTGCAGGCTGTGATTTGGGTCTTTTTTTTTTTTTTTTTTTTTTTTTTCCCCCCCCCTCTCCAGTTGTTTTATTCTGTTCAGTCAGGTTCTTCTGGCCATGCTTAATTTGTGTGTGTGGGGGGGGGGGGGTGGCAGTACAGGTGAGCAAATAATAATTGATACAATGATGTGAATATAGAAACTGGATCCTAAAGCATAAAAGATGAGAGGTGCAGAATCATTAAGCTGAGTGCTCTGCAGAAGGTGTTCAGGGTAGATTGACAAGGACTTTCTTTCCAGATCTAATGATATTGGTGATTTAATGGGCAGTACTTGGAGACAATTTATTCTTCCATGCTATTGATGCCCTCATAATTTGTGAGTGGCACAGACTAAAGTGGGCCATAAAGGACTGTGGAAGGGCCATCAATAACAAACTAAGAAAAATAGTGTGCATCCTCTAAACACAGGCAGTAGTGAGTGCTGATGAATGAGCTGCAGAAAGGTAATGGCACAGTTTAGGCAGTTGACAAGAGAGCAGGAAGGGAGGATCGTGGCTGTGGCTGGTGCTGAGGACCATTCCTCAAAGCCTCTGCAAGCATTTGCAGTGTTGGGCCAGGGAGTCTGTTAAGACCCCTGAAGTGATGCAGTGTGTCCCATGGCTCCTCTTTCCTCAGCCAAACTGGGAAGCTGGGGAGGAAAGTGTGGGGACCTGTGAGCCATGCCAGTCAATAGCCAACACCACCAATGCTTGGCCTGGAGACTGTGACTATCATGTTGGCATAAGACAGGACTTGGCTGTGATTAAGAAAGACCTGCCTGAGAGTCTGTGTTAGCTGAAACAGGCAAAATTGACATCTTCTGATGTAATCTGTAAGATCAACTCAATGCTCCCAGTGAAGAGAAAGAAACGTATTTGAAACATTCGGAGAGTATGGAAACTAGTGTCTGCATAAGTGAACTTGCCATCTGTCCAGCTCATCCTAAAGGGGCGGTGTTCAGCTTGCACACTAGCACCTGGGTCATCATTATGTACCTGAGTGATGTAAATTTATTCTTGCTGGAAGAATGACTAGACATTGAAGGCCTTGTGAGTTTAGCTGTGATTGAGTCATGCACAAAATATTTGGATGTTTAACTGCACTTTTCATCCAAGTCCACAAACACACACATTAAACTTCCTTCTTCCCTGTGAGATGGCTAGACATTGCTGGCTTCACTTTGTGCATAGGGAAGACAAAACTGGGGAGAGCTTAGATGGTATGCTGAAAGTCATGGCATGAAAGAATGGCAGAGTTAAGACTATTACCTGGTGTTCAACTCTGTAACCACAAGGCATGTTGGTCAGAACATGTTACCTGAATATTCAGTGTCTGAAATTTAAAAATGGTGCATTTATTAGGGCATTTTTTGTGAATGCTAAGAAAAAAGCATAAACCAGAACTGTTGATTCCGTTTCTTCATAGTCTTCTTTTTCTCTGATCCTCCACACTAGACCTCTGACTTGGATTGAAGAAAGGGGACCAGGGATGAGACGTGAGAAGAAAATCAACTTCTGTTTCACAAGTGGTTGCCTGGAGAACTTCCCTCAAGCCCCAAGGTCTGCTGTGGGCCTTTTCATGCAGGATCAGAACCTCTTTGCCAAAAAACTGCTGGGCCAGGTATCCAAGGAGGAGCTGGCTGCTGAGAAATGGCGAATTTTGCGGTGTCTTGACCTTGCTGAGGTGATCCAACAGCACTGTGAACAGCCAGAGAAAATCTCTTCCTGAGACTGCTCTTAGGGAAGGAGAAACATGGCAGATGGGAAAGCTGTAGGGCTAGAGCTCACCGTTGCCATCAAGCAGTTGCTATTTCTGTTTCATTACATTTTTTTTTTGACTAGCTGTGATTCCTAGGCTCTCTGGGTGGGCTGGAGAGCCTGGCCTATACCCTGTGCCTTCTGGTTTGCGCCAGAACAAAGCAACAGTACCCTGCTCCAATGCATTGCCGTCCTTCCAGGCAGATAGGAACCTAGCAGCAACAAGCTTTCCTGTGATTCAGCTGGAAATGTCCCTGAGAGCAGATCCTGGAGGACTGCAGATACTAGATGTGTTTTTCTCTCCTGAGGATTTTTTCCCCCCTCTAGATACGTCTGAAAATGAGATGTGTCTCATTTATTAGTATTCATGTAGTATTATCTAGAAAGAAGTATTAGCTTGAATGAAGTTCTAGGTGAGTTTTCCACCTCTTTACTTGATCTGCAGAACTTGTGCCACCAAAGTCCTGATCTTTTCTTCCAGATGCCCTGAACTGTTCTGTGTGTTTACTCTAATTAGTTGTTGTGCCTGTTTGGGTTTTTTGATTGGTTTTTTTTGGTGTGGGGTTTTTTTTCCACATTGGAAATCATCTACCTTCAAATAGAATCTATACTGGTATCAAACCAGAATAGAAGAAATATCTTTTCTCTTGATAGATGCCATGTTGAGTTCACTCAATTTCTCTGGTGCCCTGTGCCAACATAGAAATATTTTTCCAGCAGAGATTAGAACAGTCCATTAAACTAACACATTGCCTGCCTGCTTTCTACTGAATCTAAATATTTTTCTTTTTTTGCGCTGGAAGCAGCGTATTGTCCTTCATTTGTGTTCTGTATCTAATTCAGCATGTGAATAGATTGCTAAAAATAATATACATCTTGCCTTTAAGAAAAAAGATAACTAATGCACTCCTGGAAACAGTGAAATTCATTAGAAATAGTGATAAAATTAGAATAGAACTGTAGAAAATGGAGCAATTAGCCTGTGGGGATGGGTCTTTAGCATTTTACAGTAGTCCCAGGGTCATGTATGAAGACATTATCACTTCCCTAAAGAAGCATTTTAGTTTTAGGAGAAGCCTAAACAGTGCACAAAACAATTAATTCCTCTGTTTGCCTTTTACTCTCTAATTACAGCATCTGTTGGTGCTATATTAATAGAGCAGCAAACTTCAGTCTGTGCAGTTGTTCTGTCAAACACAGAGCCATCATTTCTTTTCCACATTATCACTTGGGCAATTTTTTAATAAGGGAGCATATATGTTGTGAATGTATACATAATTACAGCCACTCAATATTGATGGAAAAAAGTCTTCTTTTGGGTAAATCATGTTCATTGAGAAGTTGGGTACAGCTCAGTTAATTGCAAACAGGAAAGGAAAAACTGTGTATTTTTTCCCAAATCAGTCAGATTTTAGGAGCAACTGGAGCTTGATATGTGAATGAACTCTGCATGTGAAATTTGTTTAAATCTACGCTATCTATTGGAATCAGTGAAAACCCTCCTACTGACTTCAATGGATTGAAATCCATGTGGGTTGGCAGAAGATTTGAGCAGGCAGATCATGCACTTGTCCACCCAGAAGGACACCTTACTGAGGTGGCACTTCACTCACAGGGACTTCTTTACCAATGTGATGGACGTTGCCTGGGCATATCTGATGCTGTATAAGGGGAAAAAGTGGGTTTGTGGCAAAATGCAGGAAGTCCATCAGAATGAAATTAGAATCTGCTGTGTTTATCTATCTGCTATGTATGACAGCACATGAGAGGTCCTGTTTCTTGACAAACTCCTCAGCTGTGAATATGGGGTGAATACCACTTGTTTACATGCTAATTCACAATGGGTAGCTGGGGAGGGAGGGCAAAGGGAAGGGCGATTCATGGTCCCCATCTATAGGCATCAAAATTAGCCACAACGTCTCCCTGGGCGTGCTCTGCAGTTGCTGGTGAGAGCAGTATTTCTCTAAAAAATGGGGAATAAATTCTTGGGAGCTCTGCAGAGCAGCAGTATAACATTGTGCAGTGAATCACCCTCTGTAGAAGCTTGTTTCTATAGAGAGAGCCTGGGGAAATTAGCTGGTTAATTTGAGCTAGGGGAGGCAGATCCCTACAGCTGGATATCCTGCGCTCTCCTCCATCCACTTCCCATTCCTTCCAGCTAACCTGCTTGCCTACTGCTGTCTACCCTGCTCCTGGGAGCTTGCAGCATTCAAATGGCCTTTCCTTCAGCCCTGTGAATTTGCTGAGGTATGATGATGGTTTGTATATGAGAGCTACTGGATGTCCAGCTTCAAATGTACTTATTGTTTAACCAGATGTCAAACTCACCAATAAAATATTGGAGCTCTTAATAATTCCTTTTAGTTCCGTTGTCCTTCATTAGCAGTTTCCATTGCCTGTGCTGAAAGTGGCTCTGTCCCGACTGGTTCTTTTCCTCCCTTTCACTCCTCGAGCCCTGTGAAATCCTCCCAGCAACTACAGGCTATCCTATCCTAAAGCCCTTAGCTTTCTCCCTCTCCTGTTTCAAAGTTTTGGATACAGGTGTGGTGGGGTTTGTAACCTTATCTCAACTCATGAGCCCTCCCACAACATTCCTGCCCTTCCAGTCCTGTCTGACTCCTGCCCAGGTGTACTGGCAAGTCTAAATCTTGGTTGTATGCTTCCAGTTTCCGATTCAACAACTGGTGTATTTGAGCAACCTTTTTGAATCTGCTAAGTAGAATCTGAAACAGGTATTGAAATGGATTTTCTTGTGGTTTTAATAAACTGCTTGTGGTGGTGCATCCCCCTCCCATTCCTCTTTCTCTTCAACAGCTTTACGATCTCAGGAATTCCAGGCCGCCGCTTTTGTGTAGCGAGTTAGTCAGTTAAGCACCCCTTAATTGTACTAGAAACTCCTACATGGCTGAAGCAGAGAGCAGCCCTGTCCTTATCAAAATCTTCGTATTATGGCTAACGAGGGGAGCAAGAACAAACAGCTACCCCTGACAGCCTTGAAACAGAGTGGTATCATTGTTACTGGAATTCCAGCAACTACCGATCTGAACTGTGGCTCAGGTGGAAATTTACTGGTGATTAAAGTCAATCATCTCACAATCCTATAAACAGCAGTCCTAAGAGAGGCCCTTTGAGCTCTCCTGGACTGCCGCGGGCTGCAGCAGCATCTCCCTCTGAGTGAGACATCTCTCAGAGCCAGCAAACTCTGAAAGTTTGCTGCAAGCAGAAATCCATTGCCGAAGACTGACAGTGGCGCCTGGGCTGAAACCCTTCACTCCTTGAGGCTCAACCCTCCCCCATTGAGAAATGCCAAGACATTAGAGGTGAGTATTTCACTGAACTCGAGGGGAATTTTTAACAGGTATACCATTTTCATATATGCATTCATGTTTGTGTGTATGCATGTGTAAATCAGTTTAAGTAGTCTGTAGATGTACGATTTAATTTCAAAGTGAGTCTTATACTGCTGCCTTATCCTTATTCCTATTAAACCGTTGACCACGTCTGAGACTAAGAGTGGGCCTAGCTGCACCTAGACTCCTCTCTGAGAAGGAGTTTAGAAAGCAAGGGGGTCTATTCTGAACCTTGTGACTCAACGGGACGGTCCTCCTTATCCCCTGCATACACAATCCCTTTGTGAATCATTCCAACTCAGTGTAATTTAATTTTCCTTTATGCAGTTCCATGTAGTAATAGAGTGAACCTTGCCATCTTCGAATCTGTAACTAAGTCACTGTTTTGATCAATTTTGTCTAATCACTTTGTTAATCACTGATGACTGAGTGCTATTAAAATATTACAATCAAATCCTATGATTTCCTACAATTCTAAACTGCTACTAAATCAAACTGTAAAGTCATTCATTCACAATAAATTGACATAATCAGCAGGACTCACAAACCTGCATTTGTGACACTGCTTTATCATAGCAGAAATATTGCGAGGAGAGCTTTTCAGATACTATTTTGTCACAGCTTGAACCCAGCCAGTTTTAGAGATTCAGAGGTATGAAAAGGTAAGCATAAGGTGAGACATGGGCAGGTTGGTATATCATGTTCTTTGGAGATAGCTGCTTTTCTACTCTTCTACTCTTTCTACTACCAGAAGGCCAACCACCTCAAGGGTGTGTATGGCTTTGGTGGATCCTCTTGCACCCCTCCTGGAAAACGTGTGCTGTATTACCTCTTTGAAATGCCTGTACACCAACACATGCAGCATGGGGAATAAACAGGAAGAATTAGATATCTGTGTGCGGTCGCAGGGCCGTGATCTCATTGCAATTACAGAGACATGGTGGGATGACTCGTATGACTGGAATGCTGTCATGGATGGCTACGCACTTTTTAGGAAAGACAAGCCAGCAAGGTGAGGTGGTGGAGTTGTTCTTTATGTGAGAGAGCAACTGGAATGTATTGAGTTCTGCCTAGGCATGGATGAAGAACAAGTCGAGAGCTTATGGGTAAGAATTAAGGGGCAAGCTAATATGGGTGATGCTGTTGTGGGTGTTTACTACAGGCCACCTGATCAGGAAGAGGAAGTTGATGAGGCCTTCCACAGACAGCTGAAAGTAGCCTCACAATCACAGGCTTTGGTTCTCATGGGGGACTTCAACCACCCTGATACCTGCTGGAAAGACAACACAGCTAGGCACACACAATCCAGGAGGTTCCTGCAGAGCACTGATGATAACTTTTTGACATAGGTAGTGGAGGAGCCAGTGAGGAGAGGTGTGCTGCTGGACCTTGTACTAACAAACAAAGAAGGACTGGTTGGGGATGTGAAGGTTGGGGGCAGCCTTGGCTGCAGTGACCATGAGATGGAGTTCAGGATCCTGCGTGGAGGAAGCAGGGCAGTAAGTAGGATTACAGCCTTGGACTTCAAGAGAGCTAACTTTGGCCTCTTCAGGGACCTGCTTGGAGGAATCCCATGGGTTAGGGCTTTAGAAGATAGGGGAGTCCAAGAAAGCTTGTTAATATTCAAGCATCACTTTCTCTAAGCTCAAGATCGATGCATCCCTACGAGTAAGAAATCAAGCAAAGCAGGCAGGAGACCTGCATGGATGAGCAAGGAGCTTCTGGCAAAACTCAAATGGAAGAAGGAAGTTTACACAATATGGAAAAAGGGGCAGGCCACTTGGGAGGAATATGGGAACGTGGTCAGAATATGCAGGGATGCAGTGAAGAAGGCTAAGGTCCACTTGGAATAAAATCTGGCAAAGGATGTCAAGGACAACAAGAAGGGCTTCTTCAAGTACATTGGTAGCAAAAGGAAGACTAGGGAAAATGTGGGCCCACTGCTGTATGAGCTGGGTGCTCTGGTGACAGAGGATACAGAGAAGGTGGAGTTACTGAATGCCTTCTTTGCTGCAGTCTTTACTGCTAAGGCTGGCCCTCAGGAATCCCAGACCCTGGAGGTAGGGGAGAAAGTCTGGAGAAAGGAAGACTTTCCCTTGTTTGAGGAGGATGGGGTTAGAGATCATTTAGGCAAACCGGACACCCACAAATCCATGGGCCCTGATGGGATGCAACCATGAGTGCTGAGGGAGCTGGCAGATGTTATTGCTAAGCCACTCTCCATCATCTTTGAAAGGTCATGGAGAACAGGAGAGGTGCCTGAGGACTGGAGTAAAGCCAATGTCATGCCAATCTTCAAAAAGGGCAAGAAGGAGGACCCAGGAAACTACAGGCCAGTCAGCCTCACTCCCATCCCTGGAAAGGTGATGGAACAGCTCATTCTGGATGTCAGCTCTAGGCGTGTGGAGGAAAAGAAGGTTACCAGGAGTGGTCAACATGGGTTCACCAAGAGGAAATCATGCTTGACCAATCTGATAGCCTTCTATGACAGCACGACTGGCTGGGTAGATGAGGGAAGAGCATTGGTTGTTGTCTACCTTGACTTCAGCAAGGCTTTTGACACTGTCTCCCATAACATCCTCATATGTAAGCTCAGGAAGCGTGGGTTAGATGAGTGGACAGTGAGATGGATTGAGATCTGGCTGAATGGCAGAGTTCAGAGGGTTGTGATCAGTGGTGTAGAGTCTAGCTGGAGGCCTGTAGCTAGCAGTGTTCCGCAGGGGTCAGTACTGGGTCCAGTCTTGTTCAACTTACTCATCAACAACCTGGATGAAGGGACAGAGTGTACCCTCAGGAGGTTTGCCAATGATACAAATGTGGGAGGAGTGGCTAATACACCGGAAGGCTGTGCTGCCATTCAGCAAGACCTGGACACGCTAGGGAGTTGGGTGGAGAGGAACCTAATGAAGTTCAACAAAGGCAAGTGTAGGGTCTTGCACCTAGGGAGGAATAACCCCATGCACCAGTACAGGTTAGGGGTTGACCTGCTGGAAGGCAGCTCTGTGGAAAAGGACCTGGGAGTCCTGGTGGACAACAAGGTAACCATGAGTCACCAATGTGCCCTTGCAGCCAGTGGAGTGCATTAGGAGGAGTGTGGCCAGCAGGTCAAGGGAGGTTATCCTTCCCCTCTACTCTTCCCTGGTGAGGCCACATCTGGAGTACTGCATCCAGTTCTGGGCTCCCCAGTTCAAGAAAGACAAGGAACTACTGGAAAGAGTCCAGTGGAGGGCTACGAAGGTGATTAGGGGACCGGAGCATCTCTCTTATGAGGAAAGGCTGAGAGCTGGGTCTGTTTAGCCTGGAGAAGAGGAGACTGAGAGGCGATCTTGTCAACACTTACAAAGATCTTAAGGGCGGGTGTCAGATGCTTTTCAGTGGTGCTCAGTGACAGGATAAGGGGCAATAGGCACAAACTGAAACACAGGAAGTTCCATCTGAATACGAGGAAATACTTCTTTGAGTGTGACAGAGCACTGGAACAGGCTGCCCAGAGAGGCTGTAGGGTCTCCTTCTCTGGAGATATTCAAAATCCACCAGGATGCAATCCTGTGCAACTTGCTCTAGGTGAACCTGCTTTAGCAGGGGGGTTGGACTAGATGATCTCCAGAGGCCCCTTCCAACTCCAACCATTCTGTGATTCTTTCTGCTGGAAATCACCCTGCTCCTGTGGGATGTTGTAGGAGGTCCATTGCAGTACACTTCATTAACTCTGCCTGATGCTATGGAGTTGTTATGGAAAGTGCTGTAATGCAAAATGCTCCTACGTGAAAGAGGGATGCTCAGGTTGCTGACACAGGCTGAAGCTTGTCTCTGACATATGAGAGTCATGGAGTCACCAACTGCAACACACTAGCTGAAACCTGGAAGAGGTGGTTTGGCCCAAAGGCCTTTTCAGAGGGCTAGAGATCAAGGGAATGGAAAATTTCCAAAAAGCAAAGAAACTAGCTATTGGTATGAGGACTTGCAAAGCTGTGTGGGAAAGAAGGTGGATGTGATTTTGGGATCATTTAGCTGACAGCCTGTTCTGTGGGGTCTGGGAATAGAGTCTAATTTAACTGTGTGGTTATTGTCAGGAACATGGGAGGTAGAATGAGGGGAAAGGAAGAGGATTGGGGACACCGCAAGAGCTGCTTGAGGTGGCATTATTTATGAGGAAGATGTCACTGGAGCTCCCAGAGCAGATCAAGCAGACAAGGAAGGGGAAAGGCAAGGGGCGGCAGCTGTGTAGACCAGGGCTGTTTTTTAAACGGTCCTAATATGTCAAAACTGTCTGTTTTAAAATGAATAGTATCTATGGCATCTGAGTAAAACCGTGGGGCTAAGTTACAGAAAGCACTTCAGAGACTGCAGGTCCTCCAGCAGTCTGTAAAGGGGCTAAGGTTGTAAAGACTGGACTGTACATGTATTTTCAGCTGTTACTCAAGGTGTTTGTTTCCTTCAGGTTGGCAGTATGATCTGGGGCCTTGGGTACCCTCACAGTTTGCTGGTGAGTGATTCACCAAAGGTGATCCTGGCTGGATGTCTGGTTCCGTAATAGTGTCTCCACTGAGACTCACAGAACTGTGTGCTGACGTGCTTCATGCAGCATTTACTGTTCTCCAAGGTATTCAGTATGCTCTGTGCAATAGTAATAAACCGTAATACTAGGAAGCCAAGGATCTCCAGTAAAATAATAACTCCAGACTTTTGACAAAGATAGCAAGATACTTGGTTAGTCTCAAGTGCTGCAAGCTGGTATCTGTAGAGGCTGAATTAGATGAGTTTACAGGACTCTGTTGAGAGACCTGTTAGAATTTTTGTTTAAAGAAGGGACGTAGCACAGGCATTATCAGTGCAAACTTCAGCCCTAACCCAGAAGAACCAAACCTTGCAATGGGAAGGCAGGAGATGTCCATGCAGTACAATAGGGTGTTGTACAAAACACCGGAGCCAGCTCCAGTTGAGCTACCTCTAGTATGACAAGGACTGGCTTGTGGTGTAATTTCATCTGGCCAGATGTGCCCTGCTTCTCAGCAGAGCTAGCTGGCCTGCTTGGAGCACTGGGCTAACTCATTAGGCCATGTAGACATACCTGCAGCTCAGTCCAAAGTGCCCCTTTGGCTCCTGGCCTGCCAGCATTGATAGTATCTTTCTCCTGTTTACACTTATCTTTTGGGCAGCAAAGGGAACCTAAACACAGCTTCCAACCTGTAGCTTCTGCTTTCTTTCTGGACCTGGTTAAAGTGGACAGTTTTTGCCTCGCCCTTGAACAAAACATAAGGTTCAGGAGGTACAGGGCTGCTGCATGGTGATGCCCACAAAGCTGCAGGAATCATCCTGGTGTTACAGCTAGCAGAGCTCCGGGCTTAGCGCTTGTCTTCCACGTCCTGGCAATAAACACACCTTACTGGGGCCCAGCTGCATGCAGATAAATAAGGAGGGAAACTTCAAAACAATAATTTAAGTAATAAATACCACCATCAGAAGCTCCAAATAATAGCCTGCAGATATGCATGGTAGCTCTGACAATAAATGCATCCTGGTCTAATAAAAATCACTTATTTAGTCCACATTACTACTTCAGAAAACTTCTCTAAAACTTCATACTCAGGGCATCCGAGATCACATTTAGTGTGAGATGACTTTCTGATATTGCTGCTGCTGTAAATGTCACAACCTGCCTACTAATGTTCCTACCTAACACACCTACTGTATTGTACCATCCTGCCTGATCTCCAGTGAGTCATCCCTTTTCGCCGATAAAGGTTAACTTTCAAAGAACCCAGTAACATCTCTCTAAACCAGCTAGATTACCTCAATGTAGCGAATAGCTAATTCACTGAATTAGGGCCTTCTGATGTTTTGTGCATGGGTGTTATTCAAGTAACAGACAGGTAAAAATAATTATAAAATGCTAGGTTAAACATTAGCAGAAAGTCAAGAAAGAAGCTCAACAGGAATAATGATGATGATGATGATAATAATAATAATAATAATAATTATGATGCCAGGAATAATGTCCCCTTGTGAATAATCTGTCACTTGGGATTTCTAAAACAGTCCAGAAACAAATAGATAAGATGGGGATAGCTCTGTATTAGTAGGAAGCAGTGGGTGAACTACTAGCTCTTCTTTTTCTCTTACGTAATTCAAATATAGTCTGTAATTCAAATATAGCTCTAATTCAAATAGTCTCTTCCTGTGATTTGGGAAGTGACACACTGGCAGTGTTTGGGTTTTGTACTTCATGTATTTGATGTAAGGATTTATAGCTGGTGTCCTAGACTGGGCAGGCAGCAGTATCCTTGTTCTACATGGTTCTTAAGGAGCTATTTATATCTGTCTCTCTCCCCTACAGCAATGGCTCCCCGGCCTTTTCGAAAATAGAATCATAGAATCATTTAGGTTGGAAAAGACCTTTAAGATCATCCAGTCCAACCATTAACCTAACATTATCAAGTCCACCACTAAACCAATTAAGGGTAGAGTAGCAACCCCACTCCTCCTGGCTTGGTGGCTGGATCATTTATAATGGAAGTAAAAACTAGGAATCATTAAGATTGGAAAGGACCTCTAAGATCATCATTCCAATCATCAACCCAACACCACCATGCCCACTAAACCATGTTCTAAAGTGCCACGTCTACCCGTCTCTTTCCCGCTCTGGGGTGGGGGGCTGGGCTGCCCACTCTCTCCCTGCGCTTTTGCCACCTTAGCAAGGGTGCCCTGGTGCGAGCGTCCGCTCCAGAGCCCTTCGCCTAGGTGACTATATACAATTCCCTTGTGAGTTGACATCTCTCCTTTATTCTGGTCCTTATTATTAGCAGTGCTTGTAGATAACATGGCTTTGCAAAGTCTTGGTAAGTTTTTAAATGAGTCAGGACACCTTTTCTCAATTTTCTCTGATGTGAGATTTCATTTTATGAATTCCACTGCCAGTGGATTTGTTATCAAGTTCAACAGTTTTAAGACTTTTCTTTCTAGTACTGATGAAAAATACACATTTATTATAGAAAAGGCCTGGATGCTGACATTTTCCTGTCATTGACTGTACCTGCACTTTAATATAGCATTTTTGCATATGGGGACTGTTTAAATTCCTAGTCTTGTTCACATAGACAGTGTTCATGTTTAGACTTTTTCTTTTACTATGCTGAACTCTATTTGCATCCAGATTTTGAATGTTACAGAACTTTCTTAAAGACCTGTTAAGATGGGGAGTTACAAATGCCTTATCACCATTTTTATCTTATTTTGCCCTATGGTAAAAACCAGCCAGACCCAAAACATCTATGTCACTGTTTCTACCCTGTACGCTCTGATCTTGTCTGCAGTCTAGCTGCAGTGAACTCAGGCAGAATGGGTTTATATGTAGTTTTTCATGTACATCTTGCCTCTCGCTGGGCATGCTTTTTGCTTTGCACAGTGCAATCCACCTCTGCTGCAAACCTGCTGTGTTCTGACATTTGCTCCTTTTGTAATATGGTGTCCTGCTGTTGTACCTTCATCTCTGTGTGCTCATGAGACTGTGCTCATATCTGCTTTATTACAGATACCTGTTTTATTACATGACTGTGCAGGTCATGACTACACACCAGAGCACTCCCATGTGCTGTTACATCCTAAGTTTTTCTATGTTAACTTATCAGCCATTAGAGCTTTCTCTGCTTTTGCTTTTGAGCTTGATTTCATTAGGAGCTCATCTTTCAGCCTGTCATCCCAGCCTGTCAAGGCACAGTCATCTTATTGTCAGCTGTAGCCAGGTTACACACTCATGAATCATCTTGGAATGTCCTTGATTTCACTCATCAGAGAAGCTCTTTGCATGGAGGTGTTTTTCACTGGAAAATAATGAGGTTTTGTGTAGCTCAAGCAGTGCACCTAGGTGGTTTTTTTTTTTCCCTATTCTGCTTCAATGAACTTGTCACTGGAGATGGGGGGCTCTGCAGATATCCCTACCTTTTTCCCTGGTGCGTAGCATTATGTGGGCTACATCTGCCAACAGCCCTGAGATGATTAGGTCTGTTAAGTGCTTGTAGGCAGTCTGTTTCTCTGCAGTTCTTCTGGTTTGAAAAACCATGGCAGGCAGCATGTTTCTTCCAATGGTTCACATGAAAAGCCCTCCGTTAGTGTCTTCTAACATCATGGATTTTGAAGGGAAGGACAGCATAAAGCAAAAATCTTTCCTTATTTTTGCTGTTTGCAAATCCCCTCGCAGGTACTATGCTCTCAGAAATTCAGCCCTGTATATGGCAGAACTTAGCCATGGTGTTTTAGGGTGCAATTTGACAGGCATATCTTAGGCAGGACCACCAAGCACCCATGGCTTGTCCCTGACCAGCTGCCTCTATGCAACTGTGGCGCTTCCATCTTCTACCCCTCCTGCCCTACCTGTTGAGGTTCCTCCAGATGTGCTGCACTGCTGCTGTAGCTGCAGCCCCTTTTCCAATACCTCAGGGTGCATCCCTGAGGTGATTAGTGGGGCCCACTGCAGGGCTGGGGAGGGCTGTGAAGTAAGGAACAGGCAGCAGGAATTCTCAGCCCAAAATCTGGGCAGCAGCTGGAGGGATGAAGTCTAGTGTGGAGAGAAGAGGGTGGTGGCTGAGCTGTTACTCTCAGTCAGCACTTCACCAGCACTCCCATGTCATGGTAGCAAGAAAGAGAAAAATAAAAAATTCCAGTAAGGGGGATTAAATTTTTTTGTGGAAAATAACTCAGAAAACACAGATAACCTTTTTTCCTGGTGTTTGTATATGAAAGGCCCATAGTTGCTCCAATTTTCTCTTGAAAGAGTTGCCAGAACCCAAACCCCACCAAGTGCATCTCTCTATAGGTGATGCCTGGATTTCTCATGTGTAAAATGCCCATGGGTAAAAAGTCCCACTGTAATTTTGCTGCTCTGCACTGATAGGTTTTCTTCATGCAGAGGCACCTTTTTTTGTGCTGAGAAAGAGCCAGTGGCAGGAGGGTTTTTAAAACATGAGAAAACAAAGGACAAAAAAGTCTCATGAGCTCAAGTTTCTCTTGCAGGCAAGCCTACCTTCCTTGACTGGTGACTCATCTTCTCTCAGGACCTGTTGTCATGTTTGGTTTTATGGTTGTTGTCAGGTATGGGGAAGCTGTTTTTGCACTTTCAAGTGGGCAAGGGCTTACACAGGGGAAGTACCGTGGAGCCTTCTGTACTAGACATCTATCTACTACCACAGCTGACATTGTGGGGGACTGGGCTCAGGGACACAGTCCCACATCCCGAGCTCTTGATCTCCTTCTTGATGTCCTACCAGAGGTGGTTTTGAAGGGGCAAGTGTCCATGAAGGTGGTTGACATCAGTCACAAAGGGAAACCTGACAGAGGAAGGCTCCCTTTGTCCCTTACCTCATGTACACCTTCCTCAGATGTACCTTGATTTCTTTTGAATTTTAGCGAAGAGCCACATTATTTTTAGCAGCCACCTCAAGGTGCTCCTCCTTGCCAGCCCACAGCACTCTCTGGCTCTGGGAAAGGAGGTGAGATGGAGGAGCAGCACAATGTGGGGCCCAGCACCACCTCTGCTTTCTGGTGCTGCGAGCAGGAGTTATGCCTCACCCTGAAAGCAAGGGGAGTGGTGGAAACCCACCCAGGAGCAGGGTTTCACCTGGACACTGTGCCCTCTTTTTCTGCCTGCTAAGTTCCTATCAGGTGATCCGCGGTCGTAATGGCTTGTCTTCTGGCTTTGGAAAGCCTGGGGTGGAGAACTTGGAAATTTCCATGTGGGGTGAAGCTCCGGACTTGATATGGGATTGGGCTGGTCACAGTCACTTTAACTTCTGCTTATCACCCTTTGAACAGCAGGATTTGTACCTTCTCTTTCTGACAGCTCTGCTAAAGTCATCCTCTGAAGGAAGAAGCAGTGCGTTGACCAGCTATGCAAGTTTGGATGGCCATGCTGCTGCGTCAGGCAAGTCCTATGCTCTAACAATGCCTTTGGGTAAGCATCTGGGTTTTGCAAGTAAAATTTAAATTAGAGCTTGATCTGTGGCACCACAAATACTACAAAGTACTGAATGTGAGCCTGACTATTTTCTTACTCCACTGTGTGTAGACCTCTCTCCTCTCTTCATGTGCATTTTGTACAGATTCAAGTTGCCAGCCCCGGTACAAAGCTGTGCCCAGTTGTTATAGAGGGTGAGGAGTTATTACAACACAGGTATATGGGAAAAGGATAAAAGAGGGAAAACTAAATAATTCCAATAAAGAAAGGGTAGGGAAATTTTTACCTCTACTTTTAGTCACATCAGTAAAATACAACGTTGATGTATCCTCTGCATATGTAGCTGAAAGGATGGTTTTGTGCGTTGATACTCATTTTGCAACAGCTTATAATAAGATGTCACTTGCAATGCTCTGGTCACTGAGTATGGCAGTAAATCATAGTCAGGTACTTCTTACTGGCAGTGTAGTGTCTTGCTATCAGTGCAGTTTTATCTTTTGGAAATTCAGGACACAAACTAAGATATATCAACAACTCAGACTATCCTGTGAACATATCCCGCTGATTCTTAGTGCATTAAATAACCACAGTTTAATCTGCCTGTCTGCTTTTAGACGTTCGTGTCAGGGAATAGATTTGTTTTAAATAATGTCTTGCAGCTATTTTCTTTTTGACTGTTCAGTTCATTCAGACTAAAGCAAACAGTCTTCATACCTTAAGCCTCACGTAGTAATTCCTATCTGTGCAAAAGAGTACAAAGGGCAACCACATCAAAATGTACCACACCTCACCCACTTTCTTCAAAGTGCAAAACAATGGAGAGCCTCTTGAGTTGGTACTTGTCTATTCAAATTCCATTTAAGACCCTCTCAGAGAAGCTGTACAGCTAACCCATCACAGCAAAAGGGAAGAGCAAAACTGGAGGGACACCTGTTGATTGAAGATGCAACAAAATTGCTCCCAGGAGCATCAAGGAGTTGGAGCTATTCAAGGGAGGTGTTCAGTGGAAGTGTGCGGATGCAGAAATAGAACCATGTCATTCGTCTGGCTGTTGCAGAATAAATGCCCAGCAAATAAAGGCCAACCTGAGCATGTCTGGGGCAGAGCTGACAGGAGGATAATTCCATATTGTGGGGCACAAGAATTGATTTTTATCCAGACAGGGAGAAAGCAGAATTTCTGGCCACTTTTTGTGGACACAGACAGCGAGTTTGAATAGTGATTGAGATCTGTAAAACCCAAAGTAACGCTTTACCTCATTCAGAACAGAGCTTTTTTTTACTTCTGTTTCTTAGATCACTGCAAGTCAGGCAGAGTGAATATTTCACAGGCCAGTGTTTTTTGGCATACAGTGTAGACTCTATGACTCTGTGAGAAAATATTCTTATTTAATGAAACATAAAGTAGGAAGCAGCTCCATTTGGAAACTGAAGGATGCTTTTCCAGGATTAAGCAACAGCATGTGAGATTTTATTTTTCCAAGCTAGCTCAATGTTTGTATTTCAGGGATGGTAGACAAAAAATAGTTAAGTGAGTTAAATCAGATTTTAATTTAAAAAACCACAAAAACCATAATAAAAACTTTAAACCTAAATCTAGTTAAAACTGCATTTGAAAAATGCAATGCCTGTAGTTATTGTATAAGTAAAATAAAATAATGTGATAAAACCAACAAAAAAAGCAATGCATATTTTCCATGTACGTTTAAGATAAAGTTGCTGAAACCTTGGGAAGTTCTTAGCAGAATGACTGAGGCCAGATTTTTCTGAATTGATAAAATAGCTTTCTATAACCCTAACTTCTCATAGAATGCTTTTTTCATTTTACTGTATTTGTTTCAGTATAGTTCCCTCCAAAGAATAACTAAGCAATAACAAACAAAATGGCTGGAAGTTTAAAAAGCAGAAATACTTGCTTGGTTCTTTGGGCCTGTGCATACAAACTAGGTATGAGGGGCTATCTAGCAGTTTTTAAATCTTCAGGCTCAAGCTCCACATTATACTTCCTTTGTAGCAAACCAGTTTTACATACAGCACATTTTAAGGGTAAATTTACTATTTTTCTTCTCTATTCAGTACATTCAAGAGAGTTTTAGATTACTGCCCTTATAAAATAGAATATCCATCTGCTACCCAAAGCAAATTATGAGTGAAATATTAATAGCTCAGTAAATAAGAAATGCCATTTTTTAAAAGATAATAAAATGCTATCAATGGGAATCTGAGTATATACACTGTAGGTTATATGAGCATTTGCATCCTTGTCTTATATCTTCCTGAGTAGCAGAAGATAAGTAAAAGTGAAATGTAAGTTTTGCACAAAAGTTATTTGTATTGTTATCAGTGGTTATTCACTGATGCAGTTCAATTGTGGTTTCAAAAATAAGTACATATTCACCAGGATTAAAGCCTGCTATTTAAATTGAGCTGATTTGCCTTGCTGACTTAATTCCAAATTTTCAGACTTTTAAATCACTTTGATACCAGTATATGATTACTTTGGTACTTGATGAATATATATAAATATATGATCATTTTGGTACTTGAACGTGTCCAGAGGAGGTCACCAAAGCTGGGAATGGGCGGGAGGACATGTCCAATGAGGAGTGGCTGAGGACATGGGGTCTGTCTAGTTTGGAGAGGAGGCTGAAGGGTGACATCACTGCTCTCTATAGAACATGGAGAGGGAGGTGCTGATCTCTCCATGTGCCAGGACATGTGGGAATGGCTCAAAGCTGCGTCCGTCAGGGGAGGTTTGGACATGAGGAAACATTTCCTTGATGAGGAGGCTGATCAAACCCTGGAAGAGGCTTCCTGGAGAGGTGGTTGATGCCATGTGCCTGTCAGTGTTTAAGAGTCATTTAGGCAATGCCCTTAATGCTGTGCTTTAACTTTTGGTCAGCCCGAAGCAGTCAGGCAGTTGGACAAGATGATCATTGTAGGCCCCTTCCAACTCAACTAGTCTAGCCTAGTCTACTGAATTCTCTTATACCTACCTCCTTCTTTCCCTACCAGTACATGCTAAGGAAATCTTTGTTGACGTTTCTTTCCAGCCCTGCACTAGCAGAAGGGATTGAATGGGCAGTCATGTCCCATGCCAGGCACTGGCTCTGTCACACTGTGGGAAGGAGGCACGTACCTTCTGATGGGGGTGAGAGCTGTGGATCATTTTGAGATCATTTGACCGTCCGAACACATTTGCAAAAAGCAAGCGTGAAGTGCGGTTTTTGAACATCATCTGTGTTTGTGCAGTTTAGCTGGGTTTCCACAGGATGGCAAAACCCCACACCTGTGACAGTAGCGAGGCTCAAAGATCAGGCCCTCAGTCTGAAGCAGGACGTGCTCCTCAACTGAATGCTTGCAAATCTTTTTGAGGTGAGCAATACCCGTTCATTTCCCCATGGATCTTTTTGGAGTACTCCAGAAGTACTCACTTCTCAAAACGCCGGAGCGGTTTCCCTTCAGAAGCATGCTAAAACACAAGGGCCTGAGAACAACCGTACCCCCTCAGAGCGAAGGTCCCTCTGGCCCAATACCCTTGTCTCCCAAGTGGCCACCCACCAATGTCTGTAGGAGGGCACATGAGCAGTGCAAGCCTACTTCTGCCGGGGTCCTGGGGGTGCTCACAGGCCTCAATGGCTGGGAGCGGCCTCTCCCCTGGGACCCCCACCCCCACCGCCTCCTGCCAAGGGCCCCGGGGACGTGTCTCAGCTCGGCCCGGGGCCTTCAGTCCCTGCCCGAGCCACGTTGTAGGTGTGCCCGTCTCTGCCCCTGTCTGCTGGCTGGGCCTGGGACCGGCACTGCAGAGAGCTGCTCTCCTGGGGGCAGCCCTCGGGCCTAGGTCACGGCTTGTCAGGCAGAGCTCTAGGCATGACATAGCACAACTCTTCTCTTCTGCTCTCTTCTGTTCCCTGCGCTCACCGTGAGTCAAATAATGGTAAGACTGTTATTTGCCTGAAACACCAGGGGTTTTCAGCTCCAAAACCACTCTCAAGGACACAAATCACAAAGGTTACAAGTGGAAAGAGGATTTTATTTCACTTCTGTGAATCCGTTTCAGAGCCGATGCTCACAAGCATCAACACAATGCGCATGTGTAGCCAGGAGCAGGCTGATGCGGTCTTCAGTTCAGCTTGAAAAGAGATCCCTTGCAGTCTGGCAAAGGAAAGCCACAGAGCCGCAGAAAGCGGCAGCAGGAATGCGGGCCAAGCTATCCGTGTTTTCTGACGAGTGAGAACTTGAAGAAGGAGCATTGGTGTACCCAGCACACACAAAAGAAGAAGAAGAGGTGGTGTGTGGTACCATGGGGTATTTTCCAAACTGTGACACGTATCGACGACAAGCCCACTTTTTGTCTTCCAAAACTTGCTCCGTCGCTGTGCTTCTTGGCCAGCGATGCATGAAAAGCGCTCTCGTGCCTGCCCTGCGCTTGTATTGCAGGCAGGGAGAGCTGACAAGTGGCAGCTGCGGGTGGTGCAAGCAAGCCTGGAGCCCTTGCCAAGGCCAGGCTGCTTTGCACGAGCAAGAACCCCTGGGCAAACGGAGCCAAGGGAAGAGCAGAGCTCGCTCCCGCTCCAAACTTGCGATGGGCAAGAGAGCCAGAGCGAGCCAGGGCACGAGTGGTGCCTTGGTGGTGCAAAGGAGCAGCAGGCAAGAACCGAGCCCAAAGGGCCCAGAGGAGCCCTGACAAGGGGCTGTGCTCAATGCTACAGAGGACAAGAAGCAACCCGGGGGGCCACCCTGGGGGCCCACCCGGGGAGTCTAGAAAGCTTCCTCCCCCCGGATGCGGGGCACGAGGGCCACCTTCGTGGAGCACGAGCAGCAAGCACCTAGCCAAAATGGCCCAAAGGAGCCCTGGCAAGGGGCCGTGCGTGCTCAGTGCTGCAGAGGCAGGCAAAAAACCCCCGGGGACGCTTGCTAGCCCACCGTGGGGGGAAAAAAAGCCTTCCTCCCCCCAGCTGCAGGGCACGAGAGGCCATCTTCGTGGTGCATGAGCAGCAGGCAGTAACCTAGCCAAAAGGGACGAGAGGAGCCCTGACAAGTGGTCATGCTCAATGCTGCAGAGGAAGGCAAAAAACCCCCGGGGACCAGGGCCAATCTGCCCCGGGGGAAAATTCCTTCCTGACCCCAGCGCTGGCGATCGGCTATTCCCTGAGCACGCGAGCAAGACCTGCCTCCTCGTCCCACAGGCTGGTCACGCCTCCCGGGAGATGCCCAAGCCCTACTCTCCCTCCGCCTAGAGCCATCTCAGGGGCTTCCGAGAGTGGCAAAAGGCCCCCGACAAGGGCCTGATGGTCCTTGGGGGCCAGAATCCTTCCCACGCCTGGCAGGGCACCGGTGGGTGCTCCAAAGCCCTGCTGGGACCCCTGACAACATCCGTGCATCCCATTTCTTACGTCTGCTGCCCCTGGCTCTGCAGGGGATGGGGGTGGCGAGCTCTGCAGCGCTCCTCAAGAAGGCATTCCCTTGCTCTGGCCACTGCTATCCAGCTGGAAAGGATTTCTGTCCCTCAGATGAGCTTTGGAGGTGGTTCTGCCAGGAGCTGGCCTTGCAGCAGAGAACCTCCAGCAGCCTCGTCCAGCTTCCGGTCTTCCTCCCTCAGCCCCCTCCATGTAATTCCACTGGCTCCTCGAGGACTTGCTCTTGGATGTCTTCAGGCCTGTCCCCGGGCCATCTCTGGCAGCGGGGCACGGGAGACGCTGCCTTTTATCCTGCCCCGGGGCATTGTGACTGCTGCGTTGCCGGGTGGTGGCACTGTGACATGGGGGTGACGGGGCCCCCCATGCGCAGCCCCGCCCACCGCCCCTCCGCCCAGCATCCTTTGGAGGAAGGCCTTTGGGGTGCTGGCCCCGAGGCAGTCCCCGTGCCCGGGAGGCCCAGGGGTCCGTCCCTGCCCTTGGTGGCCGTGCACTGGGCACAGCTGCTGGCTGTCCCCGATGCCTCCTCTGCCACTCGGCTCCCAGGGACAAACCCAGTGCTGCTCCTCTTCTCTCAGGCCATGGCGGAAAGCAGCCCCGCAGCCCAGAGACCAGCCCTGTTAGCCATCCCCTCTTTGCGCCGGAGCTAACGTCCGTGGGGCCACGGAGCAAGGAGGACCAGGGACTTGATCTGGCTGGACACAAACCGTTTTTCTTGGGTGTAAGGGGGGTGATTTTGGCAGCTGCAGCGCGGAGAAAAGCCAGAGCGTAACCAGAGCCGTAGGTGGGGATGGACGGTGCCAACCGAGCGCCATGGAAATAAGACGGGCTGTGAAAAACAAGGGAGTGGAGGTGACACTGCTGTGGTGGAAAGGCTGGTCACTTTCAGACCTAGAACGTCTGGATCCATGCCCAGAGCATGCACAGCCAGCTAAACGAAGACTCTTCCAAACTGTAAGAACAGCCCCTTGCTGCTATTGCCGGCACATCCCCTTTTCCCACTGAAAGCAGGCTGCGCGGCTCCTCTGTTAAACACACCCGTTGGCCGTGTTTGTACGGGATACAGAACGCGCTACAGCCCTGGGGTAAAACTTTCAGAGCTCATTTGTGACTTTAACCGTTCTGAGCGTTATTTGCCTACCTCACTCTGAGGGAAGATGTTCAGATCTTACCTAAACCCCTGGCAAGTCTCCTTTTCCTTTAGGATTTAGTATTTGGAGACCTGAAAGAGGAAGGAAGGTCCTATTCTTGTCATTTTGTGTGTTGGTGCCAAAACTGGTATGTACTTTCCGCCTAAGCGTTTACATAGGTCGTTTATACCAGACGCATTCATTTGTTTGTGGCGATGCCAGAGGTGAAAGAAAGGCTTTTGGTTCCCTCTGCATGACCTGTGCGGAGACGTAGAGTGCACGCAGGATTTCCTCACCATTCCTTCCCAGTGCACCAAGGGACATTTGCTACTCCCCTGCTTTTGGTGAGGTCTTCTTCTTGGAGCGAAGTCCCAGATTGTTTTGTGTTCCTGACCGTCTTTTTCCTTGCACTTCAATAGCTCTTTTCCTCCTTTGGCCTTCATCTGTGATACCTTTCTTGAAAGCGATGGCAGCCCTCTCAGCCTTTGTCTTGCTCCTGCTAGTCCTCCTCTTGTGTAGGCCCTCCATGCCCCTAATCAAATCATCTGCTTCGTCTTTGTTTGCCTTCATCCCGGGTGGAATTTTTCTTTCTTGAACGCGAGGAATGAGAAATGGCCCTAGCGATACGGGTGAGCGCTCACCGGGGCTTGGTACAACGCTTGCCTCTCCTATGGAAATACCTTGCCTGACGCACAAGAATGCATTTGCCTGTATCCCATTTGTGGCTCAGAGTCACCCTGTGATCTCCTCATGCCTCCAGGAAAGTCGGCCTACTCCGATGTTTCCAAACTGGAGCAGGAGCTCCTGGCGCTCCACCTGATGTTGTGTCACCTGCAGTTCCTCACATGCATGGTTTATTGATCTAGGGGCTATCTCTTCTGTCAGAGCTTCAGGACATGGTATGGACTATGGGGGCCATAGAAACATCCCGTGAGGTACAGCTTTTTCTGGTCCGTGGGTGCCATGAACTCCAGAATAGGGTGTGGACAATGAACGTGTCTTTTGGGGAAGGCAGGAAGCCTACTTCTCTTGAACGGTGCTTTTCTGCCATCTAAATGCAAAAGACCTGCCCATGAACGTCACTGTGTCATACATACATTTGATGGCATCAAAGCATGAAGGGTGGAGCCTGAGAGATGTGTTAAGGAGGCTTTCAGCCACCAGTAGCCTGCTGGAGTCCAGCTCCAGGCAGCCACGACCAGCAGCTGCAGCCCTCCAGCAGTCGGGTGAGGAGCAGGACGGACTGTGTGGGTGGGCTCTGAGCATGAAGCTGGCGGTGTCCTTGTAGTCACTTTCCAAATGGGTGTCTGCCTCCTAGGAAAGAGAAAAAAAAACCCCACAGCTGGCATTAACTGAGCTTCCGTTTGGGACGTTTAAGTGGAGACAGTGCCAAATGAGCCCAGACGCTGAAAAAGGTACAGGAGATGAAAGACCGGTGGGTTAGTGTGATGCAGTTAGTGGCACGGCTGTCTGTGGGGATGTGCTTTGCTCTCCAGGAGCGTGGCTAAAGGTCGGCGAGTTTCTAAATGAATTCTGCAGGCATTTAGTGAAAAGGAAGGCCTGGCGCTGATAATGCTGATGTGGGTAAGGAGTTGGCTGGCCAGGCAGCCATCGGACACTAAAAGGCAACTGCCTCTCTTTAAGAATCCCTATGCGCCTGGACGATAGCTGCGAAGAAGGACGGAAGATTTTGCTTTTTGTACGCCCACCTGAAATTACCTGAGAATGTTGGTGTGATGAAATTACCAACTATGTCGTTCAGATACAAAGGAACGTCACCGTTTGGTTTCTTTAATTAATAAATGAAACGATGAAAAAAAAGTTCTAGCACATTTGTTTGTACAATGAGTTTGCAAAACTGGTGCAGTGAGTGCAGCAAGCTGCAAGACTATGCCTATTCAGGTAAAGAATCTCAACACCTTGATGCAAGCTCAGTGTGACGAGACAGGCCCTTGCATGTGTCCAAACGTGGATCTGATGGGTCAGCAGGAGAGGGAGGCTGGAGATGAATTGCCTTGCCATGAGTGCCCCCTGTCCAGAGGGCTGTTGGGAAAAAGAGAGTCTTTAAGGAGCAAGGATTTCAAAGTACATGGCATTTTGGAGCTTAAACCTACGCTCTGAGTTGCACTTGAAGATGAACTGGTCGCCTGTGCATTTTAAGCCCACGCTTTGCTCTTTGTAAAGGGCCCCCCCAAGGCAAATGCATGTGGAAATAGCACGTCCTGAAATAATTCACTACAGCTGTATTAATTGCGTTCCCGTACTGTGAGGGATCACAGTACGGGAACGCAATCCCGTAAATTGGGCCCCACAATTCAAAAAGGGTGTTAAGGTGCTTGAATGTGTCCAGAGGAGTGCAACAAAGGTGGTGAAGGGGCTGGAAGGCATGTCCTGTGAGGAGGGGCCGAGGACTCTGGGTTTGTCTAGCTTGGAGAGAAGGAGGCTGAGGGGCGACCTCGCTGCTCTCTACAGCTTCCTGAGGACGGGAGGTTAAGTGGGAGGTGCTCATCTCTTCTCCCTGGTACCCAGTGCCAGGATGTGTGGGACTGGCTCAAAGTTGCGCCCGTCAGGGGAGGTTTGGACCTGACATGAGGAAACATTTCTTTACCAAGAGGGTGGTCAAACCCTGGAAGAGGCTTCCTGGAGAGGTGGTCGATGCCCCATGCCTGTCAGTGTTTAAGAGGCATTTGGACAAGGCCCTTAATGCCGTGCTTGAACTTATTTTTGGTCAGCCCTGAAGTGCTCAGGCAGTTGCAGTAGGTGATCGCTGTAAGTCCCTTCCGACTCAACTCTTCCATTGCATTGCATTGCATTGCATTGCATTGCATTGCATTGCATTGCATTGCATTGCATTGCATTCTATGCTATGCTATGCTATGCTATGCTATGCTATGCTATGCTATGCTATGCTATGCTACACTATTCTATTCCCTTCTGTTTTTCTCTTTTTCTATGCCCTTCTGTTTTTCTCTTTTTCTTTTCTTTTCTTTCTTCTCTTTTCTTGTCTTTTCTTTTCTTGTCTTGTCTTTTCTTGTCTTCTCTTTTCATCTCCATTGCGTTCCATTCTTCTTCCTACCTCCTTCTTTCCCTACCAGTACATGCTAAGGAAATCTTTGTTGACGTTTCTTTCCAGCCCTGCACTAGCAGAAGGGATTGAATGGGCAGTCATGTCCCATGCCAGGCACTGGCTCTGTCACACTGTGGGAAGGAGGCACGTACCTTCTGATGGGGGTGAGAGCTGTGGATCATTTTGAGATCATTTGACCGTCCGAACACATTTGCAAAAAGCAAGCGTGAAGTGCGGTTTTTGAACATCATCTGTGTTTGCGCAGTTTAGCTGGGTTTCCACAGGATGGCAAAACCCCACACCTGTGACAGTAGCGAGGCTCAAAGATCAGGCCCTCAGTCTGAAGCAGGACGTGCTCCTCAACTGAATGCTTGCAAATCTTTTTGAGGTGAGCAATACCCGTTCATTTCCCCATGGATCTTTTTGGAGTACTCCAGAAGTACTCACTTCTCAAAACGCCGGA
Organism: Pelecanus crispus; assembly: GCF_030463565.1. Taxonomy (NCBI): domain Eukaryota; kingdom Metazoa; phylum Chordata; class Aves; order Pelecaniformes; family Pelecanidae; genus Pelecanus; species Pelecanus crispus. Next base: position 60,013,275 of record NC_134644.1, read on the forward strand.
GCGGTTTCCCTTCAGAAGCATGCTAAAACACAAGGGCCTGAGAACAACCGTACCCCCTCAGAGCGAAGGTCCCTCTGGCCCAATACCCTTGTCTCCCAAGTGGCCACCCACCAATGTCTGTAGGAGGGCACATGAGCAGTGCAAGCCTACTTCTGCCGGGGTCCTGGGGGTGCTCACAGGCCTCAATGGCTGGGAGCGGCCTCTCCCCTGGGACCCCCACCCCCACCGCCTCCTGCCAAGGGCCCCGGGGACGTGTCTCAGCTCGGCCCGGGGCCTTCAGTCCCTGCCCGAGCCACGTTGTAGGTGTGCCCGTCTCTGCCCCTGTCTGCTGGCTGGGCCTGGGACCGGCACTGCAGAGAGCTGCTCTCCTGGGGGCAGCCCTCGGGCCTAGGTCACGGCTTGTCAGGCAGAGCTCTAGGCATGACATAGCACAACTCTTCTGTTCTGTTCTCTTCTGTTCCCTGCGCTCACCGTGAGTCAAATAATGGTAAGACTGTTATTTGCCTGAAACACCAGGGGTTTTCAGCTCCAAAACCACTCTCAAGGACACAAATCACAAAGGTTACAAGTGGAAAGAGGATTTTATTTCACTTCTGTGAATCCGTTTCAGAGCCGATGCTCACAAGCATCAACACAATGCGCATGTGTAGCCAGGAGCAGGCTGATGCGGTCTTCAGTTCAGCTTGAAAAGAGATCCCTTGCAGTCTGGCAAAGGAAAGCCACAGAGCCGCAGAAAGCGGCAGCAGGAATGCGGGCCAAGCTATCCGTGTTTTCTGACGAGTGAGAACTTGAAGAAGGAGCATTGGTGTACCCAGCACACACAAAAGAAGAAGAAGAGGTGGTGTGTGGTACCATGGGGTATTTTCCAAACTGTGACACGTATCGACGACAAGCCCACTTTTTGTCTTCCAAAACTTGCTCCGTCGCTGTGCTTCTTGGCCAGCGATGCATGAAAAGCGCTCTCGTGCCTGCCCTGCGCTTGTATTGCAGGCAGGGAGAGCTGACAAGTGGCAGCTGCGGGTGGTGCAAGCAAGCCTGGAGCCCTTGCCAAGGCCAGGCTGCTTTGCACGAGCAAGAACCCCTGGGCAAACGGAGCCAAGGGAAGAGCAGAGCTCGCTCCCGCTCCAAACTTGCGATGGGCAAGAGAGCCAGAGCGAGCCAGGGCACGAGTGGTGCCTTGGTGGTGCAAAGGAGCAGCAGGCAAGAACCGAGCCCAAAGGGCCCAGAGGAGCCCTGACAAGGGGCTGTGCTCAATGCTACAGAGGACAAGAAGCAACCCGGGGGGCCACCCTGGGGGCCCACCCGGGGAGTCTAGAAAGCTTCCTCCCCCCGGATGCGGGGCACGAGGGCCACCTTCGTGGAGCACGAGCAGCAAGCACCTAGCCAAAATGGCCCAAAGGAGCCCTGGCAAGGGGCCGTGCGTGCTCAGTGCTGCAGAGGCAGGCAAAAAACCCCCGGGGACGCTTGCTAGCCCACCGTGGGGGGAAAAAAAGCCTTCCTCCCCCCAGCTGCAGGGCACGAGAGGCCATCTTCGTGGTGCATGAGCAGCAGGCAGTAACCTAGCCAAAAGGGACGAGAGGAGCCCTGACAAGTGGTCATGCTCAATGCTGCAGAGGAAGGCAAAAAACCCCCGGGGACCAGGGCCAATCTGCCCCGGGGGAAAATTCCTTCCTGACCCCAGCGCTGGCGATCGGCTATTCCCTGAGCACGCGAGCAAGACCTGCCTCCTCGTCCCACAGGCTGGTCACGCCTCCCGGGAGATGCCCAAGCCCTACTCTCCCTCCGCCTAGAGCCATCTCAGGGGCTTCCGAGAGTGGCAAAAGGCCCCCGACAAGGGCCTGATGGTCCTTGGGGGCCAGAATCCTTCCCACGCCTGGCAGGGCACCGGTGGGTGCTCCAAAGCCCTGCTGGGACCCCTGACAACATCCGTGCATCCCATTTCTTACGTCTGCTGCCCCTGGCTCTGCAGGGGATGGGGGGTGGCGAGCTCTGCAGCGCTCCTCAAGAAGGCATTCCCTTGCTCTGGCCACTGCTATCCAGCTGGAAAGGATTTCTGTCCCTCAGATGAGCTTTGGAGGTGGTTCTGCCAGGAGCTGGCCTTGCAGCAGAGAACCTCCAGCAGCCTCGTCCAGCTTCCGGTCTTCCTCCCTCAGCCCCCTCCATGTAATTCCACTGGCTCCTCGAGGACTTGCTCTTGGATGTCTTCAGGCCTGTCCCCGGGCCATCTCTGGCAGCGGGGCACGGGAGACGCTGCCTTTTATCCTGCCCCGGGGCATTGTGACTGCTGCGTTGCCGGGTGGTGGCACTGTGACATGGGGGTGACGGGGCCCCCCATGCGCAGCCCCGCCCACCGCCCCTCCGCCCAGCATCCTTTGGAGGAAGGCCTTTGGGGTGCTGGCCCCGAGGCAGTCCCCGTGCCCGGGAGGCCCAGGGGTCCGTCCCTGCCCTTGGTGGCCGTGCACTGGGCACAGCTGCTGGCTGTCCCCGATGCCTCCTCTGCCACTCGGCTCCCAGGGACAAACCCAGTGCTGCTCCTCTTCTCTCAGGCCATGGCGGAAAGCAGCCCCGCAGCCCAGAGACCAGCCCTGTTAGCCATCCCCTCTTTGCGCCGGAGCTAACGTCCGTGGGGCCACGGAGCAAGGAGGACCAGGGACTTGATCTGGCTGGACACAAACCGTTTTTCTTGGGTGTAAGGGGGGTGATTTTGGCAGCTGCAGCGCGGAGAAAAGCCAGAGCGTAACCAGAGCCGTAGGTGGGGATGGACGGTGCCAACCGAGCGCCATGGAAATAAGACGGGCTGTGAAAAACAAGGGAGTGGAGGTGACACTGCTGTGGTGGAAAGGCTGGTCACTTTCAGACCTAGAACGTCTGGATCCATGCCCAGAGCATGCACAGCCAGCTAAACGAAGACTCTTCCAAACTGTAAAAACAGCCCCTTGCTGCTATTGCCGGCACATCCCCTTTTCCCACTGAAAGCAGGCTGCGCGGCTCCTCTGTTAAACACACCCGTTGGCCGTGTTTGTACGGGATACAGAACGCGCTACAGCCCTGGGGTAAAACTTTCAGAGCTCATTTGTGACTTTAACCGTTCTGAGCGTTATTTGCCTACCTCACTCTGAGGGAAGATGTTCAGATCTTACCTAAACCCCTGGCAAGTCTCCTTTTCCTTTAGGATTTAGTATTTGGAGACCTGAAAGAGGAAGGAAGGTCCTATTCTTGTCATTTTGTGTGTTGGTGCCAAAACTGGTATGTACTTTCCGCCTAAGCGTTTACATAGGTCGTTTATACCAGACGCATTCATTTGTTTGTGGCGATGCCAGAGGTGAAAGAAAGGCTTTTGGTTCCCTCTGCATGACCTGTGCGGAGACGTAGAGTGCACGCAGGATTTCCTCACCATTCCTTCCCAGTGCACCAAGGGACATTTGCTACTCCCCTGCTTTTGGTGAGGTCTTCTTCTTGGAGCGAAGTCCCAGATTGTTTTGTGTTCCTGACCGTCTTTTTCCTTGCACTTCAATAGCTCTTTTCCTCCTTTGGCCTTCATCTGTGATACCTTTCTGGAAAGCGATGGCAGCCCTCTCAGCCTTTGTCTTGCTCCTGCTAGTCCTCCTCTTGTGTAGGCCCTCCATGCCCCTAATCAAATCATCTGCTTCGTCTTTGTTTGCCTTCATCCCGGGTGGAATTTTTCTTTCTTGAACGCGAGGAATGAGAAATGGCCCTAGCGATACGGGTGAGCGCTCACCGGGGCTTGGTACAACGCTTGCCTCTCCTATGGAAATACCTTGCCTGACGCACAAGAATGCATTTGCCTGTATCCCATTTGTGGCTCAGAGTCACCCTGTGATCTCCTCATGCCTCCAGGAAAGTCGGCCTACTCCGATGTTTCCAAACTGGAGCAGGAGCTCCTGGCGCTCCACCTGATGTTGTGTCACCTGCAGTTCCTCACATGCATGGTTTATTGATCTAGGGGCTATCTCTTCTGTCAGAGCTTCAGGACATGGTATGGACTATGGGGGCCATAGAAACATCCCGTGAGGTACAGCTTTTTCTGGTCCGTGGGTGCCATGAACTCCAGAATAGGGTGTGGACAATGAACGTGTCTTTTGGGGAAGGCAGGAAGCCTACTTCTCTTGAACGGTGCTTTTCTGCCATCTAAATGCAAAAGACCTGCCCATGAACGTCACTGTGTCATACATACATTTGATGGCATCAAAGCATGAAGGGTGGAGCCTGAGAGATGTGTTAAGGAGGCTTTCAGCCACCAGTAGCCTGCTGGAGTCCAGCTCCAGGCAGCCACGACCAGCAGCTGCAGCCCTCCAGCAGTCGGGTGAGGAGCAGGACGGACTGTGTGGGTGGGCTCTGAGCATGAAGCTGGCGGTGTCCTTGTAGTCACTTTCCAAATGGGTGTCTGCCTCCTAGGAAAGAGAAAAAAAAACCCCACAGCTGGCATTAACTGAGCTTCCGTTTGGGACGTTTAAGTGGAGACAGTGCCAAATGAGCCCAGACGCTGAAAAAGGTACAGGAGATGAAAGACCGGTGGGTTAGTGTGATGCAGTTAGTGGCACGGCTGTCTGTGGGGATGTGCTTTGCTCTCCAGGAGCGTGGCTAAAGGTCGGCGAGTTTCTAAATGAATTCTGCAGGCATTTAGTGAAAAGGAAGGCCTGGCGCTGATAATGCTGATGTGGGTAAGGAGTTGGCTGGCCAGGCAGCCATCGGACACTAAAAGGCAACTGCCTCTCTTTAAGAATCCCTATGCGCCTGGACGATAGCTGCAAAGAAGGACGGAAGATTTTGCTTTTTGTACGCCCACCTGAAATTACCTGAGAATGTTGGTGTGATGAAATTACCAACTATGTCGTTCAGATACAAAGGAACGTCACCGTTTGGTTTCTTTAATTAATAAATGAAACGATGAAAAAAAAGTTCTAGCACATTTGTTTGTACAATGAGTTTGCAAAACTGGTGCAGTGAGTGCAGCAAGCTGCAAGACTATGCCTATTCAGGTAAAGAATCTCAACACCTTGATGCAAGCTCAGTGTGACGAGACAGGCCCTTGCATGTGTCCAAACGTGGATCTGATGGGTCAGCAGGAGAGGGAGGCTGGAGATGAATTGCCTTGCCATGAGTGCCCCCTGTCCAGAGGGCTGTTGGGAAAAAGAGAGTCTTTAAGGAGCAAGGATTTCAAAGTACATGGCATTTTGGAGCTTAAACCTACGCTCTGAGTTGCACTTGAAGATGAACTGGTCGCCTGTGCATTTTAAGCCCACGCTTTGCTCTTTGTAAAGGGCCCCCCCAAGGCAAATGCATGTGGAAATAGCACGTCCTGAAATAATTCACTACAGCTGTATTAATTGCGTTCCCGTACTGTGAGGGATCACAGTACGGGAACGCAATCCCGTAAATTGGGCCCCACAATTCAAAAAGGGTGTTAAGGTGCTTGAATGTGTCCAGAGGAGTGCAACAAAGGTGGTGAAGGGGCTGGAAGGCATGTCCTGTGAGGAGGGGCCGAGGACTCTGGGTTTGTCTAGCTTGGAGAGAAGGAGGCTGAGGGGCGACCTCGCTGCTCTCTACAGCTTCCTGAGGACGGGAGGTTAAGTGGGAGGTGCTCATCTCTTCTCCCTGGTACCCAGTGCCAGGATGTGTGGGACTGGCTCAAAGTTGCGCCCGTCAGGGGAGGTTTGGACCTGACATGAGGAAACATTTCTTTACCAAGAGGGTGGTCAAACCCTGGAAGAGGCTTCCTGGAGAGGTGGTCGATGCCCCATGCCTGTCAGTGTTTAAGAGGCATTTGGACAAGGCCCTTAATGCCGTGCTTGAACTTATTTTTGGTCAGCCCTGAAGTGCTCAGGCAGTTGCAGTAGGTGATCGCTGTAAGTCCCTTCCGACTCAACTCTTCCATTGCATTGCATTGCATTGCATTGCATTGCATTGCATTGCATTGCATTGCATTGCATTGCATTCTATGCTATGCTATGCTATGCTATGCTATGCTATGCTATGCTATGCTATGCTATGCTACACTATTCTATTCCCTTCTGTTTTTCTCTTTTTCTATGCCCTTCTGTTTTTCTCTTTTTCTTTTCTTTTCTTTCTTCTCTTTTCTTGTCTTTTCTTTTCTTGTCTTGTCTTTTCTTGTCTTCTCTTTTCATCTCCATTGCGTTCCATTCTTCTTCCTACCTCCTTCTTTCCCTACCAGTACATGCTAAGGAAATCTTTGTTGACGTTTCTTTCCAGCCCTGCACTAGCAGAAGGGATTGAATGGGCAGTCATGTCCCATGCCAGGCACTGGCTCTGTCACACTGTGGGAAGGAGGCACGTACCTTCTGATGGGGGTGAGAGCTGTGGATCATTTTGAGATCATTTGACCGTCCGAACACATTTGCAAAAAGCAAGCGTGAAGTGCGGTTTTTGAACATCATCTGTGTTTGCGCAGTTTAGCTGGGTTTCCACAGGATGGCAAAACCCCACACCTGTGACAGTAGCGAGGCTCAAAGATCAGGCCCTCAGTCTGAAGCAGGACGTGCTCCTCAACTGAATGCTTGCAAATCTTTTTGAGGTGAGCAATACCCGTTCATTTCCCCATGGATCTTTTTGGAGTACTCCAGAAGTACTCACTTCTCAAAACGCCGGAGCGGTTTCCCTTCAGAAGCATGCTAAAACACAAGGGCCTGAGAACAACCGTACCCCCTCAGAGCGAAGGTCCCTCTGGCCCAATACCCTTGTCTCCCAAGTGGCCACCCACCAATGTCTGTAGGAGGGCACATGAGCAGTGCAAGCCTACTTCTGCCGGGGTCCTGGGGGTGCTCACAGGCCTCAATGGCTGGGAGCGGCCTCTCCCCTGGGACCCCCACCCCCACCGCCTCCTGCCAAGGGCCCCGGGGACGTGTCTCAGCTCGGCCCGGGGCCTTCAGTCCCTGCCCGAGCCACGTTGTAGGTGTGCCCGTCTCTGCCCCTGTCTGCTGGCTGGGCCTGGGACCGGCACTGCAGAGAGCTGCTCTCCTGGGGGCAGCCCTCGGGCCTAGGTCACGGCTTGTCAGGCAGAGCTCTAGGCATGACATAGCACAACTCTTCTCTTCTGCTCTCTTCTGTTCCCTGCGCTCACCGTGAGTCAAATAATGGTAAGACTGTTATTTGCCTGAAACACCAGGGGTTTTCAGCTCCAAAACCACTCTCAAGGACACAAATCACAAAGGTTACAAGTGGAAAGAGGATTTTATTTCACTTCTGTGAATCCGTTTCAGAGCCGATGCTCACAAGCATCAACACAATGCGCATGTGTAGCCAGGAGCAGGCTGATGCGGTCTTCAGTTCAGCTTGAAAAGAGATCCCTTGCAGTCTGGCAAAGGAAAGCCACAGAGCCGCAGAAAGCGGCAGCAGGAATGCGGGCCAAGCTATCCGTGTTTTCTGACGAGTGAGAACTTGAAGAAGGAGCATTGGTGTACCCAGCAGACACAAAAGAAGAAGAAGAGGTGGTGTGTGGTACCATGGGGTATTTTCCAAACTGTGACACGTATCGACGACAAGCCCACTTTTTGTCTTCCAAAACTTGCTCCGTCGCTGTGCTTCTTGGCCAGCGATGCATGAAAAGCGCTCTCGTGCCTGCCCTGCGCTTGTATTGCAGGCAGGGAGAGCTGACAAGTGGCAGCTGCGGGTGGTGCAAGCAAGCCTGGAGCCCTTGCAAGGCCAGGCTGCTTTGCACGAGCAAGAACCCCTGGGCAAACGGAGCCAAGGGAAGAGCAGAGCTCGCTCCCGCTCCAAACTTGCGATGGGCAAGAGAGCCAGAGCGAGCCAGGGCACGAGTGGTGCCTTGGTGGTGCAAAGGAGCAGCAGGCAAGAACCGAGCCCAAAGGGCCCAGAGGAGCCCTGACAAGGGGCTGTGCTCAATGCTACAGAGGACAAGAAGCAACCCGGGGGGCCACCCTGGGGGCCCACCCGGGGAGTCTAGAAAGCTTCCTCCCCCCGGATGCGGGGCACGAGGGCCACCTTCGTGGAGCACGAGCAGCAAGCACCTAGCCAAAATGGCCCAAAGGAGCCCTGGCAAGGGGCCGTGCGTGCTCAGTGCTGCAGAGGCAGGCAAAAAACCCCCGGGGACGCTTGCTAGCCCACCGTGGGGGGAAAAAAAGCCTTCCTCCCCCCAGCTGCAGGGCACGAGAGGCCATCTTCGTGGTGCATGAGCAGCAGGCAGTAACCTAGCCAAAAGGGACGAGAGGAGCCCTGACAAGTGGTCATGCTCAATGCTGCAGAGGAAGGCAAAAAACCCCCGGGGACCAGGGCCAATCTGCCCCGGGGGAAAATTCCTTCCTGACCCCAGCGCTGGCGATCGGCTATTCCCTGAGCACGCGAGCAAGACCTGCCTCCTCGTCCCACAGGCTGGTCACGCCTCCCGGGAGATGCCCAAGCCCTACTCTCCCTCCGCCTAGAGCCATCTCAGGGGCTTCCGAGAGTGGCAAAAGGCCCCCGACAAGGGCCTGATGGTCCTTGGGGGCCAGAATCCTTCCCACGCCTGGCAGGGCACCGGTGGGTGCTCCAAAGCCCTGCTGGGACCCCTGACAACATCCGTGCATCCCATTTCTTACGTCTGCTGCCCCTGGCTCTGCAGGGGATGGGGGTGGCGAGCTCTGCAGCGCTCCTCAAGAAGGCATTCCCTTGCTCTGGCCACTGCTATCCAGCTGGAAAGGATTTCTGTCCCTCAGATGAGCTTTGGAGGTGGTTCTGCCAGGAGCTGGCCTTGCAGCAGAGAACCTCCAGCAGCCTCGTCCAGCTTCCGGTCTTCCTCCCTCAGCCCCCTCCATGTAATTCCACTGGCTCCTCGAGGACTTGCTCTTGGATGTCTTCAGGCCTGTCCCCGGGCCATCTCTGGCAGCGGGGCACGGGAGACGCTGCCTTTTATCCTGCCCCGGGGCATTGTGACTGCTGCGTTGCCGGGTGGTGGCACTGTGACATGGGGGTGACGGGGCCCCCCATGCGCAGCCCCGCCCACCGCCCCTCCGCCCAGCATCCTTTGGAGGAAGGCCTTTGGGGTGCTGGCCCCGAGGCAGTCCCCGTGCCCGGGAGGCCCAGGGGTCCGTCCCTGCCCTTGGTGGCCGTGCACTGGGCACAGCTGCTGGCTGTCCCCGATGCCTCCTCTGCCACTCGGCTCCCAGGGACAAACCCAGTGCTGCTCCTCTTCTCTCAGGCCATGGCGGAAAGCAGCCCCGCAGCCCAGAGACCAGCCCTGTTAGCCATCCCCTCTTTGCGCCGGAGCTAACGTCCGTGGGGCCACGGAGCAAGGAGGACCAGGGACTTGATCTGGCTGGACACAAACCGTTTTTCTTGGGTGTAAGGGGGGTGATTTTGGCAGCTGCAGCGCGGAGAAAAGCCAGAGCGTAACCAGAGCCGTAGGTGGGGATGGACGGTGCCAACCGAGCGCCATGGAAATAAGACGGGCTGTGAAAAACAAGGGAGTGGAGGTGACACTGCTGTGGTGGAAAGGCTGGTCACTTTCAGACCTAGAACGTCTGGATCCATGCCCAGAGCATGCACAGCCAGCTAAACGAAGACTCTTCCAAACTGTAAAAACAGCCCCTTGCTGCTATTGCCGGCACATCCCCTTTTCCCACTGAAAGCAGGCTGCGCGGCTCCTCTGTTAAACACACCCGTTGGCCGTGTTTGTACGGGATACAGAACGCGCTACAGCCCTGGGGTAAAACTTTCAGAGCTCATTTGTGACTTTAACCGTTCTGAGCGTTATTTGCCTACCTCACTCTGAGGGAAGATGTTCAGATCTTACCTAAACCCCTGGCAAGTCTCCTTTTCCTTTAGGATTTAGTATTTGGAGACCTGAAAGAGGAAGGAAGGTCCTATTCTTGTCATTTTGTGTGTTGGTGCCAAAACTGGTATGTACTTTCCGCCTAAGCGTTTACATAGGTCGTTTATACCAGACGCATTCATTTGTTTGTGGCGATGCCAGAGGTGAAAGAAAGGCTTTTGGTTCCCTCTGCATGACCTGTGCGGAGACGTAGAGTGCACGCAGGATTTCCTCACCATTCCTTCCCAGTGCACCAAGGGACATTTGCTACTCCCCTGCTTTTGGTGAGGTCTTCTTCTTGGAGCGAAGTCCCAGATTGTTTTGTGTTCCTGACCGTCTTTTTCCTTGCACTTCAATAGCTCTTTTCCTCCTTTGGCCTTCATCTGTGATACCTTTCTTGAAAGCGATGGCAGCCCTCTCAGCCTTTGTCTTGCTCCTGCTAGTCCTCCTCTTGTGTAGGCCCTCCATGCCCCTAATCAAATCATCTGCTTCGTCTTTGTTTGCCTTCATCCCGGGTGGAATTTTTCTTTCTTGAACGCGAGGAATGAGAAATGGCCCTAGCGATACGGGTGAGCGCTCACCGGGGCTTGGTACAACGCTTGCCTCTCCTATGGAAATACCTTGCCTGACGCACAAGAATGCATTTGCCTGTATCCCATTTGTGGCTCAGAGTCACCCTGTGATCTCCTCATGCCTCCAGGAAAGTCGGCCTACTCCGATGTTTCCAAACTGGAGCAGGAGCTCCTGGCGCTCCACCTGATGTTGTGTCACCTGCAGTTCCTCACATGGATGGTTTATTGATCTAGGGGCTATCTCTTCTGTCAGAGCTTCAGGACATGGTATGGACTATGGGGGCCATAGAAACATCCCGTGAGGTACAGCTTTTTCTGGTCCGTGGGTGCCATGAACTCCAGAATAGGGTGTGGACAATGAACGTGTCTTTTGGGGAAGGCAGGAAGCCTACTTCTCTTGAACGGTGCTTTTCTGCCATCTAAATGCAAAAGACCTGCCCATGAACGTCACTGTGTCATACATACATTTGATGGCATCAAAGCATGAAGGGTGGAGCCTGAGAGATGTGTTAAGGAGGCTTTCAGCCACCAGTAGCCTGCTGGAGTCCAGCTCCAGGCAGCCACGACCAGCAGCTGCAGCCCTCCAGCAGTCGGGTGAGGAGCAGGACGGACTGTGTGGGTGGGCTCTGAGCATGAAGCTGGCGGTGTCCTTGTAGTCACTTTCCAAATGGGTGTCTGCCTCCTAGGAAAGAGAAAAAAAAACCCCACAGCTGGCATTAACTGAGCTTCCGTTTGGGACGTTTAAGTGGAGACAGTGCCAAATGAGCCCAGACGCTGAAAAAGGTACAGGAGATGAAAGACCGGTGGGTTAGTGTGATGCAGTTAGTGGCACGGCTGTCTGTGGGGATGTGCTTTGCTCTCCAGGAGCGTGGCTAAAGGTCGGCGAGTTTCTAAATGAATTCTGCAGGCATTTAGTGAAAAGGAAGGCCTGGCGCTGATAATGCTGATGTGGGTAAGGAGTTGGCTGGCCAGGCAGCCATCGGACACTAAAAGGCAACTGCCTCTCTTTAAGAATCCCTATGCGCCTGGACGATAGCTGCGAAGAAGGACGGAAGATTTTGCTTTTTGTACGCCCACCTGAAATTACCTGAGAATGTTGGTGTGATGAAATTACCAACTATGTCGTTCAGATACAAAGGAACGTCACCGTTTGGTTTCTTTAATTAATAAATGAAACGATGAAAAAAAAGTTCTAGCACATTTGTTTGTACAATGAGTTTGCAAAACTGGTGCAGTGAGTGCAGCAAGCTGCAAGACTATGCCTATTCAGGTAAAGAATCTCAACACCTTGATGCAAGCTCAGTGTGACGAGACAGGCCCTTGCATGTGTCCAAACGTGGACCTGATGGGTCAGCAGGAGAGGGAGGCTGGAGATGAATTGCCTTGCCATGAGTGCCCCCTGTCCAGAGGGCTGTTGGGAAAAAGAGAGTCTTTAAGGAGCAAGGATTTCAAAGTACATGGCATTTTGGAGCTTAAACCTACGCTCTGAGTTGCACTTGAAGATGAACTGGTCGCCTGTGCATTTTAAGCCCACGCTTTGCTCTTTGTAAAGGGCCCCCCCAAGGCAAATGCATGTGGAAATAGCACGTCCTGAAATAATTCACTACAGCTGTATTAATTGCGTTCCCGTACTGTGAGGGATCACAGTACGGGAACGCAATCCCGTAAATTGGGCCCCACAATTCAAAAAGGGTGTTAAGGTGCTTGAATGTGTCCAGAGGAGTGCAACAAAGGTGGTGAAGGGGCTGGAAGGCATGTCCTGTGAGGAGGGGCCGAGGACTCTGGGTTTGTCTAGCTTGGAGAGAAGGAGGCTGAGGGGCGACCTCGCTGCTCTCTACAGCTTCCTGAGGACGGGAGGTTAAGTGGGAGGTGCTCATCTCTTCTCCCTGGTACCCAGTGCCAGGATGTGTGGGACTGGCTCAAAGTTGCGCCCGTCAGGGGAGGTTTGGACCTGACATGAGGAAACATTTCTTTACCAAGAGGGTGGTCAAACCCTGGAAGAGGCTTCCTGGAGAGGTGGTCGATGCCCCATGCCTGTCAGTGTTTAAGAGGCATTTGGACAAGGCCCTTAATGCCGTGCTTGAACTTATTTTTGGTCAGCCCTGAAGTGCTCAGGCAGTTGCAGTAGGTGATCGCTGTAAGTCCCTTCCGACTCAACTCTTCCATTGCATTGCATTGCATTGCATTGCATTGCATTGCATTGCATTGCATTGCATTGCATTGCATTCTATGCTATGCTATGCTATGCTATGCTATGCTATGCTATGCTATGCTATGCTACACTATTCTATTCCCTTCTGTTTTTCTCTTTTTCTATGCCCTTCTGTTTTTCTCTTTTTCTTTTCTTTTCTTTCTTCTCTTTTCTTGTCTTTTCTTTTCTTGTCTTGTCTTTTCTTGTCTTCTCTTTTCATCTCCATTGCGTTCCATTCTTCTTCCTACCTCCTTCTTTCCCTACCAGTACATGCTAAGGAAATCTTTGTTGACGTTTCTTTCCAGCCCTGCACTAGCAGAAGGGATTGAATGGGCAGTCATGTCCCATGCCAGGCACTGGCTCTGTCACACTGTGGGAAGGAGGCACGTACCTTCTGATGGGGGTGAGAGCTGTGGATCATTTTGAGATCATTTGACCGTCCGAACACATTTGCAAAAAGCAAGCGTGAAGTGCGGTTTTTGAACATCATCTGTGTTTGCGCAGTTTAGCTGGGTTTCCACAGGATGGCAAAACCCCACACCTGTGACAGTAGCGAGGCTCAAAGATCAGGCCCTCAGTCTGAAGCAGGACGTGCTCCTCAACTGAATGCTTGCAAATCTTTTTGAGGTGAGCAATACCCGTTCATTTCCCCATGGATCTTTTTGGAGTACTCCAGAAGTACTCACTTCTCAAAACGCCGGAGCGGTTTCCCTTCAGAAGCATGCTAAAACACAAGGGCCTGAGAACAACCGTACCCCCTCAGAGCGAAGGTCCCTCTGGCCCAATACCCTTGTCTCCCAAGTGGCCACCCACCAATGTCTGTAGGAGGGCACATGAGCAGTGCAAGCCTACTTCTGCCGGGGTCCTGGGGGTGCTCACAGGCCTCAATGGCTGGGAGCGGCCTCTCCCCTGGGACCCCCACCCCCACCGCCTCCTGCCAAGGGCCCCGGGGACGTGTCTCAGCTCGGCCCGGGGCCTTCAGTCCCTGCCCGAGCCACGTTGTAGGTGTGCCCGTCTCTGCCCCTGTCTGCTGGCTGGGCCTGGGACCGGCACTGCAGAGAGCTGCTCTCCTGGGGGCAGCCCTCGGGCCTAGGTCACGGCTTGTCAGGCAGAGCTCTAGGCATGACATAGCACAACTCTTCTCTTCTGTTCTCTTCTGTTCCCTGCGCTCACCGTGAGTCAAATAATGGTAAGACTGTTATTTGCCTGAAACACCAGGGGTTTTCAGCTCCAAAACCACTCTCAAGGACACAAATCACAAAGGTTACAAGTGGAAAGAGGATTTTATTTCACTTCTGTGAATCCGTTTCAGAGCCGATGCTCACAAGCATCAACACAATGCGCATGTGTAGCCAGGAGCAGGCTGATGCGGTCTTCAGTTCAGCTTGAAAAGAGATCCCTTGCAGTCTGGCAAAGGAAAGCCACAGAGCCGCAGAAAGCGGCAGCAGGAATGCGGGCCAAGCTATCCGTGTTTTCTGACGAGTGAGAACTTGAAGAAGGAGCATTGGTGTACCCAGCACACACAAAAGAAGAAGAAGAGGTGGTGTGTGGTACCATGGGGTATTTTCCAAACTGTGACACGTATCGACGACAAGCCCACTTTTTGTCTTCCAAAACTTGCTCCGTCGCTGTGCTTCTTGGCCAGCGATGCATGAAAAGCGCTCTCGTGCCTGCCCTGCGCTTGTATTGCAGGCAGGGAGAGCTGACAAGTGGCAGCTGCGGGTGGTGCAAGCAAGCCTGGAGCCCTTGCCAAGGCCAGGCTGCTTTGCACGAGCAAGAACCCCTGGGCAAACGGAGCCAAGGGAAGAGCAGAGCTCGCTCCCGCTCCAAACTTGCGATGGGCAAGAGAGCCAGAGCGAGCCAGGGCACGAGTGGTGCCTTGGTGGTGCAAAGGAGCAGCAGGCAAGAACCGAGCCCAAAGGGCCCAGAGGAGCCCTGACAAGGGGCTGTGCTCAATGCTACAGAGGACAAGAAGCAACCCGGGGGGCCACCCTGGGGGCCCACCCGGGGAGTCTAGAAAGCTTCCTCCCCCCGGATGCGGGGCACGAGGGCCACCTTCGTGGAGCACGAGCAGCAAGCACCTAGCCAAAATGGCCCAAAGGAGCCCTGGCAAGGGGCCGTGCGTGCTCAGTGCTGCAGAGGCAGGCAAAAAACCCCCGGGGACGCTTGCTAGCCCACCGTGGGGGGAAAAAAAGCCTTCCTCCCCCCAGCTGCAGGGCACGAGAGGCCATCTTCGTGGTGCATGAGCAGCAGGCAGTAACCTAGCCAAAAGGGACGAGAGGAGCCCTGACAAGTGGTCATGCTCAATGCTGCAGAGGAAGGCAAAAAACCCCCGGGGACCAGGGCCAATCTGCCCCGGGGGAAAATTCCTTCCTGACCCCAGCGCTGGCGATCGGCTATTCCCTGAGCACGCGAGCAAGACCTGCCTCCTCGTCCCACAGGCTGGTCACGCCTCCCGGGAGATGCCCAAGCCCTACTCTCCCTCCGCCTAGAGCCATCTCAGGGGCTTCCGAGAGTGGCAAAAGGCCCCCGACAAGGGCCTGATGGTCCTTGGGGGCCAGAATCCTTCCCACGCCTGGCAGGGCACCGGTGGGTGCTCCAAAGCCCTGCTGGGACCCCTGACAACATCCGTGCATCCCATTTCTTACGTCTGCTGCCCCTGGCTCTGCAGGGGATGGGGGTGGCGAGCTCTGCAGCGCTCCTCAAGAAGGCATTCCCTTGCTCTGGCCACTGCTATCCAGCTGGAAAGGATTTCTGTCCCTCAGATGAGCTTTGGAGGTGGTTCTGCCAGGAGCTGGCCTTGCAGCAGAGAACCTCCAGCAGCCTCGTCCAGCTTCCGGTCTTCCTCCCTCAGCCCCCTCCATGTAATTCCACTGGCTCCTCGAGGACTTGCTCTTGGATGTCTTCAGGCCTGTCCCCGGGCCATCTCTGGCAGCGGGGCACGGGAGACGCTGCCTTTTATCCTGCCCCGGGGCATTGTGACTGCTGCGTTGCCGGGTGGTGGCACTGTGACATGGGGGTGACGGGGCCCCCCATGCGCAGCCCCGCCCACCGCCCCTCCGCCCAGCATCCTTTGGAGGAAGGCCTTTGGGGTGCTGGCCCCGAGGCAGTCCCCGTGCCCGGGAGGCCCAGGGGTCCGTCCCTGCCCTTGGTGGCCGTGCACTGGGCACAGCTGCTGGCTGTCCCCGATGCCTCCTCTGCCACTCGGCTCCCAGGGACAAACCCAGTGCTGCTCCTCTTCTCTCAGGCCATGGCGGAAAGCAGCCCCGCAGCCCAGAGACCAGCCCTGTTAGCCATCCCCTCTTTGCGCCGGAGCTAACGTCCGTGGGGCCACGGAGCAAGGAGGACCAGGGACTTGATCTGGCTGGACACAAACCATTTTTCTTGGGTGTAAGGGGGGTGATTTTGGCAGCTGCAGCGCGGAGAAAAGCCAGAGCGTAACCAGAGCCGTAGGTGGGGATGGACGGTGCCAACCGAGCGCCATGGAAATAAGACGGGCTGTGAAAAACAAGGGAGTGGAGGTGACACTGCTGTGGTGGAAAGGCTGGTCACTTTCAGACCTAGAACGTCTGGATCCATGCCCAGAGCATGCACAGCCAGCTAAACGAAGACTCTTCCAAACTGTAAAAACAGCCCCTTGCTGCTATTGCCGGCACATCCCCTTTTCCCACTGAAAGCAGGCTGCGCGGCTCCTCTGTTAAACACACCCGTTGGCCGTGTTTGTACGGGATACAGAACGCGCTACAGCCCTGGGGTAAAACTTTCAGAGCTCATTTGTGACTTTAACCGTTCTGAGCGTTATTTGCCTACCTCACTCTGAGGGAAGATGTTCAGATCTTACCTAAACCCCTGGCAAGTCTCCTTTTCCTTTAGGATTTAGTATTTGGAGACCTGAAAGAGGAAGGAAGGTCCTATTCTTGTCATTTTGTGTGTTGGTGCCAAAACTGGTATGTACTTTCCGCCTAAGCGTTTACATAGGTCGTTTATACCAGACGCATTCATTTGTTTGTGGCGATGCCAGAGGTGAAAGAAAGGCTTTTGGTTCCCTCTGCATGACCTGTGCGGAGACGTAGAGTGCACGCAGGATTTCCTCACCATTCCTTCCCAGTGCACCAAGGGACATTTGCTACTCCCCTGCTTTTGGTGAGGTCTTCTTCTTGGAGCGAAGTCCCAGATTGTTTTGTGTTCCTGACCGTCTTTTTCCTTGCACTTCAATAGCTCTTTTCCTCCTTTGGCCTTCATCTGTGATACCTTTCTTGAAAGCGATGGCAGCCCTCTCAGCCTTTGTCTTGCTCCTGCTAGTCCTCCTCTTGTGTAGGCCCTCCATGCCCCTAATCAAATCATCTGCTTCGTCTTTGTTTGCCTTCATCCCGGGTGGAATTTTTCTTTCTTGAACGCGAGGAATGAGAAATGGCCCTAGCGATACGGGTGAGCGCTCACCGGGGCTTGGTACAACGCTTGCCTCTCCTATGGAAATACCTTGCCTGACGCACAAGAATGCATTTGCCTGTATCCCATTTGTGGCTCAGAGTCACCCTGTGATCTCCTCATGCCTCCAGGAAAGTCGGCCTACTCCGATGTTTCCAAACTGGAGCAGGAGCTCCTGGCGCTCCACCTGATGTTGTGTCACCTGCAGTTCCTCACATGGATGGTTTATTGATCTAGGGGCTATCTCTTCTGTCAGAGCTTCAGGACATGGTATGGACTATGGGGGCCATAGAAACATCCCGTGAGGTACAGCTTTTTCTGGTCCGTGGGTGCCATGAACTCCAGAATAGGGTGTGGACAATGAACGTGTCTTTTGGGGAAGGCAGGAAGCCTACTTCTCTTGAACGGTGCTTTTCTGCCATCTAAATGCAAAAGACCTGCCCATGAACGTCACTGTGTCATACATACATTTGATGGCATCAAAGCATGAAGGGTGGAGCCTGAGAGATGTGTTAAGGAGGCTTTCAGCCACCAGTAGCCTGCTGGAGTCCAGCTCCAGGCAGCCACGACCAGCAGCTGCAGCCCTCCAGCAGTCGGGTGAGGAGCAGGACGGACTGTGTGGGTGGGCTCTGAGCATGAAGCTGGCGGTGTCCTTGTAGTCACTTTCCAAATGGGTGTCTGCCTCCTAGGAAAGAGAAAAAAAAACCCCACAGCTGGCATTAACTGAGCTTCCGTTTGGGACGTTTAAGTGGAGACAGTGCCAAATGAGCCCAGACGCTGAAAAAGGTACAGGAGATGAAAGACCGGTGGGTTAGTGTGATGCAGTTAGTGGCACGGCTGTCTGTGGGGATGTGCTTTGCTCTCCAGGAGCGTGGCTAAAGGTCGGCGAGTTTCTAAATGAATTCTGCAGGCATTTAGTGAAAAGGAAGGCCTGGCGCTGATAATGCTGATGTGGGTAAGGAGTTGGCTGGCCAGGCAGCCATCGGACACTAAAAGGCAACTGCCTCTCTTTAAGAATCCCTATGCGCCTGGACGATAGCTGCGAAGAAGGACGGAAGATTTTGCTTTTTGTACGCCCACCTGAAATTACCTGAGAATGTTGGTGTGATGAAATTACCAACTATGTCGTTCAGATACAAAGGAACGTCACCGTTTGGTTTCTTTAATTAATAAATGAAACGATGAAAAAAAAGTTCTAGCACATTTGTTTGTACAATGAGTTTGCAAAACTGGTGCAGTGAGTGCAGCAAGCTGCAAGACTATGCCTATTCAGGTAAAGAATCTCAACACCTTGATGCAAGCTCAGTGTGACGAGACAGGCCCTTGCATGTGTCCAAACGTGGACCTGATGGGTCAGCAGGAGAGGGAGGCTGGAGATGAATTGCCTTGCCATGAGTGCCCCCTGTCCAGAGGGCTGTTGGGAAAAAGAGAGTCTTTAAGGAGCAAGGATTTCAAAGTACATGGAATTTTGGAGCTTAAACCTACGCTCTGAGTTGCACTTGAAGATGAACTGGTCGCCTGTGCATTTTAAGCCCACGCTTTGCTCTTTGTAAAGGGCCCCCCCAAGGCAAATGCATGTGGAAATAGCACGTCCTGAAATAATTCACTACAGCTGTATTAATTGCGTTCCCGTACTGTGAGGGATCACAGTACGGGAACGCAATCCCGTAAATTGGGCCCCACAATTCAAAAAGGGTGTTAAGGTGCTTGAATGTGTCCAGAGGAGTGCAACAAAGGTGGTGAAGGGGCTGGAAGGCATGTCCTGTGAGGAGGGGCCGAGGACTCTGGGTTTGTCTAGCTTGGAGAGAAGGAGGCTGAGGGGCGACCTCGCTGCTCTCTACAGCTTCCTGAGGACGGGAGGTTAAGTGGGAGGTGCTCATCTCTTCTCCCTGGTACCCAGTGCCAGGATGTGTGGGACTGGCTCAAAGTTGCGCCCGTCAGGGGAGGTTTGGACCTGACATGAGGAAACATTTCTTTACCAAGAGGGTGGTCAAACCCTGGAAGAGGCTTCCTGGAGAGGTGGTCGATGCCCCATGCCTGTCAGTGTTTAAGAGGCATTTGGACAAGGCCCTTAATGCCGTGCTTGAACTTATTTTTGGTCAGCCCTGAAGTGCTCAGGCAGTTGCAGTAGGTGATCGCTGTAAGTCCCTTCCGACTCAACTCTTCCATTGCATTGCATTGCATTGCATTGCATTGCATTGCATTGCATTGCATTGCATTGCATTCTATGCTATGCTATGCTATGCTATGCTATGCTATGCTATGCTATGCTATGCTACACTATTCTATTCCCTTCTGTTTTTCTCTTTTTCTATGCCCTTCTGTTTTTCTCTTTTTCTTTTCTTTTCTTTCTTCTCTTTTCTTGTCTTTTCTTTTCTTGTCTTGTCTTTTCTTGTCTTCTCTTTTCATCTCCATTGCGTTCCATTCTTCTTCCTACCTCCTTCTTTCCCTACCAGTACATGCTAAGGAAATCTTTGTTGACGTTTCTTTCCAGCCCTGCACTAGCAGAAGGGATTGAATGGGCAGTCATGTCCCATGCCAGGCACTGGCTCTGTCACACTGTGGGAAGGAGGCACGTACCTTCTGATGGGGGTGAGAGCTGTGGATCATTTTGAGATCATTTGACCGTCCGAACACATTTGCAAAAAGCAAGCGTGAAGTGCGGTTTTTGAACATCATCTGTGTTTGCGCAGTTTAGCTGGGTTTCCACAGGATGGCAAAACCCCACACCTGTGACAGTAGCGAGGCTCAAAGATCAGGCCCTCAGTCTGAAGCAGGACGTGCTCCTCAACTGAATGCTTGCAAATCTTTTTGAGGTGAGCAATACCCGTTCATTTCCCCATGGATCTTTTTGGAGTACTCCAGAAGTACTCACTTCTCAAAACGCCGGAGCGGTTTCCCTTCAGAAGCATGCTAAAACACAAGGGCCTGAGAACAACCGTACCCCCTCAGAGCGAAGGTCCCTCTGGCCCAATACCCTTGTCTCCCAAGTGGCCACCCACCAATGTCTGTAGGAGGGCACATGAGCAGTGCAAGCCTACTTCTGCCGGGGTCCTGCGGGTGCTCACAGGCCTCAATGGCTGGGAGCGGCCTCTCCCCTGGGACCCCCACCCCCACCGCCTCCTGCCAAGGGCCCCGGGGACGTGTCTCAGCTCGGCCCGGGGCCTTCAGTCCCTGCCCGAGCCACGTTGTAGGTGTGCCCGTCTCTGCCCCTGTCTGCTGGCTGGGCCTGGGACCGGCACTGCAGAGAGCTGCTCTCCTGGGGGCAGCCCTCGGGCCTAGGTCACGGCTTGTCAGGCAGAGCTCTAGGCATGACATAGCACAACTCTTCTGTTCTGTTCTCTTCTGTTCCCTGCGCTCACCGTGAGTCAAATAATGGTAAGACTGTTATTTGCCTGAAACACCAGGGGTTTTCAGCTCCAAAACCACTCTCAAGGACACAAATCACAAAGGTTACAAGTGGAAAGAGGATTTTATTTCACTTCTGTGAATCCGTTTCAGAGCCGATGCTCACAAGCATCAACACAATGCGCATGTGTAGCCAGGAGCAGGCTGATGCGGTCTTCAGTTCAGCTTGAAAAGAGATCCCTTGCAGTCTGGCAAAGGAAAGCCACAGAGCCGCAGAAAGCGGCAGCAGGAATGCGGGCCAAGCTATCCGTGTTTTCTGACGAGTGAGAACTTGAAGAAGGAGCATTGGTGTACCCAGCACACACAAAAGAAGAAGAAGAGGTGGTGTGTGGTACCATGGGGTATTTTCCAAACTGTGACACGTATCGACGACAAGCCCACTTTTTGTCTTCCAAAACTTGCTCCGTCGCTGTGCTTCTTGGCCAGCGATGCATGAAAAGCGCTCTCGTGCCTGCCCTGCGCTTGTATTGCAGGCAGGGAGAGCTGACAAGTGGCAGCTGCGGGTGGTGCAAGCAAGCCTGGAGCCCTTGCCAAGGCCAGGCTGCTTTGCACGAGCAAGAACCCCTGGGCAAACGGAGCCAAGGGAAGAGCAGAGCTCGCTCCCGCTCCAAACTTGCGATGGGCAAGAGAGCCAGAGCGAGCCAGGGCACGAGTGGTGCCTTGGTGGTGCAAAGGAGCAGCAGGCAAGAACCGAGCCCAAAGGGCCCAGAGGAGCCCTGACAAGGGGCTGTGCTCAATGCTACAGAGGACAAGAAGCAACCCGGGGGGCCACCCTGGGGGCCCACCCGGGGAGTCTAGAAAGCTTCCTCCCCCCGGATGCGGGGCACGAGGGCCACCTTCGTGGAGCACGAGCAGCAAGCACCTAGCCAAAATGGCCCAAAGGAGCCCTGGCAAGGGGCCGTGCGTGCTCAGTGCTGCAGAGGCAGGCAAAAAACCCCCGGGGACGCTTGCTAGCCCACCGTGGGGGGAAAAAAAGCCTTCCTCCCCCCAGCTGCAGGGCACGAGAGGCCATCTTCGTGGTGCATGAGCAGCAGGCAGTAACCTAGCCAAAAGGGACGAGAGGAGCCCTGACAAGTGGTCATGCTCAATGCTGCAGAGGAAGGCAAAAAACCCCCGGGGACCAGGGCCAATCTGCCCCGGGGGAAAATTCCTTCCTGACCCCAGCGCTGGCGATCGGCTATTCCCTGAGCACGCGAGCAAGACCTGCCTCCTCGTCCCACAGGCTGGTCACGCCTCCCGGGAGATGCCCAAGCCCTACTCTCCCTCCGCCTAGAGCCATCTCAGGGGCTTCCGAGAGTGGCAAAAGGCCCCCGACAAGGGCCTGATGGTCCTTGGGGGCCAGAATCCTTCCCACGCCTGGCAGGGCACCGGTGGGTGCTCCAAAGCCCTGCTGGGACCCCTGACAACATCCGTGCATCCCATTTCTTACGTCTGCTGCCCCTGGCTCTGCAGGGGATGGGGGTGGCGAGCTCTGCAGCGCTCCTCAAGAAGGCATTCCCTTGCTCTGGCCACTGCTATCCAGCTGGAAAGGATTTCTGTCCCTCAGATGAGCTTTGGAGGTGGTTCTGCCAGGAGCTGGCCTTGCAGCAGAGAACCTCCAGCAGCCTCGTCCAGCTTCCGGTCTTCCTCCCTCAGCCCCCTCCATGTAATTCCACTGGCTCCTCGAGGACTTGCTCTTGGATGTCTTCAGGCCTGTCCCCGGGCCATCTCTGGCAGCGGGGCACGGGAGACGCTGCCTTTTATCCTGCCCCGGGGCATTGTGACTGCTGCGTTGCTGGGTGGTGGCACTGTGACATGGGGGTGACGGGGCCCCCCATGCGCAGCCCCGCCCACCGCCCCTCCGCCCAGCATCCTTTGGAGGAAGGCCTTTGGGGTGCTGGCCCCGAGGCAGTCCCCGTGCCCGGGAGGCCCAGGGGTCCGTCCCTGCCCTTGGTGGCCGTGCACTGGGCACAGCTGCTGGCTGTCCCCGATGCCTCCTCTGCCACTCGGCTCCCAGGGACAAACCCAGTGCTGCTCCTCTTCTCTCAGGCCATGGCGGAAAGCAGCCCCGCAGCCCAGAGACCAGCCCTGTTAGCCATCCCCTCTTTGCGCCGGAGCTAACGTCCGTGGGGCCACGGAGCAAGGAGGACCAGGGACTTGATCTGGCTGGACACAAACCGTTTTTCTTGGGTGTAAGGGGGGTGATTTTGGCAGCTGCAGCGCGGAGAAAAGCCAGAGCGTAACCAGAGCCGTAGGTGGGGATGGACGGTGCCAACCGAGCGCCATGGAAATAAGACGGGCTGTGAAAAACAAGGGAGTGGAGGTGACACTGCTGTGGTGGAAAGGCTGGTCACTTTCAGACCTAGAACGTCTGGATCCATGCCCAGAGCATGCACAGCCAGCTAAACGAAGACTCTTCCAAACTGTAAAAACAGCCCCTTGCTGCTATTGCCGGCACATCCCCTTTTCCCACTGAAAGCAGGCTGCGCGGCTCCTCTGTTAAACACACCCGTTGGCCGTGTTTGTACGGGATACAGAACGCGCTACAGCCCTGGGGTAAAACTTTCAGAGCTCATTTGTGACTTTAACCGTTCTGAGCGTTATTTGCCTACCTCACTCTGAGGGAAGATGTTCAGATCTTACCTAAACCCCTGGCAAGTCTCCTTTTCCTTTAGGATTTAGTATTTGGAGACCTGAAAGAGGAAGGAAGGTCCTATTCTTGTCATTTTGTGTGTTGGTGCCAAAACTGGTATGTACTTTCCGCCTAAGCGTTTACATAGGTCGTTTATACCAGACGCATTCATTTGTTTGTGGCGATGCCAGAGGTGAAAGAAAGGCTTTTGGTTCCCTCTGCATGACCTGTGCGGAGACGTAGAGTGCACGCAGGATTTCCTCACCATTCCTTCCCAGTGCACCAAGGGACATTTGCTACTCCCCTGCTTTTGGTGAGGTCTTCTTCTTGGAGCGAAGTCCCAGATTGTTTTGTGTTCCTGACCGTCTTTTTCCTTGCACTTCAATAGCTCTTTTCCTCCTTTGGCCTTCATCTGTGATACCTTTCTTGAAAGCGATGGCAGCCCTCTCAGCCTTTGTCTTGCTCCTGCTAGTCCTCCTCTTGTGTAGGCCCTCCATGCCCCTAATCAAATCATCTGCTTCGTCTTTGTTTGCCTTCATCCCGGGTGGAATTTTTCTTTCTTGAACGCGAGGAATGAGAAATGGCCCTAGCGATACGGGTGAGCGCTCACCGGGGCTTGGTACAACGCTTGCCTCTCCTATGGAAATACCTTGCCTGACGCACAAGAATGCATTTGCCTGTATCCCATTTGTGGCTCAGAGTCACCCTGTGATCTCCTCATGCCTCCAGGAAAGTCGGCCTACTCCGATGTTTCCAAACTGGAGCAGGAGCTCCTGGCGCTCCACCTGATGTTGTGTCACCTGCAGTTCCTCACATGGATGGTTTATTGATCTAGGGGCTATCTCTTCTGTCAGAGCTTCAGGACATGGTATGGACTATGGGGGCCATAGAAACATCCCGTGAGGTACAGCTTTTTCTGGTCCGTGGGTGCCATGAACTCCAGAATAGGGTGTGGACAATGAACGTGTCTTTTGGGGAAGGCAGGAAGCCTACTTCTCTTGAACGGTGCTTTTCTGCCATCTAAATGCAAAAGACCTGCCCATGAACGTCACTGTGTCATACATACATTTGATGGCATCAAAGCATGAAGGGTGGAGCCTGAGAGATGTGTTAAGGAGGCTTTCAGCCACCAGTAGCCTGCTGGAGTCCAGCTCCAGGCAGCCACGACCAGCAGCTGCAGCCCTCCAGCAGTCGGGTGAGGAGCAGGACGGACTGTGTGGGTGGGCTCTGAGCATGAAGCTGGCGGTGTCCTTGTAGTCACTTTCCAAATGGGTGTCTGCCTCCTAGGAAAGAGAAAAAAAAACCCCACAGCTGGCATTAACTGAGCTTCCGTTTGGGACGTTTAAGTGGAGACAGTGCCAAATGAGCCCAGACGCTGAAAAAGGTACAGGAGATGAAAGACCGGTGGGTTAGTGTGATGCAGTTAGTGGCACGGCTGTCTGTGGGGATGTGCTTTGCTCTCCAGGAGCGTGGCTAAAGGTCGGCGAGTTTCTAAATGAATTCTGCAGGCATTTAGTGAAAAGGAAGGCCTGGCGCTGATAATGCTGATGTGGGTAAGGAGTTGGCTGGCCAGGCAGCCATCGGACACTAAAAGGCAACTGCCTCTCTTTAAGAATCCCTATGCGCCTGGACGATAGCTGCGAAGAAGGACGGAAGATTTTGCTTTTTGTACGCCCACCTGAAATTACCTGAGAATGTTGGTGTGATGAAATTACCAACTATGTCGTTCAGATACAAAGGAACGTCACCGTTTGGTTTCTTTAATTAATAAATGAAACGATGAAAAAAAAGTTCTAGCACATTTGTTTGTACAATGAGTTTGCAAAACTGGTGCAGTGAGTGCAGCAAGCTGCAAGACTATGCCTATTCAGGTAAAGAATCTCAACACCTTGATGCAAGCTCAGTGTGACGAGACAGGCCCTTGCATGTGTCCAAACGTGGACCTGATGGGTCAGCAGGAGAGGGAGGCTGGAGATGAATTGCCTTGCCATGAGTGCCCCCTGTCCAGAGGGCTGTTGGGAAAAAGAGAGTCTTTAAGGAGCAAGGATTTCAAAGTACATGGAATTTTGGAGCTTAAACCTACGCTCTGAGTTGCACTTGAAGATGAACTGGTCGCCTGTGCATTTTAAGCCCACGCTTTGCTCTTTGTAAAGGGCCCCCCCAAGGCAAATGCATGTGGAAATAGCACGTCCTGAAATAATTCACTACAGCTGTATTAATTGCGTTCCCGTACTGTGAGGGATCACAGTACGGGAACGCAATCCCGTAAATTGGGCCCCACAATTCAAAAAGGGTGTTAAGGTGCTTGAATGTGTCCAGAGGAGTGCAACAAAGGTGGTGAAGGGGCTGGAAGGCATGTCCTGTGAGGAGGGGCCGAGGACTCTGGGTTTGTCTAGCTTGGAGAGAAGGAGGCTGAGGGGCGACCTCGCTGCTCTCTACAGCTTCCTGAGGACGGGAGGTTAAGTGGGAGGTGCTCATCTCTTCTCCCTGGTACCCAGTGCCAGGATGTGTGGGACTGGCTCAAAGTTGCGCCCGTCAGGGGAGGTTTGGACCTGACATGAGGAAACATTTCTTTACCAAGAGGGTGGTCAAACCCTGGAAGAGGCTTCCTGGAGAGGTGGTCGATGCCCCATGCCTGTCAGTGTTTAAGAGGCATTTGGACAAGGCCCTTAATGCCGTGCTTGAACTTATTTTTGGTCAGCCCTGAAGTGCTCAGGCAGTTGCAGTAGGTGATCGCTGTAAGTCCCTTCCGACTCAACTCTTCCATTGCATTGCATTGCATTGCATTGCATTGCATTGCATTGCATTGCATTGCATTGCATTCTATGCTATGCTATGCTATGCTATGCTATGCTATGCTATGCTATGCTATGCTACACTATTCTATTCCCTTCTGTTTTTCTCTTTTTCTATGCCCTTCTGTTTTTCTCTTTTTCTTTTCTTTTCTTTCTTCTCTTTTCTTGTCTTTTCTTTTCTTGTCTTGTCTTTTCTTGTCTTCTCTTTTCATCTCCATTGCGTTCCATTCTTCTTCCTACCTCCTTCTTTCCCTACCAGTACATGCTAAGGAAATCTTTGTTGACGTTTCTTTCCAGCCCTGCACTAGCAGAAGGGATTGAATGGGCAGTCATGTCCCATGCCAGGCACTGGCTCTGTCACACTGTGGGAAGGAGGCACGTACCTTCTGATGGGGGTGAGAGCTGTGGATCATTTTGAGATCATTTGACCGTCCGAACACATTTGCAAAAAGCAAGCGTGAAGTGCGGTTTTTGAACATCATCTGTGTTTGCGCAGTTTAGCTGGGTTTCCACAGGATGGCAAAACCCCACACCTGTGACAGTAGCGAGGCTCAAAGATCAGGCCCTCAGTCTGAAGCAGGACGTGCTCCTCAACTGAATGCTTGCAAATCTTTTTGAGGTGAGCAATACCCGTTCATTTCCCCATGGATCTTTTTGGAGTACTCCAGAAGTACTCACTTCTCAAAACGCCGGAGCGGTTTCCCTTCAGAAGCATGCTAAAACACAAGGGCCTGAGAACAACCGTACCCCCTCAGAGCGAAGGTCCCTCTGGCCCAATACCCTTGTCTCCCAAGTGGCCACCCACCAATGTCTGTAGGAGGGCACATGAGCAGTGCAAGCCTACTTCTGCCGGGGTCCTGCGGGTGCTCACAGGCCTCAATGGCTGGGAGCGGCCTCTCCCCTGGGACCCCCACCCCCACCGCCTCCTGCCAAGGGCCCCGGGGACGTGTCTCAGCTCGGCCCGGGGCCTTCAGTCCCTGCCCGAGCCACGTTGTAGGTGTGCCCGTCTCTGCCCCTGTCTGCTGGCTGGGCCTGGGACCGGCACTGCAGAGAGCTGCTCTCCTGGGGGCAGCCCTCGGGCCTAGGTCACGGCTTGTCAGGCAGAGCTCTAGGCATGACATAGCACAACTCTTCTGTTCTCTTCTGTTCCCTGCGCTCACCGTGAGTCAAATAATGGTAAGACTGTTATTTGCCTGAAACACCAGGGGTTTTCAGCTCCAAAACCACTCTCAAGGACACAAATCACAAAGGTTACAAGTGGAAAGAGGATTTTATTTCACTTCTGTGAATCCGTTTCAGAGCCGATGCTCACAAGCATCAACACAATGCGCATGTGTAGCCAGGAGCAGGCTGATGCGGTCTTCAGTTCAGCTTGAAAAGAGATCCCTTGCAGTCTGGCAAAGGAAAGCCACAGAGCCGCAGAAAGCGGCAGCAGGAATGCGGGCCAAGCTATCCGTGTTTTCTGACGAGTGAGAACTTGAAGAAGGAGCATTGGTGTACCCAGCACACACAAAAGAAGAAGAAGAGGTGGTGTGTGGTACCATGGGGTATTTTCCAAACTGTGACACGTATCGACGACAAGCCCACTTTTTGTCTTCCAAAACTTGCTCCGTCGCTGTGCTTCTTGGCCAGCGATGCATGAAAAGCGCTCTCGTGCCTGCCCTGCGCTTGTATTGCAGGCAGGGAGAGCTGACAAGTGGCAGCTGCGGGTGGTGCAAGCAAGCCTGGAGCCCTTGCCAAGGCCAGGCTGCTTTGCACGAGCAAGAACCCCTGGGCAAACGGAGCCAAGGGAAGAGCAGAGCTCGCTCCCGCTCCAAACTTGCGATGGGCAAGAGAGCCAGAGCGAGCCAGGGCACGAGTGGTGCCTTGGTGGTGCAAAGGAGCAGCAGGCAAGAACCGAGCCCAAAGGGCCCAGAGGAGCCCTGACAAGGGGCTGTGCTCAATGCTACAGAGGACAAGAAGCAACCCGGGGGGCCACCCTGGGGGCCCACCCGGGGAGTCTAGAAAGCTTCCTCCCCCCGGATGCGGGGCACGAGGGCCACCTTCGTGGAGCACGAGCAGCAAGCACCTAGCCAAAATGGCCCAAAGGAGCCCTGGCAAGGGGCCGTGCGTGCTCAGTGCTGCAGAGGCAGGCAAAAAACCCCCGGGGACGCTTGCTAGCCCACCGTGGGGGGAAAAAAAGCCTTCCTCCCCCCAGCTGCAGGGCACGAGAGGCCATCTTCGTGGTGCATGAGCAGCAGGCAGTAACCTAGCCAAAAGGGACGAGAGGAGCCCTGACAAGTGGTCATGCTCAATGCTGCAGAGGAAGGCAAAAAACCCCCGGGGACCAGGGCCAATCTGCCCCGGGGGAAAATTCCTTCCTGACCCCAGCGCTGGCGATCGGCTATTCCCTGAGCACGCGAGCAAGACCTGCCTCCTCGTCCCACAGGCTGGTCACGCCTCCCGGGAGATGCCCAAGCCCTACTCTCCCTCCGCCTAGAGCCATCTCAGGGGCTTCCGAGAGTGGCAAAAGGCCCCCGACAAGGGCCTGATGGTCCTTGGGGGCCAGAATCCTTCCCACGCCTGGCAGGGCACCAGTGGGTGCTCCAAAGCCCTGCTGGGACCCCTGACAACATCCGTGCATCCCATTTCTTACGTCTGCTGCCCCTGGCTCTGCAGGGGATGGGGGTGGCGAGCTCTGCAGCGCTCCTCAAGAAGGCATTCCCTTGCTCTGGCCACTGCTATCCAGCTGGAAAGGATTTCTGTCCCTCAGATGAGCTTTGGAGGTGGTTCTGCCAGGAGCTGGCCTTGCAGCAGAGAACCTCCAGCAGCCTCGTCCAGCTTCCGGTCTTCCTCCCTCAGCCCCCTCCATGTAATTCCACTGGCTCCTCGAGGACTTGCTCTTGGATGTCTTCAGGCCTGTCCCCGGGCCATCTCTGGCAGCGGGGCACGGGAGACGCTGCCTTTTATCCTGCCCCGGGGCATTGTGACTGCTGCGTTGCCGGGTGGTGGCACTGTGACATGGGGGTGACGGGGCCCCCCATGCGCAGCCCCGCCCACCGCCCCTCCGCCCAGCATCCTTTGGAGGAAGGCCTTTGGGGTGCTGGCCCCGAGGCAGTCCCCGTGCCCGGGAGGCCCAGGGGTCCGTCCCTGCCCTTGGTGGCCGTGCACTGGGCACAGCTGCTGGCTGTCCCCGATGCCTCCTCTGCCACTCGGCTCCCAGGGACAAACCCAGTGCTGCTCCTCTTCTCTCAGGCCATGGCGGAAAGCAGCCCCGCAGCCCAGAGACCAGCCCTGTTAGCCATCCCCTCTTTGCGCCGGAGCTAACGTCCGTGGGGCCACGGAGCAAGGAGGACCAGGGACTTGATCTGGCTGGACACAAACCGTTTTTCTTGGGTGTAAGGGGGGTGATTTTGGCAGCTGCAGCGCGGAGAAAAGCCAGAGCGTAACCAGAGCCGTAGGTGGGGATGGACGGTGCCAACCGAGCGCCATGGAAATAAGACGGGCTGTGAAAAACAAGGGAGTGGAGGTGACACTGCTGTGGTGGAAAGGCTGGTCACTTTCAGACCTAGAACGTCTGGATCCATGCCCAGAGCATGCACAGCCAGCTAAACGAAGACTCTTCCAAACTGTAAAAACAGCCCCTTGCTGCTATTGCCGGCACATCCCCTTTTCCCACTGAAAGCAGGCTGCGCGGCTCCTCTGTTAAACACACCCGTTGGCCGTGTTTGTACGGGATACAGAACGCGCTACAGCCCTGGGGTAAAACTTTCAGAGCTCATTTGTGACTTTAACCGTTCTGAGCGTTATTTGCCTACCTCACTCTGAGGGAAGATGTTCAGATCTTACCTAAACCCCTGGCAAGTCTCCTTTTCCTTTAGGATTTAGTATTTGGAGACCTGAAAGAGGAAGGAAGGTCCTATTCTTGTCATTTTGTGTGTTGGTGCCAAAACTGGTATGTACTTTCCGCCTAAGCGTTTACATAGGTCGTTTATACCAGACGCATTCATTTGTTTGTGGCGATGCCAGAGGTGAAAGAAAGGCTTTTGGTTCCCTCTGCATGACCTGTGCGGAGACGTAGAGTGCACGCAGGATTTCCTCACCATTCCTTCCCAGTGCACCAAGGGACATTTGCTACTCCCCTGCTTTTGGTGAGGTCTTCTTCTTGGAGCGAAGTCCCAGATTGTTTTGTGTTCCTGACCGTCTTTTTCCTTGCACTTCAATAGCTCTTTTCCTCCTTTGGCCTTCATCTGTGATACCTTTCTTGAAAGCGATGGCAGCCCTCTCAGCCTTTGTCTTGCTCCTGCTAGTCCTCCTCTTGTGTAGGCCCTCCATGCCCCTAATCAAATCATCTGCTTCGTCTTTGTTTGCCTTCATCCCGGGTGGAATTTTTCTTTCTTGAACGCGAGGAATGAGAAATGGCCCTAGCGATACGGGTGAGCGCTCACCGGGGCTTGGTACAACGCTTGCCTCTCCTATGGAAATACCTTGCCTGACGCACAAGAATGCATTTGCCTGTATCCCATTTGTGGCTCAGAGTCACCCTGTGATCTCCTCATGCCTCCAGGAAAGTCGGCCTACTCCGATGTTTCCAAACTGGAGCAGGAGCTCCTGGCGCTCCACCTGATGTTGTGTCACCTGCAGTTCCTCACATGCATGGTTTATTGATCTAGGGGCTATCTCTTCTGTCAGAGCTTCAGGACATGGTATGGACTATGGGGGCCATAGAAACATCCCGTGAGGTACAGCTTTTTCTGGTCCGTGGGTGCCATGAACTCCAGAATAGGGTGTGGACAATGAACGTGTCTTTTGGGGAAGGCAGGAAGCCTACTTCTCTTGAACGGTGCTTTTCTGCCATCTAAATGCAAAAGACCTGCCCATGAACGTCACTGTGTCATACATACATTTGATGGCATCAAAGCATGAAGGGTGGAGCCTGAGAGATGTGTTAAGGAGGCTTTCAGCCACCAGTAGCCTGCTGGAGTCCAGCTCCAGGCAGCCACGACCAGCAGCTGCAGCCCTCCAGCAGTCGGGTGAGGAGCAGGACGGACTGTGTGGGTGGGCTCTGAGCATGAAGCTGGCGGTGTCCTTGTAGTCACTTTCCAAATGGGTGTCTGCCTCCTAGGAAAGAGAAAAAAAAACCCCACAGCTGGCATTAACTGAGCTTCCGTTTGGGACGTTTAAGTGGAGACAGTGCCAAATGAGCCCAGACGCTGAAAAAGGTACAGGAGATGAAAGACCGGTGGGTTAGTGTGATGCAGTTAGTGGCACGGCTGTCTGTGGGGATGTGCTTTGCTCTCCAGGAGCGTGGCTAAAGGTCGGCGAGTTTCTAAATGAATTCTGCAGGCATTTAGTGAAAAGGAAGGCCTGGCGCTGATAATGCTGATGTGGGTAAGGAGTTGGCTGGCCAGGCAGCCATCGGACACTAAAAGGCAACTGCCTCTCTTTAAGAATCCCTATGCGCCTGGACGATAGCTGCGAAGAAGGACGGAAGATTTTGCTTTTTGTACGCCCACCTGAAATTACCTGAGAATGTTGGTGTGATGAAATTACCAACTATGTCGTTCAGATACAAAGGAACGTCACCGTTTGGTTTCTTTAATTAATAAATGAAACGATGAAAAAAAAGTTCTAGCACATTTGTTTGTACAATGAGTTTGCAAAACTGGTGCAGTGAGTGCAGCAAGCTGCAAGACTATGCCTATTCAGGTAAAGAATCTCAACACCTTGATGCAAGCTCAGTGTGACGAGACAGGCCCTTGCATGTGTCCAAACGTGGACCTGATGGGTCAGCAGGAGAGGGAGGCTGGAGATGAATTGCCTTGCCATGAGTGCCCCCTGTCCAGAGGGCTGTTGGGAAAAAGAGAGTCTTTAAGGAGCAAGGATTTCAAAGTACATGGAATTTTGGAGCTTAAACCTACGCTCTGAGTTGCACTTGAAGATGAACTGGTCGCCTGTGCATTTTAAGCTCACGCTTTGCTCTTTGTAAAGGGCCCCCCCAAGGCAAATGCATGTGGAAATAGCACGTCCTGAAATAATTCACTACAGCTGTATTAATTGCGTTCCCGTACTGTGAGGGATCACAGTACGGGAACGCAATCCCGTAAATTGGGCCCCACAATTCAAAAAGGGTGTTAAGGTGCTTGAATGTGTCCAGAGGAGTGCAACAAAGGTGGTGAAGGGGCTGGAAGGCATGTCCTGTGAGGAGGGGCCGAGGACTCTGGGTTTGTCTAGCTTGGAGAGAAGGAGGCTGAGGGGCGACCTCGCTGCTCTCTACAGCTTCCTGAGGACGGGAGGTTAAGTGGGAGGTGCTCATCTCTTCTCCCTGGTACCCAGTGCCAGGATGTGTGGGACTGGCTCAAAGTTGCGCCCGTCAGGGGAGGTTTGGACCTGACATGAGGAAACATTTCTTTACCAAGAGGGTGGTCAAACCCTGGAAGAGGCTTCCTGGAGAGGTGGTCGATGCCCCATGCCTGTCAGTGTTTAAGAGGCATTTGGACAAGGCCCTTAATGCCGTGCTTGAACTTATTTTTGGTCAGCCCTGAAGTGCTCAGGCAGTTGCAGTAGGTGATCGCTGTAAGTCCCTTCCGACTCAACTCTTCCATTGCATTGCATTGCATTGCATTGCATTGCATTGCATTGCATTGCATTGCATTGCATTCTATGCTATGCTATGCTATGCTATGCTATGCTATGCTATGCTATGCTACACTATTCTATTCCCTTCTGTTTTTCTCTTTTTCTATGCCCTTCTGTTTTTCTCTTTTTCTTTTCTTTTCTTTCTTCTCTTTTCTTGTCTTTTCTTTTCTTGTCTTGTCTTTTCTTGTCTTCTCTTTTCATCTCCATTGCGTTCCATTCTTCTTCCTACCTCCTTCTTTCCCTACCAGTACATGCTAAGGAAATCTTTGTTGACGTTTCTTTCCAGCCCTGCACTAGCAGAAGGGATTGAATGGGCAGTCATGTCCCATGCCAGGCACTGGCTCTGTCACACTGTGGGAAGGAGGCACGTACCTTCTGATGGGGGTGAGAGCTGTGGATCATTTTGAGATCATTTGACCGTCCGAACACATTTGCAAAAAGCAAGCGTGAAGTGCGGTTTTTGAACATCATCTGTGTTTGCGCAGTTTAGCTGGGTTTCCACAGGATGGCAAAACCCCACACCTGTGACAGTAGCGAGGCTCAAAGATCAGGCCCTCAGTCTGAAGCAGGACGTGCTCCTCAACTGAATGCTTGCAAATCTTTTTGAGGTGAGCAATACCCGTTCATTTCCCCATGGATCTTTTTGGAGTACTCCAGAAGTACTCACTTCTCAAAACGCCGGAGCGGTTTCCCTTCAGAAGCATGCTAAAACACAAGGGCCTGAGAACAACCGTACCCCCTCAGAGCGAAGGTCCCTCTGGCCCAATACCCTTGTCTCCCAAGTGGCCACCCACCAATGTCTGTAGGAGGGCACATGAGCAGTGCAAGCCTACTTCTGCCGGGGTCCTGGGGGTGCTCACAGGCCTCAATGGCTGGGAGCGGCCTCTCCCCTGGGACCCCCACCCCCACCGCCTCCTGCCAAGGGCCCCGGGGACGTGTCTCAGCTCGGCCCGGGGCCTTCAGTCCCTGCCCGAGCCACGTTGTAGGTGTGCCCGTCTCTGCCCCTGTCTGCTGGCTGGGCCTGGGACCGGCACTGCAGAGAGCTGCTCTCCTGGGGGCAGCCCTCGGGCCTAGGTCACGGCTTGTCAGGCAGAGCTCTAGGCATGACATAGCACAACTCTTCTGTTCTGTTCTCTTCTGTTCCCTGCGCTCACCGTGAGTCAAATAATGGTAAGACTGTTATTTGCCTGAAACACCAGGGGTTTTCAGCTCCAAAACCACTCTCAAGGACACAAATCACAAAGGTTACAAGTGGAAAGAGGATTTTATTTCACTTCTGTGAATCCGTTTCAGAGCCGATGCTCACAAGCATCAACACAATGCGCATGTGTAGCCAGGAGCAGGCTGATGCGGTCTTCAGTTCAGCTTGAAAAGAGATCCCTTGCAGTCTGGCAAAGGAAAGCCACAGAGCCGCAGAAAGCGGCAGCAGGAATGCGGGCCAAGCTATCCGTGTTTTCTGACGAGTGAGAACTTGAAGAAGGAGCATTGGTGTACCCAGCACACACAAAAGAAGAAGAAG
Organism: Pelecanus crispus; assembly: GCF_030463565.1. Taxonomy (NCBI): domain Eukaryota; kingdom Metazoa; phylum Chordata; class Aves; order Pelecaniformes; family Pelecanidae; genus Pelecanus; species Pelecanus crispus. The sequence continues at coordinate 60,047,201 of NC_134644.1, forward strand.
AGGTGGTGTGTGGTACCATGGGGTATTTTCCAAACTGTGACACGTATCGACGACAAGCCCACTTTTTGTCTTCCAAAACTTGCTCCGTCGCTGTGCTTCTTGGCCAGCGATGCATGAAAAGCGCTCTCGTGCCTGCCCTGCGCTTGTATTGCAGGCAGGGAGAGCTGACAAGTGGCAGCTGCGGGTGGTGCAAGCAAGCCTGGAGCCCTTGCCAAGGCCAGGCTGCTTTGCACGAGCAAGAACCCCTGGGCAAACGGAGCCAAGGGAAGAGCAGAGCTCGCTCCCGCTCCAAACTTGCGATGGGCAAGAGAGCCAGAGCGAGCCAGGGCACGAGTGGTGCCTTGGTGGTGCAAAGGAGCAGCAGGCAAGAACCGAGCCCAAAGGGCCCAGAGGAGCCCTGACAAGGGGCTGTGCTCAATGCTACAGAGGACAAGAAGCAACCCGGGGGGCCACCCTGGGGGCCCACCCGGGGAGTCTAGAAAGCTTCCTCCCCCCGGATGCGGGGCACGAGGGCCACCTTCGTGGAGCACGAGCAGCAAGCACCTAGCCAAAATGGCCCAAAGGAGCCCTGGCAAGGGGCCGTGCGTGCTCAGTGCTGCAGAGGCAGGCAAAAAACCCCCGGGGACGCTTGCTAGCCCACCGTGGGGGGAAAAAAAGCCTTCCTCCCCCCAGCTGCAGGGCACGAGAGGCCATCTTCGTGGTGCATGAGCAGCAGGCAGTAACCTAGCCAAAAGGGACGAGAGGAGCCCTGACAAGTGGTCATGCTCAATGCTGCAGAGGAAGGCAAAAAACCCCCGGGGACCAGGGCCAATCTGCCCCGGGGGAAAATTCCTTCCTGACCCCAGCGCTGGCGATCGGCTATTCCCTGAGCACGCGAGCAAGACCTGCCTCCTCGTCCCACAGGCTGGTCACGCCTCCCGGGAGATGCCCAAGCCCTACTCTCCCTCCGCCTAGAGCCATCTCAGGGGCTTCCGAGAGTGGCAAAAGGCCCCCGACAAGGGCCTGATGGTCCTTGGGGGCCAGAATCCTTCCCACGCCTGGCAGGGCACCGGTGGGTGCTCCAAAGCCCTGCTGGGACCCCTGACAACATCCGTGCATCCCATTTCTTACGTCTGCTGCCCCTGGCTCTGCAGGGGATGGGGGTGGCGAGCTCTGCAGCGCTCCTCAAGAAGGCATTCCCTTGCTCTGGCCACTGCTATCCAGCTGGAAAGGATTTCTGTCCCTCAGATGAGCTTTGGAGGTGGTTCTGCCAGGAGCTGGCCTTGCAGCAGAGAACCTCCAGCAGCCTCGTCCAGCTTCCGGTCTTCCTCCCTCAGCCCCCTCCATGTAATTCCACTGGCTCCTCGAGGACTTGCTCTTGGATGTCTTCAGGCCTGTCCCCGGGCCATCTCTGGCAGCGGGGCACGGGAGACGCTGCCTTTTATCCTGCCCCGGGGCATTGTGACTGCTGCGTTGCTGGGTGGTGGCACTGTGACATGGGGGTGACGGGGCCCCCCATGCGCAGCCCCGCCCACCGCCCCTCCGCCCAGCATCCTTTGGAGGAAGGCCTTTGGGGTGCTGGCCCCGAGGCAGTCCCCGTGCCCGGGAGGCCCAGGGGTCCGTCCCTGCCCTTGGTGGCCGTGCACTGGGCACAGCTGCTGGCTGTCCCCGATGCCTCCTCTGCCACTCGGCTCCCAGGGACAAACCCAGTGCTGCTCCTCTTCTCTCAGGCCATGGCGGAAAGCAGCCCCGCAGCCCAGAGACCAGCCCTGTTAGCCATCCCCTCTTTGCGCCGGAGCTAACGTCCGTGGGGCCACGGAGCAAGGAGGACCAGGGACTTGATCTGGCTGGACACAAACCGTTTTTCTTGGGTGTAAGGGGGGTGATTTTGGCAGCTGCAGCGCGGAGAAAAGCCAGAGCGTAACCAGAGCCGTAGGTGGGGATGGACGGTGCCAACCGAGCGCCATGGAAATAAGACGGGCTGTGAAAAACAAGGGAGTGGAGGTGACACTGCTGTGGTGGAAAGGCTGGTCACTTTCAGACCTAGAACGTCTGGATCCATGCCCAGAGCATGCACAGCCAGCTAAACGAAGACTCTTCCAAACTGTAAAAACAGCCCCTTGCTGCTATTGCCGGCACATCCCCTTTTCCCACTGAAAGCAGGCTGCGCGGCTCCTCTGTTAAACACACCCGTTGGCCGTGTTTGTACGGGATACAGAACGCGCTACAGCCCTGGGGTAAAACTTTCAGAGCTCATTTGTGACTTTAACCGTTCTGAGCGTTATTTGCCTACCTCACTCTGAGGGAAGATGTTCAGATCTTACCTAAACCCCTGGCAAGTCTCCTTTTCCTTTAGGATTTAGTATTTGGAGACCTGAAAGAGGAAGGAAGGTCCTATTCTTGTCATTTTGTGTGTTGGTGCCAAAACTGGTATGTACTTTCCGCCTAAGCGTTTACATAGGTCGTTTATACCAGACGCATTCATTTGTTTGTGGCGATGCCAGAGGTGAAAGAAAGGCTTTTGGTTCCCTCTGCATGACCTGTGCGGAGACGTAGAGTGCACGCAGGATTTCCTCACCATTCCTTCCCAGTGCACCAAGGGACATTTGCTACTCCCCTGCTTTTGGTGAGGTCTTCTTCTTGGAGCGAAGTCCCAGATTGTTTTGTGTTCCTGACCGTCTTTTTCCTTGCACTTCAATAGCTCTTTTCCTCCTTTGGCCTTCATCTGTGATACCTTTCTTGAAAGCGATGGCAGCCCTCTCAGCCTTTGTCTTGCTCCTGCTAGTCCTCCTCTTGTGTAGGCCCTCCATGCCCCTAATCAAATCATCTGCTTCGTCTTTGTTTGCCTTCATCCCGGGTGGAATTTTTCTTTCTTGAACGCGAGGAATGAGAAATGGCCCTAGCGATACGGGTGAGCGCTCACCGGGGCTTGGTACAACGCTTGCCTCTCCTATGGAAATACCTTGCCTGACGCACAAGAATGCATTTGCCTGTATCCCATTTGTGGCTCAGAGTCACCCTGTGATCTCCTCATGCCTCCAGGAAAGTCGGCCTACTCCGATGTTTCCAAACTGGAGCAGGAGCTCCTGGCGCTCCACCTGATGTTGTGTCACCTGCAGTTCCTCACATGCATGGTTTATTGATCTAGGGGCTATCTCTTCTGTCAGAGCTTCAGGACATGGTATGGACTATGGGGGCCATAGAAACATCCCGTGAGGTACAGCTTTTTCTGGTCCGTGGGTGCCATGAACTCCAGAATAGGGTGTGGACAATGAACGTGTCTTTTGGGGAAGGCAGGAAGCCTACTTCTCTTGAACGGTGCTTTTCTGCCATCTAAATGCAAAAGACCTGCCCATGAACGTCACTGTGTCATACATACATTTGATGGCATCAAAGCATGAAGGGTGGAGCCTGAGAGATGTGTTAAGGAGGCTTTCAGCCACCAGTAGCCTGCTGGAGTCCAGCTCCAGGCAGCCACGACCAGCAGCTGCAGCCCTCCAGCAGTCGGGTGAGGAGCAGGACGGACTGTGTGGGTGGGCTCTGAGCATGAAGCTGGCGGTGTCCTTGTAGTCACTTTCCAAATGGGTGTCTGCCTCCTAGGAAAGAGAAAAAAAAACCCCACAGCTGGCATTAACTGAGCTTCCGTTTGGGACGTTTAAGTGGAGACAGTGCCAAATGAGCCCAGACGCTGAAAAAGGTACAGGAGATGAAAGACCGGTGGGTTAGTGTGATGCAGTTAGTGGCACGGCTGTCTGTGGGGATGTGCTTTGCTCTCCAGGAGCGTGGCTAAAGGTCGGCGAGTTTCTAAATGAATTCTGCAGGCATTTAGTGAAAAGGAAGGCCTGGCGCTGATAATGCTGATGTGGGTAAGGAGTTGGCTGGCCAGGCAGCCATCGGACACTAAAAGGCAACTGCCTCTCTTTAAGAATCCCTATGCGCCTGGACGATAGCTGCAAAGAAGGACGGAAGATTTTGCTTTTTGTACGCCCACCTGAAATTACCTGAGAATGTTGGTGTGATGAAATTACCAACTATGTCGTTCAGATACAAAGGAACGTCACCGTTTGGTTTCTTTAATTAATAAATGAAACGATGAAAAAAAAGTTCTAGCACATTTGTTTGTACAATGAGTTTGCAAAACTGGTGCAGTGAGTGCAGCAAGCTGCAAGACTATGCCTATTCAGGTAAAGAATCTCAACACCTTGATGCAAGCTCAGTGTGACGAGACAGGCCCTTGCATGTGTCCAAACGTGGATCTGATGGGTCAGCAGGAGAGGGAGGCTGGAGATGAATTGCCTTGCCATGAGTGCCCCCTGTCCAGAGGGCTGTTGGGAAAAAGAGAGTCTTTAAGGAGCAAGGATTTCAAAGTACATGGCATTTTGGAGCTTAAACCTACGCTCTGAGTTGCACTTGAAGATGAACTGGTCGCCTGTGCATTTTAAGCCCACGCTTTGCTCTTTGTAAAGGGCCCCCCCAAGGCAAATGCATGTGGAAATAGCACGTCCTGAAATAATTCACTACAGCTGTATTAATTGCGTTCCCGTACTGTGAGGGATCACAGTACGGGAACGCAATCCCGTAAATTGGGCCCCACAATTCAAAAAGGGTGTTAAGGTGCTTGAATGTGTCCAGAGGAGTGCAACAAAGGTGGTGAAGGGGCTGGAAGGCATGTCCTGTGAGGAGGGGCCGAGGACTCTGGGTTTGTCTAGCTTGGAGAGAAGGAGGCTGAGGGGCGACCTCGCTGCTCTCTACAGCTTCCTGAGGACGGGAGGTTAAGTGGGAGGTGCTCATCTCTTCTCCCTGGTACCCAGTGCCAGGATGTGTGGGACTGGCTCAAAGTTGCGCCCGTCAGGGGAGGTTTGGACCTGACATGAGGAAACATTTCTTTACCAAGAGGGTGGTCAAACCCTGGAAGAGGCTTCCTGGAGAGGTGGTCGATGCCCCATGCCTGTCAGTGTTTAAGAGGCATTTGGACAAGGCCCTTAATGCCGTGCTTGAACTTATTTTTGGTCAGCCCTGAAGTGCTCAGGCAGTTGCAGTAGGTGATCGCTGTAAGTCCCTTCCGACTCAACTCTTCCATTGCATTGCATTGCATTGCATTGCATTGCATTGCATTGCATTGCATTGCATTGCATTGCATTCTATGCTATGCTATGCTATGCTATGCTATGCTATGCTATGCTATGCTATGCTATGCTACACTATTCTATTCCCTTCTGTTTTTCTCTTTTTCTATGCCCTTCTGTTTTTCTCTTTTTCTTTTCTTTTCTTTCTTCTCTTTTCTTGTCTTTTCTTTTCTTGTCTTGTCTTTTCTTGTCTTCTCTTTTCATCTCCATTGCGTTCCATTCTTCTTCCTACCTCCTTCTTTCCCTACCAGTACATGCTAAGGAAATCTTTGTTGACGTTTCTTTCCAGCCCTGCACTAGCAGAAGGGATTGAATGGGCAGTCATGTCCCATGCCAGGCACTGGCTCTGTCACACTGTGGGAAGGAGGCACGTACCTTCTGATGGGGGTGAGAGCTGTGGATCATTTTGAGATCATTTGACCGTCCGAACACATTTGCAAAAAGCAAGCGTGAAGTGCGGTTTTTGAACATCATCTGTGTTTGCGCAGTTTAGCTGGGTTTCCACAGGATGGCAAAACCCCACACCTGTGACAGTAGCGAGGCTCAAAGATCAGGCCCTCAGTCTGAAGCAGGACGTGCTCCTCAACTGAATGCTTGCAAATCTTTTTGAGGTGAGCAATACCCGTTCATTTCCCCATGGATCTTTTTGGAGTACTCCAGAAGTACTCACTTCTCAAAACGCCGGAGCGGTTTCCCTTCAGAAGCATGCTAAAACACAAGGGCCTGAGAACAACCGTACCCCCTCAGAGCGAAGGTCCCTCTGGCCCAATACCCTTGTCTCCCAAGTGGCCACCCACCAATGTCTGTAGGAGGGCACATGAGCAGTGCAAGCCTACTTCTGCCGGGGTCCTGGGGGTGCTCACAGGCCTCAATGGCTGGGAGCGGCCTCTCCCCTGGGACCCCCACCCCCACCGCCTCCTGCCAAGGGCCCCGGGGACGTGTCTCAGCTCGGCCCGGGGCCTTCAGTCCCTGCCCGAGCCACGTTGTAGGTGTGCCCGTCTCTGCCCCTGTCTGCTGGCTGGGCCTGGGACCGGCACTGCAGAGAGCTGCTCTCCTGGGGGCAGCCCTCGGGCCTAGGTCACGGCTTGTCAGGCAGAGCTCTAGGCATGACATAGCACAACTCTTCTGTTCTGTTCTCTTCTGTTCCCTGCGCTCACCGTGAGTCAAATAATGGTAAGACTGTTATTTGCCTGAAACACCAGGGGTTTTCAGCTCCAAAACCACTCTCAAGGACACAAATCACAAAGGTTACAAGTGGAAAGAGGATTTTATTTCACTTCTGTGAATCCGTTTCAGAGCCGATGCTCACAAGCATCAACACAATGCGCATGTGTAGCCAGGAGCAGGCTGATGCGGTCTTCAGTTCAGCTTGAAAAGAGATCCCTTGCAGTCTGGCAAAGGAAAGCCACAGAGCCGCAGAAAGCGGCAGCAGGAATGCGGGCCAAGCTATCCGTGTTTTCTGACGAGTGAGAACTTGAAGAAGGAGCATTGGTGTACCCAGCACACACAAAAGAAGAAGAAGAGGTGGTGTGTGGTACCATGGGGTATTTTCCAAACTGTGACACGTATCGACGACAAGCCCACTTTTTGTCTTCCAAAACTTGCTCCGTCGCTGTGCTTCTTGGCCAGCGA